>NC_091286.1:143739053-144339053 GCF_032444005.1 Ranitomeya imitator | reverse complement strand
CTTTAAGAGAATGGGGTTCCTGCCAGTCCATCACAGCCTGTAGATTGGCAGGATCCATAGCCAATCCCTGGGCCGAGATGATATAGCCCAGGAAAGGTAAGGACTCCTGCTCAAACACACACTTCTCCAACTTTGCATATAGGGAATTCGCCCGTAGGAGTTCGAAGACTCTGCCAACATCTCTCCGGTGGGAGTCAATATCTGGAGAGAAGATGAGAATATCATCCAGATAGACTACAACCGAGGTGGAAAGCATATCCCGGAAGATATCGTTGACAAAGTCCTGAAAAACGGCTGGGGCATTACAGAGCTCGAAGGGCATCACCAGATACTCATAGTGCCCATCCCTGGTATTAAAAGCCGTTTTCCATTCGTCCCCCTCACGGATGCGAATCAGGTTGTAGGCACCCCGCAGATCTAGTTTAGTGAATACCTTTGCTCCCCTTAGCCTGTCAAAGAGCTCAGATATCAGGGGCAACGGGTACTTATTTTTAATGGTGATAGCATTAAGACCCCTGTAATCGATGCAAGGACGTAATTCCCCGTTCTTCTTCTGTACGAAGAAGAATCCCGCCCCAGCAGGAGACACTGACTTCCTAATGAACCCTCTTGCCAAATTCTCCTGGATGTATTGAGACATAGCCTCCGTCTCAGGGAGTGAGAGGGGATATACCCTTCCCCGAGGAGGTTCAGCTCCAGGCAAGAGATCAATAGGACAGTCGTAGGGGCGATGAGGTGGTAGAGTCTCTGCAGCCTTTTTAGAGAATACGTCAGCATAGCACCAATAACACTTGGGAAGAGAAGAAAGGTCTGCGGGTACCTCGGTAGTAGAAACCTGTACACACTCACTCACACACCTGCCCATACAAGACTTACTCCAATGTCATGATCCCAATGGCAGGGGATCACAAAAGGACAAGCACAAAAAACAAAACAAGCTCTAGGGTGATGGAAACTGAGCTGACCGCGATCCTGAACCTAAACACACAACTAGCTGTAGCCGGGGAACATGCCTACGATGATTCCTAGACGTCTTGCGCCAGCCGAAGGACTAACTTCCCCTATTAGAAGAAACACAGACCTCTCTTGCCTCCAGAGAAACACCCCACAGAAATAGCAGCCCCCCACATGTAATGACGGTGAAATGAGAGGAAAACACATACGCAGTTATGAAAACAGATTCAGCAAAATGAGGCCCGCTAAAGCTAGATAGCAGAGGATACAAAAGTGAACTGTGCGGTAAGCGAAAAACCCTACAAAAAACCATCCTGAAATTACTTGAACTCATGTGCCAACTCATGGAACATGAGGAGTAATATCAGCCCACTAGAGCAACCAGCAAAAAGGAATCACATATCTGCAAGCTGGACTAAGACAAAAATTAAGCAAAACGTGGAACAGGAAAATCAAAAACTTAGTTCGTCCTGAAGATTACAGAAGCGGGAAGCAGAGGTAACAAGACACACTGATTACATTGATAGCCGGCGAGGAAATGACAAGAAAGCCAGGTTAAATAGGAAACTCCCATATCCTGATAGAACAGGTGGACACCAGAGACCGCAGAAAACACAAGTCACCCAGTACCATCTGTAACCACCAGAGGGAGCCCAAAAACAGAATCCACAACAGTACCCCCCCTTGAGGAGGGGTCACCGAACCCTCACGAAAACCACCAGGGCGACCAGGATGAGCCCTATGAAATGCACGGACCAAATCAGCAGCATGAACATCAGAGGCAACCACCCAAGAATTATCCTCCTGACCATAACCCTTCCACTTGACCAAATATTGGAGTTTCCGTCTGGAAACACGAGAATCCAAGATCTTCTCCACAACATACTCCAATTCTCCCTCCACCAGCACCGGAGCAGGAGGTTCAAGCGAAGGAACAACAGGTACCTCATACTTCCGCAACAACGACCGATGGAACACATTATGAATAGCAAACGATGCCGGGAGATCCAAACGAAACGACACAGGGTTAAGAATTTCCAAGATCCTATAGGGACCGATGAACCGAAGCTTGAACTTAGGAGAAGAGACCTTCATAGGAACAAAACGAGAAGACAACCACACCAAGTCCCCAACACGAAGTCGAGGACCCACGCGGCGACGGCGATTAACAAACTGCTGAGCCCTCTCCTGGGACAACTTCAAATTGTCCACCACATGACTCCAAATCTGATGCAACCTATCCACCACCATGTCCACTCCAGAATCAGAAGGCTCCACCTGACCAGAGGAAAAACGAGGATGAAACCCCGAATTACAAAAGAAAGGAGAAACCAAGGTAGCAGAACTAGCCCGATTATTAAGGGCAAATTCGGCAAGCGGCAAAAAGGTAACTCAGTCACAAAACACAAACACAAACTGGGATCCCCTGTCAGAAATGATGTTCTCTGGAATCCCATGCAAACGAACCACGTTCTGAAAAAACAGAGGGACCAACTCAGAGGAGGAAGGTAACTTAGGCAAGGGTACAAGATGAACCATCTTAGAAAAGCGGTCACACACAACCCAGATGACGGACATTTTTTGAGAGACAGGGAGATCCGAAATAAAGTCCATGGAAATGTGCGTCCAAGGCCTCTTCGGGATAGGCAAAGGTGACAACAATCCACTGGCCCGAGAACAGCAAGGCTTAGCCCGAGCGCAAACTTCACAAGACTGCACAAAAGAACGCACATCCCTCGACAAGGAAGGCCACCAAAAAGACCTGGCCACCAAGTCTCTAGTACCAAATATTCCAGGATGACCTGCCAACGCAGAAGAATGGACCTCGGAGATGACTCTACTGGTCCAATTATCCGGAACAAACAGTCTTTCAGGCGGACAACGATCAGGTTTATCCGCCTGAAACTCCTGCAAAGCACATCGCAAGTCTGGGGAGACAGCCGACAAAATCACCCCATCCCTAAGGATACCAGTGGGCTCAGAATTTCCAGGGGAGTCAGGCACAAAACTCCTAGAAAGAGCATCCGCCTTCACATTCTTTGAACCTGGCAGGTATGAAACCACAAAATCGAAACGGGAGAAAAACAGTGACCAACGAGCCTGTCTAGGATTCAGACGCTTGGCAGACTCAAGGTAAATCAGATTTTTGTGATCAGTCAAGACCACCACACGATGTCTAGCACCCTCAAGCCAATGACGCCACTCCTCAAATGCCCACTTCATGGCCAAAAGCTCCCGATTACCAACATCATAATTCCGCTCAGTGGGCGAAAACTTTCTAGAAAAGAACGCACATGGCTTCATCACTGAGCAATCGGAGCTTCTCTGCGACAAAACCGCCCCCGCTCCAATCTCGGAAGCATCAACCTCAACCTGAAAAGGAAGCGAAACATCTGGCTGACGCAACACAGGAGCAGAAGAAAACCGGCGCTAAAGTTCCTGAAAGGCCTCCACAGCCGCAGGAGACCAATCAGCAACATCAGCACCCTTCTTAGTCAAATCCGTCAAAGGCTTAACAACACCAGAAAAATTAGTTATGAAACGACGATAAAAATTAGCAAAGCCCAAGAACTTCTGTAGACTCTTAAGAGATGTAGGCTGCGTCCTGTCACAAATAGCCTGAACCTTGACGGGATCCATCTCAATAGTAGAAGGGGAAAAAATATACCCCAAAAAAGAAATCTTCTGAACTCCAAAGAGACACTTTGAAACTTTTACAAACAAAGAATTGGCCCGCAGGACCTGAAACACCTTCCTGACCTGCTGAACATGGGACTCCCAGTCATCAGAAAAAACCAAAACATCATCCAAATACACAATCATAAATTTATCCAGGTATTCACGGAAAATATCGTGCATAAAGGACTGGAAGACAGAAGGAGCATTAGAAAGTCCAAAAGGCATCACCAAATACTCAAAATGGCCCTCAGGCGTATTAAATGCGGTTTTCCACTCATCACCCTGCTTTATCCGCACAAGATTATACGCACCCCGAAGATCAATCTTAGTGAACCATTTAGCCCCCTTAATGCGAGCGAACAAATCAGTCAACAATGGCAAAGGATACTGATATTTGACTGTAATCTTATTCAAAAGACGGTAATCTATACAAGGCCTCAAGGAACCATCTTTTTTGGCCACGAAAAAAAACCTGCTCCCAAAGGGGACGAAGATGGACGGATATGTCCCTTTTCCAAGGACTCCTTAACATAATCCCGCATAGCAGTATGCTCTGGCACTGACAGATTGAACAAACGTCCTTTAGGAAATTTACTGCCAGGAATCAAATCTATAGCACAATCGCAATCCCTGTGAGGAGGAAGCGAATTGAGCTTAGGCTCCCCAAAAACATCCCGATAATCAGACAAAAATACAGGAACCTCAGAAGGAGTAGATGAAGCGATAGAAATCGGAGGTGCATCATCATGAACCCCCTGACATCCCCAGCTTAACACAGACATCGTTTTCCAGTCCAAGACTGGGTTATGAGTTTGTAACCATGGCAGACCAAGCACTAAGACATCATGTAAATTATACAGTACCAGGAAGCGAATCACCTCCTGATGAACGGGAGTCATACGCATGGTCACTTGTGTCCAGTACTGAGGTTTGTTCATAGCCAAAGGTGTAGAGTCAATTCCTTTCAAAGGAATAGGGACTTCCAGAGGCTCCAGACTAAACCCACAGCGGTTGGCAAATGACCAATCCATAAGACTCAGGGCAGCGCCTGAATCCACATAGGCATCGACGGAAATGGCTGATAATGAACAAATCAGAGTCACAGACAGAATGAACTTAGACTGTAAAGTACTAATGGCAACAGACTTATCAACCTTTTTTGTGCGTTTAGAGCATGCTGATATAACATGAGCTGAATCACCACAATAAAAACACAACCCATTTTTCCGCCTATAGTTTTGCCGTTCACTTCTGGACTGAATTCTATCACATTGCATTGTCTCAGGTGCCTGTTCAGAAGACACCGCCAAATGGTGCACAGGTTTGCGCTCCCGTAAATGCCGATCAATCTGAATAGCCATAGTCATAGACTCATTCAGACCTGTAGGCGCAGGGAACCCCACCATAACATCTTTAATGGCCTCAGAAAGGCCATCTCTGAATCTTGCAGCCAGGGCGCACTCATTCCACTGAGTAAGCACCGACCATTTCCGAAATTTTCTGACAATATATTTCTGCTTCATCTTACCCCTGAGAGAGAGCCAATAAAGCTTTTTCAGCCTGAATCTCTAGGTTAGGTTCCTCATAGAGCAAACCCAATGCCAGAAAAAACGCATCCACATTGAGCAACGCAGGATCCCCTGGTGCCAATGCAAATGCCCAATTCTGAGGGTCACCCCGCAGGAAAGATATAACAATTTTGACTTGCTGAGCAGGGTCTCCAGAGGAGTGAGATTTCAAAGAAAGAAACAACTTGCAATTGTTCCTAAAATTCAGAAAACTAAATCTATCTCCAGAAAAAAACTCTGGGATAGGAATTCTAGGTTCAGACATAGGAGCATGTACAACAAAATCTTGTATATTTTGAACATTAGCAGCAAGATTATTCAGGCTGGAAGCCAAACTCTGGACGTCCATGATAAACAGCTGAGGTCAGAGCCATTCAAGGAATAAGAGGAGGTAAGACGCAGCCAGGCTGCAATTAAGGCTAGGCAGCAAACTCTGAGGGGAGGAAAAAGGGCCGGCTATACAGTCATGATCCCAATGGCAGGGGATCACAAAAGGACAAGCACAAAAAACAAAACAAGCTCTAGGGTGATGGAAACTGAGCTGACCGCGATCCTGAACCTAAACACACAACTAGCTGTAGCCGGGGAACGTGCCTACGATGATTCCTAGACGTCTCGCGCCAGCCGAAGGACTAACTTCCCCTATTAGAAGAAACACAGACCTCTCTTGCCTCCAGAGAAACACCCCACAGAAATAGCAGCCCCCCACATGTAATGACGGTGAAATGAGAGGAAAACACATACGCAGTTATGAAAACAGATTCAGCAAAATGAGGCCCGCTAAAGCTAGATAGCAGAGGATACAAAAGTGAACTGCGCGGTCAGTGAAAAACCCTACAAAAAACCATCCTGAAATTACTTGAACTCATGTGCCAACTCATGGAACATGAGGAGTAATATCAGCCCACTAGAGCAACCAGCAAAAAGGAATCACATATCTGCAAGCTGGACTAAGACAAAAATTAAGCAAAACGTGGAACAGGAAAATCAAAAACTTAGCTTGTCCTGAAGATTACAGAAGCGGGAAGCAGAGGTAACAAGACACACTGATTACATTGATAGCCGGCGAGGAAATGACAAGAAAGCCAGGTTAAATAGGAAACTCCCATATCCTGATAGAACAGGTGGACACCAGAGACCGCAGAAAACACAAGTCACCCAGTACCATCTGTAACCACCAGAGGGAGCCCAAAAACAGAATCCACAACACTCCAACCCAATATTCTCCCTGAGGACCACTCAATATGTGAGGAGTGGAAACGGAGCCAGGGTATTCCCAGCAAAATCTCATCCATTCCCTCGGGAAGGACAAGAAGGGAAATAATCTCCTGGTGGGAAGGGGACATGGACAGCGAGAATGGAACAGTCTGGTGTGTGATTTGCAGTGGAAGTGTCGCCCCATTCACAACTCTAACTGTTACAGGTTTGGCGAGCATTACTAGAGGTATAGCGTGGCGCAGAGCAAAAGCAGAGGACATGAAGTTTCCCTCTGCTCCTGAATCCACACAAAGCTCGACTGATAGAGTGGAGGAGCCTAACAGGATTGTCCCTTTAAAGGACAGTTTGGAGGAAAATGCAGCTGTGTCTAGTGAACCTCCCCCAATGGTTACTAGACGCGATCGTTTCCCGACCGCCGTGGACATTTATTGGCGTAATGTCCTAGTTGATGACAGTTTTTACAAACCATGGGTACTCGAGCGACCTGAGACTTAGGTCCCGCTCGAGAAACCTCCATGGCCTCATGGGAGTCGGACGCCAAGACAAGAGATTCAAGAGGTCTGGCGAAGGTGGGAGCCAGCCGAAACCTCTGCCTACACTGGGTCCGCTCTAACCTCCGCTCATGAAAACGGAGGTTGATGCGGGTAGATACAGAAATAAGCTCCTCCAGTGTGGCGGGTATCTCCCTGGTGGCCAAGGCGTCCTTCACGTGGTCTGCCAGTCCCCTCCAGAACACCGGAATAAGAACTTTGTCTGGCCACTCTAACTCTGAAGCTAGAGTCCGGAACTGGATGGCAAACTGGCTGACCACGGACGAGCCCTGAGTAACAGTCAACAACTGGAGCGCGGTATCGTGGGTAACACGAGGTCCTAAAAAGACCTGCTTCAAAGCATCCAGGAAGAGAGGAGCACTCTGTACCACACGATCATCTCGCTCCCACAGTGGCGTTGCCCACTCCAATGCCCTGCCCGACAAGAGAGATAGAATAAATCCCACTTTCGCCCGTTCCGTAGGGAAACGTGACGCCAGGAGCTCAAGGTGTATGGAGCACTGGCTCACGAATCCGCGACATAGTTTACTGTCGCCAGCAAACTTGTCAGGAAGCGGGAGACGGGATAAAGTCGGAGCAGGGGTGGCAGCGGACAAACTGGCTGCGGCTACACTTGCAGCCTGAACAGCGACAGCAGTGACATCCACAGCTGAGGTTGAATGCTCAAGAGCCGCCAACCTTCCCTCCAGCTGCTGGATGTACCGCTGTAAACGCTGATCGTCCGCCATTTACTAGCCAGACCCTGGCGCTAGTGTTCTGTTAGGACTGGCGGAACGCACCAAGAAAGATGTAATAGATGCGTTCGCAGTCCGGGGTCCACCGTGCAGGTGAAAACCTGCTGCTAGTAAATGGCAGCGTAATATGGCGGTGGAAGTGAACCTGGTAAAGCCACATGTCCGCAATACCGCACTAAAGAGTGCAAGCAAGGAGTCAGCGAACACAACCCCAAGACACAGGATTGAAGTCCGATTAGACCACTTGCTGACACAACACCGCAACTGGATATGTTAGGCAACTATTATAATTAGAGCACCGAAGTGCGAACTGTGCCGTGCTGGCAGACACCACTAAGCACCCAGATGTGGGTCAGGAAGCGCACTACTGGCGCGTGGCGCCGCACTGGCGGTCACAGCAGTAGATGCTGATACGTGTGTGACACGTTGAGTGGTTAGTCGGGCGCTAGATAGCAGCCATACTCCATACACAAACAGTCATACGATAGGGTAGGGGTATTTAATGAACGACTTGCACTCACAACAAACACATGTATACGATTGTACACTAGCGCATGGCCGTGCGGTCATGCGAAGCTTATATAGCTGTAGTACTTTCAGGACCTTCCAATAAAGGACCAATGGGCAGCTGCCACAGAAGTTTGCCCTTTCAGGACCTGCCAGGAGGACCAATGGGAACCACTGCAGCATCTGAGCATGTGACCCTTGATCTCCAACGGGAGATCTCACCCTGGGCATGCTCAGAAGGGAAAAAGGAGGACTTAGTCCCAAAAGCGTCCGCTCGCTGCTGCCCAGCACTGGCTTTAATGGCAAAAGCTGGAGAAGCAACAGCAAGCCTAAGCACAGGGTGAGACTGAGCCAGACGCAAGGACCGACGTCTCTGCTGAGCAGGTTTACTTGCGGCAGGAGAGGAATGGGAGACCGCAGCAGAAGCGGGAACTCGACCCCTAACAATATTAAACACTAGGTTTAATGTGGCACACAATTTGATACAGGTGGCACACACAGGAGTGGCACTGAAGCAGAAATGCCAATCTTAATCTCCCACTATTTTTTTTTCAGGGAGAATTTAAAAGAAATCTGACCCATTATTACACACTAGGTATAATGTGGCACACAATTTGAGACAGGTGGCACACACAGGAGTGGCACTGAAGCAGAAATGCCAATCTTAATCTCCCACTATTTTTTTTTCAGTGAGAATTTAAAAGAAATCTGACCCAGTATTACACACTAGGTTTAATGTGGCACAAAATTTGAGACAGGTGGCACACACAGGAGTGGCACTGAAGCAGAAATGCCAATCTTAATCTCCCACTATTTTTTTTTTCAGGGAGAATTTAAAAGAAATCTGACCCAGTATTACACACTAGGTTGAATGTAGCACACAATTTGAGACAGGTGGCACACACAGGAGTGGCACTGAAGCAGAAATGCCAATCTTAATCTCCCACTATTTTTTTCAGATAGAATTTAAAAGAAATCTGACCCAGTATTACACACTAGGTTTAATGTGGCACACAATTTGAGACAGGTGGCACACACAGGAGTGGCACTGAAGCAGAAATGCCAATCTTAATCTCCCACTATTTTTTTTCAGGGAGAATTTAAAAGAAATCTGGCCCAGAATTACACACTAGGTTTAATGTGGCACACAATTTGAGACAGGTGGCACACACAGGAGTGGCACTGAAGCAGAAATGCCAATCTTAATCTCACACTATTTTTTTTTTCAGGGAGAATTTAAAAGAATTTTGACCCAGTATTTGTTAGGACTGGCGGAACGCAACAAGTACAAGATGAAATGGAACTAGGTGCGTTCGCAGTCCGAGGTCAACCGTGGAGGTAAAAACCCTGCTGCTAGTAAGACGGACTATATGGCGGTACTACAAGTATACACGCACGGGTTAACTGCACCCTGCGTGAAGGAAGCGATCCTGTTGCGTCACAGGACCGCGGTACCGCACATAGAGCGCAAGCAATAAGTCAGCGAACTCAACCCCAACTAGGATTGAAGTCCGATTAGACACTTGCTGGCACAACACCGCAACTGGGTGTGTAAGGAAACTAAATAATAATATAAAGGCACAAGAGTGCGTGCGGTGCCGCACATACGGACGCCACTAACCACCCAGGCTTGGGTCAGGAAAGAGCAGAGCAAGCGCACGGCGCCGTACAGGCGGACACAGCAACTGGTAGCTGTAATGTGTGTTACGTGCTGTTGGATAAGTCGGGCGCTAGATAGCAAACATACACCTTCCGCGAACAGACATTCAATAGGGAGGGTATTTAAAGAGCGACTTTCACTCACAACACACACACATATTTACAAGACAATACTAGCGCATGGCCGTGCGGTCATGCGCAGTTTATATAGCTGCAGCACAGGAAACAGCTACAGAAGTTTTGCCCTTTCAGGACCTGCCAAAAGGACCAATGGGATGTGCTGCAGTACCTGAGCATGTGACCCTCGATCTCCAACAGGAGATCTTGCCCTGGGCATGCTCAGTGTGTGCAAATAAGGACTTAGATCCAGAAACGTCCATTCGCCGCTGCCCAGCACTGGCTTCAATGGCAGAAGCAGGAAAAGCAGCAGTAACTCTTTGCACAGAGTCAGACTGAGCGAGACGCTGGGATCGACGTCCCTGCTGAGCAGACTCCACTGCGGCTGGAGGAAAATGGAGAACGCAGCGGAGACGGATCGAGATTCCCCCTGTGCAGCAGAGGAAACTTGACTCCTAACATTATTACACACTAGGTTTAATGTGGCACACAATTTGAGACAGGTGGCACACACAGGAGTGGCACTGAAGCAGAAATGCCAATCTTAATCTCCCACTATTTTTTTTTCAGGGAGAATTTAAAAGAAATCTGACCCAGTATTACACACTAGGTTTAATGTGGCACACAATTTGAGACAGGTGGCACACACAGGAGTGGCACTGAAGCAGAAATGCCAATCTTAATCTCCCACTATTTTTTTTTCAGGGAGAATTTAAAAGAAATCTGACCCAGTATTACACACTAGGTTGAATGTAGCACACAATTTGAGACAGGTGGCACACACAGGAGTGGCACTGAAGCAGAAATGCCAATCTTAATCTCCCACTATTTTTTTTTCAGGTAGAATTTAAAAGAAATCTGACCCAGTATTACACACTAGGTTTAATGTGGCACACAATTTGAGACAGGTGGCACACACAGGAGTGGCACTGAAGCAGAAATGCCAATCTTAATCTCCAACTATTTTTTTTCAAGGAGAATTTAAAAGACATCTGACCCAGTATTACACACTAGGTTTAATGTGGCACACAATTTGAGACAGGTGGCACACACAGAAGTGGCACTGAAGCAGAAATGCCAATCTTAATCTCCCACTATTTTTTTTCAGGGAGAATTTAAAAGAAATCTGGCCCAGTATTACACACTAGGTTTAATGTGGCACACAATTTGAAACAGGTGGCACACACAGGAGTGGCACTGAAGCAGAAATGCCAATCTTAATCTCCCACTATTTTTTTTTCAGGGAGAATTTAAAAGAAATCTGACCCAGTATTACACACTAGGTTTAATGTGGCACACAATTTGAGACAGGTGGCACACACAGGAGTGGCACTGAAGCAGAAATGCCAATCTTAATCTCCCACTATTATTTTTTTCAGGGAGAATTTAAAAGAAATCTGACCCAGTATTACACACTAGGTTTAATGAAGCACACAATTTGAGACAGGTGGCACACACAGGAGTGGCACTGAAGCAGAAATGCCAATCTTAATCTCCCACTATTTTTTTTTCAGGGAGAATTTAAAAGAAATCTGACCCAGTATTACACACTAGGTTTAATGTGGCACACAATTTGAGACAGGTGGCACACACAGGAGTGGCACTGAAGCAGAAATGCCAATCTTAATCTCCCACTATTTTTTTTTGAGGGAGAATTTCAAAGAAATCTGACCCAGTATTACACACTAGGTTTAATGAAGCACACAATTTGAGACAGGTGGCACACACAGGAGTGGCACTGAAACAGAAAAGCCAATCTAAATCTCCCACTATTTTTTTTTCAGGGAGAATTTAAAAGAAATCTGACCCAGTATTACACACTAGCTTTAATATGGCACACAATTTGAGACAGGTGGCACACATAGGAGTGGCACTGAAGCAGAAATGCCAATCATAATCTCCCACTATTTTTTTTTTCAGGGAGAATTTAAAAGAAATCTGATCCAGTATTACACACTAGGTTTAATGTGGCACACAATTTGAGACAGGTGGCACACACAGGAGTTGCACTGAAGCAGAAATGCCAATCTTAATCTCCCACTATTTTTTTTTAGGGAGAATTTCAAAGAAATCTGGGCCAGTATTAAACGCTAGGTTTAATGTGGCACACAATTTGAGACAGGTGGCACACACAGGAGTGGCACTGAAGCAGAAATGCCAATCTTAATCTCCCACTATTTTTTTTTCAGGGAGAATTTAAAATAATTCTGACCCAGTATTACACACTATGTTTAATGTGGCACACAATTTGAGACAGGTGGCACACACAGGAGTGGCACTGAAGCAGAAATGCCAATCTTAATCTCCCACCATTTTTTTTCAGGGAGAATTTAAAAGAAATCTGACCCAGTATTACACACTAGGTTTAATGTGGCACACAATTTGAGACAGGTGGCACACACAGGAGTGGCACTGAAGCAGAAATGCCAATCTTAATCTCCCACTATTTTTTTTTCAGGGAGAATTTAAAAGAAATCTGACCCAGTATTACACACTAGGTTTAATGTGGCACACAATTTGAGACAGGTGGCACACACAGGAGTGGCACTGAAGCAGAAATGCCAATCTTAATCTCCCACTATTTTTTTTTTCAGGGAGAATTTAAAAGAAATCTGACCCAGTATTACACACTAGGTTTAATGTGGCACACAATTTGAGACAAGTGGCACACACAGGAGTGGCACTGAAGCAGAAATATACAAAAAAAACCTGTTTGGGAGAGAAGAAAAGACAAATTGCGGCGCCCTAAGTGCGTAAACACAATATTATAGTCTTTAAAGGGTGCACAATTTTATGCACTCACCTGATAAAAGACTAAAATGGCTTTAGATCGTGTATCCTCCAAATTCCCTCTGAGATACTTTTCAATATATAGGGCTTGCAGCTTGCCTCGGGTGGATCCAAGTGAGAGAGCCAGAGTAAGGCTCACACAGGATGAGTAGTTCAAGAAAAGCACATCCAGCCCATGAATGGCAGCGCTTCCCAGGACTCACATTCAAAGATGATATTTCATATTTTTTTATTTCATAACTTAAAATAGAAGAGATACAACGCGTTTCGGATACAGTATATATCCTTCTTCAGGTATCATAAAAACACAGTACAAATCCTACTAGTATAAAATTCAATTACACTTATATATAGTATCAAACCTTTTATCCCAGTCTCAGAAACTTGATTTGGGGTGTGGACCAAGTTCAGGAAAACACCCACTGATTGATACAGCCTTGTTAACATTAATGCAAGAAAGAGAGCAAAAAAAAAAAATATATCAAAGAAAAAAAAAATATATCAAAGAAAAAAAAAAAAAACACATGAAAAAAAAAAAGTAAAAATAAAAAATAAAAATAAAATATCCGTTAAACTCTCTCTATGATATTCAATCCATTTGGAAATAATGTTCCCAAACGATATATCCAAAACGTTTCTTTCCTGTTTAAAAGAGCATTCCTGTTTGCAACTCCAGAGGGTATCTGCTCCACTGGAGTTACTTTTATGTTAAAAATTTTATTATGTTTAAGTAGTAGATGCCTTGAGAGACTATGTTTTAAAAAGCCATTTTTTACTCTATTTCTGTGGCCATTAATGCGGGACCGCAGTGTCTGTACAGTGCGTCCCACATACTGCAAACCACAACTGCATGTGATGACATATACAACATGATCACTACTACAGGTGAGTCTTTGTGAGATTTCAAAGACATCACCAGTATTATTGCATTTAATAGTTTTAGCCCCATGATCTAGGATCCCACAGGTACAACATTTTTTGGAGTTACATTTAAAAACTCCGGTGCCTTGAAGAACTCCACATAAAGTTTGATCCTTATTTTTATAAATGTTTTTTCTTTTTGGATCCAACTGTTTCACACCATATTAAATAAAAATGCAAAAAAAAAAAAAAACCTCCACCCATTGAAAAAAACATTCCATTAGAGCCCAGTATCATTATAATGAAAAATGCTCCAACATTACCTCTCCCTAATCCTGGACTTCCCCCATTGGAAATTCCTACTGCTTCCCACAGGTTGGAAATTTCCAATGTTGAATTTGATATAAATGAACTAACTATCCATGATCATACAGAATCCCCATCTACATTCACCACAGTATTACAAGCGCCCACTCCATCACCATCTTCAGTAGTATCCAACATCTCTTTTTTAGAGATAGGTCCCACACGTCCAAGTGTTTCAGAAATAATTTTACCACCACTAATCAGTTCTTCACAAACAGCTCAAATTTCAAGTCCAATACAAAAGAATCATATTACAAATTACTTCGCACCAACTATAATATCAAGATCCAAAAAAAGAAAAGTAGAGCAAGAGGAAAAAGAGGAAAGGGATCTAATAGAAATCTGAGAATATGTAAAAAAAACAAGGAACGCTGAAACTTATAAACAACTAAATCCGCCTCTGGTTAAAATATTTAATTTATCGTCCCATATTTTATCCTCCTCAGAAATGGAAATTTTAAGTAGGGGACTAAACTTCTGCCCTGCTCAAGATATGAATGCATTCGATCTTTTTCTCGATTTAAATGCGTACACTCGCAAACTCACTCTTAAAAGGCATTTCTTGTTGAACGAAAAAAATGGGGACATTGGGGATCCCAAAAAAATACTGATCCCAATAGAGACGAACAAAGAAAGGGAATATATCCACAAGGAGGTACACCCAAAATCTGTATTTAATCCTCATCAACACAGAGGACCTAATATAGATACTTTTTTTTCATTAGTATCTGAAGAATTTAGGAAATGGGAAAATAAGAATCATAAACATAAAATCCAAAAGTATGGAATTGGAAAAAACAAGATAAAAAAGGAGAACAATATCTCTAAAAGAGAGAAAATGGCATTGGAGGATTTGAGACAAAATACAGATATAGTAATAAGGCAAGCTGATAAAGGAGGGGGAGTAGTTGTGCAAAATAGATCTGACTATATTGAGGAAGCTTTGAACATATTGTCTGATATGAGATATTACAAAATTCTAAAAGAAGATCCTACACAATCCTTTGTTCAGGATTATCACCATATGATTAAGGAAGCCTATGAGAGAAACATTCTCAATAAAACAGAAAAAAGGTTTTTAGCAAATCCTGCACCAACCATGGCGTTATTTTATCATCTACCAAAAGTGCATAAGAACTGTGAAAAACCACCCGGTAGACCAATTATATCAGGAATAGGGTCTTTAACCTGTTATCTTTCTCATTATATTGACTTGTTTTTACAAGATCTAGTAAAGTCTCTTCCTTCATATTTGAGAGATTCCACACAATTAATCGAGGAACTGAGGGATATTGAATGGGAAGATAACTATTCCTTTATCTCATTGGATGTTAATTCATTATATTCCAACATAGATCACGAAATGTGGGTAAATGCAGTGGGTTTTTATTTAGCAGAGACAGAGATGCTCACCGAACAAAGAGATTTTCTGTTAAAGGGTCTGAAATTCATTCTTGAACACAATGTGTTCATTTTTGAAGGCGTACTTACAGTTGCTCGGCACCGCGATGGGGACTCGGGTCGCGCCAAGTTTCGCAAACTTATTCATGGGGCGATTCGAGTCCTCATCGTCACTTTCTAAGCCTGTTTTCTATGACAAAATAAGGCTTTACAAGCGCTTCATAGATGATCTGATTATCATATGGAAGGGGACAGAGGAGGAAGCGGCACAATTAATAAAGGAGCTCAATAATAACACCTGGGGGATTACCTTTACATCACAAATTAATAAAGAAAAAATGGTATTTCTTGATTTAGAGATCAGCCATAGTGGTAAAAAAATCATCACAAAATCCCACTTCAAAAAAGTGGATTCAAATGGCTTTTTAGATTTCAATAGTGCACATTACAAGAAGTGGAAGGTTAATATACCCCACAGCCAATTTTATCGCATCAGAAAGAATTGTACAAGAGAATCTGATTATGTAGCTCAGTCTAAAATTTTTAAAAGAAAATTCAAGGAAAAAAGATACCCGAAAAATTTGATAAATGGTGCATATAGGGACAACAAAATAAAAACGCAGGAGGAATGTTTAAAAGGAAAAACCAGGAAGGGGGATACTTTGACTACTGGTAAGGAAAAAAGTGATGATCGCTGGAAATTGAATTTTGTGACAACATTCAATAGGGGCAGTAAAATCATAAGAACTGTGCTTTCTAAATATTGGTACATCTTGAAGCGTGACCCTGTCTTGGGAAAACATCTCCCTGATAAACCAGGGATTACATATAGAAGGGGGAAAACTTTGAAAAATTTGGTGGCCCCCAGTAAATTAAAAAAACAGTTGGATCCAAAAAGAAAAAACATTTATAAAAATAAGGATCAAACTTTATGTGGAGTTCTTCAAGGCACCGGAGTTTTTAAATGTAACTCCAAAAAATGTTGTACCTGTGGGATCCTAGATCATGGGGCTAAAACTATTAAATGCAATAATACTGGTGATGTCTTTGAAATCTCACAAAGACTCACCTGTAGTAGTGATCATGTTGTATATGTCATCACATGCAGTTGTGGTTTGCAGTATGTGGGACGCACTGTACAGACACTGCGGTCCCGCATTAATGGCCACAGAAATAGAGCAAAAAATGGCTTTTTAAAACATAGTATCTCAAGGCATCTTCTACTTAAACATAATAAAATTTTTAACATAAAAGTAACTCCAGTGGAGCAGATACCCTCTTGAGTTGCAAACAGGAATGCTCTTTTAAACAGGAAAGAAACGTTTTGGATATATCGTTTGGGAACATTATTTCCAAATGGATTGAATGATATCATAGAGAGAGTTTAACGGATATTTTATTTTTATTTTTTATTTTTACTTATTTTTTTTTTCATGTGTTTTTTTTTTTTCTTTGACATATATTTTTTTTTTTTCTTTGATATATTTTTTTTTTTTGCTCTCTTTCTTGCATTAATGTTAACAAGGCTGTATCAATCAGTGGGTGTTTTCCTGAACTTGGTCCACACCCCAAATCAAGTTTCTGAGACTGGGATAAAAGGTTTGATACTATATATAAGTGTAATTGAATTTTATACTAGTAGGATTTGTACTGTGTTTTTATGATACCTGAAGAAGGATATATACCTAGTGTGTAATACTGGGTCAGATTGTTTTTAAATTCTCCCTGAAAAAAAAAATAGTGGGAGATTAAGATTGGCATTTCTGCTTCAGTGCCACTCCTGTGTGTGCCACTGTACAGACACTGCGGTCCCGCATTAATGGCCACAGAAATAGAGCAAAAAATGGCTTTTTAAAACATAGTCTCTCAAGGCATCTACTACTTAAACATAATAAAATTTTTAACATAAAAGTAACTCCAGTGGAGCAGATACCCTCTGGAGTTGCAAACAGGAATGCTCTTTTAAACAGGAAGAAACGTTTTGGATATATCGTTTGGGAAGATTATTTCCAAATGGATTGAATGATATCATAGAGAGAGTTTAACGGATATTTTATTTTTATTTTTTATTTTTACTTATTTTTTCTTTCATGTGTTTTTTTTTTCTTTGATATATTTTTTTTTCTTTGATATATATATATATATATTTTTTTTTGCTCTCTTTCTTGCATTAATGTTAACAAGGCTGTATCAATCAGTGGGTGTTTTCCTGAACTTGGTCCACATCCCAAATCAAGTTTCTGAGACTGGGATAAAAGGTTTGATACTATATATAAGTGTAATTGAATTTTATACTAGTAGGATTTGTACTGTGTTTTTATGATACCTGAAGAAGGATATATACTGTATCCGAAACGCGTTGTATCTCTTCTATTTTAAGTTATGAAATAAAAAAAATATGAAATATCATCTTTGAATGTGAGTCCTGGGAAGCGCTGCCATTCATGGGCTGGATGTGCTTTTCTTGAACTGAAGCAGAAATGCCAATCTTAATCTCCCACTATTTTTTTTTTCAGGGAGAATTTAAAAGAAATCTGACCCAGTATTACACACTAGGTTGAATGTAGCACACAATTTGAGACAGGTGGCACACACAGGAGTGGCACTGAAGCAGAAATGCCAATCTTAATCTCCCACTATTTTTTTTTCAGGGAGAATTTAAAAGAAATCTGACCCAGTATTACGCACTAGGTTTAATGTGGCACACAATTTGAGACAGGTGGCACACACAGGAGTGGCACTGAAGCAGAAATGCCAATCTTAATCTCCCACTATTTTTTTTTTCAGGGAGAATTTAAAAGAAATCTGACCCAGTATTACACACTAGGTTTAATGTGGCACACAATTTGAGACAGGTGGCACACACAGGAGTGGCACTGAAGCAGAAATGCCAATCTTAATCTCCCACTATTTTTTTTTTCAGGGAGAATTTAAAAGAAATCTGACCCAGTATTACACACTAGGTTTAATGTGGCACACAATTTGAGACAGGTGGCACACACAGGAGTGGCACTGAAGCAGAAATGCCAATCTTAATCTCCCACTATTTTTTTTCAGGGAGAATTTAAAAGAAATCTGGCCCAGTATTACACACTAGGTTTAATGTGGCACACAATTTGAGACAGGTGGCACACACAGGAGTGGCACTGAAGCAGAAATGCCAATCTTAATCTCCCACTATTTTTTTTTTCAGGGAGAATTTAAAAGAAATCTGACCCAGTATTACACACTAGGTTGAATGTAGCACACAATTTGAGACAGGTGGCACACACAGGAGTGGCACTGAAGCAGAAATGCCAATCTTAATCTCCCACTATTTTTTTTCAGGGAGAATTTAAAAGAAATCTGACCCAGTATTACACACTAGGTTTAATGTGGCACACAATTTGAGACAGGTGGCACACACAGGAGTGGCACTGAAGCAGAAATGCCAATCTTAATCTCCCACTATTTTTTTTTTCAGGGAGAATTTAAAACAAATCTGACCCAGTATTACACACTAGGTTTAATGTGACACACAATTTGAGACAGGTGGCACACACAGGAGTGGCACTGAAGCAGAAATGCCAATCTTAATCTCCCACTATTTTTTTTTTCAGGGAGAATTTAAAAGAAATCTGACCCAGTATTACACACTAGGTTTAATGTGGCACACAATTTGAGACAGGTGGCACACACAGGAGTGGCACTGAAGCAGAAATGCCAATCTTAATCTCCCACTATTTGTTTTCAGGGAGAATTTAAAAGAAATCTGGCCCAGTATTACACACTAGGTTTAATGTGGCACACAATTTGAGACAGGTGGCACACACAGGAGTGGCACTGAAGCAGAAATGCCAATCTTAATCTCACACTATTTTTTTTTTCAGGGAGAATTTAAAAGAAATCTGACACAGTATTACACACTAGGTTTAATGTGGCACACAATTTGAGACAGGTGGCACACACAGGAGTGGCACTGAAGAAGAAATGCCAATCTTAATCTCCCACTATTTTTTTTTCAGGGAGAATTTAAAAGAATTCTGACCCAGTATTACACACTAGGTTTAATGTGGCACACAATTTGAGACAGGTGGCACACACAGGAGTGGCACTGAAGCAGAAATGCCAATCTTAATCTCCCACTATTTTTTTTTCAGGGAGAATTTAAAATAAATCTGACCCAGTATTACACACTAGGTTTAATGTGGCACACAATTTGAGACAGGTGGCACACACAGGAGTGGCACTGAAGCAGAAATGCCAATCTTAATCTCCCATTTTTTTTCAGGGAGATTTTAAAAGAAATCTGGCCCAGTATTAAACACTAAGTTTAATGTGGCACACAATTTGAGACAGGTGGCACACACAGGAGTGGCACTGAAGCAGAAATGCCAATCTTAATCTCCCACTATCTTTTTTTCAGGGAGAATTTAAAAGAAATCTGACCCAGTATTACACACTAGGTTTAATGTGGCACACAATTTGAGACAGGTGGCACACACAGGAGTGGCACTGAAGCAGAAATGCCAATCTTAATCTTCCACTATTTTTTTTCAGGGAGAATTTAAAAGAAATCTGGCCCTGTGTTGTGAGTTCTGTTTTTGGGCTCCCTCTGGTGGTTACTGATGGTACTGGGTGACTTGTGTTCTCTGCGGTTTCTGGTGTCCACCTGTTCCATCAGTTTATGGGAGTTTCCTATTTAACCTGGCTTTTTTGTCATTTCCTCGCCGGCTATCAATGTAATCAGCGTGTCTTTTTACCTCTGCTCCCTGCGTCTGTTATCTTCAGGACAAGCTAAGTTTTGATTTTCCTGTTCCACGTTTTGCTTAATTTTTGTCTTAGTCCAGCTTGCAGAGATGTGATTCCTTGCTGCTGGTTGCTCTAGTGGGCTGAAATTACACCTCATGTTCCATGAGTTGGCACATGAGTTCAAGTAATTTCAGGATGGTTTTTTTTTAAGGGTTTTTCGCTGACCGCGCAGTTCACTTTTGTATCCTCTGCTGATTCTATTTTCATAACAACGTATGTGCTTTCCTCTCATTTCACCGTGCTGCTATTTCTGTGGGGTGTTTCTCTGGAGGCAAGTGAGGTCTGTGTTTCTTCTTATAGGGGAAGTTAATCCTTCGGCTGGCGCGAGACGTCTAGGAATCATCGTAGGCACGTTCCCCAGCTACTGCTAGTTGTGTGTTTAGGTTCAGGATCGCGGTCAGCTCAGGTTCCATCACAATAGAGCTTGTTTTGTTTTTGTGCTTGTCCTTTTGTGATCCCCTGCCATTGGGATCATGACAGTATAGCCGGCCTGAAAAAATTGGTCATCGTTTTGGCTGAAGTAGGAGGAAAAGTAGTCTGAGGAAGTTTTTTTTTTTTTTTCTCCTCCTCAGTGTTTGCTGCCTAGCCTTAATTGCAGCTTGACTGCTTCTCTCCTCCTCTTAATCCTTGAATGGCTCTGACCTCAGCTGTTTATCATGGACGTCCAGAGTTTGGCTTCCAGCCTGAATAATCTTGCTGCTAAGGTTCAAAATATACAAGATTTTGTTGTACATACGCCTATGTCTGAACCTAGAATTCCTGTCCCAGAGTTTTTTTCTGGAGATAGATCTAGTTTTCTGAATTTTAGGAACAATTGCAAGTTGTTTCTTTCCTTGAAATCTCGCTCCTCTGGAGACCCTGCTCAGCAGGTCAAGATTGTTATATCTTTCCTGCGGGGTGACCCTCAGAATTGGGCATTTGCATTGGCACCAGGGGATCCTGCATTGCTCAATGTGGATGCGTTTTTTCTGGCATTGGGTTTGCTCTATGAGGAACCTAACCTAGAGATTCAGGCTGAAAAAGCTTTATTGGCTCTCTCTCAGGGGCAAGATGAAGCAGAAATATATTGTCAGAAATTTCAGAAGTGGTCGGTGCTTACTCAGTGGAATGAGTGCGCTCTGGCTGCAAAATTCAGAGATGGCCTTTCTGAGGCCATTAAAGATGTTATGGTGGGGTTCCCGGTGCCTACAGGTCTGAATGAGTCCATGACTATGGCTATTCAGATTGATCGGCGTTTACGGGAGCGCAAACCTGTGCACCATTTGGCGGTGTCTTCTGAACAGGCACCTGAGATAATGCAATGTGATAGAATTCAGTCCAGAAGTGAACGGCAAAATTATAGGCGGAAAAATGGATTTTGTTTTTATTGTGGTGATTCAGCTCATGTTATATCAGCATGCTCTAAACGCACAAAAAAGGTTGATAAGTCTGTTGCCATTGGTACTTTACAGTCTAAGTTCATTCTGTCTGTGACGCTGATTTGTTCATTATCATCCATTTCCGTCGATGCCTATGTAGATTCAGGCGCTGCCCTGAGTCTTATGGATTGGTCATTTGCCAATCGCTGTGGGTTTAGTCTGGAGCCTCTGGAAGTTCCTATTCCTTTGAAAGGAATTGACTCTACACCTTTGGCTATGAATAAACCTCAGTACTGGACACAAGTGACCATGCGTATGACTCCCGTTCATCAGGAGGTGATTCGCTTCCTGGTACTGTATAATTTACATGATGTCTTAGTGCTGGTCTGCCATGGTTACAAACTCATAACCCAGTCCTGGACTGGAAAACAATGTCTGTGTTAAGCTGGGGATGTCAGGGGGTTCATGATGATGCATCTCCGATTTCTATCGCTTCATCTACTCCTTCTGAGGTTCCGGTATTTTTGTCTGATTATCGGGAGGTTTTTGAGGAGCCTAAGCTCAGTTCGCTTCCTCCTCACAGGGGTTGCGATTGTGCTATAGATTTGATTCCCGGCAGTAAATTCCCTAAAGGTCGTTTGTTCAATCTGTCAGTGCCAGAGCATACTGCTATGCGGGATTATGTTAAGGAGTCCTTGGAAAAGGGACATATCCGTCCATCTTCGTCCCCTTTGGGAGCAGGTTTTTTTTTGTGGCCAAAAGAGATGGTTCCCTGAGGCCTTTCATAGATTATCGTCTTTTGAATAAGATTACAGTCAAATATCAGTATCCTTTGCCATTGTTGACTGATTTGTTCGCTCGCATTAAGGGGGCTAAATGGTTCACTAAGATTGATCTTCGGGGTGCGTATAATCTTGTGCGGATAAGGCAGGGTGATGAGTGGAAAACCGCATTTAATACGCCTGAGGGCCATTTCGAGCATTTATTGATGCCTTTTGGACTTTCTAATGCTCCTTCTGTCTTCCAGTCTTTTATGCACGATATTTTCCGTGAATATCTGCATAAATTTATTATCGTGTATTTGGATGATGTTTTGGTTTTTTCTGATGACTGGGAGTCTAATGTTCAGCAGGTCAGGAAGGTGTTTCAGGTCCTGCGGGCCAATTCTTTGTTTGTAAAGGGTTCTAAATGTCTCTTTGGAGTCCAGAAGATTTCTTTTTTGGGGTATATTTTTTCCCCTTCTACTATTGAGATGGATCCCGTCAAGGTTCAGGCTATTTGTGACTGGACGCAGCCTACATCTCTTAAGAGTCTACAGAAGTTCTTGGGCTTTGCTAATTTTTATCGTCGCTTCATAACTAATTTTTATAGTGTTGTTAAGCCTTTGAGGGATTTGACTAAAAAGGGTGCTGATGTTACTGATTGGTCTCCTGCGGCTGTGGAGGCCTTTCAGGAACTTAAGCGCCGGTTTTCTTCTGCTCCTGTGTTGCGTCAGCCAGATACGTCGCTTCCTTTTCAGGTTGAGGTCGATGCTTCCGAGATCGGAGCGGGGGCGGTTTTGTCACAGAGAAGCTCCGATGGCTCAGTGATGAAGCCATGTGCGTTCTTTTCTAGAAAATTTTCGCCCGCTGAACGGAATTATGATGTTGGTAATCGGGAGCTTTTGGCCATGAAGTGGGCATTTGAGGAGTGGCGTCATTGGCTTGAGGGTGCTAGACATCGTGTGGTGGTCTTGACTGATCACAAAAATCTGATGTACCTTGAGTCTGCCAAGCGTCTGAATCCTAGACAGGCTCGTTGGTCACTGTTTTTCTCCCGTTTCAATTTTGTGGTTTCATACCTGCCAGGTTCAAAGAATGTGAAGGCGGATGCTCTTTCTAGGAGTTTTGTGCCTGACTCCCCTGGAAATTCTGAGCCCACTGGTATCCTTAGGGATGGGGTGATTTTGTCGGCTGTCTCCCCAGACTTGCGACGTGCTTTGCAGGAGTTTCAGGCGGATAAACCTGATCGTTGTCCGCCGGAAAGACTGTTTGTTCCGGATAATTGGACCAGTAGAGTCATCTCCGCGGTCCATTCTTCTGTGTTGGCAGGTCATCCTGGAATATTTGGTACTAGAGACTTGGTGGCCAGGTCTTTTTGGTGGCCTTCCTTGTCGAGGGATGTGCGTTCTTTCGTGCAGTCTTGTGGAGTTTGCGCTCGGGCTAAGCCTTGCTGTTCTCGGGCCAGTGGATTGTTGTTACCTTTGCCTATCCCGAAGAGGCCTTGGACGCACATTTCCATGGACTTTATTTCGGATCTCCCTGTCTCTCAAAAAATGTCCATCATATGGGTTGTGTGTGACCGCTTTTCTAAGATGGTTCATCTGGTACCCTTGCCTAAGTTACCTTCCTCCGCTGAGTTGGTCCCTCCGTTATTTCAAAACGTGGTCCGTCTGCAGGGCATTCCAGGGAACATCGTTTCTGACAGGGGATCCCAGTTTGTGTCTAGATTTTGGCGGACGTTCTGTGCTAAGATGGGCATTGATTTGTCCTTTTCGTCTGCATTCCATCCTCAGACGAATGGCCAGACGGAACGAACTAATCAGACTTTAGAAACTTATTTAAGGTGTTTTGTTTCTGCTGATCAAGATGACTGGGTTTCCTTTTTGCCGCTTGCCGAGTTTGCCCTTAATAATCGGGCTAGTTCTGCTACCTTGGTGTCTCCTTTCTTTTGTAATTCGGGGTTTCATCCTCGTTTTTCCTCTGGTCAGGTGGAGCCTTCTGATTGTCCTGGAGTGGACATGGTGGTGGATAGGTTGCATCGGATTTGGAGTCATGTGGTGGACAATTTGAAGTTGTCCCAGGAGAGGGCTCAGCAGTTTGCTAATCGCCGTCGCCGCGTGGGTCCTCGACTTCTTGTTGGGGACTTGGTGTGGTTGTCTTCTCGTTTTGTTCCTATGAAGGTCTGTTCTCCTAAGTTCAAGCCTCGGTTCATCGGTCCCTATAGGATCTTGGAAATTCTTAACCCTGTGTCGTTTCGTTTGGATCTCCCGGCATCGTTTGCTATTCATAATGTTTTCCATCGGTCGTTGTTGCGGAAGTATGAAGTACCTGTCGTTCCTTCGCTTGAGCCTCCTGCTCCGGTGCTGGTGGAGGGTGAATTGGAGTATGTTGTGGAGAAGATCTTGGATTCTCGTGTTTCCAGACGGAAACTCCAGTATTTGGTCAAGTGGAAGGGTTATGGTCAGGAGGATAATTCTTGGGTGGTTGCCTCTGATGTTCATGCTGCCGATTTGGTCCGTGCTTTTCATAGGGCTCATCCTGGTCGCCCTGGTGGTTCTCGTGAGGGTTCGGTGACCCCTCCTCAAGGGGGGGGTACTGTTGTGAGTTCTGTTTTTGGGCTCCCTCTGGTGGTTACTGATGGTACTGGGTGACTTGTGTTCTCTGCGGTCTCTGGTGTCCACCTGTTCCATCAGGTTATGGGAGTTTCCTATTTAACCTGGCTTTTTTATCATTTCCTCGCCGGCTATCAATGTAATCAGCGTGTCTTTTTACCTCTGCTCCCTGCATCTGTTATCTTCAGGACAAGCTAAGTTTTGATTTTCCTGTTCCACGTTTTGCTTAATTTTTGTCTTAGTCCAGCTTGCAGAGATGTGATTCCTTGCTGCTGGTTGCTCTAGTGGGCTGAAATTACTCCTCATGTTACATGAGTTGGCACATAAGTTCAATTAATTTCAGGATGTTTTTTTTTTAAGGGTTTTTCGCTGACCGCGCAGTTCACTTTTGTATCCTCTGCTGATTCTATTTTCATAACAACGTATGTGCTTTCCTCTCATTTCACCGTGCTGCTATTTCTGTGGGGTGTTTCTCTGGAGGCAAGTGAGGTCTGTGTTTCTTCTTATAGGGGAAGTTAATCCTTCGGCTGGCGCGAGACGTCTAGGAATCATCGTAGGCACGTTCCCCAGCTACTGCTAGTTGTGTGTTTAGGTTCAGGATCGCGGTCAGCTCAGGTTCCATCACAATAGAGCTTGTTTTGTTTTTGTGCTTGTCCTTTTGTGATCCCCTGCCATTGGGATCATGACAGTATAGCCGGCCTGAAAAAATTGGTCATCGTTTTGGCTGAAGTAGGAGGAAAAGTAGTCTGAGGAAGTTTTTTTTTTTTTTTTTTCTCCTCCTCAGTGTTTGCTGCCTAGCCTTAATTGCAGCTTGACTGCTTCTTTCCTCCTCTTAATCCTTGAATGGCTCTGACCTCAGCTGTTTATCATGGACGTCCAGAGTTTGGCTTCCAGCCTGAATAATCTTGCTGCTAAGGTTCAAAATATACAAGATTTTGTTGTACATACGCCTATGTCTGAACCTAGAATTCCTGTCCCAGAGTTTTTTTCTGGAGATAGATCTAGTTTTCTGAATTTTAGGAACAATTGCAAGTTGTTTCTTTCCTTGAAATCTCGCTCCTCTGGAGACCCTGCTCAGCAGGTCAAGATTGTTATATCTTTCCTGTGGGGTGACCCTCAGAATTGGGCATTTGCATTGGCACCAGGGGATCCTGCATTGCTCAATGTGGATGCGTTTTTTCTGGCATTGGGTTTGCTCTATGAGGAACCTAACCTAGAGATTCAGGCTGAAAAAGCTTTATTGGCTCTCTCTCAGGGGCAAGATGAAGCAGAAATATATTGTCAGAAATTTCAGAAGTGGTCGGTGCTTACTCAGTGGAATGAGTGCGCTCTGGCTGCAAAATTCAGAGATGGCCTTTCTGAGGCCATTAAAGATGTTATGGTGGGGTTCCCGGCGCCTACAGGTCTGAATGAGTCCATGACTATGGCTATTCAGATTGATCGGCGTTTACGGGAGCGCAAACCTGTGCACCATTTTGCGGTGTCTTCTGAACAGGCACCTGAGATAATGCAATGTGATAGAATTCAGTCCAGAAGTGAACGGCAAAATTATAGGCGGAAAAATGGATTTTGTTTTTATTGTGGTGATTCAGCTCATGTTATATCAGCATGCTCTAAACGCACAAAAAAGGTTGATAAGTCTGTTGCCATTGGTACTTTACAGTCTAAGTTCATTCTGTCTGTGACGCTGATTTGTTCATTATCATCCATTTCCGTCGATGCCTATGTAGATTCAGGCGCTGCCCTGAGTCTTATGGATTGATCATTTGCCAATCGCTGTGGGTTTAGTCTGGAGCCTCTGGAAGTTCCTATTCCTTTGAAAGGAATTGACTCTACACCTTTGGCTATGAATAAACCTCAGTACTGGACACAAGTGACCATGCGTATGACTCCCGTTCATCAGGAGGTGATTCGCTTCCTGGTACTGTATAATTTACATGATGTCTTAGTGCTGGTCTGCCATGGTTACAAACTCATAACCCAGTCCTGGACTGGAAAACAATGTCTGTGTTAAGCTGGGGATGTCAGGGGGTTCATGATGATGCATCTCCGATTTCTATCGCTTCATCTACTCCTGAGGTTCCGGTATTTTTGTCTGATTATCGGGAGGTTTTTGAGGAGCCTAAGCTCAGTTCGCTTCCTCCTCACAGGGGTTGCGATTGTGCTATAGATTTGATTCCCGGCAGTAAATTCCCTAAAGGTCGTTTGTTCAATCTGTCAGTGCCAGAGCATACTGCTATGTGGGATTATGTTAAGGAGTCCTTGGAAAAGGGACATATCCGTCCATCTTCGTCCCCTTTGGGAGCAGGTTTTTTTTTGTGGCCAAAAGAGATGGTTCCTTGAGGCCTTTCATAGATTATCGTCTTTTGAATAAGATTACAGTCAAATATCAGTATCCTTTGCCATTGTTGACTGATTTGTTTGCTTGCATTAAGGGGGCTAAATGGTTCACTAAGATTGATCTTCGGGGTGCGTATAATCTTGTGCGGATAAGGCAGGGTGATGAGTGGAAAACCGCATTTAATACGCCTGAGGGCCATTTCGAGCATTTATTGATGCCTTTTGGACTTTCTAATGCTCCTTCTGTCTTCCAGTCTTTTATGCACGATATTTTCCGTGAATATCTGCATAAATTTATTATCGTGTATTTGGATGATGTTTTGGTTTTTTCTGATGACTGGGAGTCTAATGTTCAGCAGGTCAGGAAGGTGTTTCAGGTCCTGCGGGCCAATTCTTTGTTTGTAAAGGGTTCTAAATGTCTCTTTGGAGTCCAGAAGATTTCTTTTTTGGGGTATATTTTTTCCCCTTCTACTATTGAGATGGATCCCGTCAAGGTTCAGGCTATTTGTGACTGGACGCAGCCTACATCTCTTAAGAGTCTACAGAAGTTCTTGGGCTTTGCTAATTTTTATCGTCGCTTCATAACTAATTTTTATAGTGTTGTTAAGCCTTTGAGGGATTTGACTAAAAAGGGTGCTGATGTTACTGATTGGTCTCCTGCGGCTGTGGAGGCCTTTCAGGAACTTAAGCGCCGGTTTTCTTCTGCTCCTGTGTTGCGTCAGCCAGATACGTCGCTTCCTTTTCAGGTTGAGGTTGATGCTTCCGAGATCGGAGCGGGGGCGGTTTTGTCACAGAGAAGCTCCGATGGCTCAGTGATGAAGCCATGTGCGTTCTTTTCTAGAAAATTTTCGCCCGCTGAACGGAATTATGATGTTGGTAATCGGGAGCTTTTGGCCATGAAGTGGGCATTTGAGGAGTGGCGTCATTGGCTTGAGGGTGCTAGACATCGTGTGGTGGTCTTGACTGATCACAAAAATCTGATGTACCTTGAGTCTGCCAAGCTTCTGAATCCTAGACAGGCTCGTTGGTCACTGTTTTTCTCCCGTTTCAATTTTGTGGTTTCATACCTGCCAGGTTCAAAGAATGTGAAGGCGGATGCTCTTTCTAGGAGTTTTGTGCCTGACTCCCCTGGAAATTCTGAGCCCACTGGTATCCTTAGGGATGGGGTGATTTTGTCGGCTGTCTCCCCAGACTTGCGACGTGCTTTGCAGGAGTTTCAGGCGGATAAACCTGATCGTTGTCCGCCGGAAAGACTGTTTGTTCCGGATAAT
This sequence comes from Ranitomeya imitator, assembly GCF_032444005.1. Taxonomy (NCBI): domain Eukaryota; kingdom Metazoa; phylum Chordata; class Amphibia; order Anura; family Dendrobatidae; genus Ranitomeya; species Ranitomeya imitator. The sequence goes on along the minus strand of NC_091286.1, from coordinate 144,310,515 downwards.
TGGACCAGTAGAGTCATCTCCGCGGTCCATTCTTCTGTGTTGGCAGGTCATCCTGGAATATTTGGTACTAGAGACTTGGTGGCCAGGTCTTTTTGGTGGCCTTCCTTGTCGAGGGATGTGCGTTCTTTCGTGCAGTCTTGTGGAGTTTGCGCTCGGGCTAAGCCTTGCTGTTCTCGGGCCAGTGGATTGTTGTTACCTTTGCCTATCCCGAAGAGGCCTTGGACGCACATTTCCATGGACTTTATTTCGGATCTCCCTGTCTCTCAAAAAATGTCCATCATATGGGTTGTGTGTGACCGCTTTTCTAAGATGGTTCATCTGGTACCCTTGCCTAAGTTACCTTCCTCCGCTGAGTTGGTCCCTCCGTTATTTCAAAACGTGGTCCGTCTGCAGGGCATTCCAGGGAACATCGTTTCTGACAGGGGATCCCAGTTTGTGTCTAGATTTTGGCGGACGTTCTGTGCTAAGATGGGCATTGATTTGTCCTTTTCGTCTGCATTCCATCCTCAGACGAATGGCCAGACGGAACGAACTAATCAGACTTTAGAAACTTATTTAAGGTGTTTTGTTTCTGCTGATCAAGATGACTGGGTTTCCTTTTTGCCGCTTGCCGAGTTTGCCCTTAATAATCGGGCTAGTTCTGCTACCTTGGTGTCTCCTTTCTTTTGTAATTCGGGGTTTCATCCTCGTTTTTCCTCTGGTCAGGTGGAGCCTTCTGATTGTCCTGGAGTGGACATGGTGGTGGATAGGTTGCATCGGATTTGGAGTCATGTGGTGGACAATTTGAAGTTGTCCCAGGAGAGGGCTCAGCAGTTTGCTAATCGCCGTCGCCGCGTGGGTCCTCGACTTCTTGTTGGGGACTTGGTGTGGTTGTCTTCTCATTTTGTTCCTATGAAGGTCTGTTCTCCTAAGTTCAAGCCTCGGTTCATCGGTCCCTATAGGATCTTGGAAATTCTTAACCCTGTGTCGTTTCGTTTGGATCTCCCGGCATCGTTTGCTATTCATAATGTTTTCCATCGGTCGTTGTTGCGGAAGTATGAGGTACCTGTCGTTCCTTCGCTTGAGCCTCCTGCTCCGGTGCTAATGGAGGGTGAATTGGAGTATGTTGTGGAGAAGATCTTGGATTCTCGTGTTTCCAGACGGAAACTCCAGTATTTGGTCAAGTGGAAGGGTTATGGTCAGGAGGATAATTCTTGGGTGGTTGCCTCTGATGTTCATGCTGCCGATTTGGTCCGTGCTTTTCATAGGGCTCATCCTGGTCGCCCTGGTGGTTCTCGTGAGGGTTCGGTGACCCCTCCTCAAGGGGGGGGTACTGTTGTGAGTTCTGTTTTTGGGCTCCCTCTGGTGGTTACTGATGGTACTGGGTGACTTGTGTTCTCTGCGGTCTCTGGTGTCCACCTGTTCCATCAGGTTATGGGAGTTTCCTATTTAACCTGGCTTTTTTGTCATTTCCTCGCCGGCTATCAATGTAATCAGCGTGTCTTTTTACCTCTGCTCCCTGTGTCTGTTATCTTCAGGACAAGCTAAGTTTTGATTTTCCTGTTCCACGTTTTGCTTAATTTTTGTCTTAGTCCAGCTTGCAGAGATGTGATTCCTTGCTGCTGGTTGCTCTAGTGGGCTGAAATTACTCCTCATGTTCCATGAGTTGGCACATGAGTTCAAGTAATTTCAGGATGGTTTTTTTGAAGGGTTTTTCGCTGACCGCGCAGTTCACTTTTGTATCCTCTGCTATCTAGCTTTAGCGGGCCTCATTTTTGCTGATTCTATTTTCATAACTACGTATGTGCTTTCCTCTCATTTCACCGTTATTACATGTGGGGGGCTGCTATTTCTGTGGGGTGTTTCTCTGGAGGCAAGTGAGGTCTGTGTTTCTTCTTATAGGGGAAGTTAATCCTTCGGCTGGCGCGAGACGTCTAGGAATCATCGTAGGCACGTTCCCCGGCTACTGCTAGTTGTGTGTTTAGGTTCAGGATCGCGGTCAGCTCAGGTTCCATCACCCTAGAGCTTGTTTTGTTTTTGTGCTTGTCCTTTTGTGATCCCCTGCCATTGGGATCATGACAGCCCTGTATTACACACTAGGTTTAATTTGGCACACAATTTGAGACAGGTGGCACACACAGGAGTGGCACTGAAGCAGAAATGCCAATCTTAATCTCCCACTATTTTTTTTTTCAGGGAGAATTTAAAAGAATTCTGACCCAGTATTACACACTAGGTTTAAAGTGGCACACAATTTGAGACAGGTGGCACACACAGGAGTGGCACTGAAGCAGAAATGCCAATCTTAATCTCCCACTATTTTTTTTCAGAGAGAATTTAAAAGAAATCTGACCCAGTATTACACACTAGGATTAATGTGGCATACAATTTGAGACAGGTGGCACACACAGGAGTGGCACTGAAGCAGAAATGCCAATCTTGATCTCCCACTACTTTTTTTTCAGGGAGAATTTAAAAGAAATCTGGCCCAGTATTAAACACTAGGTTGAATGTGGCACACAATTTGAGACAGGTGGCACACACAGGAGTGGCACTGAAGCAGAAATGCCAATCTTAATCTCCCACTATTTTTTTTTTCAGGGAGAATTTAAAAGAATTCTGACCCAGTATTAAACACTAGGTTTAAAGTGGCACACAATTTGAGACAGGTGGCACACACAGGAGTGGCACTGAAGCAGAAATGTCAATCTTAATCTCCCACTATTTTTTTTTTCAGGGAGAATTTGAAAGAAATCTGACCCAGTATTACACACTAGGTTTAATGTGGCACACAATTTGAGACAGGTGGCACACACAGGAGAGGCACTGAAGCAGAAATGCCAATCTTAATCTCCCACTATTTTTTTTTCAGGGAGAATTTAAAAGAAATCTGACCCAGTATTACACACTAGCTTTAATGTGGCACACATTTTGAGACAGGTGGCACACACAGGAGTGGCAATGAAGCAGAAATGTCAATCTTAATCTCCCACTATTTTTTTTTCAGAGAGAATTTAAAATAAATCTGACCCAGTATTACACACTAGGATTAATGTGGCATACAATTTGAGACAGGTGGCACACACAGGAGTGGCACTGAAGCAGAAATGCCAATCTTAATCTCCCACCATTTTTTTTCAGGGAGAATTTAAAAGAAATCTGACCCAGTATTACACACTAGGTTTAATGTGGCACACAATTTCAGACAGGTGGCACACACAGGAGTGGCACTGAAGTAGAAATGCCAATCTTAATCTCCCACCATTTTTTTTCAGGGAGAATTTAAAAGAAATCTGACCCAGTATTATACACTAGGTTTAATGTGGCACACAATTTGAGACAGGTGGCACACACAGGAGTGGCACTGAAGCAGAAATGCCAATCTTAATCTCCCACTATTTTTTTTTTCAGGGAGAATTTAAAAGAAATCTGACCCAGTATTACACACTAGGTTGAATGTAGCACACAATTTGAGACAGGTGGCACACACAGGAGTGGCACTGAAGCAGAAATGCCAATCTTAATCTCCCACTATTTTTTTTCAGGGAGAATTTAAAAGAAATCTGACCCAGTATTACACACTAGGTTTAATGTGGCACACAATTTGAGACAGGTGGCACACACAGGAGTGGCACTGAAGCAGAAATGCCAATCTTAATCTTCCACTATTTTTTTTCAGGGAGAATTTAAAAGAAATCTGACCCAGTATTACACACTAGGTTTAATGTGGCACACAATTTGAGACAGGTGGCACACACAGGAGTGGCAATGAAGCAGAAATGCCAATCTTAATCTCCCACTATTTTTTTTTCAGAGAGAATTTAAAAGAAATCTGACCCAGTATTACACACTAGGATTAATGTGGCATACAATTTGAGACAGGTGGCACACACAGGAGTGGCACTGAAGCAGAAATGCCAATCTTAATCTCCCACTTTTTTTTTTCAGGGAGAATTTAAAAGAAATCTGGCCCAGTATTAAACACTAGGTTTAAAGTGGCACACAATTTGAGACAGGTGGCACACACAGGAGTGGCACTGAAGCAGAAATGCCAATCTTAATCTCCCACTATTTTTTTTCAGGGAGAATTTAAAAGAATTCTGACCCAGTATTACACACTAGGATTAATGTGGCACACAATTTGAGACAGGTGGAACACACAGGAATGGCACTGAAGCAGAAATGCCAATCTTAATCTCCCACCATTTTTTTTCAGGGAGAATTTAAAAGAAATCTGACCCAGTATTACACACTAGGTTTAATGTGGCACACAATTTGAGACAGGTGGCACACACAGGAGTGGCACTGAAGCAGAAATGCCAATCCTAATCGCCCACTATTTTTTTTTCAGGGAGAATTTAAAAGGAATCTGACCCAGTATTACACACTAGGTTGAATGTGGCACACAATTTGAGACAGGTGGCACACACAGGAGTGGCACTGAAGCAGAAATGCCAATCTTAATCTCCCACTATTTTTTTTTTCAGGGAGAATTTAAAAGAAATCTGACACAGTATTACACACTAGGTTTAATGTGGCACACAATTTGAGACAGGTGGCACACACAGGAGTGGCACTGAAGAAGAAATGCCAATCTTAATCTCCCACTATTTTTTTTTTCAGGGAGAATTTAAAAGAATTCTGACCCAGTATTACACACTAGGTTTAATGTGGCACACAATTTGAGACAGGTGGCACACACAGTAGTGGCACTGAAGCAGAAATGCCAATCTTAATCTCCCACTTTTTTTTTTCATGGAGAATTTAAAAGAAATCTGACCCAGTATTACACACTAGGTTTAATGTGGCACACAATTTGAGACAGGTGGCACACACAGGAGTGGCACTGAAGCAGAAATGCCAATCTTAATCTCCCACTATTTTTTTCAGGGAGAATTTAAAAGAAATCTGACCCAGTATTACACACTAGGTTTAATGTGGCATACAATTTGAGACAGGTGGCACACACAGGAGTGGCACTGAAGCAAAAATGCCAATCTTAATCTCCCACTATTTTTTTTCAGGGAAAATTTAAAAGAATTCTGACCCAGTATTACACACTAGGTTTAATGTGGCACACAATTTGAGACAGGTGGCACACACAGGAGTGGCACTGAAGCAGAAATGCCAATCTTAATCTCCCACTTTTTTTTTTTTTCAGGGAGAATTTAAAAGAAATCTGACCCAGTATTACACACTAGGTTTAATGTGGCACACAATTTGAGACAGGTGCCACACACAGGACTGCCACTGATTCAGATTTGCCAATTTTAATCTGCACTCTTTTCTTCTTCAGGGAGACTAGTGAATAAATCTGGGCCACTGCATTAGAGTATATTTTCTGTGGAAGAAAGTGGCTTGAAGAGATATAACGAAACAAAAAAAATGGGACTGTCCTACAATTACTATCTTCCTGCAGTAATCTCAGCAATGTATGGCAGGCAGCAATAACAAGGAGTGGACTGCTGCACAAGTAAAGAAACAACAGTGTGGACAAACAAACAAGGAAGCTGTGCAGAAAGGAAGGAGCAACAGGACTTGTGCTTTGAAAAAAGCAGTTGGTTTGCACAGCGGTGTACAAACAGCAATTCAGCTATCTGTGAGCCTTCTAGGGCAGCCCAATGAGCTACAGCGCTGAGGAAAAAAATGTAGCCTCCACTGTCCCTGCAAACAAAAGGTGGTGTTGGACAGTGGAAATCGCTACAGCGCAAGCGGTTTGGGGGTTAATGGACCCTGCCTAACGCTTTCCCTGCTTCTGACGAAGCGGCAGCAACCTCTCGCTATGCTCAGATCAGCAGCAGTAAGATGGTGGTCGGCAGGAACGCCCCTTTATAGCCCCTATGACGCTGCAGAAAGCAAGCCAATCACTGCAATGCCCTTCTCTAAGATGGTGGGGACTGAGACCTATGTCATCACGCTGCCCACACTGTTATGACCTGGTGGTCAGGACAATAATGGACCTGGTGGTTAAGAGCACACGGAATGACCTGATAGTTACTGATAATAAAGGACGAGCTCTGGGACGTGGGAACTCTGCTGACCGCAATCCCTAATCCTATCAAACACACTAGAAATAGCCGTGGATTGCGCCTAATGCTCCCTATGCAACTCGGCACAGCCTAAGGAACTAGCTAGCCCTGAAGATAGAAAAATAAAGCCTACCTTGCCTCAGAGAAATTCCCCAAAGGAAAATGTAGCCCCCCACATATAATGACTGTGAGTAAAGATGAAAATACAAACACAGAGATGAAATAGATTTAGCAAAGTGAGGCCGGACTTACTGAACAGACCGAGGATAGGAAAGGTTACTTTGCGGTCAGCACAAAAACCTACAAAAAGACCACGCAGAGGGCGCAAAAAATACCCTCCGCAACCGACTCACGGTGCGGAGGCGCTCCCTCTGCGTCCCAGAGCTTCCAGCAAGCAAGACAACAATAAAAATAGCAAGCTGGACAGAAAAATAGCAAACCAAAGAAACACAAGCTGGAACTTAGCTTCTGCTGGGAAGACAGGTCACAAGAACGATCCAGGAGTGAACTAGACCAATACTGGAACATTGACAGGTGGCATGGAGCAAAGATCTAAGTGGAGTTAAATAGAGCAGCCAGCTAACAAATTAACCTCGTCACCTGTGGAAGGAAACTCAGAAACACCCACCAGAGGAAGTCCATGGACAGAACCAGCCGAAGTACCATTCATGACCACAGGAGGGAGCCCGACAACACAATTCACAACAGTACCCCCCCTTGAGGAGGGGTCACCGAACCCTCACCAGAGCCCCCAGGCTGACTAGGATGAGCCAAATGAAAGGCACGAACCAGATCGGCAGCATGAACATCAGAGGCAAAAACCCAGGAATTATCTTCCTGACCATAACCCTTCCACTTGACCAGGTACTGGAGTTTCCGTCTCGAAACACGAGAATCCAAAATCTGCTCCACCACATACTCCAACTCCCCTCAACCAACACCGGGGCAGGAGGATCAATGGATGGAACCACAGGCGCCACGTATCTCCGCAATAACGACCTATGGAACACATTATGGATGGCAAAAGAAGCAGGAAGGGCCAAACGAAATGACACAGGATTGATAACCTCAGAAATCTTATACGGACCAATGAAACGAGGCTTAAACATAGGAGAGGAAACCTTTATAGGAACATAACGAGACGACAACCAAACCAAATCCCCAACACGAAGTCGGGGACCCACACTGCGCCGGCGGTTAGCGAAACGTTGAGCCTTCTCCTGGGACAATGTCAAATTGTCCACCACATGAGTACAAATCTGCTGCAACCTATCCACCACAGTATCTACACCAGGACAGTCCGAAGACTCAACCTGCCCTGAAGAGAAACGAGGACGGAAACCAGAATTGCAGAAAAACGGCGAAATCAAAGTAGCCGAGCTGGCCCGATTATTAAGGGCGAACTCAGCCAACGGCAAAAAGGACACCCAATCATCCTGATCAGCAGAAACAAAGCATCTCAGATATGTTTCCAAAGTTTGATTAGTTCGTTCGGTTTGGCCATTTGTCTGAGGATGGAAAGCCGAGGAAAAAGACAAATCAATGCCCATCCTTGCACAAAAGGATCGCCAAAACCTCGAAACAAACTGGGAACCTCTGTCAGAAACGATGTTCTCCGGGATACCATGTAAACGAACCACATGCTGGAAAAATAATGGCACCAAATCAGAGGAGGAAGGCAATTTAGACAAAGGTACCAAATGGACCATCTTAGAAAAGCGATCACAAACCACCCAAATGACCGACATCTTTTGAGAGACGGGGAGATCCGAAATAAAATCCATAGAAATATGCGTCCAGGGCCTCTTCGGGACCGGCAAGGGCAAAAGCAACCCACTGGCACGAGAACAGCAGGGCTTAGCCCGAGCACAAGTCCCACAGGATTGCACAAAAGAACGCACATCCCGTGACAAAGACGGCCACCAAAAGGATCTAGCCACCAAATCTCTGGTACCAAAGATTCCAGGATGCCCAGCCAACACTGAACAATGAATCTCAGAGATAACTCTACTAGTCCATCTATCAGGGACAAACAGTTTCTCCGCTGGGCAACGGTCAGGTCTATCAGCCTGAAATTTTTGCAGCACCCGCCGCAAATCAGGGGAGATGGCAGACAAAATTACTCCCTCTTTGAGAATACACGCCGGCTCAGGAACACCCAGAGAGTCAGGCACAAAACTCCTTGACAGGGCATCAGCCTTCACATTCTTAGAGCCCGGAAGGTACGAAACCACAAAATCAAAACGGGAGAAAAATAACGACCATCGAGCCTGTCTCGGATTCAACCATTTGGCAGACTCAAGTCAAGTCAAATTCTTGTGATCTGTCAAGACCACCACGCGATGCTAGGCTCCTTCAAGCCAATGACGCCACTCATCGAATGCCCACTTCATGGCCAACAACTCACGATTACCAACATCATAATTACGCTCAGCAGGCAAAAACTTTCTAGAAAAGAAAGCACATGGCTTCATCACCGAGCCATCAGAACTTCTTTGCGACAAAACAGCCCCTGCTCCAATCTCAGAAGCATCAACCTCAACCTGAAACAGGAGCGAAACATCTGGCTGGCACAACACAGGGGCAGAAGAAAAACGACGCTTCAACTCCTGAAAAGCCTCTACAGCTGCAGTAGACCAATTGACCACATCAGCACCCTTCTTGGTCAAATCAGTCAACGGTTTAGCAACAGTAGAAAAATTAGCGATGAAGCGCCGATAAAAATTAGCAAAGCCCAGGAACTTTTGCAGGCTCTTCACAGATGTCGGCTAAGTCCAATCGTAAATGGCCTGGACTTTAACAGGTTCCATCTCGATAGTAGAAGGGGAAAAAATGAACCCCAAAAAATGAAACCTTCTGAACTCCAAAGAGACACTTTGACCCCTTCACAAACAAGGAATTCGCACGAAGGACATGGAACACCATTCTGACCTGCTTCACATGAGACTCCCAATCATCCGAAAAGACCAAAATATCATCAAAATACACAATCAGGAATTTATCCAGGTACTCTCGGAAGATGCCATGCATAAAGGACTGAAATACTGATGGAGCATTGGAAAGCCCGAATGGCATAACCAGGTACTCAAAATGGCCCTCGGGCGTATTAAATGCTGTTTTCCATTCATCGCCTTGTTTAATACGCACAAGATTATACGCCCCTCGAAGATCTATCTTGGTGAACCAACTAGCCCCTTTAATACGAGCAAACAAATCAGACAGCAACGGCAAAGGATACTGAAATTTGACTGTAATTTTATTAAGAAGGCGGTAATCAATACAAGGTCTCAAAAAAACATCCTTCTTGGCCACAAAAAAGAACCCTGCTCCTAACGGTGATGACGACGGGCGAATATGGCCTTTCTCCAAGGATTCCTTTATATAACTCCACATAGCGGCGTGTTCTGGCACAGATAAATTGAACAACCGGCCCTTAGGAAACTTACTACCAGGAATCAAATTAATTGCACAATCGCAATCCCTATGAGGAGGTAGGGCACTGGCTTTGGGCTCATCAAATACATCCCGATAATCCGACAAAAACTCTGGAACTTCAGAAGGAGTGGAAGACGAAATAGACAAAAATGGAACATCACCATGTACCCCCTGGCAACCCCAGCTGGACACAGACATAGATTTCCAGTCCAATACTGGATTATGAACCTGTAGCCATGGCAACCCCAAAACGACCACATCATGCAGATTATGCAACACCAGAAAGCGGATATCCTCCTGATGTGCAGGAGCCATGCACATGGTCAATTGGGTCCAGTACCGAGGCTTATTCTTGGCCAAAGGCGTAGCATCAATTCCTCTCAATGGAATAGGATACTGCAAGGGCTCCAAGAAAAAACCACAGCGCCTAGCATACTCCAAGTCCATCAAATTCAGGGCAGCGCCTGAATCCACAAATTCCATAACAGAATAGGATGACAAAGAGCAAATCAGAGTAACGGACAATAGAAATTTAGACTGTACCGTACCAATGGTGGCAGACCTAGCGAACCGCTTAGTGCGCTTAGGACAATCGGAGATAGCATGAATGGAATCACCACAATAAAAACATAGCCCATTCCGACGTCTGTGTTCTTGCCGTTCAGCTCTGGTCAAAGTCCTATCACATTGCATAGGCTCAGGCCCATGCTCAGATAGTACCGCCAAATGGTGCACAGCTTTACGCTCACGCAAGCGTCGATCGATCTGAATGGCCAAGGACATAGACTCATTCAGACCAGCAGGCATGGGAAATCCCACCATGACATCCTTAAGGGCTTCAGAGAGACCCTTTCTGAAGATTGCTGCCAGGGCACATTCATTCCACTGAGTGAGCACAGACCACTTTCTAAACTTCTGACAATATATCTCCGCTTCATCCTGACCCTGACACAGAGCCAGCAAGATTTTCTCTGCCTGATCCACTGAATTAGGTTCGTCATAAAGCAATCCAAGCACCAGGAAAAACGCATCAACATCACGCAATGCCGGATCTCCTGGCGCAAGGGAAAATGCCCAGTCTTGAGGGTCACCATGTAACAAAGAAATAATGATCTTTACTTGTTGAACAGGGTCACCTGAGGAGCGAGGTTTCAAGGCAAGATACAATTTACAATTATTTTTGAAATTCAAGAACTTAGATCTATCACCAAAAAACAAATCAGGAATTGGAATCCTAGGCTCTGACATCGGATTCTGAACCACAAAATCTTGAATGTTTTGTACCCTTGTAGTGAGATTATCCATCCAAGAGGACAGACCTTGAATGTCCATGTTTAAACCTGTGTCCTGAACCACCCAGAGGTAAAGGGGAAAAGAGAGACAAAACACACTGCAAAGAAAAAAAATGGTCTCAGAACTTCAATGACTGTGAGTAAAGATGAAAATACAAACACAGAGATGAAATAGATTTAGCAAAGTGAGGCCCGACTTACTGAACAGACCAAGGATAGGAAAGGTTACTTTGCGGTCAGCACAAAAACCTACAAAAAGACCATGCAGAGGGCGCAAAAAAGACCCTCCGCACCGACTCACGGTGCGGAGGCACTCCCTCTGCGTCCCAGAGCTTCCAGCAAGCAAGACAACAATAAAAATAGCAAGCTGGACAGAAAAATAGCAAACCAAAGAAACACAAGCTGGAACTTAGCTTCTGCTGGGAAGACAGGTCACAAGAACGATCCAGGAGTGAACTAGACCAATACTGGAACATTGACAGGTGGCATGGAGCAAAGATCTAAGTGGAGTTAAATAGAGCAGCCAGCTAACGAATTAACCTCGTCACCTGTGGAAGGAAACTCAGAAACACCCACCAGAGGAAGTCCATGGACAGAACCAGCCGAAGTACCATTCATGACCTCAGGAGGGAGCCCGACAACAGAATTCACAACACCACACTCTGCGTCCACCTTCATTGGCTGAGAAATGGCACTTTTCGCATCATTGAAACGCGACTTTGGCGCGAAAGTCGCGTACCACATGGCCGACCCCACACAGGGATCGAGTAGGGTTTCATGAAACCCGACTTTGCCAAAAGTCGGCGACTTATGAAAATGACCGACCCGTTTCGCTCAACCCTAGTCTTCAGGCATCACATTGCGTTTGCAGAGCCCCTAATGTACCTAAACAGTAGAAACCCCCCACAAGTGACCCAATATTGGATACTAGACCCCCAAGGAACTTATCTCGATGTGTTGTGAGAACTTTGAACCCCCAAGTGTTTCACTACAGTTTATAACGAAGAGCCGTGAAAATAAAAAAATCCTTTTATTCCCACAAAAATGTTTTTTTAGCCCCCCTAATTTTTATTTTCTCACGGGTAACAAGAGAAATTGGACCCCAGAAGTTGTTTTCCAATTTGTCCTGAGTACGCTGATACCCCATATGTTTGGGTAAACACCTGTTTGTGTGCACGGGAGAGTTCGGAAGGGAAGGAGCACTGTTTTACTTTTTCAACGCAGAATTGGCTGGAATTGAGATCGAACGCCATGTCGCATTTGGAGAGCCCTGATGTGCCTAAACAGTGGAAACCCCCAATTCTAACTGAAACCCTAACCCAAACACACCCCTAATCGCAACCACACCCCTAACTCCAACACACCACTAACCCTAATCCCAACCATAACCCTAACCACACCCCTAACCCTGACACGCCCCAAACCCTTATCCCAACCGTAAATGTAATCCAAACTCTAACCCCAACCCTAACCCTAGCCCCAACCCTAGCCCTGACCCTAACCCTAGCCCTAACCCTAATGGGAAAATGGAGATAGATACATTTTTTTAATTTTTTTATTTTTCCCTAACTTAGGGGGTGATGAAGGGGGGTTTGATTTACTTTCATAGCTTTTTTTTAGTGGATTTTTGAGATTGGCCGCTGTCACACACTAAAAGACGCTTTTTATTGCAAAAATATTTTTTTGCGCTGCCACATTTTGAGAGCTATAAGTTTTCCATATTTGAGTCCACAGAGTCATGTGAGGCCTTATTTTTTGTGGGACGAGTTGACGTTTATATTGGTAACATTTTCGGGCACGTGACTTTTTTGATAGCTTTTTATTCCGATTTTTGTGACGCAGTGTGACCAAAAACCAGCTATTCATGAATTTCTTTTTTTGGGGGGGCGTTTATACCGTTCCGCGTTTGGTAAAATGGATAAAGCAGTTTTATTCTTCGGGTCAGTATGATTACAGCAATACCTCAGTTATATTTTTTTTGTTTTTGCACTTTTTTACAATAAAAACTAGTTTAAAGAAAAAATAATTATTTTTGCATCGTTTTATTCTGAGGACCATAACTTTTTTATTTTTTCGCTGATGAAGCTGTATGGCGGCTCATTTTTTGCAGGACAAGATGACGTTTTCAGCGGGTATTTATATCTGTCTTTTTGATCGCGTGCTATTCCACTTCTTGCTCGGCGGTATGATAATAAAGCGTCGTTTTTGCCTTGTTTTTTTTTTTACGGTGTTCACTGAAGGGGTTAACTAGTGGGACATTTTTATTGGTTGGGTTCTTACGGACGCGGTGATACTAAATATGTGTACTTTTATTGTTTTTTTTATTTAGATAAAGTAATGTATTTATGGGAACAATATTTTTTTTTCTTTATTTAGGAATTATTTTTTTTACACATCTAAATATTTTTTTTTTACTTTATAACATTGCCCCAGGGGGGGACATCATGTTATAAGGTCAGATCGCTGATCTGACACTTTGCAATGCAGTATGTCAGATCAGCGATCTTATGTGCACTACTCCTGGCTTACCAGCGCCTGCTCTGAGCAGGCGCTTGGTAAGCCACCTCTCTGCAGGACCCGGATGCAGCCCTGCAGCCATTTTGGATCCGGGGACTGCAGGGAAGAGACACTCTGTACAAGGTGAGCACATCACCTTGTACCGAGGGTCTCAGGGAAGCACGCAGGGAGCCCCCTACCTGCGAGATGCTTCCCTATGCCGCCGGAACACTGCGATCATGTTTGATCATGTGTGCCAGGGGTTAATGTGCCAGGGGTGGTCACTGACCGCTCCTGGCACATAGTGCCGCATGTCAGCTGCGATAGTCAGCTGACACCTGGCCGCAATCGGCGACGCTCCCCCCGTGAGCGTGGCCGATCGCTATGACGTACTATCTCATCCTTGGGAATTAAGTCCCAGGTCACCTTGACGGGATAGTACATCATATGGGATTAAGGGGTTAAACATTCATAATAACCTGTAGCCAGGGCCAGGGTCTACACACAAAATGGGTTAAGGCAGTTCCCACCAACCAAGCTCCAGGTACGCGGCCAAAGACGATTCCTGGATAGCAGTGTAAGGAAAAGGCGCTGCAGTAACTGAGTTATTGTTTTTTCTTTTTGGGTTTTTGTAGTTTTTACATTTTTAGGACTTTTGTAGATTTTCATTTATTGTTGTTATTAATTGTTCACTTGTTAATATGTTTATGTTTCCTCAGTTCAGGAGTACTAAATTTCACTAGGGGGGAATGTGGCACCCCAGGAGTCCGGTTGCCACAGTGGTATGGCCTCCCTCACAGGAGGTGATGTCATGCCTGGAAGCAAGGAGGAACTGCAGTATCAGCACTTAACATTGATTTACTCTGAAATGCTGCATTTCAGAGAAAACATACTTTAGCCAACCGGGGGACCATACAACTCAGATGACTACTTTGATGGATGACCTTGGAGGCTTATCTCTGCCTCATTCCTTAGAATTAAAGATCTCCAAGGTCTCCAAGACACATAGTTCCAGCCATCTTTCCAAAGTATACTTTGTCTGAAATACTGCAGCATTTCAGTGTAAAACATACACAGTTGCAAGAACAGGGTCAGAACCACAAATCTGTTGTTACGCTCCCTCTAAGTGTTTTATTCTATTTTGCCTTACCTCTGATATTACTCATAAAATTCAAGGTCTGTGTGGATTTAGTCATTGATTTTGTCTTTTTCAATTTTCATTGTATTAGATTACTACTGTTGCTGCTACCGTTCAACATTGCCTTAGTTTGCACCAACCCATTGTCAGCTGACATCGATGATTTATTATCTTTATGTAAATCAAATCCATTTTTTTTAATCCAGTCATTTAGCTCATCTACTATGCGGCTGTATCAGCCAATTGCTCAGTTGGAAGATAATTATACAAATTTTTTCCTCTCACCTTCTAATGACATTGTGAACCAGGCAAGGACTGACCAAAAATGGCTTAATCTTGTCACTGAAAGCCATTAATTCTATACATAACTGTGCTTGTTTTACTGAGACTAATAAAATATCTAGTACTGATCATTACCATATTGAATTTTCTATGGATTAGTAATAAATCACCTAAAATGCAATTAGTAAGAATGGAGTGTCCTGTGATTAACTATGTATTAGAATATGGGACAACGCCCACTCCATGTGTATCTTCAGATTACATCCATATCTACCATGCAGAAAAATACAATACAGGTAGAAGATAAAGTATCCATTTTATAAAATAAGGGAAATATGAATTAAGTCAGGTAAGATCAAGTATAAAAGATTAAAAAATAACATATGTGAAACATCCCAAAGTATTCCTTGGTTGTGATTTATTAAGGTTCATTGGGATAAACAAAAGAAAAAACACAAACTAAACATACACATAATGAGGAATCGTGCTTCAACTTCAGAGTTTACATTATAAGGTTTAACCAGATTGCGCAACCACAATTACAACATGCACGTACACGCAGACCCTGGTTTAGTCAATCACATTGCGCTGTTACAGACATGATTAGTCTCCTGGTGTGGCTGTAAATGAAAGTAGACATAAAATAAAGACTGTTCAGCATATTATGAAAGCACACCTCATATTTCTTTAGAAATAATGTGTAATATTATAATTAGCATTAAAAGATGTAGCAATAAGACCCTGATTGACCTGTATTGTTAACTAGTAAAGGCAAAGAAAAATCGGAATAATGATGTCATCACTTTTAATAATCAGGATGTCCTGCCAGACCACCAGTTGGACTTTCTTGATACGGTTGTGATAATCTATCATGAAAATGTTTTTAATACATTGACAGAATTTTCAGACCAGCAAGTGCTGGATTATGGAATTTTTTTTACCAGGGTTAGCTTTCTACTTTGTCTGCAAACATGTTCACTGTCAATGATTTATGGCTATTTTATAGAAAAACATAGAAAGAAGCTAGAAATGTAGCTTGGTTGGTTGCTGTATTGTACACAGAACAGTATATATAATGTTCCTATGGTGCTAAGTTAGTACAAAGTTACATTATGTGCTGTATATTGCGTAGATAGGTGCTTTGTGCTGTATAGCAGTTGTCCCTAACCTTTCATACGGTGAGAGCCACATTCAGCTTTGAGATATGGTCGCGAGCTACGTTCAGTGACCCCCCACTGTAGAGTCACCCAAAGCCAGGTAAACTAACATGCAGGGGTACCTGTTATGACCTGGTGGTTAGGAGCACCCAGAATGACCTGATAATTAAACCTCATACAGGACGAGCTCTGACATGTGGGAGCTCTGCTGACCGCAAGCCCTAATCCTATCACACACACTAAAAATAGCCGTGGAGCGCTCCTGACCAGACCTAGGCGCCTCGTCAAAGCCTAAGAACTATCTAACCCTAGAGACAGAAAATAAAGCCTACCTTGCCTCAGAGAAATTCCCCAAAGGTAAAGGAAGCCCCCCCACATATATTGACTGTGAGTAAAGAAGAAAGTCACAAACGCAGAAATGAAACAGGTTCAGCAAAGGGAGGCCAGACTTACTAAATAGACAGAGGATAGGAAAGGTAACTTTGTGATCAGCACAAAAACCTACAAAAGACCACGCAGAGTGTGCAAAAAAGACCTCCGCACTCACGGTGCGGAGGGACCACTCTGCATCCCAGAGCTTCCAGCTAGCAAGACAAAATCATGAAAACCAGCTGGACAAGAAAACAGAGAACAAAATGAGACTATAAGGAACTTAGCTTCTGCAGGAGAAGGCAGGTCACCAGAGAGATCCAGGAGCGAACTGAACGAATGCAAAAACATTGACAGCTGGCATGGAGTAACGATCTGAGAGGAGTTAAATAGAGAATCCAACCAAAGGATAAACCACGTCACCTGTGTAAGGAACCTCAGAAGCAGCAGCTTCACTCATAGCCACCAGAGGGAGCCCATAGACAGAACTCGCCGAAGTACCATTCACGACCACAGGAGGGAGTTCGACAACAGAATTCACAACAGGTACCCTCTTTACACCTGTTAAGTAGTTTTACATCAAGTGTACTCACCATACTATTGCATCCTCCTTCAAGAAACAAACTAACTGGCTTGGTACTTGAATTGACTCGCATACTGAGCATAATGTAAGTCAATGAGGGAGTACAGAATTTTTCTGGGAGACCTACATTCAGTGGGAAAGAGGGAGGAAGAAGGAGGCAGAAATAAGAGAGGGAGATAGAGGGGAGTAGGGGGAAGAGGGTGGTGTGGAAGAGGCAAGTGGGAGGGGAGAAAATGGAGTGGGGGGAGAGGGAGAGAGATGCTCCGGTCCCTGTAATAAGCTCATTTGAATCTGAGCCCTGCACAGCACTGAAGCTGGGAACTTCCCTGCTGGGAGCACAGGGACTTCTATGTTAGCCGGACTCTTTGTGAGCTCTCTCCCTCCTCTACATCAATCAATCATAAGTACACAACCTTCTACAGAGAACTAGCCACAACACCACAGTGGATGTCAGAAGAGCCTGTTACAGAAGAACAGAGGATGTCAGGAGAACCAGCCACAGCACCACAGAGGATGTCAGAACTAGCCACAACACCACAGAGGATGTCAGGAGAACCAGCCACAACACCACAGAGGATGTCAGGAGAACCAGCCACAACACCACAGAGGATGTCAAGAGAGCCAGTTATAGAAGCACAGAGGATGTCAGGAGAACCAGCCACAACACCACAGAGGATGTCAGGAAAACGAGCCACAGCACCACAGAGGATGTCAGGAAAACCAGCCACAGCACCACAGAGGATGTCAGGAGAACCAGCCACAGCACCACAGAGGATGTCAGGAGAACCAGCCCCAGCACCACAGAGGATGTCAGGAGAACCAACCACAGCACCACAGAGGATTTCAGGAGAACCAGCCACAGCACCACAGAGGATGTCAGGAGAACCAGCCCCAGCACCACAGAGGATGTCAGGAGAACCAGCCACAGCAGCACAGAGGATGTCAGGAGAACCAGCCACAACACCACAGAAGATGTCAGAACTAGCCACAGCACCACAAAGGATGTCAGGAGAACCAGCCACAACACCACAAAGGATGTCAGAACTAGCCACAACACCACAGAGGATGTCAGGAGAACCAGCCACAACACCACAGAGGATGTCAGGAAAACCAGCCACAACACCACAGAGGATGTCAAGAGAGCCAGTTATAGAAGCACAGAGGATGTCAGGAGAACCAGCCACAACACCACAGAGGATGTCAGGAAAACCAGCCACAGCACCACAGAGGATGTCAGGAAAACCAGCCACTGCACCACAGAGGATGTCAGGAAAACCAGCCACAGCACCACAGAGGATGTCAGGAGAACCAGCCACAGCACCACAGAGGATGTCAGGAGAACCAGCCACAGCACCACAGAGGATGTCAGGAGAACCAGCCACAGCACCACAGAGGATGTCAGGAGAACCAGCCACAGCACCACAGAGGATGTCAGGAGAACCAGCCACAGCAGCACAGAGGATGTCAGGAGAACCAGCCACAACACCACAGAGGATGTCAGAACTAGCCACAGCCCCACAAAGGATGTCAGGAGAACCAGCCACAACACCACAGAGGATGTCAGGAGAACCAGCCACAACACCACAGAGGATGTCAAGAGAGCCAGTTATAGAAGCACAGAGGATGTCAGGATAACCAGCCACAACACCACAGATGATGTCAGGAGAGCCAGTTACAGAAGCACAGAGGATGTCAGGAGAACCAGCCACAACACCACAGAGGATGTCAGGAAAACCAGCCACAGCACCACAGAGGATGTAAGGAAAACCAGCCACAGCACCACAGAGGATGTCAGGAGAACTAGCCACAACACCATAGAGGATGTCAGAAGAACCAGCCACAGCACCACAGAGGATGTCAGGAGAACCAGCCACAGCACCACAGAGGATGTCAGGAGAACCAGCCATAGCACCACAGAGGATGTCAGGAGAACCAGTCACAACACCACAGTGGATGTCAGAAGAGCCAGTTATAGAAGCACGTAGGATGTCAAGAGAACCAGCCACAGCAGCACAGTGGATGTCAGGAGAACTAGCCATAACACCACAGAGGATGTCAGGAGAGCCAGTTACAGAAGCACATAGGATGTCAAGAGAACCAGCCACAGCAGCACAGAGGATGTCAGAAGAACCAACCACAGCACCACAGAGAATGCCAGGAGAACCAGCCACAGCACCACAGAGGATGTCAGGAGAACCAGCCACAACACCACAGAGGATGTCAGGAGAACCATCCACAGCACCACAGAGGATGTCAGGAGAACCAGCCACAACACCACAGAGGATGTCAGGAGAACCAGCCACAACACCACAGAGGATGTCAGGAGAACCAGCCACAGCACCACAGAGGATGTCAGGAGAACCAGCCACAGCACCACAGAGGATGTCAGGAGAACCAGCCACAACACCACAGAGGATGTCAGGAGAACCAGCCAAAACACCACAGAGGATGTCAGGAGAACCAGCCACAGCACCACAGAGGATGTCAGGAGAACCAGCCACAGCACCACAGAGCTTGTCAGGAGAACCAGCCACAGCACCACAGAGGATGTCAGGAGAACCAGCCACAGCACCACAGAGGATGTAAGGAGAACCAGCCACAACACCACAGAGGATGTCAGGAGAACCAGCCAAAACACCACAGAGGATGTCAGGAAAACCAGCCACAGCACCACAGAGCATGTCAGGAGAACCAGCCACAGCACCACAGAGGATGTCAGGAGAACCAGCCACAGCACCACAGAGGATGTCAGGAGAACCAGCCACAGCACCACAGAGGATGTCAGGAGAACCAACCACAACACCACAGGGGATGTCAGGAGAACCAGCCAAAACACCACAGAGGATGTCAGGAGAACCAGCCACAGCACCACAGAGGATGTCAGGAGAACCAGCCACAGCACCATAGAGGATGTCAGGAGAACCAGCCACAACACTACAGAGGATGTCAGGAGAACCAGTTATAGAAGCACAGAAGATGTCAGGAGAAACAGCCACAGCAGCACAGTGGATGTCAGGAGAACTAGCCATAGCACCACAGAGGATGTCAGGAGAACCAGTCACAACACCACAGTGGATGTCAGAAGAGCCAGTTATAGAAGCACATAGGATGTCAAGATAACCAGCCACAGCAGCACAGTGGATGTCAGGAGAACTAGCCATAACACCACAGAGGATGTCAGGAGACAGAGGATGTCAGGAGAGCCAGTTACAGAAGCACAGAGGATGTCAGGAGAACCAGCCACAGCACCACAGAGGATGTCAGGAGAACCAGCCACAGCACCACAGAGGATGTCATGAGAACCAGCCACAACAACACAGAGGATGTCAGGAGAACCAGCCAAAACACCACAGAGGATGTCAGGAGAACCAGCCACAGCACCACAGAGGATGTCAGGAGAACCAGCCACAGCACCACAGAGGATGTCAGGAGAACCAGCCACAACACTACAGAGGATGTCAGGAGAACCAGCCACAACACCACAGAGGATGTCAGGAGAACCAGTCACAGCACCACAGAGGATGTCAGGAGAACCAGCCACAGCACCACAGAGGATGTCAGGAGAACCAGCCACTGCACCACAGAGGATGTCAGGAGAACCATCCACAGCACCAAAGAGGATGCCAGGAGAACCAGCCACAGCACCACAGAGGATGTCAGGAGAACCAGCCACAACACCACAGAGGATGTCAGGAGAACCAGCCACAACACCACAGAGGATGTCAGGAGAACCAGCCACAACACCACAGAGGATGTCAGGAGAACCAGCCACAGCACCACAGAGGATGTCAGGAGAACCAGCCACAGCACCACAGAGGATGTCAGGAGAATTAGCCACAACACCTCAGAGGATGTCAGGAGAACAAGCCACAGCACCACAGAGGATGTCAGGAAAATTAGCCACAACACCTTAGAGGATGTCAGGAGAACCAGACACAGCACCAAAAAGGATGTCAGGAGAGCCTGCCACCGCAGCACAGAGGATTTCAGGGAAACCAGCCACAACACCACAGAGGATGTCAGGAGAGCCAGTTACAGAAGCACAGAAGATGTCAGGAGAACCAGCCACAACACCACAGAGGATGTCAGAAGAACCAACCACAGCACCACAGAGAATGTCAGGAGAACCAGCCACAGCACCACAGAGGATGTCAGGAGAACCAGCCACAGCACCACAAAGAATGTCAGAAGAGCCTGCCACAGCAGCACAGAGGATGTCAGGAGAACCAGCCACAACACCTCAGAGGATGTCAAGAGAACCAGCCACAGCACCACAGAGGATGTCAGGAGAACCAGCCACAGCACTACAAAGAATGTCAGGAGAGCCTGCCACAGCACCACAGAGGATGTCAGGAGAACCAGCCACAGCACCACAGAGGATGTCAGGAGAACCAGCCACAGCACCACAGAGGATGTCAGGAGAACCAGTCACAAAACCACAGTGGATGTCAGAAGAGCCAGTTATAGAAACACATAGGATGTCAAGAGAACCAGCCACAGCAGCACAAAGGATGTCAGGAGAACTAGCCATAACACCACAGAGGATGTCAGGAGAACCAGTTACAGAAGCACATAGGATGTCAAGAGAACCAGCCATAGCAGCACAGAGGATGTCAGGAGAACTAGCCACAACACCACAGAGGATGTCAGGAGAGCCAGTTACAGAAGCACAGAAGATGTCAGGAGAACCAGCCACAACACCACAGAGGATGTCAGAAGAACCAACCACAGCACCACAGAGAATGCCAGGAGAACCAGCCACAGCACCACAGAGGATGTCAGGAGAACCAGGCACAACACCACAGAGGATGTCAGGAGAACCATCCACAGCACCACAGAGGATGTCAGGAGATCCAGCCACAACACCACAGAGGATGTCAGGAGAACCAGCCACAACACCACAGAGGATGTCAGGAGAACCAGCCACAGCACCACAGAGGATGTCAGGAGAACCAGCCACAGCACCACAGAGGATGTCAGGGGAACCAGCCACAACACCAAAGAGGATGCCAGGAGAACCAGCCACAGCACCACAGAGGATGTCAGGAGAACCGCCACAACACCACAGAGGATGTCAGGAGAACCAGCCAAAACAACACAGAGGATGTCAGGAGAACCAGCCACAGCACCACAGAGGATGTCAGGAGAACTAGCCACAACACCACAGAGGATGTCAGGAGAGCCATCCACAGCACCACAGAGGATGTCAGGAGAACCAGCCACAACACCACAGAGGATGTCAGGAGAACCATCCACAGCACCACAGAGGATGTCAGGAGAACCATCCACAGCACCACAGAGGATGTCAGAGCAAGCCACAGCGCCACAGAGGATGTCAGGAGAACCAGCCACAACACCACAGAGGATGTCAGGAGAACCAGCCACAACACCACAGAGGATGTCAAGAGAGCCAGTTATAGAAGCACAGAGGATGTCAGGAGAACCAGCCACAACACCACAGAGGATGTCAGGAAAACGAGCCACATCACCACAGAGGATGTCAGGAAAACCAGCCACAGCACCACAGAGGATGTCAGGAGAACCAGCCACAGCACCACAGAGGATGTCAGGAGAACCAGCCCCAGCACCACAGAGGATGTCAGGAGAACCAGCCACAGCACCACAGAGGATTTCAGGAGAACCAGCCACAGCACCACAGAGGATGTCAGGAGAACAAGCCCCAGCACCACAGAGGATGTCAGGAGAACCAGCCACAGCAGCACAGAGGATGTCAGGAGAACCAGCCACAACACCACAGAGGATGTCAGAACTAGCCACAGCACCACAAAGGATGTCAGGAGAACCAGCCACAACACCACAAAGGATGTCAGAACTAGCCACAACACCACAGAGGATGTCAGGAGAACCAGCCACAACACCACAGAGGATGTCAGGAGAACCAGCCACAACAACACAGAGGATGTCAAGAGAGCCAGTTATAGAAGCACAGAGGATGTCAGGAGAACCAGCCACAACACCACAGAGGATGTCAGGAAAACCAGCCACAGCACCACAGAGGATGTCAGGAAAACCAGCCACAGCACCACAGAGGATGTCAGGAAAACCAGCCACAGCACCACAGAGGATGTCAGGAGAACCAGCCACAGCACCACAGAGGATGTCAGGAGAACCAGCCACAGCACCACAGAGGATGTCAGGAGAACCAGCCACAGCACCACAGAGGATGTCAGGAGAAGCAGCCACAGCACCACAGAGGATGTCAGGAGAACCAGCCACAGCAGCACAGAGGATGTCAGGAGAACCAGCCACAACACCACAGAGGAAGTCAGAACTAGCCACAGCACCACAAAGGATGTCAGGAGAACCAGCCACAACACCACAGAGGATGTCAGGAGAACCAGCCACAACACCACAGAGGATGTCAAGAGAGCCAGTTATAGAAGCACAGAGGATGTCAGGATAACCAGCCACAACACCACAGATGATGTCAGGAGAGCCAGTTACAGAAGCACAGAGGATGTCAGGAGAACCAGCCACAACACCACAGAGGATGTCAGGAAAACCAGCCACAGCACCACAGAGGATGTCAGGAAAACCAGCCACAGCACCACAGAGGATGTCAGGAGAACTAGCCACAACACCATAGAGGATGTCAGATGAACCAGCCACAGCACCACAGAGGATGTCAGGAGAACCAGCCACAGCACCACAGAGGATGTCAGGAGAACCAGCCATAGCACCACAGAGGATGTCAGGAGAACCAGTCACAACACCACAGTGGATGTCAGAAGAGCCAGTTATAGAAGCACGTAGGATGTCAAGAGAACCAGCCACAGCAGCACAGTGGATGTCAGGAGAACTAGCCATAACACCACAGAGGATGTCAGGAGAGCCAGTTACAGAAGCACATAGGATGTCAAGAGAACCAGCCACAGCAGCACAGAGGATGTCAGAAGAACCAACCACAGCACCACAGAGAATGCCAGGAGAACCAGCCACAGCACCACAGAGGATGTCAGGAAAACCAGCCACAGCACCACAGAGGATGTCAGGAGAACTAGCCACAACACCATAGAGGATGTCAGAAGAACCAGCCACAGCACCACAGAGGATGTCAGGAGAACCAGCCACAGCACCACAGAGGATGTCAGGAGAACCAGCCATAGCACCACAGAGGATGTCAGGAGAACCAGTCACAACACCACAGAGGATGTCAGGAGAACCAGCCACAACACCACAGAGGATGTCAGGAGAACCAGCCACAGCACCACAGAGGATGTCAGGAGAACCAGCCACAGCACCACAGAGGATGTCAGGAGAACAGCCACTGCACCACAGAGGATGTCAGGGGAACCAGCCACAACACCAAAGAGGATGCCAGGAGAACCAGCCACAGCACCACAGAGGATGTCAGGAGAACCGCCACAACACCACAGAGGATGTCAGGAGAACCAGCCAAAACAACACAGAGGATGTCAGGAGAACCAGCCACAGCACCACAGAGGATGTCAGGAGAACTAGCCACAACA
Organism: Ranitomeya imitator; assembly: GCF_032444005.1. Classification (NCBI taxonomy): domain Eukaryota; kingdom Metazoa; phylum Chordata; class Amphibia; order Anura; family Dendrobatidae; genus Ranitomeya; species Ranitomeya imitator. Next base: position 144,286,265 of record NC_091286.1, on the reverse strand, counting down.
CCACAGAGGATGTCAGGAGAGCCATCCACAGCACCACAGAGGATGTCAGGAGAACCAGCCACAACACCACAGAGGATGTCAGGAGAATTAGCCACAACACCTCAGAGGATGTCAGAGCAAGCCACAGCACCACAGAGGATGTCAGGAGAACCAGCCACAACACCACAGAGGATGTCAGGAGAACCAGCCACAACACCACAGAGGATGTCAAGAGAGCCAGTTATAGAAGCACAGAGGATGTCAGGAGAACCAGCCACAACACCACAGAGGATGTCAGGAAAACGAGCCACATCACCACAGAGGATGTCAGGAAAACCAGCCACAGCACCACAGAGGATGTCAGGAGAACCAGCCACAGCACCACAGAGGATGTCAGGAGAACCAGCCCCAGCACCACAGAGGATGTCAGGAGAACCAGCCACAGCACCACAGAGGATGTCAGAACTAGCCACAGCACCACAAAGGATGTCAGGAGAACCAGCCACAACACCACATAGGATGTCAGAACTAGCCACAACACCACAGAGGATGTCAGGAGAACCAGCCACAACAACACAGAGGATGTCAGGAGAACCAGCCAAAACACCACAGAGGATGTCAAGAGAGCCAGTTACAGAAGCACGTAGGATGTCAAGAGAACCAGCCACAGCAGCACAGTGGATGTCAGGAGAACTAGCCATAACACCACAGACGATGTCAGGAGAGCCAGTTACAGAAGCACATAGGATGTCAAGAGAACCAGCCACAGCAGCACAGAGGATGTCAGAAGAACCAACCACAGCACCACAGAGGATGTCAGGAGAACCAGCCACAACACCACAGAGGATGTCAGGAGAACCATCCACAGCACCACAGAGGATGTCAGGAGAACCAGCCACAACACCACAGAGGATGTCAGGAGAACCAGCCACAACACCACAGAGGATGTCAGGAGAACCAGCCACAGCACCACAGAGGATGTCAGGAGAACCAGCCACAGCACCACAGAGGATGTCAGTAGAACCAGCCACAACACCACAGAGGATGTCAGGAGAACCAGCCAAAACACCACAGAGGATGTCAGGAGAACCAGCCACAGCACCACAGAGGATGTCAGGAGAACCAGCCACAGCACCACAGAGGATGTCAGGAGAACCAGCCACAGCACCACAGAGGATGTCAGGAGAACCAGCCACAGCACCACAGAGGATGTCAGGAGAACCAGCCACAACACCACAGAGGATGTCAGGAGAACCAGCCAAAACACCACAGAGGATGTCAGGAGAACCAGCCACAGCACCACAGAGGATGTGAGGAGAACCAGCCCCAGCACCACAGAGGATGTCAGGGGAACCAGCCACAGCACCACAGAGGATTTCAGGAGAACCAGCCACAGCACCACAGAGGATGTCAGGAGAACCAGCCCCAGCACCACAGAGGATGTCAGGAGAACCAGCCACAGCAGCACAGAGGATGTCAGGAGAACCAGCCACAACACCACAGAGGATGTCAGAACTAGCCACAGCACCACAAAGGATGTCAGGAGAACCAGCCACAACACCACATAGGATGTCAGAACTAGCCACAACACCACAGAGGATGTCAGGAGAACCAGCCACAACACCACAGAGGATGTCAGGAGAACCAGCCAAAACACCACAGAGGATGTCAAGAGAGCCAGTTATAGAAGCACAGAGGATGTCAGGAGAACCAGCCACAACACCACAGAGGATGTCAGGAAAACCAGCCACAGCACCACAGAGGATGTCAGGAAAACCAGCCACAGCACCACAGAGGATGTCAGGAAAACCAGCCACAGCACCACAGAGGATGTCAGGAGAACCAGCCACAGCACCACAGAGGATGTCAGGAGAACCAGCCACAGCACCACAGAGGATGTCAGGAGAACCAGCCACAGCACCACAGAGGATGTCAGGAGAAGCAGCCACAGCACCACAGAGGATGTCAGGAGAACCAGCCACAGCAGCACAGAGGATGTCAGGAGAACCAGCCACAACACCACAGAGCATGTCAGAACTAGCCACAGCACCACAAAGGATGTCAGGAGAACCAGCCACAACACCACAGAGGATGTCAGGAGAACCAGCCACAACACCACAGAGGATGTCAAGAGAGCCAGTTATAGAAGCACAGAGGATGTCAGGATAACCAGCCACAACACCACAGATGATGTCAGGAGAGCCAGTTACAGAAGCACAGAGGATGTCAGGAGAAGCAGCCACAACACGACAGAGGATGTCAGGAAAACCAGCCACAGCACCACAGAGGATGTCAGGAAAACCAGCCACAGCACCACAGAGGATGTCAGGAGAACTAGAAACAACACCATAGAGGATGTCAGAAGAACCAGCCACAGCACCACAGAGGATGTCAGGAGAGCCATCCACAGCACCACAGAGGATGTCAGGAGAACCAGCCACAACACCACAGAGGATGTCAGGAGAACCATCCACAGCACCACAGAGGATGTCAGGAGAATTAGCCACAACACCTCAGAGGATGTCAGAAGAAGCCACAGCACCACAGAGGATGTCAAGGGAACCAGCCACAACACCACAGAGGATGTCAGGAGAACCAGCCACAACACCACAGAGGATGTCAAGAGAGCCAGTTATAGAAGCACAGAGGATGTCAGGAGAACCAGCCACAACACCACAGAGAATGTCAGGAAAACCAGCCACAGCACCACAGAGGATGTCAGGAGAACCAGCCACAGCACCACAGAGGATGTCAGGAGAACCAGCCCCAGCACCACAGAGGATGTCAGGAGAACCAGCCACAGCACCACAGAGGATTTCAGGAGAACCAGCCACAGCACCACAGAGGATGTCAGGAGAACCAGCCCCAGCACCACAGAGGATGTCAGGAGAACCAGCCACAGCAGCACAGAAGATGTCAGGAGAACCAGCCACAACACCACAGAGGATGTCAGAACTAGCCACAGCACCACAAAGGATGTCAGGAGAACCAGCCACAACACCACAAAGGATGTCAGAACTAGCCACAACACCACAGAGGATGTCAGGAGAACCAGCCACAACACCACAGAGGATGTCAGGAGAACCAGCCACAACACCTCAGAGGATGTCAAGAGAACCAGCCACAGCACCACAGAGGATGTCAGGAGAACCAGCCACAGCACTACAAAGAATGTCAGGAGAGCCTGCCACAGCACCACAGAGGATGTCAAGAGAACCAGCCACAGCAGCACAGAGGATGTCAGGAGAACTAGCCATAACACCACAGAGGATGTCAGGAAAACCAGTTACAGAAGCACATAGGATGTCAAGAGAACCAGCCACAGCAGCACAGAGGATGTCTGGAGAACTAGCCACAACACCACAGAGGATGTCAGGAAAGCCAGTTACAGAAGCACAGAAGATGTCAGGAGAACCAGCCACAACACCACAGAGGATGTCAGAAGAACCAACCACAGTCCCACAGAGAATACAAGGAGAACCAGCCACAGCACCACAGAGGATGTCAGGAGAACCAGCCACAACACCACAGAGGATGTCAGGAGAACCAGCCACAGCACCACAGAGGATGTCAGGAGAACCAGCCACAACACCACAGAGGATGTCAGGAGAACCAGCCACAACACCACAGAGGATGTCAGGAGAACCAGCCACAGCACCACAGAGGATGTCAGGAGAACCAGCCACAGCACCACAGAGGATGTCAGGAGAACCAGCCACAACACCACAGAGGATGTCAGGAGAAGCAGCCAAAACACCACAGAGGATGTCAGGAGAATCAGCCACAGCACCACAGAGGATGTCAGGAGAACCAGCCACAGCACCACAGAGGATGTCAGGAGAACCAGCCACAACACCACAGAGGATGTCAGGAGAACCAGACACAGCACCACAGAGGATGTCAGGAGAACCAGCCACAGCACCACAGAGGATGTCAGGAGAACCAGCCACTGCACCACAGAGGATGTCAAGGGAACCAGCCACAACACCAAAGAGGATGCCAGGAGAACCAGCCACAGCACCACAGAGGATGTCAGGAGAACCAGCCACAACACCACAGAGGATGTCAGGAGAACCAGCCAAAACAACACAGAGGATGTCAGGAGAACCAGCCACAGCACCACAGAGGATGTCAGGAGAACTAGCCACAACACCACAGAGGATGTCAGGAGAGCCATCCACAGCAACACAGAGGATGTCAGGAGAACCAGCCACAACACCACAGAGGATGTCAGGAGAACCATCCACAGCACCACAGAGGATGTCAGGAGAATTAGCCACAACACCTCAGAGGATTTCAGAACAAGCCACAGCACCACAGAGGATGTCAGGAGAACCAGACACAGCACCAAAAAGGATGTCAGGAGAGCCTGCCACAGCAGCACAGAGGATTTCAGGAAAACCAGCCACAACACCACAGAGGATGTCAGGAGAGCCAGTTACAGAAACACAGAAGATGTCAGGAGAACCAGCCACAACACCACAGAGGATGTCAGAAGAACCAACCACAGCACCACAGAGAATGTCAGGAGAACCAGCCACAGCACCACAGAGGATGTCAGGAGAACCAGCCACAGCACCACAAAGGATGTCAGGAGAGCCTGCCACAGCAGCACAGAGGATGTCAGGAGAACCAGCCACAACACCACAGAGGATGTCAGAAGAGCCAGTTATAGAAGCACAGAGGATGTCAGGAGAACCAACCACAACACCACAGAGGATGTCAGGAGAACCAGCCATAGCACCACAGAGAATGTCAGGAGAACCAGCCACAGCACCACAGAGGATGTCAGGAGAATTAGCCACAACACCTCAGAGGATGTCAGGAGAACCAGCCACAACACCACAAGGGATGTCAGGAGAGCCTGCCACAGCAGCACAGAGGATGTCAGGAAAACCAGCCACAACACCACAGAGGATGTCAGGAGAGCCAGTTACAGAAGCACCGAAGATGTCAGGAGAACCAGCCACAACACCACAGAGGATGTCAGAAGAACCAACCACAGCACCACAGAGAATGTCAGGAGAACCAGCCACAGCACCACAGAGGATGTCAGAAGAACCAGCTACAGAAGCACAGAGGATGTCAAGAGAACCAGCCACAGCACCACAGAGGATGTCAGGAGAACCAGCCACAGCACCACAAAGGATGTCAGGAGAGCCTGCCACAGCAGCACAGAGGATGTGAGGAGAACCAGCCACAACACCTCAGAGGATGTCAAGAGAACCAGCCACAGCACCACAGAGGATGTCAGGAGAACCAGACACAGCACTACAAAGAATGTCAGGAGAGCCTGCCACAGCAGCACAGAGGATGTCAGGAGAACCAGCCACAACACCACAGAGGATGTCAGGAGAGCCAGTTACAGAAGCACAGAGGATGTCAGGAGAACCAGCCACAACACCACAGAGGATGTCAGAAGAACCAACCACAGCACCACAGAGAATGTCAGGAGAACCAGCCACAGCACCACAGTGGATGTCAGGAGAACCAGCTACAGAAGCACAGAGGATGTCAGGAGAACCAGCCACAACACCACAGAGGATGTCAGGAGAACCAGCCACAGCACCACAAATTATGTCAGGAGAGCCTGCCACAGCAGCACAGAGGATGTCAGGAGAACCAGCCACAGCACCACAGAGGATGTCAGGAGAACCAGCCACAGCACCACAGAGGATGTCAGAAGAACCACCCACAGCACCACAGAGGATGTCAGGAGAACCAGCCACAGCACCACAGAGGATGTCAGGAGAACCAGCCACAGCACCACAGAGGATGTCAGGAGAACCAGCCACAGCACCACAGAGGATGTCAGGAGAACCAGCCAAAACACCACAGAGGATGTCAGGAGAACCAGCCACAGCACCACAGAGGATGTCAGGAGAACCAGCCACAGCACCACAGAGGATGTCAGGAGAACCAGCCACAGCACCACAGAGGATGTCAGGAGAACCAGCCACTGCACCACAGAGGATGTCAGGAGAACCATCCACAGCACCAAAGAGGATGCCAGGAGAACCAGCCACAGCACCACAGAGGATGTCAGGAGAACCAGCCACAACACCACAGAGGATGTCAGGAGAACCAGCCACAACACCACAGAGGATGTCAGGAGAACCAGCCACAACACCACAGAGGATGTCAGAAGAACCAGCCACAGCACCACAGAGGATGTCAGGAGAACCAGCCACAGCACCACAGAGGATGTCAGGAGAATTAGCCACAACACCTCAGAGGATGTCAGGAGAACAAGCCACAGCACCACAGAGGATGTCAGGAAAATTAGCCACAACACCTTAGAGGATGTCAGGAGAACCAGACACAGCACCAAAAAGGATGTCAGGAGAGCCTGCCACAGCAGCACAGAGGATTTTAGGGAAACCAGCCACAACACCACAGAGGATGTCAGGAGAGCCAGTTACAGAAGCACAGAAGATGTCAGGAGAACCAGCCACAACACCACAGAGGATGTCAGAAGAACCAACCACAGCACCACAGAGAATGTCAGGAGAACCAGCCACAGCACCACAGAGGATGTCAGGAGAACCAGCCACAGCACCACAAAGGATGTCAGGAGAGCCTGCCACAGCAGCACAGAGGATGTCAGGAGAACATAGTAACATAGTAACATAGTAACATAGTTAGTAAGGCCGAAAAAAGACATTTGTCCATCCAGTTCAGCCTATATTCCATCATAATAAATCCCCAGATCTACGTCCTTCTACAGAACCTAATAATTGTATGATACAATATTGTTCTGCTCCAGGAAGACATCCAGGCCTCTCTTGAACCCCTCGACTGAGTTCGCCATCACCACCTCCTCAGGCAAGCAATTCCAGATTCTCACTGCCCTAACAGTAAAGAATCCTCTTCTATGTTGGTGGAAAAACCTTCTCTCCTCCAGAAGCAAAGAATGCCCCCTTGTGCCCGTCACCTTCCTTGGTATAAACAGATCCTCAGCGAGATATTTGTATTGTCCCCATATATACTTATACATGGTTATTAGATCGCCCCTCAGTCGTCTTTTTTCTAGACTAAATAATCCTAATTTCGCTAATCTATCTGGGTATTGTAGTTCTCCCATCCCCTTTATTAATTTTGTTGCCCTCCTTTGTACTCTCTCTAGTTCCATTATATCCTTCCTGAGCACCGGTGCCCAAAACTGGACACAGTACTACATGTGCGGTCTAACTAGGGATTTGTACAGAGGCAGTATAATGCTCTCATCATGTGTATCCAGACCTCTTTTAATGCACCCCATGATCCTGTTTGCCTTGGCAGCTGCTGCCTGGCACTGGCTGCTCCAGGTAAGTTTATCATTAACTAGGATCCCCAAGTCCTTCTCCCTGTCAGATTTACCCAGTGGTTTCCCGTTCAGTGTGTAATGGTGATATTGATTCCCTCTTCCCATGTGTATAACCTTACATTTATCATTGTTAAACCTCATCTGCCACCTTTCAGCCCAAGTTTCCAACTTATCCAGATCCATCTGTAGCAGAATACTATCTTCTCTTGTATTAACTGCTTTACATAGTTTTGTATCATCTGCAAATATCGATATTTTACTGTGTAAACCTTCTACCAGATCATTAATGAATATGTTGAAGAGAACAGGTCCCAATACTGACCCCTGCGGTACCCCACTGGTCACAGCGACCCAGTTAGAGACTATACCATTTATAACCACCCTCTGCTTTCTATCACTAAGCCAGTTACTAACCCATTTACACACATTTTCCCCCAGACCAAGCATTCTCATTTTGTGTACCAACCTCTTGTGCGGCACGGTATCAAACGCTTTGGAAAAATCGAGATATACCACATCCAATGACTCACCGTGGTCCAGTCTATAGCTTACCTCTTCATAAAAACTGATTAGATTGGTTTGACAGGAGCGATTTCTCATAAACCCATGCTGATATGGAGTTAAACAGTTATTCTCATTGAGATAATCCAGAATAACATCCCTCAGAAACCCTTCAAATATTTTACCAACAATAGAGGTTAGACTTACTGGCCTATAATTTCCAGGTTCACTTTTAGAGCCCTTTTTGAATATTGGCACCACAACACCTCAGAGGATGTCAAGAGAACCTGCCACAGCACCACAGAGGATGTCAGGAGAACCAGCCACAGCACCACAGAGGATGTCAGGAGAACCAGCCACAGCACCACAGAGGATGTCAAGAGAACCAGTCACAAAACCACAGTGGATGTCAGAAGAGCCAGTTATAGAAACGCATAGGATGTCAGGAGAACCAGCCACAGCACCACAAAGAATGTCAGGAGAGCCTGCCACAGCAGCACAGAGGATGTCAGGAGAACCAGCCACAACACCTCAGAGGATGTCAAGAGAACCAGCCACAGCACCACAGAGGATGTCAGGAGAACCAGCCACAGCACTACAAAGAATGTCAGGAGAGCCTGCCACAGCACCACAGAGGATGTCAAGAGAACCAGCCACAGCAGCACAGAGGATGTCAGGAGAACTAGCCATAACAGCACAGAGGATGTCAGGAAAACCAGTTACAGAAGCACATAGGATGTCAAGAGAACCAGCCACAGCAGCACAGAGGATGTCAGGAGAACTAGCCACAACACCACAGAGGATGTCAGGAGAGCCAGTTACAGAAGCACAGAAGATGTCAGGAGAACCAGCCACAACACCACAGAGGATGTCAGAAGAACCAACCACAGCACCACAGAGAATGCCAGGAGAACCAGCCACAGCACCACAGAGGATGTCAGGAGAACCAGCCACAACACCACAGAGGATGTCAGGAGAACCATCCACAGCACCACAGAGGATGTCAGGAGAACCAGCCACAACACCACAGAGGATGTCAGGAGAACCAGCCACAACACCACAGAGGATGTCAGGAGAACCAGCCACAGCACCACAGAGGATGTCAGGAGAACCAGCCACAGCACCACAGAGGATGTCAGGAGAACCAGCCACAACACCACAGAGGATGTCAGGAGAAGCAGCCAAAACACCACAGAGGATGTCAGGAGAACCAGCCACAGCACCACAGAGGATGTCAGGAGAACCAGCCACAGCACCACAGAGGATGTCAGGAGAACCAGCCACAACACCACAGAGGATGTCAGGAGAACCAGACACAGCACCACAGAGGATGTCAGGAGAACCAGCCACAGCACCACAGAGGATGTCAGGAGAACCAGCCACTGCACCACAGAGGATGTCAAGGGAACCAGCCACAACACCAAAGAGGATGCCAGGAGAACCAGCCACAGCACCACAGAGGATGTCAGGAGAACCAGCCACAACACCACAGAGGATGTCAGGAGAACCAGCCAAAACAACACAGAGGATGTCAGGAGAACCAGCCACAGCACCACAGAGGATGTCAGGAGAACTAGCCACAACACCACAGAGGATGTCAGGAGAGCCATCCACAGCAACACAGAGGATGTCAGGAGAACCAGCCACAACACCACAGAGGATGTCAGGAGAACCATCCACAGCACCACAGAGGATGTCAGGAGAATTAGCCACAACACCTCAGAGGATTTCAGAACAAGCCACAGCACCACAGAGGATGTCAGGAGAACCAGACACAGCACCAAAAAGGATGTCAGGAGAGCCTGCCACAGCAGCACAGAGGATTTCAGGAAAACCAGCCACAACACCACAGAGGATGTCAGGAGAGCCAGTTACAGAAACACAGAAGATGTCAGGAGAACCAGCCACAACACCACAGAGGATGTCAGAAGAACCAACCACAGCACCACAGAGAATGTCAGGAGAACCAGCCACAGCACCACAGAGGATGTCAGGAGAACCAGCCACAGCACCACAAAGGATGTCAGGAGAGCCTGCCACAGCAGCACAGAGGATGTCAGGAGAACCAGCCACAACACCACAGAGGATGTCAGAAGAGCCAGTTATAGAAGCACAGAGGATGTCAGGAGAACCAACCACAACACCACAGAGGATGTCAGGAGAACCAGCCACAGCACCACAGAGAATGTCAGGAGAACCAGCCACAGCACCACAGAGGATGTCAGGAGAATTAGCCACAACACCTCAGAGGATGTCAGGAGAACCAGCCACAACACCACAAGGGATGTCAGGAGAGCCTGCCACAGCAGCACAGAGGATGTCAGGAAAACCAGCCACAACACCACAGAGGATGTCAGGAGAGCCAGTTACAGAAGCACCGAAGATGTCAGGAGAACCAGCCACAACACCACAGAGGATGTCAGAAGAACCAACCACAGCACCACAGAGAATGTCAGGAGAACCAGCCACAGCACCACAGAGGATGTCAGAAGAACCAGCTACAGAAGCACAGAGGATGTCAAGAGAACCAGCCACAGCACCACAGAGGATGTCAGGAGAACCAGCCACAGCACCACAAAGGATGTCAGGAGAGCCTGCCACAGCAGCACAGAGGATGTGAGGAGAACCAGCCACAACACCTCAGAGGATGTCAAGAGAACCAGCCACAGCACCACAGAGGATGTCAGGAGAACCAGACACAGCACTACAAAGAATGTCAGGAGAGCCTGCCACAGCAGCACAGAGGATGTCAGGAGAACCAGCCACAACACCACAGAGGATGTCAGGAGAGCCAGTTACAGAAGCACAGAGGATGTCAGGAGAACCAGCCACAACACCACAGAGGATGTCAGAAGAACCAACCACAGCACCACAGAGAATGTCAGGAGAACCAGCCACAGCACCACAGTGGATGTCAGGAGAACCAGCTACAGAAGCACAGAGGATGTCAGGAGAACCAGCCACAACACCACAGAGGATGTCAGGAGAACCAGCCACAGCACCACAAATTATGTCAGGAGAGCCTGCCACAGCAGCACAGAGGATGTCAGGAGAACCAGCCACAGCACCACAGAGGATGTCAGGAGAACCAGCCACAGCACCACAGAGGATGTCAGAAGAACCACCCACAGCACCACAGAGGATGTCAGGAGAACCAGCCACAGCACCACAGAGGATGTCAGGAGAACCAGCCACAGCACCACAGAGGATGTCAGGAGAACCAGCCACAGCACCACAGAGGATGTCAGGAGAACCAGCCAAAACACCACAGAGGATGTCAGGAGAACCAGCCACAGCACCACAGAGGATGTCAGGAGAACCAGCCACAGCACCACAGAGGATGTCAGGAGAACCAGCCACAGCACCACAGAGGATGTCAGGAGAACCAGCCACAGCACCACAGAGGATGTCAGGAGAACCAGCCACAACACCACAGAGGATGTCAGGAGAACCAGCCAAAACACCACAGAGGATGTCAGGAGAACCAGCCACAGCACCACAGAGAATGTCAGGAGAACCAGCCACAGCACCACAGAGGATGTCAGGAGAACCAGCCACAACACTACAGAGGATGTCAGGAGAACTAGTTATAGAAGCACAGAAGATGTCAGGAGAAACAGCCACAGCGGCACAGTGGATGTCAGGAGAACTAGCCATAGCACCACAGAGGATGTCAGGAGAACCAGTCACAACACCACAGTGGATGTCAGAAGAGCCAGTTATAGAAGCACATAGGATGTCAAGATAACCAGCAACAGCAGCACAGTGGATGTCAGGAGAACTAGCCATAACACCACAGAGGATGTCAGGAGAGCCAGTTACAGAAGCACAGAGGATGTCAGGAGAACCAGCCACAGCACCACAGAGGATGTCAGGAGAACCAGCCACAGCACCACAGAGGATGTCAGGAGAACCAGCCACTGCACCACAGAGGATGTCAGGAGAACCATCCACAGCACCAAAGAGGATGCCAGGAGAACCAGCCACAGCACCACAGAGGATGTCAGGAGAACCAGCCACAACACCACAGAGGATGTCAGGAGAACCAGCCACAACACCACAGAGGATGTCAGGAGAACCAGCCACAACACCACAGAGGATGTGAGGAGAACCAGCCACAGCACCACAGAGGATGTCAGGAGAACCAGCCACAGCACCACAGAGGATGTCAGGAGAATTAGCCACAACACCTCAGAGGATGTCAGGAGAACAAGCCACAGCACCACAGAGGATGTCAGGAAAATTAGCCACAACACCTTAGAGGATGTCAGGAGAACCAGACACAGCACCAAAAAGGATGTCAGGAGAGCCTGCCACAGCAGCACAAAGGATTTTAGGGAAACCAGCCACAACACCACAGAGGATGTCAGGAGAGCCAGTTACAGAAGCACAGAAGATGTCAGGAGAACCAGCCACAACACCACAGAGGATGTCAGAAGAACCAACCACAGCACCACAGAGAATGTCAGGAGAACCAGCCACAGCACCACAGAGGATGTCAGGAGAACCAGCCACAGCACCGCAAAGGATGTCAGGAGAGCCTGCCACAGCAGCACAGAGGATGTCAGGAGAACCAGCCACAACACCTCAGAGGATGTCAAGAGAACCTGCCACAGCACCACAGAGGATGTCAGGAGAACCAGCCACAGCACCACAGAGGATGTCAGGAGAACCAGCCACAGCACCACAGAGGATGTCAAGAGAACCAGTCACAAAACCACAGTGGATGTCAGAAGAGCCAGTTATAGAAACGCATAGGATGTCAGGAGAACCAGCCACAGCACCACAAAGAATGTCAGGAGAGCCTGCCACAGCAGCACAGAGGATGTCAGGAGAACCAGCCACAACACCTCAGAGGATGTCAAGAGAACCAGCCACAGCACCACAGAGGATGTCAGGAGAACCAGCCACAGCACTACAAAGAATGTCAGGAGAGCCTGCCACAGCACCACAGAGGATGTCAAGAGAACCAGCCACAGCAGCACAGAGGATGTCAGGAGAACTAGCCATAAAACCACAGAGGATGTCAGGAAAACCAGTTACAGAAGCACATAGGATGTCAAGAGAACCAGCCACAGCAGCACAGAGGATGTCAGGAGAACTAGCCACAACACCACAGAGGATGTCAGGAGAGCCAGTTACAGAAGCACAGAAGATGTCAGGAGAACCAGCCACAACACCACAGAGGATGTCAGAAGAACCAACCACAGCACCACAGAGAATGCCAGGAGAACCAGCCACAGCACCACAGAGGATGTCAGGAGAACCAGCCACAACACCACAGAGGATGTCAGGAGAACCATCCACAGCACCACAGAGGATGTCAGGAGAACCAGCCACAACACCACAGAGGATGTCAGGAGAACCAGCCACAGCACCACAGAGGATGTCAGGAGAACCAGCCAAAACACCACAGAGGATGTCAGGAGAACCAGCCACAGCACCACAGAGGATGTCAGGAGAACCAGCCACAGCACCACAGAGGATGTCAGGAGAACCAGCCACAGCACCACAGAGGATGTCAGGAGAACCAGCCACTGCACCACAGAGGATGTCAGGAGAACCATCCACAGCACCAAAGAGGATGCCAGGAGAACCAGCCACAGCACCACAGAGGATGTCAGGAGAACCAGCCACAACACCACAGAGGATGTCAGGAGAACCAGCCACAACACCACAGAGGATGTCAGGAGAACCAGCCACAACACCACAGAGGATGTCAGAAGAACCAGCCACAGCACCACAGAGGATGTCAGGAGAACCAGCCACAGCACCACAGAGGATGTCAGGAGAATTAGCCACAACACCTCAGAGGATGTCAGGAGAACAAGCCACAGCACCACAGAGGATGTCAGGAAAATTAGCCACAACACCTTAGAGGATGTCAGGAGAACCAGACACAGCACCAAAAAGGATGTCAGGAGAGCCTGCCACAGCAGCACAGAGGATTTTAGGGAAACCAGCCACAACACCACAGAGGATGTCAGGAGAGCCAGTTACAGAAGCACAGAAGATGTCAGGAGAACCAGCCACAACACCACAGAGGATGTCAGAAGAACCAACCACAGCACCACAGAGAATGTCAGGAGAACCAGCCACAGCACCACAGAGGATGTCAGGAGAACCAGCCACAGCACCACAAAGGATGTCAGGAGAGCCTGCCACAGCAGCACAGAGGATGTCAGGAGAACATAGTAACATAGTAACATAGTAACATAGTTAGTAAGGCCGAAAAAAGACATTTGTCCATCCAGTTCAGCCTATATTCCATCATAATAAATCCCCAGATCTACGTCCTTCTACAGAACCTAATAATTGTATGATACAATATTGTTCTGCTCCAGGAAGACATCCAGGCCTCTCTTGAACCCCTCGACTGAGTTCGCCATCACCACCTCCTCAGGCAAGCAATTCCAGATTCTCACTGCCCTAACAGTAAAGAATCCTCTTCTATGTTGGTGGAAAAACCTTCTCTCCTCCAGAAGCAAAGAATGCCCCCTTGTGCCCGTCACCTTCCTTGGTATAAACAGATCCTCAGCGAGATATTTGTATTGTCCCCATATATACTTATACATGGTTATTAGATCGCCCCTCAGTCGTCTTTTTTCTAGACTAAATAATCCTAATTTCGCTAATCTATCTGGGTATTGTAGTTCTCCCATCCCCTTTATTAATTTTGTTGCCCTCCTTTGTACTCTCTCTAGTTCCATTATATCCTTCCTGAGCACCGGTGCCCAAAACTGGACACAGTACTCCATGTGCGGTCTAACTAGGGATTTGTACAGAGGCAGTATAATGCTCTCATCATGTGTATCCAGACCTCTTTTAATGCACCCCATGATCCTGTTTGCCTTGGCAGCTGCTGCCTGGCACTGGCTGCTCCAGGTAAGTTTATCATTAACTAGGATCCCCAAGTCCTTCTCCCTGTCAGATTTACCCAGTGGTTTCCCGTTCAGTGTGTAATGGTGATATTGATTCCCTCTTCCCATGTGTATAACCTTACATTTATCATTGTTAAACCTCATCTGCCACCTTTCAGCCCAAGTTTCCAACTTATCCAGATCCATCTGTAGCAGAATACTATCTTCTCTTGTATTAACTGCTTTACATAGTTTTGTATCATCTGCAAATATCGATATTTTACTGTGTAAACCTTCTACCAGATCATTAATGAATATGTTGAAGAGAACAGGTCCCAATACTGACCCCTGCGGTACCCCACTGGTCACAGCGACCCAGTTAGAGACTATACCATTTATAACCACCCTCTGCTTTCTATCACTAAGCCAGTTACTAACCCATTTACACACATTTTCCCCCAGACCAAGCATTCTCATTTTGTGTACCAACCTCTTGTGCGGCACGGTATCAAACGCTTTGGAAAAATCGAGATATACCACATCCAATGACTCACCGTGGTCCAGTCTATAGCTTACCTCTTCATAAAAACTGATTAGATTGGTTTGACAGGAGCGATTTCTCATAAACCCATGCTGATATGGAGTTAAACAGTTATTCTCATTGAGATAATCCAGAATAACATCCCTCAGAAACCCTTCAAATATTTTACCAACAATAGAGGTTAGACTTACTGGCCTATAATTTCCAGGTTCACTTTTAGAGCCCTTTTTGAATATTGGCACCACAACACCTCAGAGGATGTCAAGAGAACCTGCCACAGCACCACAGAGGATGTCAGGAGAACCAGCCACAGCACCACAGAGGATGTCAGGAGAACCAGCCACAGCACCACAGAGGATGTCAAGAGAACCAGTCACAAAACCACAGTGGATGTCAGAAGAGCCGGTTATAGAAACGCATAGGATGTCAGGAGAACCAGCCACAGCACCACAAAGAATGTCAGGAGAGCCTGCCACAGCAGCACAGAGGATGTCAGGAGAACCAGCCACAACACCTCAGAGGATGTCAAGAGAACCAGCCACAGCACCACAGAGGATGTCAGGAGAACCAGCCACAGCACTACAAAGAATGTCAGGAGAGCCTGCCACAGCACCACAGAGGATGTCAAGAGAACCAGCCACAGCAGCACAGAGGATGTCAGGAGAACTAGCCATAACAGCACAGAGGATGTCAGGAAAACCAGTTACAGAAGCACATAGGATGTCAAGAGAACCAGCCACAGCAGCACAGAGGATGTCAGGAGAACTAGCCACAACACCACAGAGGATGTCAGGAGAGCCAGTTACAGAAGCACAGAAGATGTCAGGAGAACCAGCCACAACACCACAGAGGATGTCAGAAGAACCAACCACAGCACCACAGAGAATGCCAGGAGAACCAGCCACAGCACCACAGAGGATGTCAGGAGAACCAGCCACAACACCACAGAGGATGTCAGGAGAACCATCCACAGCACCACAGAGGATGTCAGGAGAACCAGCCACAACACCACAGAGGATGTCAGGAGAACCAGCCACAACACCACAGAGGATGTCAGGAGAACCAGCCACAGCACCACAGAGGATGTCAGGAGAACCAGCCACAGCACCACAGAGGATGTCAGGAGAACCAGCCACAACACCACAGAGGATGTCAGGAGAAGCAGCCAAAACACCACAGAGGATGTCAGGAGAACCAGCCACAGCACCACAGAGGATGTCAGGAGAACCAGCCACAGCACCACAGAGGATGTCAGGAGAACCAGCCACAACACCACAGAGGATGTCAGGAGAACCAGACACAGCACCACAGAGGATGTCAGGAGAACCAGCCACAGCACCACAGAGGATGTCAGGAGAACCAGCCACTGCACCACAGAGGATGTCAAGGGAACCAGCCACAACACCAAAGAGGATGCCAGGAGAACCAGCCACAGCACCACAGAGGATGTCAGGAGAACCAGCCACAACACCACAGAGGATGTCAGGAGAACCAGCCAAAACAACACAGAGGATGTCAGGAGAACCAGCCACAGCACCACAGAGGATGTCAGGAGAACTAGCCACAACACCACAGAGGATGTCAGGAGAGCCATCCACAGCAACACAGAGGATGTCAGGAGAACCAGCCACAACACCACAGAGGATGTCAGGAGAACCATCCACAGCACCACAGAGGATGTCAGGAGAATTAGCCACAACACCTCAGAGGATTTCAGAACAAGCCACAGCACCACAGAGGATGTCAGGAGAACCAGACACAGCACCAAAAAGGATGTCAGGAGAGCCTGCCACAGCAGCACAGAGGATTTCAGGAAAACCAGCCACAACACCACAGAGGATGTCAGGAGAGCCAGTTACAGAAACACAGAAGATGTCAGGAGAACCAGCCACAACACCACAGAGGATGTCAGAAGAACCAACCACAGCACCACAGAGAATGTCAGGAGAACCAGCCACAGCACCACAGAGGATGTCAGGAGAACCAGCCACAGCACCACAAAGGATGTCAGGAGAGCCTGCCACAGCAGCACAGAGGATGTCAGGAGAACCAGCCACAACACCACAGAGGATGTCAGAAGAGCCAGTTATAGAAGCACAGAGGATGTCAGGAGAACCAACCACAACACCACAGAGGATGTCAGGAGAACCAGCCACAGCACCACAGAGAATGTCAGGAGAACCAGCCACAGCACCACAGAGGATGTCAGGAGAATTAGCCACAACACCTCAGAGGATGTCAGGAGAACCAGCCACAACACCACAAGGGATGTCAGGAGAGCCTGCCACAGCAGCACAGAGGATGTCAGGAAAACCAGCCACAACACCACAGAGGATGTCAGGAGAGCCAGTTACAGAAGCACCGAAGATGTCAGGAGAACCAGCCACAACACCACAGAGGATGTCAGAAGAACCAACCACAGCACCACAGAGAATGTCAGGAGAACCAGCCACAGCACCACAGAGGATGTCAGAAGAACCAGCTACAGAAGCACAGAGGATGTCAAGAGAACCAGCCACAGCACCACAGAGGATGTCAGGAGAACCAGCCACAGCACCACAAAGGATGTCAGGAGAGCCTGCCACAGCAGCACAGAGGATGTGAGGAGAACCAGCCACAACACCTCAGAGGATGTCAAGAGAACCAGCCACAGCACCACAGAGGATGTCAGGAGAACCAGACACAGCACTACAAAGAATGTCAGGAGAGCCTGCCACAGCAGCACAGAGGATGTCAGGAGAACCAGCCACAACACCACAGAGGATGTCAGGAGAGCCAGTTACAGAAGCACAGAGGATGTCAGGAGAACCAGCCACAACACCACAGAGGATGTCAGAAGAACCAACCACAGCACCACAGAGAATGTCAGGAGAACCAGCCACAGCACCACAGTGGATGTCAGGAGAACCAGCTACAGAAGCACAGAGGATGTCAGGAGAACCAGCCACAACACCACAGAGGATGTCAGGAGAACCAGCCACAGCACCACAAATTATGTCAGGAGAGCCTGCCACAGCAGCACAGAGGATGTCAGGAGAACCAGCCACAGCACCACAGAGGATGTCAGGAGAACCAGCCACAGCACCACAGAGGATGTCAGAAGAACCACCCACAGCACCACAGAGGATGTCAGGAGAACCAGCCACAGCACCACAGAGGATGTCAGGAGAACCAGCCACAGCACCACAGAGGATGTCAGGAGAACCAGCCACAGCACCACAGAGGATGTCAGGAGAACCAGCCAAAACACCACAGAGGATGTCAGGAGAACCAGCCACAGCACCACAGAGGATGTCAGGAGAACCAGCCACAGCACCACAGAGGATGTCAGGAGAACCAGCCACAGCACCACAGAGGATGTCAGGAGAACCAGCCACAGCACCACAGAGGATGTCAGGAGAACCAGCCACAACACCACAGAGGATGTCAGGAGAACCAGCCAAAACACCACAGAGGATGTCAGGAGAACCAGCCACAGCACCACAGAGAATGTCAGGAGAACCAGCCACAGCACCACAGAGGATGTCAGGAGAACCAGCCACAACACTACAGAGGATGTCAGGAGAACTAGTTATAGAAGCACAGAAGATGTCAGGAGAAACAGCCACAGCGGCACAGTGGATGTCAGGAGAACTAGCCATAGCACCACAGAGGATGTCAGGAGAACCAGTCACAACACCACAGTGGATGTCAGAAGAGCCAGTTATAGAAGCACATAGGATGTCAAGATAACCAGCAACAGCAGCACAGTGGATGTCAGGAGAACTAGCCATAACACCACAGAGGATGTCAGGAGAGCCAGTTACAGAAGCACAGAGGATGTCAGGAGAACCAGCCACAGCACCACAGAGGATGTCAGGAGAACCAGCCACAGCACCACAGAGGATGTCAGGAGAACCAGCCACTGCACCACAGAGGATGTCAGGAGAACCATCCACAGCACCAAAGAGGATGCCAGGAGAACCAGCCACAGCACCACAGAGGATGTCAGGAGAACCAGCCACAACACCACAGAGGATGTCAGGAGAACCAGCCACAACACCACAGAGGATGTCAGGAGAACCAGCCACAACACCACAGAGGATGTGAGGAGAACCAGCCACAGCACCACAGAGGATGTCAGGAGAACCAGCCACAGCACCACAGAGGATGTCAGGAGAATTAGCCACAACACCTCAGAGGATGTCAGGAGAACAAGCCACAGCACCACAGAGGATGTCAGGAAAATTAGCCACAACACCTTAGAGGATGTCAGGAGAACCAGACACAGCACCAAAAAGGATGTCAGGAGAGCCTGCCACAGCAGCACAGAGGATTTTAGGGAAACCAGCCACAACACCACAGAGGATGTCAGGAGAGCCAGTTACAGAAGCACAGAAGATGTCAGGAGAACCAGCCACAACACCACAGAGGATGTCAGAAGAACCAACCACAGCACCACAGAGAATGTCAGGAGAACCAGCCACAGCACCACAGAGGATGTCAGGAGAACCAGCCACAGCACCGCAAAGGATGTCAGGAGAGCCTGCCACAGCAGCACAGAGGATGTCAGGAGAACCAGCCACAACACCTCAGAGGATGTCAAGAGAACCTGCCACAGCACCACAGAGGATGTCAGGAGAACCAGCCACAGCACCACAGAGGATGTCAGGAGAACCAGCCACAGCACCACAGAGGATGTCAAGAGAACCAGTCACAAAACCACAGTGGATGTCAGAAGAGCCAGTTATAGAAACGCATAGGATGTCAGGAGAACCAGCCACAGCACCACAAAGAATGTCAGGAGAGCCTGCCACAGCAGCACAGAGGATGTCAGGAGAACCAGCCACAACACCTCAGAGGATGTCAAGAGAACCAGCCACAGCACCACAGAGGATGTCAGGAGAACCAGCCACAGCACTACAAAGAATGTCAGGAGAGCCTGCCACAGCACCACAGAGGATGTCAAGAGAACCAGCCACAGCAGCACAGAGGATGTCAGGAGAACTAGCCATAAAACCACAGAGGATGTCAGGAAAACCAGTTACAGAAGCACATAGGATGTCAAGAGAACCAGCCACAGCAGCACAGAGGATGTCAGGAGAACTAGCCACAACACCACAGAGGATGTCAGGAGAGCCAGTTACAGAAGCACAGAAGATGTCAGGAGAACCAGCCACAACACCACAGAGGATGTCAGAAGAACCAACCACAGCACCACAGAGAATGCCAGGAGAACCAGCCACAGCACCACAGAGGATGTCAGGAGAACCAGCCACAACACCACAGAGGATGTCAGGAGAACCATCCACAGCACCACAGAGGATGTCAGGAGAACCAGCCACAACACCACAGAGGATGTCAGGAGAACCAGCCACAACACCACAGAGGATGTCAGGAGAACCAGCCACAGCACCACAGAGGATGTCAGGAGAACCAGCCACAGCACCATAGAGGATGTCAGGAGAACCAGCCACAACACCACAGAGGATGTCAGGAGAAGCAGCCAAAACACCACAGAGGATGTCAGGAGAACCAGCCACAGCACCACAGAGGATGTCAGGAGAACCAGCCACAGCACCACAGAGGATGTCAGGAGAACCAGCCACAACACCACAGAGGATGTCAGGAGAACCAGCCACAACACCACAGAGGATGTCAGGAGAACCAGCCACAGCATCACAGAGGATGTCAGGAGAACCAGCCACAGCACCACAGAGGATGTCAGGAGAACCAGCCACTGCACCACAGAGGATGTCAAGGGAACCAGCCACAACACCAAAGATGATGCCAGGAGAACCAGCCACAGCACCACAGAGGATGTCAGGAGAACCAGCCACAACACCACAGAGGATGTCAGGAGAACCAGCCAAAACAACACAGAGGATGTCAGGAGAACCAGCCACAGCACCACAGAGGATGTCAGGAGAACTAGCCACAACACCACAGAGGATGTCAGCAGAGCCATCCACAGCAACACAGAGGATGTCAGGAGAACCAGACACAACACCACAGAGGATGTCAGGAGAACCATCCACAGCACCACAGAGGATGTCAGGAGAATTAGCCACAACACCTCAGAGGATGTCAGAACAAGCCACAGCACCACAGAGGATGTCAGGAGAACCAGACACAGCACCAAAAAGGATGTCAGGAGAGCCTGCCACAGCAGCACAGAGGATTTCAGGAAAACCAGCCACAACACCACAGAGGATGTCAGGAGAGCCAGTTACAGAAACACAGAAGATGTCAGGAGAACCAGCCACAACACCACAGAGGATGTCAGAAGAACCAACCACAGCACCACAGAGGATGTCAGGAGAACCAGCCACAGCACCACAAAGGATGTCAGGAGAGCCTGCCACAGCAGCACAGAGGATGTCAGGAGAACCAGCCACAACACCACAGAGGATGTCAGGAGAACCAGCCAAAACAACACAGAGGATGTCAGGAGAACCAGCCACAGCACCACAGAGGATGTCAGGAGAACTAGCCACAACACCACAGAGGATGTCAGGAGAGCCATCCACAGCAACACAGAGGATGTCAGGAGATCCAGCCACAACACCACAGAGGATGTCAGGAGAACCATCCACAGCACCACAGAGGATGTCAGGAGAATTAGCCACAACACCTCAGAGGATGTCAGAACAAGCCACAGCACCACAGAGGATGTCAGGAGAACCAGACACAGCACCAAAAAGGATGTCAGGAGAGCCTGCCACAGCAGCACAGAGGATTTCAGGAAAACCAGCCACAACACCACAGAGGATGTCAGGAGAGCCAGTTACAGAAACACAGAAGATGTCAGGAGAACCAGCCACAACACCACAGAGGATGTCAGAAGAACCAACCACAGCACCACAGAGGATGTCAGGAGAACCAGCCACAGCACCACAAAGGATGTCAGGAGAGCCTGCCACAGCAGCACAGAGGATGTCAGGAGAACCAGCCACAACACCACAGAGGATGTCAGAAGAGCCAGTTATAGAAGCACAGAGGATGTCAGGAGAACCAACCACAACACCACAGAGGATGTCAGGAGAACCAGCCACAGCACCACAGAGAATGTCAGGAGAACCAGCCACAGCACCACAGAGGATGTCAGGAGAATTAGCCACAACACCTCAGAGGATGTCAGGAGAACCAGCCACAACACCACAAGGGATGTCAGGAGAGCCTGCCACAGCAGCACAGAGGATGTCAGGAAAACCAGCCACAACACCACAGAGGATGTCAGGAGAGCCAGTTACAGAAGCACCGAAGATGTCAGGAGAACCAGCCACAACACCACAGAGGATGTCAGAAGAACCAACCACAGCACCACAGAGAATGTCAGGAGAACCAGCCACAGCACCACAGAGGATGTCAGAAGAACCAGCTACAGAAGCACAGAGGATGTCAGGAGAACCAGCCACAGCACCACAGAGGATGTCAGGAGAACCAGCCACAGCACCACAAAGGATGTCAGGAGAGCCTGCCACAGCAGCACAGAGGATGTGAGGAGAACCAGCCACAACACCTCAGAGGATGTCAAGAGAACCAGCCACAGCACCACAGAGGATGTCAGGAGAACCAGACACAGCACTACAAAGAATGTCAGGAGAGCCTGCCACAGCAGCACAGAGGATGTCAGGAGAACCAGCCACAACACCACAGAGGATGTCAGGAGAGCCAGTTACAGAAGCACAGAGGATGTCAGGAGAACCAGCCACAACACCACAGAGGATGTCAGAAGAACCAACCACAGCACCACAGAGAATGTCAGGAGAACCAGCCACAGCACCACAGTGGATCTCAGGAGAACCAGCTACAGAAGCACAGAGGATGTCAGGAGAACCAGCCACAACACCATAGAGGATGTCAGGAGAACCAGCCACAGCACCACAAAGGATGTCAGGAGAGCCTGCCACAGCAGCACAGAGGATGTCAGGAGAACCAGCCACAGCACCACAGAGGATGTCAGGAGAACCAGCCACAGCACCACAGAGGATGTCAGAAGAACCACCCACAGCACCATGGAGGATGTCAGGAGAACAAGCCACAGCATCACAGAGGATGTCAGGGGAGCCAGTTACAGAAGCACAGTGGATGTCAGGAGAACCAGCCACAACACCACAGAGAATGTCAGAAGAACCAACCACAGCACCACAGAGAATGTCAGGAGAACCAGCCACAGCACCACAGAGGATGTCAGGAGAACCAGCTACAGAAGCACAGAGGATGTCATTAGAACCAGCCACAGCACCACAAAGGATGTCAGGAGAGCCTGCCACAGCAGCACAAAGGATGTCAGGAGAACCAGCCACAGCACCACAAAGGATGTCAGGAGAACCAGCCACAACACCACAGAGGATGTCAGGAGAGCCAGTTACAGAAGCACAGAGGATGTCAGGAGAACCAGCCACAACACTACAGAGGATGTCAGAAGAACCAACCACAGCACCACAGAGAATGTCAGGAGAACCAGCCACATCACCACAGTGGATGTCAGGAGAACCAGCTACAGAAGCACAGAGGATGTCAGGAGAACCAGCCACAGCACCACAGAGGATGTCAGGAGAACCAGCCACAGCACCACAGAGGATGTCAGAAGAACCACCCACAGCCAGGGCTGCCACTAGAAATTTCGGGGCCCCATACTTGCAAAATTTTCGGGGCCCCCTTGAGACTTCGCCCAGTCTCCACCCCAGCCCCGCCTCCACGCTCCACCCCTCGAACTGTCCACAGTCCCACCGCTCTCTCTTGGAAAAACTCCACTTCTCACCTATCACACATTAACAGTTCCCATCACCAGATCACATATATAGCTGGCAGCTTTTGTTTTGGCCAAAAGATTTTTTAAGCTGCCACCATAACACGGTAGACACTTTTGGCCGGGCCCTACTCTACTGTAACCTATTAAATATTTGTTAAAATATGCAATACAATTTAGGTATATTTTTATTTATTTTTCAATTTTTAAAATGACCAATAATATCACATACAAGAAACAAATACCGCTACACCATGACCAGATGACATATTACCACCACAGTGATCGAATAATATCACATACAAGGAACAAATACCACAACACCATGTCCAGACCACATATTACCACCACATAGTGACTGAATACTACAATTCTGATCAGTAATTTAAAAAAAAGCACCATACTATCACCATAAGTGCCATTATACACAGGAGATCTATACTTAGTATGCAGTGTCTGTGTACAGATAATATTGTGATCACTAATGAAATTATACACAGGAGCTCTGTATATAGTATACAGTGTATAGTGTCAGTGTATAGGTAACACACTGACTCACCAGTGACGTCTCTAGGTGAAGTCCTTCATCTTTCATCCAGCACAGACCGCCATCATTTCATCCAGCCAGGGCTCGTCTCTGCAGGAAATAACACAGTTATCTCGAGCTCCGCTTGTAGAATACATTACTTAATTTTTCACAACTTCTACATTACACCACATGAAGAAAAAGAGGCAACATAGTATCACTCTATACAGTAACAGGACCTCCCCCTCATTTAAAACAGTATACTTAAAAAATAAAATAAATACATCACTGCAGCAATAATATCCCTAAATTAGCTCCTATGGTAATAATATTCCCCATCCTGGCCACTGTGTGTCACATTCCTGGCATCAGCCATATGTTCTCCCATCCTGCCCTCATGAGTATCCATTCTGCCCCATATGATCTCCCCATCCTGCCCCATATGATCTCCACATGTGATCTCTCCATCCGGCCCCATCTGTCTCCATCATATCCATCCTGCCCCATGATCCTGCACGATCTGCCTCCAATTCTGCCCCCAGTGTCTCCAATCATGCCCCATGTCTCCATTCTGCCCCCTATGTGTCCAACCATGCCCCCGTGTCTGCAATCCTGCCCCGTGTCTCCGATCATGGCCCGTATCTCCATTCTGCCCCGTGTCTCGCATTCTGCCCCAATGTCCAGCATTCTGCCCCAATGTCCAGCATTCTGCCCCAGTGTCCAGCATTCTGCCCCTGTGTCCAGCATTCTGCCCCTGTGTCCAGCATTCTGCCCCTGTGTCCAGCATTCTGCCCATGTCCAGCATTCTGCCCGTGTCCAGAATTCTGCCCCTGTCACTGTGTCCAGCATTCTGCCCCTGTCACTGTGTCCAGCATTCTGCCCCTGTCACTGTGTCCAGCATTCTGCCCCTGTCACTGTGTGTCCAGCATTCTGCCCCTGTCACTGTGTGTCCAGCATTCTGCCCCTGTCACTGTGTGTCCAGCATTCTGCCCCTGTCACTGTGTGTCCAGCATTCTGCCCCTCTGTGTGTCCAGCATTCTGCCCCTCTGTGTGTCCAGCATTCTGCCCCACTGTGTGTCCAGCATTCTGCCCCACTGTGTGTCCAGCATTCTGCCCCACTGTGTGTCCAGCATTCTGCCCCTCTGTGTGTCCAGCATTCTGCCCCTCTGTGTGTCCAGCATTCTGCCCCACTGTGTGTCCAGCATTCTGCCCCACTGTGTGTCCAGCATTCTGCCCCACTGTGTGTCCAGCATTCTGCCCCACTGTGTGTCCAGCATTCTGCCCCTCTGTGTCCAGCATTCTGCCCCACTGTGTGTCCAGTATTCTGCCCCTCTGTGTGTCCAGCATTCTGCCCCACTGTGTGTCCAGCATTCTGCCCCACTGTGTCCAGCATTTCTGCCCCACTGTGTCCAGTATTCTGCCCCAGTGTCCATAGCATTCTGCCCCACTGTGTCCATAGCATTCTGCCCGACTGTGTCCAGCATTTCTGCCCCACTGTGTCCAGCATTTCTGCCCCACTGTGTCCAGCATTTCTGCCCCACTGTGTCCAGCATTTCTGCCCCACTGTGTCCAGCATTCTGTCCCAGTGTCCATAGCATTCTGCCCCACTGTGTCCATAG
Organism: Ranitomeya imitator; assembly: GCF_032444005.1. Classification (NCBI taxonomy): domain Eukaryota; kingdom Metazoa; phylum Chordata; class Amphibia; order Anura; family Dendrobatidae; genus Ranitomeya; species Ranitomeya imitator. The sequence goes on along the minus strand of NC_091286.1, from coordinate 144,260,199 downwards.
CATTCTGCCCCACTGTGTCCAGCATTTCTGCCCCACTGTGTCCAGCATTCTGCCCCCGTGTCCATAGCATTCGGCCCCACTGTGTCCATAACATTCTGCCCCACTGTGTCCAGCATTTCTGCCGCACTGTGTCCAGCATTTCTGCCCCACTGTGTCCAGCATTTCTGCCCCACTGTGTCCAGCATTTCTGCCCCACTGTGTCCAGCATTCTGCCCCCGTGTCCATAGCATTCTGCCCCACTGTGTCCATAGCATTCTGCCCCACTGTGTCCAGCATTTCTGCCCCACTGTGTCCAGCATTCTGCCCCAGTGTCCATAGCATTCTGCCCCACTATGTCCATAGCATTCTGCCCCACTGTGTCCAGCATTTCTGCCGCACTGTGTCCAGCATTCTGCCCCAGTGTCCATAGCATTCTGTCCCACTATGTCCATAGCATTCTGCCCCACTGTGTCCAGCATTTCTGCCCCACTGTGTCCAGCATTTCTGCCCCACTGTGTCCAGCATTCGGCCCCAGTGTCCATAGCATTCTGCCCCACTGTGTCCATAGCATTCTGCCCCACTGTGTCCATAGCATTCTGCCCCACTGTGTCCAGCATTTCTGCCCCACTGTGTCCAGCATTCTACCCCAGTGTCCATAGCATTCTGCCCCACTGTGTCCAGCATTCTACCCCAGTGTCCATAGCATTCTGCCCCACTGTGTCCAGCATTTCTGCCTCCGCCCCCCCCTGGACCCCATGGATCGCAGCTCTCAAAGAAAAAAAACAAACAAGAGTTCTTACCTGGCCGTGCTCCTGCGCCGGGCGAAGCTCCCTCCAGGCTCCACGCAGACGCACTCGCCGGGCCCGGTGGCTGACAATGACGTCAGACGCCGGCGACGCCGGCAAGTGCGCACTGCGGCCCTATTCAGCTGCCAGCCTCAGACTGGCTGGCGGCTGTTAACTATTGACGTGCGGGCCTGCACGTCAATAGTGTGCCGCAGCGCCTGCAGGGGGGGCCCGGTGATCAGATGAGACGGGGCCCGATGCGGGCCCCCTCTGCTCACCGGGCCCCATACGCCAGTCACGGCTGTAATGCCCTGATGGCGGCCCTGCCCACAGCACCACGGAGGATGTCAGGAGAACAAGCCACAGCATCACAGAGGATGTCAGGGGAGCCAGTTACAGAAGCACAGAGGATGTCAGGAGAACCATCCACAGCACCACAGAGGATGTCAGGGAAGCCAGTTACAGAAGCACAGAGGATGTCAGGAGAACCAGCCACAACACCACAGAGGATGTCAGAAGAACCAACCACAGCACCACAGAGAATGTCAGGAGAACCAGCCACAGCACCACAAAAGATGTCAGGAGAGCCTGCCACAGCACCACAGAGGATGTCAGGAGAACCAGCCACAGCACCACAGAGGATGTCAGGAGAACCAGCCACAGCACCACAGAGGATGTCAGGAGAACCAGCCACAGCACCACAAAGGATGTCCGGAGAACCAGCCACAGCACCACAAAGGATGTCAGGAGAACCAGCCACAGCACCACAGAGGATGTCAGGAGAACCAGCCACAGCACCACAGAGGATGTCAGGAGAACCAGCCACAGCACCACAAAGGATGTCAGGAGAACCAGCCACAGCACCACAAAGGATGTCAGGAGAACCAGCCACAGCACCACAGAGGATGTCAGGAGAACCAGCCACAGCAGCACAGAGGATGTCAGGAGAGCCAGTTACAGAATTACAGAGGATGTCAGGAGAAGCAGCCACAGCACCACAAAGGATGTCAGGAGAGCCTGCCACAGCAGCACAGAGGATGTCAGGAGAACCAGCCACAGCACCACAGAGGATGTCAGGAGAACCAGCCACAGCACCACAGAGGATGTCAGAAGAACCAGCCACAGCACCACGGGGGATGTCAGGAGATCCAGCCACAGCACCACAAAGGATGTCAGGAGAACCAGCCACAGCACCACAAAGGATGTCAGGAGAACCAGCCACAGCACCACAGAGGATGTCAGGAGAACCAGCCACAGCACCACAGAGGATGTCAGGAGAACCAGCCACAGCAGCACAGAGGATGTCAGGAGAACCAGCCACAGCACCACAGAGGATGTCAGGAGAACCAGCCACAGCAGCACAGAGGATGTCAGGAGAGCCAGTTACAGAATTACAGAGGATGTCAGGAGAGCCAGCCATAGCAGCAGAGAGAGTTTTAGGAAACTCTGCCACATGCACAAGTAAATAATTGGTCTGTGTTCTGCCTGTATGCAAAACAGGGAGCATAGAGATGACACCCTGCCAGTGCAGGATCACTTTCTATAATATACCTTCTAGTAGATGTTTTAATGTAATCACCTATTGGAGTATGTTGAAGTGAAAAAGATAAATATGTGTTTTGTCCTTTTTTTGTCTATTACTGTCACTAATTAATCTAGCATGATTCTGTGAGTATGCGCTATCTGGTGACCCCAGGTCCACAATCTACTCCTCAAATCCTTAGCACGGCAATGAAATATTAATGCAACAGAGTTTTAACCCTTAAGTTGAATATCATGTACATGTATGTGACTGTAGGGGTTATCACATGGGGAGAGGGCTCAGTCGCTGAGCTCTCTGCACACAAGCCACATGTTGGCCTTATTCTGCATCTTATCTTAGGTCTGAGGTGCCTCCCAAGGGGCAGCATTTTTCCATTCCCCAGTCAGTTCTCCTAAATGGTTGCTAAACTGACAGCCACCTGGAAAGCACAATGGAGCTGAGGATTGCGGGGACTTTTATTGTAGATGAGGGTATACTATGGGTGGCTGTATGCAAAGCGCAAATAAATATAAGAGGCACAGCAGTTTTGAGAGCATGGCAGTGTGATGGCACAGAATGGAGAGAGGGCAGTGAGATGAGTCGGCACATAATGGAGGGGCAGATAAGTGGAGATGGGAATAGCATGAAGAGAGACAGTGTGAAGAGGAGGAGAACTGTAGATGAGAGGACAGTTTGAGAGCAGGGAATGTGGGTTGACTACTGTGTGGGGAGTAAGGGGAAGTGGCAGCATGATAGGATACAGTGTGAAGAAGAGGCAGCGGGAAGATAGGAAGATAACCAGAAGAGACCACATAAAGTGTGGACATGTGGAGCCAAAATTCATAACGGAGGATATTATGGCATTTGTAGATCATAAGGGGAGACAGTTTGTCAGTTATGGTTCATAAAAGTGAAAGGGTTGATGCATCATAAGAGGACCAGTGTGGTGGACATATGCTGTGTGGAGAGAACCGAGAGGGGCAATCATTTATTCAGGTGCGCAAAATGAGTGCATATTTTATTATAATGACATTAGTTTTAAGGAAACCATGTTTGGATATGCTGCAGAAGACCAAAGAAATGGGAAGTCTGCAGAGATGACCTGTGGATGTAAAAAGTTTATTATGGCATTTAGACCAGATCAAAATGAAATAGATGAGAATGACTCATAGAAGATGTCACCTATTAGGTACATGGGTGTAAATGTTTAATTGTGATATGGATTATGTCTAATCTGTGCTGTGGCTCCTTTATGGTTCAACATTTAATTATGGCTGGTGACAACATCTTCCAGCATAGCCCTATCATTGTTAAGGGAATATCAGGAATTGCTGCATTCATGTACTGATGGTGGTTCTGGTTCTGTCTCCAAGTACAGATTATGATTCTGGTGATGTATTCATGTCTCGATGTTGGTTCTGGTGCTGTATCCAAGTCCTGATGGATGTTTGGGGCATGTTTTCTTGTGTTGATGATTGCTCTGGTGCTGTAGTCATGTACTGATGGGCGTTTTGAGGATATATTCATGTACTGATGTTTCTGGATTATGTACTTATGGTGGTTCTGTGGATGTATTTATGTATTGATGTTGCTACTGGTGCTGTATTAATGTACTGATGATGTTTCTGGTGCTGTATTTCTCTACTACAGGTGGTTTTATTGATGTATTCATTTACTGATGATGGTTTGGGAATGTACTCAAGTATCGATCATAGTTCTAGAATTGTGGTACTGGTGATGAATTAATTGATTGATGATGGTTTGCGTATTGGACTAATGTACTGATGTTGGTTTTGCTGTTGCATTCATTACTAATAATGGTTCTAGAATTGTATTCATGTACTGATTTTTTTTTGTTGCTTACAGTGGGGAAAAAAATATTTAGCCAGCCACCACTTGTGCAAGTTCTTCCACTTAAAAAGATGAGAGAGGTCTGTAATTGACATCATAGGTAGACCACAACTATGAGAGTCAAAATTGAGAAAACAAATCCAGACAATCACATTGTCTGATTTGGCAAGATTTAGTTTAAAAATTATGGTGTAAAATAAACATTAACAAAAATTAATCTCAATATTTTGTTATAAATCCTTTTTTTGGCAATGACATAGGGCAAACGTTTCTGTATGTCTTCACAAGGTTGGCACACAGTGTTGGTGGTATGTTGGCCCATTCCTCCATGCAGATCTCCTCTAGAGCAGTGATGTTTTAGGCCTGTCGCTGGGCAAGACAGACTTTCAACTCCCTCCACAGGTTTTCTATGGGGTTGAGATCTGGAGACTGGCTAGGCCACTCCAGGACCTTCATATGCTTCTTAAGAAGCCACTCCTTTGTTGCCCTGGCTGTGTTTTTGGGATCATTATCATGCTAAAAGACCCATCCATGTTTCATCTTCAATGCCTTTGCTGATGGCAGGAGGTTTACACTCAAAATCTCACTATACATGGCCCCTTTCATTCTTTCATGTACACGGATGAGTCATCCTGGTCCTTTTATAAAAGAAATATCCCAAAAGCATGATGTTGCCACCCCCATGCTTCACAGTAGGTATGGTGTTCTTTTGAAGTAACTCAGCATTCTGTCTCCTCCAAGCACAATGAGTTTTGTTTCTACCAAACAGTTCTACTTTGGTTTCATCAGACCATATGATATTCTCCCAATACTCTTCTGGATAATCCAATTGCTCTCTAGCAAGCTTCAGATGGGCCCGGACACATACTGGCTTAGGCAGGGGGACACGTCTGGCACTGCAGGATCTGAGTCCCTGGCGGCGTAGTGTGTTACTCATGGTAGCCTTTGTTACGGTGGTCCCAGCTCTATGCAGGTCCCCCGTGTGGTTTTGGGATTTTTGCTCACTGTTCTTCTGATTGTTTTGACCCCAAAGGGTGAGATCTTGCGTGAAGCCCCAGATCGAGGGAGGTTATCAGTGGTCTTGTATGTCTTCCATTTTCTTATTATTGCTCCCACTGTTGATTTCATCACACCAGCTGCTTGCCTATTGCAGATTCAATCTCCCGGCCTGGTGCAGGGTATCATTTTGTTTCTTGTGTCCTTCGACAGCTCTTTGGTCTTCACCATAGTGGAGTTTGGAGTGTGACTATTTGTGGTTGTGGACAGGTGTCTGTTATACTGATAACAAGTTCAATCAGGTGCCATTACTACAGGTAATGAGTGGAGGACAGAGAAGCCTCTTAAAGAAGAAGTTACAGGTCTATGAGAGCCAGAAATCTTGCATGTTTTTAGGTGACCAAATACTTATTTTCCACCATAATTTGAAAAATAAATCTTGCCAAATCAGACAAAGTGATTTTCTGGATTTGTTTTCTCAATTTTGACTCACATAGTTGTGGTCTAGCTATGATGTCAATTACAGGCATCTCATCTTTTATAAGTGGGAGAACTTGCACAATTGGTGGCTGACTAAATATTTTTTTCCCCACTGTATGTGTTTGTGTACCAATGATGATTCTAGTGTTGTATTCATATACAGACAATGGTTCTGGTGATATATTCATGTAATGATGATGTTTATGGTAAAATTTTATGTATACATGTAACAATCAAAAACTTGCAAGATGACATGTCACATAGCTGTGTTAATAAAGTATTTTGCTACTTGACAAGTTAAAGGTTACTACATCTGCATTTTTCTCAGAACCATTACATTTTTGTAATCAAATGCCATTTCGGCTCACCTATGAAGAGATGTCATAGTGATTTTCCCAATGTATTGCAGTATAAAATATAAAGGATCAAATGATTGCAGGTTAAAGTCCCCAAATTGGACTAAAAACTACAAATATAAAAATATAAAATAAAAAAAATGTAATCTTTCCACTTGCTTCCTTGTTAATAATGAAGAAATTAAATGATTTAACATTATTGTAGCAAAAATGAACATAACATAAAATTATTTACACTTTGCAATAAGGAGAGAAAAAAAAACAGACCACCAGAATTGCTTTTTTTGCATATTTTGACAATTTATCTCCCTAAAGAAAATGCAATAAAAATCAAAATGCTAAAATACATTTTTGGGCACCTCACTTCCCCCATTAAAAAGCCATTAAAATGTTGTATGTGCTCCAAATTGGTATGAATAAAAACATCAGTTTACCTCACAAAAACAAGCCCTAAAGCACAGTTCCATGGAAGGAAAAATAAAAATGTTAAAGGTGTCAAAAGATGGTATCACCAACCAATTTAAATTTTTTTTACAGAAAAAAGTCTTTGAACATTTGACATTGCTATAATCGCATTTACTTAGAGAATCATGTTCACATTTCATTCCTACTATACAATTAATACAGTTAAGGCAAAACCCCAGAAAAGAAAAACAGAATTGAGTTTCACAGCATGTTTAAATTGCACTGCGGAGAGGGGCGCCATGTACATTTTCACCTCAGGCAGCAGGAAAGCAGAAATTAGCCCTGACCAGCATCTTTGCTTAACAACAGTGAGTGGAGCTGACCATGGCTGTTAACTATTTAACCCCTTTACACCCAAGCCCTTTTTCACCTTCATGCCCAGGCAAAATTTTACAATTCTGACCAGTGTCACTTTATGTTTCAATAACTCTGAAACACTTCAACAGGTCTGACTGATTCTGAAATTCTGAGGATCGTGTTTTCTCATGACATATTGTACTTCATGATAGTGATATGCATTTATTTGTGAAAATATCAGAAATATGGTGAGAATTTTGAACTTTTCACAATTTTCAAACTTTTAATTCATATACCTTTAAACCAAAGAGTTATATCACACAAATTAGTTATAAAATAACAGTGACTATATGTATACTTTGTATCTGCATAATTTTTTAATCATATTTTTTTGGGGTTAAGAACTTAGAAGGGTTAAAATTGTCAGCAATTTCTCATTTTTCTAACAAAATTTATAAAAATAATTTTTAGGAACCACATCATATTTGAAGTGATTTTAGAGGGCTATATGACAGAACATATCCAAAAATAACATGATTCTTAACTGCACCCTTCAAAGGCCTTAAAACCACATTCAAGAAATAAACTGTCCAGGTGCTTCACAATAACTAATGCAATGTGGAAGGAAAACATTTAACTTTTTTTCATAAAAATTGTATTTTGGCTCAAATTGTTTTATTTTCACAAGGCTATCAGGAGAAAATTGACCTCAAAATTTGTTGGACAGTTTCTGCTGAGTACGCGGATACCTCATATATTGGGAGGGAAGCCTATGTTTGGACATATAGCAGGGCTCGGAAGAGTAGCAGCTCTGTTTCTTTTTTGGAATGCGAAAATTTCTGGAATGGAGAGCGGACGCTACGTTGTGGTTGTAGAGCCCCTGGTTTCTATAAACATTTGAAACTCCTCACAAGCGACCCTATTTTGGAGACTAGACCCATCAAGGAATGTATCCATATGTGTGGTGAGCACCTTGAACCCATAGGTGTTTCACAGAAGATTATAACTTAGAGCTGTGAAAATAACAAAATTAGTAACATAGTAACATAGTTAGTAAGGCCGAAAAAAGACATTTGTCCATCCAGTTCAGCCTATATTCCATCATAATAAATCCCCAGATCTACGTCCTTCTACAGAACCTAATAATTGTATGATACAATATTGTTCTGCTCCAGGAAGACATCCAGGCCTCTCTTGAACCCCTCGACTGAGTTCGCCATCACCACCTCCTCAGGCAAGCAATTCCAGATTCTCACTACCCTAACAGTAAAGAATCCTCTTCTATGTTGGTGGAAAAACCTTCTCTCCTCCAGACGCAAAGAATGCCCCCTTGTGCCCGTCACCTTCCTTGGTATAAACAGATCCTCAGCGAGATATTTGTATTGTCCCCTTATATACTTATACATGGTCATTAGATCGCCCCTCAGTCGTCTTTTTTCTAGACTAAATAATCCTAATTTCGCTAATCTATCTGGGTATTGTAGTTCTCCCATCCCCTTTAGTAATTTTGTTGCCCTCCTTTGTACTCTCTCTAGTTCCATTATATCCTTCCTGAGCACCGGTGCCCAAAACTGGACACAGTACTCCATGTGCGGTTTAACTAGGGATTTGTACAGAGGCAGTATAATGCTCTCATCATGTGTATCCAGACCTCTTTTAATGCACCCCATGATCCTGTTTGCCTTGGCAAATTACTATTTTTCCCAGAAAAAATTTATTTTAGCCCCATTTTTTTTTATTTTCACAAGGGTAACAGGAGAAAATAGACCCCAAAATTTGTTATGCAATATCCCCTGAGTACAACAGTACCCCATATGTGAAGGAAAATTGCTGTTTGGGTGCACCGCAGTGCTCAGAAGGGAAGAAATGCCCTTTGACTTTTAGAGCACAAAATTGGCTTGACTCATTAGCAGATGTCATGTTGCGTTTCGAGAGCCCCTGATGTATCAAAACAGTGGAAACTCCCTAGAAGTGGCCCCATTTTGGAAACAACTTCCATCAAGAAACTTCTATAGATGTGTGGTGAACACTTTCAACTCCCAGGTGCTTCACAAAAGCTTATAACCTAAAGCCGTGAAAAGAAAATTCAAATTTTTCTGACCAACATATTCTTTTAGCTCCAAAATTTTTATTTTCAGAAGAATAAGATGGGAAAATGAAACATAAAATATGTTGTACAATTTCTCGCAGTACACAAATACCCAACATAAGGTTTGATGGAATGGTCTGCGGGTGTCATGCTGTGTTTGAGCATCCCCTGATGTGCCAGAGGAAAAATATTTGCTATCTTGAAGTTCTAATGGGTCTGAAGGGTGTCTACCACATAAGGGCGTTCTTTTGGATTTAGTGAACAGAACCTCTTTACTCTTCTGTTCTGCTTGTTGGTAATCTCCGCAAGTGAAGTTGGATCGCCCCCAGACACAGGGCCACAAGTCACTCGGTACCGGGCCTCTCTGGTTCGGTTCTGAGGCTGTCACGGTGGCTAGACCCGGTCCGCGACCCTGCTAAGGGGCGTCCAATAAAGGTGATGCAGTCTGTCAGGGGTTCGTGACGCCACCTGTGGTGTTCGGTCAGGGTGACCGACGCTGCTGTGGGGTCCGTTGGGGTGATGGAATGGCAGCTGGATGGTATACCTTCCCACAGGTGAAGTATGTCCCCAGGGCTTCCCAGTAAGATGGATGGTGATGGTGTGAGGTGCAGGCAATAACGAGGACACAAGGTTGCAGTCTCTTTAGCTCTTTACTGTAGACTTCAGGATCCTCAATCCAGAGCACGTTTAACAGGGCTATCAGAGACTGGCCGGTCCGATGGGCACTTCCAGAGTTTCCTTCGCAGATGGAAATAGTTGCCTACCACTAGCGCCTGTGTGTTGTAGTCCTACCCTGCTGAGCATTAGGAATAGTCCTCACAACTGCTGCTCTCGTTCGTCGCTCTCTACAGCTCTCTCTCTCTCTCTTTAGTTCCAGATGTTGCTAGTTTCTCGTCCCCCAGTATGTTTTGGCTAGGACGCACTAGGACGGGAAGGCCTGGAGGTCTTCCGGGACCCTAGAGATGCCCCTCTCCCACTGTTGCCCCCTATGTCTTCTTAGGAAATTTAAGGTAGACAGCCAACCTATAATTAACTGTCCTGCGGAGTTCGAAGTAAGGCCTAGAGTCAGTTACTCCCGCGGTCTTCTGGCCTTCGGCTACGCGCCTCAGTAGGATGTTGCCTCGGTCTCACGGCACGACTCCTACTGGTTCTCCTTTGTGCTTGATCTCGTTTACACTGTTCCACAATATCCTTCCCTTCGTGTCTTTTTCTTAGGATACCGCCACAAGGAAGTGTAGGCGCGGTTCCGTTACGTTCTGTTCTGTTCGCTAGGCACCTGCCAGGTTCCCACGCCTGACAGGGACCCCCCTGTGTCTTCTCCCTGCAACACCCCCTGCCACGGGATGTTGCCTGAATCCAACCCAGTCAGCTTCTGACTAACTTCCTCCCCAACCCCTAGTTGGGATGGTTTGTTTGCTGCCTCCATTGTTCACCCCTGGTGGTTGATACCACTGTAGCGTGGTTGTCTGACATAGGAGGGAAGTAGAAAACCTTTTTGCTCCTTTTCAATACTACTCACAACTCTTTTAGGTTTGTAGACTGATGCCTCTCGTAGTGTGACCAAGAACCCCTAATTGTCTGAACTCTCAGATGAGCCCCCAAACCTGTTTTGCTCACATTCATCATAATAATGTCGCTCACTGGCCTCATCCATGGGTCCACTGATGACAAGTTTGTCCTGTTAATCTACCATAAGATTGAATGTCTTCCCCCAACCTGTGGATTGGCATGATTAGGAAGATGGTCATCAGAACATTAATCCATGATCTTTCCTGTTTGTTTGCTCCCATTTCCTTATTTCTCCTGGATGATGTCCTCTGTTTTATTTTTTACTTTAAAATGACCTCCTCTTTGGGTCCACTGCAAAAAACTGGGACAGCTCTTTTTCTTATTGCATGAATTTTCTAATATGTCATCCAGTCTTTTCTCGAATAAGAATTGTCCATCGCACGAGATAGAGCAGAGCTTGTTCTCTGGACTGGAAGTCTCTGGTGCAGCTTTTAAACCAGAAGGCCCGTCTAGCCACATTTGACGAGCCTGTGGAACTTACTGCCAGCCGGACCGAATCTGCAGATGCATCTGCTAAGAATGCTGTCAATCCTTGTATTGATGTTAGGTTAGTCAGAATCCTGTCTTTCAGGGTCTTATCGTTCAGCTGCTCTTCTAATTGCTGCAGCCAGATCATCAGGGAATGAGCACAATAGGCCCTTGCAATTGCTGGTTTGAACCCCTGCTGCAGCTTCCCATGTGTGCCTCAGGTATCCTTCTGTCTTTTTGTCCAGAGTGTCTCTTAGAGCATCATTAAACTCAAATGGCAGGACTGACCTTTTTGAGGATTTTGACACTGCCATGTCAAATCTGGGAACCTTGTCTCACATCTCTATGTCTTTCTCCTCGAAAGGATATCTCCTTTTGGAAGATGAGGGTAGGGCCCCGTTTTTTTCAGATGCTTTCCATTCCTTGTTAAAATGGTATAAATTTTATTATTAACAGGAAAGGTAAGCTTTTTCCTTTGTTCTAACACCCCAAACATCACATCTTTTAATAATCTTCTCCTCTTTAAGGCCCATACTTGACCTAACGGCTTTAACTAATTTGTCTGTGTCCTCTACCTTAAAACACGGTCTACCGTGTTACTGTCCAAGGAAGAAGATGAAGAAAATTCATGAACATGACAATCTCCTTCTGATATTGTGAAAATATCAGATTGAAATAAGACTTCCCTAGATTTTCACTTCCCTTTCTTCAATAGAGACTTCAGGGAGCCAACCACTTCTGCTCTGATGACACATTTAAGGTTTGAGGCAAAGTCAGGGGTTCCCTCACTAATCGTTCTCTGAATACAAGCAGAACAGAGTCTTTTCTGCCAGTCACCTGTTAACGGGATTTTTCACAGAGCACATTTCTTGTTGTTCCTCTTGGCACTAGCTATTTTAGGCTGTCCCTAGTAATGAAACAAAGAAGGGGGCCTATTACCATGGTGACATTTATAAAGATCACTCACCACATGCTCTCACTTCAAGGGCACCAGATTCGGAAGTTCATCTGGGATACACTAACTTTCCTCTTTGGATACCGAGGAGCCCAGAGTCACTCTGCTCCTCTGACTGGGATGACTGCTGCTGCTGCCACTTGAACAGCTGCGCCTGCTGTGTTCATGCTGATTAGGCTGCTTATGATCTCCCATATTAAGCCAGGAAGGAGAGCCGAAGATTAAGCACACTGCCTGTGGTCAGACCTAACTTTTAAATGAGGGACCACCAATGCATCTTCCTCCTATATCGCTTCCTCCGGCCTCAGTTTCCGGCCTGCCCTTCTCCAAGAATATACCAGGGCATACCATCTCCCACCATGCCCTGTTACGCTCTGCTAGAGGAGAGCGCAGCTATCAGTTCCGGGTACGTCCTCTCCGACATCACTTATGCATGCCCAATACCAGCGTGCCTTGCACCCTTGACATCAGTGGTGTGCACCACCATCTTCCTGCACAGCCCTTTGCCATAATCTGGCGTGCCACTTCCTGTATTCCTCTCGCAGACTGGGCGGTGTGGCAACTGAAGACATGGCATCTTGTCATCGCCGCCCTTGCCCGCTCACACACAAAAACCCACAGTGGATAGACAGATAAGTACAATAATATTAGAAGGCTGTTCCAGTCTTGGAGAACTTTAGTCTGTCAAGTCCTTAATTATAATGGTTATTGTGGTTTCCTTGCGTGGTCAAAAAAAATCCTTCCATGAAGGAATATTTGTTTTCTATCTATGTGAGAGCCAATTATCTTGTGTATGGGCACTTTACTAATATGTGACTTTTTGAATAAATACAGTGTGGTACTTATTAATTTGTTAACCTGGTTTATTCCGTGGTTTCCTTTTGTGTAGTTATCATCACCTTTAGAAGAAAATATCAGTTGTTAGGGCTAGCGGAATGCACCAAGTAATAGGTAAGTAGCTACAAGGTGCGTTCGCAGCCCGGGGTCCACCGTGCAGAGATTTCTGCTGCAAAGTAATGGCGGATGGACTCTGAGCTCACACGTGGGTTAAGCCTCACCCCGTGTGAACTAGTAGCGAACTCTGTTGCCTCACAGAGTCGCGCTGTACACAAAACTAATACCCTAACTAGGGCTGTGCTTGCTCTGGAACTCTTCTGTGCTAACCGCACACATGAAGGAACCAGTTGCTAAGCCAAGGCTAACTGCCCCCACTGATGCTAGCTGCCTGTCTGAGTGTACAGTCCCAAGGCTAACAGCTTCACACCACATATGAACAGAGTGGTATTGTATCCACTGGCATAAGCCAAAACACATTTGATACTAGCGCATGGCCGTGCGGCCATGCGAGCCTTATATAGCAGCAGCATGTAAAATACCTTCCTAGAAGGACATATGAGAGACTTCCATACCTGAGCATGTGATCCTAAATCTCCACTGAGACATCTTACCCTGGGCATGCTCAGTGTGTGCAAAGCAGGACTTAGTCCTAGCACCTACAGGACCTTCCTGAAAGGACCAATGGACTTAGGTGCAGTATCTGACCATGTGACCCTCGATCTCCACTGAGAGATCTTACTCAGGGCATGCTCAGAACAAGGAAAGCAGGACTTAGTCCCAGAAGCATCTGCTCGCCGCTGCCCAGCACTGACTTCAATGGCAGAAGCAGGAAAAGCAGCAGTAACTCTTTGTACAGAGTTGGACTGAGCTAGACGCTGGGACTGACGTCTCTGTTGAGCAGGCTCCACTGTGGCAGGAGAAGAATTGGAGACCGCAGCGGAGATGGCCCGAGATTCCCCCTGTGCAGGGGCGGGAACTCGACCCTTAACATGCCCCCCCTCCTTGGGCCTCGCTACGCTCGAAGGCGGCAATGAGCTGCAGAGCCCGAATGTGCACAACAGGCTCCCAGGACCTATCCTCAGGACCATAACCCTTCAATCCACCAAATAAAATTTTTTGCCACGTACCACCTTGCACCCCAAAATTGCGTTCACCTCTAAATCGTCCGTAGACGAACCCAATGTCCCGGCAGATGACTCAGAAAACCGGGACATGTATACGGGCTTAAGGAGGGACACATGAAAGGTGTCGGTGATACCTAGGCATGGAGGAAGGGCTAGACGGTAGACCACAGGATTAACCTGTTTGAGGACCTTGAAGGGACCCAAGTAGCGAGGTGCAAACTTAGTGGACTCTACACGCAGCCTGATGTTACGGGCCGAGAGCCACACCAAATCGCCAGGAGCAAAGGTCGGGGCAGGGCGCCGATGTGAATCGGCGGAGGACCTCATTCTCTCCTTGGAGGCCCGGATGGCATCCTGAGTGCGGTCCCAAATGTCCCGTGCCTCCACTGCCCAGTCTGCCACCCTGGAGTCAGCAGAGGACACGGGCATAGGCACAGGAACCCGCGGATGCTGGCCGTAATTAAGGAGGAAAGGAGTCTGATCGGTGGAGTCGGCTACAGCGTTGTTAAGGGCAAACTCTGCTCACGGTAACAAGGATGCCCAGTCATCCTGCCTGGCAGAAACAAAATGCTGTAAATATGTGACCAGAGTCTGATTGGCCCTCTCTACCAACCCATTCGTCTCATGATGATATGCGGAAGAGAGATTTAACTCAATGCTAAGAAGACGACACAGCTCTCTCCAGAACCGAGACGCAAACTGGGGACCCCGGTCACTGACAATTTTGTCCGGCATGCCGTGTAGGCGAAAGATGTGTTTTATGAACAACACTGCCAAGGCCCATGCAGAAGGTAACCGTGGAAGCGGCACCAAATGCACCATTTTCGAGAAATGATCAGTAATAACCCAAATGATGGTACAGCCACGAGACTTGGGCAAACCCACTACAAAGTCCATCCTGACCCTCTCCCAGGGCCTGTCTGCCACCGGCAAGGGGTGAAGCAAGCCAGCTGGCCGTTGTCGAGGAGACTTATTTTTGGCGCAGGAGACACACACCAGAACATAATCTCTGACATCTCGGAGCATATGCAGCCACCAGTACTTCCTCGCCAGCAGCACAGATGTCCTCTTTGCCCCAAAGTGTCCACCCACCCTGGACGAATGAGCCCAAGGGAGAGCCTCCAGTCACAAATGTATGGGCACGAAAGTCTTGCCCGGAGGCACAGACTCTAGCGACACCGGAGCTACGGTTCTCAGGCTCTCAGAAGGGACAATAAGCCGAGGCTCTCCTTCCTCCTCCTCAGATTATACAACAGAGTGAGAAAGGGCATCAGCACGAATGTTCTTCTCCCCAGCGAGATAATGGAGGGTGAAGTGGAACCGAGAGAAGAACAAGGACCATCTGGCCTGGCGAGAATTTAGCCGCTGGGCTGTTTGCAAATATAGCAAATTTTTGTGGTCAGTGAAGACTTGAAAGGAAAAACGAGCCCCCTCCAAGAGATGTCTCCACTTGAAAAGGCCAACTTCATCGCTAGCAACTCCCTGTCCCCAATGGAATAATTCCTCTCCGCTGGTGTGAAGGTCTTGGAGAAGAAGAAGCACGTATGCTTCCGACCTTGAGCATCCTTTTGGAAGAGGACTGCTCCTGCACCAACGGAAGAGGCATCCACCTCCATTATAAACGACTTATCCACATCGTGACGATGTAGAATGGGAGCGCTAGCAAAATGAGACTTAATAGAAGAAAAGGCCCTGGAGACCTCTTCAGACCACAATTTGGGATTTGCTCCCTTCTTGGTGAGGACTACCAAGGGAGCTACCAAAGTTGAGAAGTGGGGAATGAACTGGCGGTAATAATTAATAAACCCCATAAAGCGCTGCACCGCCTTAAGAGAGTGGGGCTCTTGCCAGTCCATCACAGCCTGTAGTTTGGCAGGATCCATAGCCAATCCCTGGGCAGAGATGATATAGCCCAGGAAAGGTAAAGACTCCTGCTCAAACATACACTTCTCCAACTTTGCATAAAGAGAGTTTGCCCATGGGAGATCGAAGACTCTGCCAACATCTCTCCGGTGGGAGTCAATATCTGGAGATAAGATGAGAATATCATCCAGATAGACTATGACCGAGGTGGAAAGCATATCCCGGAAGATGTCGTTGACAAAGTCTTGGAAAACGGCTGGGGCATTACAGAGCCCGAAGGGCATCACCAGATACTCATAGTGCTCATCTCTGGTGTTAAACGCCGTCTTCCATTCGTCCTCCTCACGGATGCAAATCAGGTCATAAGCACCCCGCAGATCTAGTTTGGAAAATACCTTAGCTCCCCGTAGCCTATCAAAAAGCTCAGAAATCAGGGGCAGCGGGTACTTATTCTTAACGGTGATGGCGTTAAGACCCCTGTAATCTATGCAAGGACGTAATTCTCCGTTCTTCTTCTGCACGAAGAAGAACCCTGCCCTTGCTGGTGACACTGACTTCCTAATGAACCCTCTTGCCAAATTCTCCTGGATGTATTGGGACATGGCCTCCGTTTCCAGAAGAGAGAGGGGATAGATACGTCCCCGAGGAGGTTCTGCTGCAGGCAAGAGATCTATAGGACAGTCATAGGGACGGTGAGGCGGAAGGGTCTCCGCAGCCTTTTTGGAGAAGACGTCTGCATAGGACCAATAGTATTTGGGAAGAGAAGAGAGATCTGTGGGTAACTCAGTGGTGGAAACCTGAACGCACTCTTTCACACATCTGCCCTTACAGGATTAACTCCAATCCAATATCCTCCCAGAGGTCCACTCAATATGTGGAGAGTGGAAACAGAGCCAGTGTATTCCCAGCAGAATCTCATCCATTCCCTCGGGAAGGACAAGAAGGGAAATTATCTCCTGGTGGGATGGGGACATAGCCAACGTGAAAGGGACAGTCTGGTGTGTGATCTGAGATGGAAGTGTTGACCCGTTCCCTACTCTAACAGTCACCAGTTTGGCGAGCATCACCAGAGGTATTGCATGGCGCAGAGCAAAAGCCGAGGACATGAAATTCCCCTCTGCTCCAGAGTCCACACAAAGCTCGACTGTTAGAGAGTAAGAGCCTAATATGATTGTCCCCTTGAAGGACAGCTTGGAGGAAAATGCCGCTGTGTCTAGAGAACCTCCTCCAATGGTTACTAGAGGCGATCATTTACCCAACCGCCGAGGACATTTATTGGCATAATGTCCTTCTTGCTGGCAATTTCTGCAAACCACGGGTACTCGAGCGGTCCGAGACTTAGGTTCCGCTTGAGAAACCTCCATGGCCTCATGGGAGTCGGACGCCTGAACGGAAGATTCTAGAGGTCTGGCAAAGGTGGGAGCCAGCCGAAACCTCTGCCTACACTGGGCCCGCTCCAACCTCCGCTCGTTAAAGCGGAGGTCGATGCGGGTAGATATAGAAATAAGCTCCTCCAGTGTGGCGGGAATCTCCCTGGTGGCCAAGGCGTCCTTCACATGGTCTGCCAGTCCTCTCCAGAACACCGGAATAAGGACTTTAACCTGCCGCTCCAGCTCAGAGACCAGATTCTGGAATTGGACGGCGAACTGGCTGACCATTGACGAACCCTGGGTTGTTGCCAACAATTGGAGCGTGGTATCGTGGGTGAAACTGTTTCAGAGCGTCCAGGAAGAGAGGAGCACTCTGCACCACACGATCATTGCGCTCCCATAGCGGCGTTGCCCACTCCAACGCCCTGCCTGACAAAATGGATAAAATAAATCCCACTTTCGCCCATTCCGTAGGAAAACGTGCAGCCAGAAGCTCAAGATGTATGGAGCACTGACTCACGAATCCCCAACATTGCTTACTGTCACCAGCAAACTTGTCTGGAAGCGGGAGACAGGATAAAGTCGGAGCAGGGGTGGTCGAGGACAAACTGGCTGCAGCTACACTTGCAGCCTGAACAGCGACTGCGGTAACATCCACAGCTGGGGTTGTGCGCTCGAGAGCCGCCAACCTACCTTCCAGCTGCTGGATGTACCGCTGTAAACGCTGATCGTTCGCCATTACTTGCCAGACCCTGGCGCTAGTATACTGTTAGGGCTAGCGGAATGCACTGAGTAATAGGTAAGTAGCTACAAGGTGCGTTCGCAGCCCGGGGTCCACCGTGTAGAGATTTCTTCTGCAAAGTAATGGTGGATGGACTCTGAGCTCACACGTGGGTTAAGCCTCACCTCGAGTGAACTGGTAGCAAACTCTGTTGCCTCACAGAGTTGCGCTGTACACAAAACTAATACCCCAACTAGGGTTGTGCTTGCTCTGGAACTCTTCTGTGCTAACCGCTCACATGAAGGAACCAGATGCTAAGCCAAGGCTAATTGCCCCCACTGACACTAGCTGCCTGCCTGAGTGTACAGTCCCAATGCTAACAGCTTCACACCACATATGAACAGAGTGGTATCGTATCCACTGGCATAAGCCAAAACACATTTGATACTAGCGCATGGCCATGCGGCCATGTGAGCCTAATATAGCTGCAGCAAGTAAAATACCTTCCTAGAAGGACCAATGAGAGACTGCCATACCTGAGCATGTGACCCTAAATCTCCACTGAGACATCTTGCCCTGGGCATGCTCAGTGTGTGCAAAGCAGGACCAATGGACTTAGGTGCAGTATCTGACCATGTAACCCTTGATCTCCACTGAGAGATCTTACTCAGGGCATACTCAGAACGAGGAAAGCAGGACTTAGTCCCAGAAGCATCTGCTCGCCGCTGCCCAGCACTGACTTCAATGGCAGAAGCAGGAAAAACAGCAGTAACTCTTTGTACAGAGTGGGACTGAGCAAGATGCTGGGACTGACGTCTCTGGCCCGAGATTCCCCCTGTGCAGAGGCGGGAACTTGACCCCTAACATCAGTTATCCATACTTGATAGGGTTGATGACAATGTAATATTTGCTTGGTGTATATCTGTTTGCAATTGGTCATATATTGGTGTAGTGCTCAACAATATCCAGACATCAGTGAATTATTTTTTGTCCTTGGTTAATAGGGTACCGTAGCAAGTATGGGGGTATGCATCTTGGGCATCTGGTATGAATGAATTGCACCTGTCTGACCCTCTTCCCTTGTTACATGTTTTTTTTCAACACTATATATATATTTAACACAGGCCATCTGGCCCTTTTTTTCTTATTGAATGTCTTATAGGGCTAGGTAGGAGAGAAGGGATAGCCGACGTACGAGCAGGGGTGCCACTTCTCACCATCTTAGGGTGCCAACCTCCGCATCTAGGTAGGTGTTCAGACAGATCCAAATATAGGGTCATATCACTCATTTCGGCACCCGGCTGGGTAAGACTGTGATGTATGGAGCACTATTAGAACTCTACACCAGGATGTGTCTTTAGTTCAGGTTGATATCTGCTTAGCCAATACCTGGGACCATAGGACTAAATTATCTTTTTTAGAGGCAAGGTGCTCATAGGGGCTATTCTCTGCATGCTACTCTTTAACCCCTTTACCCCCAAGGGTGGTTTGCACGTCAATGACCAGGCCAATTTTTACAATTCTGACCACTGTCCCTTTATGAGGTTATAACTCCGAAACGCTTCAACGGATCCTGGTGATTCTGACATTGTTTTCTCGTGACATATTGTACTTCATGGTAGTGGTAAAATTTATTTGATAGTACCTGTATTTATTTGTGAAAAAAACGGAAATTTGGCGAAAACTTTGAAAATTTCGCAATTTTCAAACTTTGAATTTTTATGCAATTAAATCACAGAGATATGTCACACAAAATACTTAATAAGTAACATTTCCCACATGTCTCCTTTACATCAGCATAATTTTGGAACCAAATTTTTTTTTTGTTAGGGAGTTATAAGGGTTAAAAGTTGACCAGCAATTTCTCATTTTTACAACACCATTTTTTTTTAGGGACCACGTCTCATTTGAAGTCATTTTGAGGGGTCTATATGGTAGAAAATTCCCAAGTGTGACACCATTCTAAAAACTGCACCCCTCAAGGTGCTCAAAACCACATTCAAGAAGTTTATTAACCCTTCAGGTGTTTAATAGGAATTTTTGGAATGTTTAAATAAAAATGAACATTTAACTTTTTTACACAAAAAATTTACTTCAGCTCCAATTTGTTTTATTTTACCAAGGGTAACAGGAGAAAATGGACCGCAAAAGTTGTTGTAAAATTTGTCCTGAGTACGCTGATACCCCATATGTGGCAGTAAACCACTGTTTGGGCGCATGGGAGAGCTCGGAAGGGAAGGAGCGCCGTTTGACTTTTCAATGCAAAATTGACAGGAATTGAGATGGGACGCCATGTTGCGTTTGGAGAGCCACTGATGTGCCTAAACATTGAAACCCCCCACAAGTGACACCATTTTGGAAAGTAGACCCCCTAAGGAACCTATCTGGATGTGTGGTGAGCACTTTGACCCACTAAGTGCTTCACAGAAGTTTATAATGCAGAACCGTAAAAATAAAAAATCATATTTTTTCACAAAAATTATATTTTTGCCCCCAATTTTTTATTTTTCCAAGGGTAAGAGAAGAAATTGGACCTCAAAAGTTGTTGTCCAATTTGTCCTGAGTACGCTGATACCCCATATGTGGCAGTAAACTACTGTTTGGGCGCATGGGAGAGCTCGGAAGGGAAGGAGCGCCGTTTGACTTTTCAATGCAAAATTGACAGGAATTGAGATGGGACGCCATGTTGCGTTTTGGAGAGCCACTGATGTGCCTAAACATTGAAACCCCCCACAAGTGACACCATTTTGGAAAGTAGACCCCCTAAGGAACCTATCTGGATGTGTGGTGAGCACTTTGACCCACCAAGGGCTTCACAGAAGTTTATAATGCAGAGCCATAAAAATAAAACAAAATTTTTTTCCCACAAAAATTATTTTTTAGCCCCCAGTTTTGTATTTTCCCTAGGGTAACAGGAGAAATTGGACCCCAAAAGTTGTTGTCCAATTTGTACTGAGTACGCTGATACCCCATATGTGAGGGGGAACCACCGTTTGGGCGCATGGGAGGGCTCGGAAGGGAAGGAGCGCCATTTGGAATGCAGACTTAGATGGAATGGTCTGCAGGCGTCACATTGCGTTTGCAGAGCCCCTAATGTACCTAAACAGTAGAAACCCCCCACAAGTGACACCATTTTGGAAAGTAGACCCCCTAAGGAACTCATCTTGATGTGTTGTGAGAGCTTTGAACCCCCAAGTATTTCACTACAGTTTATAACGCAGAGCCGTGCAAATAAAAAATATTTTTTTTCCACAAAAATTATATTTTAGCCCCCAGTTTTGTATTTTTCCAAGGTTAGCAGGAGAAATTGGACCCTAAATGTTGTTGTCCAATTTGTCCTGAGTACGCTGATACCTGATTTGTGGGGGGGAACCACCGTTTGGGCGCATGGGAGGGCTCGGAAGGGAAGGAGCATCATTTGGAATGCAGACTTAGATGGATTGGTCTGCATGCGTCACATTGCGTTTGCAGAGCCCCTAATGTACCTAAACAGTAGAAACCCCCCACAAGTGACCCCATATTGGAAACTAGACCCCTCAATGAACTTATCTAGATGTGTTGTGAGAACTTTGAACCCCCAAGTGTTTCACTACAGTTTATAACGCAGAGCCGTGAAAATAAAAAATCTTTTTGTTTTCCCACAAAAATTATTTTTAGCCCCCAGTTTTGTATTTTCCCAAGGGTAACAGGAGAAATTGGTCCACAAAAGTTGTTGTCCAATTTGTCCTGAGTACGCTGATACCCCATATGTGAGGGTAAACCCCTGTTTGGGCACACGGGAGAGCTCGGAAGGGAAGGAGCACTGTTTTACTTTTTCAACGCAGAATTGGCTGGAATTGAGATCGGACGCCATGTCGTGTTTGGAGAGCCCCTGATGTGCCGAAACAGTGGAAACCCCCCAATTATAACTGAAACCCTAATCTAAACACACCCCTAACCCTAATTCCAACGGTAACCCTAACCACACCTCTAACCCTGACACACCCCTAACCCTAATTCCAACGGTAACCCTAACCACACCTCTAACCCTGACACACCCCTAACCCTAATTCCAACCCTATTCCCAACTGTAAATGTAATCTAAACCCTAACCCTAACTTTAGCCCCAACCCTAACTGTAGCCCCAACCCTAACCCTAGCCCTAACCCTAACCCTAGCCCTAATCCTAGCCCTAACCCTAGCCCTAACCCTAGCCCTAATCCTAGCCCTAACCCTAACCCTAACCCTAGCCCTAACCCTAGCCCTAACCCTAGCCCTAACCCTAACCCTAGCCCTAACCCTAGCCCTAACCCTAGCCCTAGCCCTAACCCTAGCCCTAACCCTAGCCCTAGCCCTAACCCTAGCCCTAACCCTAGCCCTAACCGTAGCCCTAATGGGAAAATGGAAATAAATACATTTTTTTTTATTTTTCCCTAACTAAGGGGGTGATGAAGGGGGGTTTTATTTACTTTTATAGCGAGTTTTTTAGCGGATTTTTATGATTGGCAGCCGTCACACACTGAAAGACGCTTTTTATTGCAAAAAATGTTTTTTGCAATACCACATTTTGAGAGCTATAATTTTTCCATATTTTGGTCCACAGAGTCATGTGAGGTCTTGTTTTTTGCGGGACGAGTTGACGTTTTTACTGAAAACATTTTCGGGCACGTGACATTTTTTGATCGCTTTTTATTCCGATTTTTGTGAGGAAGAATGACCAAAAACCAGCTATTCATGAATTTCTATTGGGGGAGGCGTTTATACCGTTCCGCGTTTGGTAAAATTGATAAATCAGTTTTATTCTTCGGGTTAGTACGATTACAGCGATACCTCATTTATATCATTTTTTTATGGTTTGGCGCTTTTATATGATAAAAACTATTTTACAGAAAAAATAATTATTTTTGCATCGCTTTATTCTCAGGACTATAACTTTTTTATTTTTTTTGCTGATGATGCTGTATGGCAGCTCGTTTTTTGCGGGACTATATGATGCTTTCAGCGGTACCATGGTTATTTATATCTGTCCTTTTGATCGCGTGTTATTCCACTTTTTGTTCGGCAGTATGATAATAAAGCGTTGTTTTTTGCCTCGTTTTTTTTTTTTTTTCTTACAGTGTTTACTGAAGGGGTTAACTAGTGGGCCAGTTTTATAGGTCGGGTCGTTACGGACGCGGCGATACTAAATATGTGTACTTTTATTGGTTTTTTTTTTTTATTTAGATGAAGAAATGTATTTATGGGAATAATATATATATATTTTTTTCATTATTTTGGAACATTTTTTTTTATTTTTTTTTACACATTTGAAATTTTTTTTTTTACTTTTTTACTTTGTCCCAGGGGGGGACATCACAGATCAGTGATCTGACAGTGTGCACAGCACTCTGTCAGTTCACTGATCTGACATGCAGCGCTGCAGCCTTCACAGTGCCTGCTCTGAGCAGGCTCTGTGAAGCCACCTCCCTCCCTGCAGGACCCGGATCCGCGGCCATCTTGGATCCGGGGCTGGAGGAAGCAGGGAGGGAGGTGAGACCCTCGCAGCAACGCGATCACATCGCGTTGCTCCGGGGGTCTCAGGGAAGCCCGCAGGGAGCCCCCTCCCTGCGCGGTGCTTCCCTGCACCGCCGGCACATCGCGATCATGTTTGATCGCGGTGTGCCAGGGGTTAATGTGCCGGGGGCGGTCCGTGACCGCTCCTGGCACATAGTGCCGGATGTCAGCTGCGATAAGCAGCTGACACCCGGCCGCGATCGGCCGCGCTCCCCCCGTGAGCGCGTCCGATTGGCTATGACGTACTATCCCGTCCAGGGTCAGATAAGCCCAGGGCACCTCGACGGGATAGTACGTCTAAGGTCACAGAGGGGTTAAGCAGGGATCTATATATATGAGCTATAAAAATAATATAGTAGCATTATCTTACCCCTTGGAAGTTGAGTGTTTAAACTACTATAGACTTCCTTGGGTGGTAGCTAACCCTAGAGACTTTATAGAATATATTTTATCCATGTATTCTTTGCGCACACCGCACCTTCACAGAGTGGGCATTTGGGTCGTTTTTATTACTAACTGAATAAAAGTTATTTTTAGATAGGGTTTTTTTGTTAGTAAGCAAACTTTCTTCCATCTCCCTACTGCATCTCTACAGCTCAGCCACAGTAATCTTGGGGTTCTTCTTTATCTATCTCACCAAGGCTCTTCTTCCACGATTGCTCAGTTTGGCTGGACGGCCAGGTCTTGGAAGACTTCTGGTGGTCCCAAACTTCTTCCATTTAAGGATTATGGAGGCCACTGTGCTCTTAGGAACCTTGAGTACTGCAGAAATTCTGTTGTAACCTTGACCAGATCTGTACCTTGCCACAATTCTGTCTCTGAGCTCCTTGGCCAGTTTCTTTGACCTCATGATTCTGATTTGGTCTGACATGCACTGTGAGCTGTGAGGTCTTATATAGACAGATGTGTGCCTTTCCAATTCAAGTCTTATCAGTTTAATTAAACACAGCTGGACTCCAGTGAAGGAGTAGAACCATCTCAAGGATGATTACAAGGAAATGGATAGCATGTGACTTAAATATGAGTGTCTGAGCAAAGGGTCTAAATACACATGACCATGTGATATCCGTTTTTCTTTTTCATTAAATTTGCAAAAATTTCTTCTTTTCTGTTTTTTTCAGTCAAGATGGGGTGCATAATGTACATTAATGTGAAAAAATGAACTTTTTTGAATTTACCAAATGGCTGCAATGAAAACAAAGAGTGAAAATTTTAAAGGGGTATGAATACTTTCCATGCCCACTGTATGTATCCTGGGGTTGCTATTGAGAAGGGTGCATCCTGAGGAAACACAGGAAGCGTTTCCATTTAAATATCCATGCTGGTTTATTGGTGCGTAATAAATCAGCCACAAGCAAAAGAAAAACAAACAGCGTTTCAGTGCAGGCAAAACAAAATAAACAGTTCTTAACAAAGTCTCTTTAGAGCCAGTACTGGTCACACAGGCTGGTTAGCATCCAGTATACCTGTTCTAAGTGGAGAGATAACATACAGGCAGACCAGGTATCAAACAACAGACTCCATTTTAACATCTGAATCACACCCAGGTAGGGTATGTGGGCAGCCAGTCCCGACCATCTCTCAGGCTACCCATAAAACCTGGCCCAGATGCACATAACAAGCCTCTTAGTACTATGTGCACCAGAGAAATACTCCAGGTTTACATCACAGAAAACAACTACCTCTGTGATACATACAGTACCTCCTATCAACTATGTGTCTGGTAGCCACCTTACAGTATATATAACAATACATTTGTGTATTATTCTCTTTATACTATTATGTTCTGTTAAGCTCCCTGCTTGCTGTTACTTCTTATGTGTTTTTAATTGTTTTTATTTTGTTCAACACTTATGTTTTCAATAAAGTCATTTTTTAATCATCTTTCATACTTGGATTTGCAATGTTTTCCTGCACAGCTTCCTTCCCTACTTGTTATTGTGAGATGTGCACTTCCACAGTGCACTCTGTGTTGCTGGCTCATATTAGTAGTAATGAGTTGGCAGCACAAAGGATAGCACCCTGCCTGTGTGCATTGTCAGGTTTCCAAGCATTCAGAGAGCAGCACCGCCACCTAAAGTGACTGTGGGATGGCGCTTGTCTCTGCACAACTGCTACTCTGACACTGCACTTTGACAGTGTGCTGTCCTATGGGTTGCCAGCTCATTATGTCTTCTGCAGCTGGAAGCTGACTTCAGTGTGCAAGTGTTGGGAACACATGATGCCACTGCCATGCTCCCCCAGTCATATGCACGCCGACATCAGCTGCTGGCATCTGATTGGCTGGCAGCATGTATTACACACTTCAACTGGATTTGTGTCAGAGGATGCACATCCAGTTGAAGTTTTTGTTGGCATCGCCGGGCCCATGCCCTCTGTGGTCACGGTCGTTACACACAAAGGGCACTTTTAGTTCAGTCAGCCTTTCTTCTTCTCTGCAGGATGACTGTCCTACTGGTAGAGAAGTCTTTCTGCTGCTACAGAGAAAGATAGAAGGAGCTCAGATTTAACCTCCTTCTGATGCTCCTAAGCTCCTTCAGTTTATGGTCGCAGATCATAACATCAAGGGGTATCGCCTTTTTTATGGAAAGCTTCTATGCATTGCAAAGTTAATCATGGAGAGCATGTATCCTCCGACGCTGTGTGCTTTCCTTGATTTTTCATAGACTTATGTATAACTAGCTGAAGAGCCTGACATTGCCTGGGCATAGTAAATATCTGTGGTTAGTTATTGCACCTCACTTCTCTTATTTTCCCATCAAGCCTCTCATTTTCCCCCTCACATCTCTCATTTTCTCCCTTACACCTCTCAATTTCCCCCTCACTCCTCTTATTTTCCCCCTCACTCCTCTTATTTTCCCCCTCACTCCTCTCATTCCCCCCTAACACTTGTCATTTCGACCTCACATCAGTCATTTTCCAATCACTCCACTATTTTCCATCAATCATCTCATTTTCACCTCATACCTCTCATTTTCCCCTCAGTATATACATGTTTGTCATCTCCCTCATATATAGTATACACCTATCTCCTGTATATAGTATATACCTGTATGTCATCTCTCCTGTAAATAGTATATACCTGCTGTATGTCATCTCCTCCTGTATATTGTATATACCTATGTGTCATCTCCTCCTGTATATAGTATATACCTGTATGTCATCTCTTCTGTATATACTAAATACCTGCATGTCATCTCCTCCTATATATAGTATATACCTGTATGTCATCTCCTGTATATAGTATATACCTGTATGTCATCTCCCCTGTCTATAGTATATACCTGCTGTATGTCATCTCCGCCTCTATATACCTATGTGTCATCTCCTCTTTTATATAGTATATACCTGTATGTCATCTCCTCCTGTATATAGTATACACGTGTATCATCTCCTCCTGTATATAGTATATACCTGTAAGTCATCTCCTCCTGTATATAGTATATACCTGTGTGTAATCTTCTCCTGTATATAGTATATATCTGTTTGTCATATCCCCTGTATATAGTATGTACCTGGATGTCATCTCCTCCTGTATATAGTATATACCTGTGTGTCATTTCCCCTCTATATAGTATATACCTGTGTGTCATCTCCCCTGTATATACTATATACCTGTGTGTCATCTTCCCTGTATATAGTATGTACCTATATGTCATCTCCCCTGTATATAGCATATACCAGTGTGTCATCTCCTCCTGTACGTAGTATATACCTGTGTATCATCTCCCCTGTATATAGTATATATGTGTGTGTCATCATCTCCTGTATATAGTATATACCTGTATGTCATCTCCTCCTGTATATAGTATATACCTGTGTATCATCTCCCCTGTATATAGTATATATGTGTGTCATCTCCCCTGTATATAGTATATACCTGTGTGTCATCTCCTCCTGTATATAGTATATATATGTGTGTCATCTCCTCCTGTATTAGACCTTGTTCACATGTTACTTGCTCAGTATTTTTACCTCAGTATTTGTAAGCTAAATTGGCAGCCTGATCAATCCCCAGCCAACAGGAAGCCCTCCCCCTGGCAGTATATATTAGCTCACACATACACCTAATAGGTCATGTGACTGACAGCTGCCGTATTTCCTATATGGTACAGTTGTTGCTCTTGTAGTTTGTCTGCTTATTAATCAGATTTTTATTTTTGAAGGATATTACAAGACTTGTGTGTGTTTTAGGGCGAGTTTCATGTGTCAAGTTATGTGTGTTGAGTTGCGTGTGGCGACATACATGTAGTGACTTTTGTGAGATAAGTTTTGTGTGGCGACATGCGTGTAGCAATTTTTTGTGTGTCGAGTTGCATGTGACAGGTTAGTGTAGCAAGTTGTGTGCAGCAAGTTTTGCCAATGGTGAGTTTTGTGCGTGGCGAGTTTTATGTGTGGTGCGTTTTGAGTATGTGCAAGTTTTGTGTGAGGCAACTTTTGCATGTGTTGCAACTTTTGTGCACGTGGCAATTTTTCCACGTGTGCAAGTTTTGCGTGTGGCGAGTTTTCCATGAGGTGAGTTTTGCACGTGTGGTGAGTTTTGCGTGAGCCTAGTTTTGCATGTGGCGAGTTTTGCGCATGGCGAGTTTTGAGCGGTGACTTTTGTGTTTCGACTTTTATGTGGCGAGGTTGGTGTATGTGTGGTGAAATGTGTGCTGAGGATGATATGTGTTCAAGCACGTGGTAGTGTGTGGCGCATTTTGTGTGTGTGTTCATATCCCCATGTGTGGTGAGTATCCCATGTCGGGGCCCCACCTTAGCAACTGTACGGTATATACTCTTTGGCACCATCGCTCTCACTCTTTAAGTCCCCCTTGTTCAGATCTGGCAGCTGTCAAGTTGCATGTGACAGGTTAGTGTAGCAAGTTGTGTGCAGCAAGTTTTGCCAATGGCGAGTTTTGTGCGTGGAGAGTTTTATGTGTGGTGCGTTTTGAGTATGTGCAAGTTTTGTGTGAGGCAACTTTTGCATGTGTTGCAACTTTTGTGCATGTGGCAATTTTTCCGCGTGTGCAAGTTTTGCGTGTGGCGAGTTTTCCATGAGGTGAGTTTTGCACGTGTGGCGAGTTTTGCGTGAGCCTAGTTTTGCATGTGGCGAGTTTTGTGCATGGCGAGTTTTGAGCGGCGACTTTTGTGTTTCGACTTTTATGTGGCAAGGTTGGTGTATGTGTGGTGAAATGTGTGCTGAGGGTGATATGTGTTCAAGCACGTGGTAGTGTTTGGCGCATTTTGTGTGTGTGTTCATATCCCCGTGTGTGGTGAGTATCCCATGTCCGGGGCCCCACCTTAGCAACTGTATGGTATATACTCTTGGGCACCAGCGCTCTCATTCTTTAAGTCCCCCTTGTTCAGATCTGGCAGCTGTCAATTTGGCTCCAACACTTTTCCTTTCACTTTTTCCTCATTATGTAGATAGGGGCAAAATTGTTTGGTGAATTGGAACACGCGGGGTTAAAATTTTGCCTCATAACATAGCCTATGATGCTCTCATGGTCCAGATGTGTGACTGTGCAAAATTTTGTGACTGTAGCTGCGGTGGTGCAGATGCCAATCCCAGACATACACACATACACACAGCTTTATATATTAGATATACCTGTAAGTCATCTCCCCTGTATATAGTATATACCTGTATGTCATCTCCCCTGTATATAGTATATACCTGTATGTCATCTCCCCTGTATATAGTATATACCTGCATGTCATCTCCTCCTGTATATAATATATAGCTGCATGTCATCTCCTCCTGTATATAGTATATACGTGTATGTCATCTCCCCTGTACATAGTATATACCTGTATGTCATCTCCTCCTGTATATAATATATAGCTGTATATCATCTCCGCTGTATATAGCATATACCTGTATGCCATCTCCTCCTGGTTGTCAATTTGCCTCCAACACTTTTACTTTCACTTTTTCTCCATTATGTAGAAAGGGGCAAAATTGTTTGGTGAATTGGAACGCGCAGGGTTAAAATTTTGCCTCACAACATAGCCTATGACGCTCTCGGGATCCAGGCGTGTGACTGTGCAAAATTTTGTGGCTGTAGCTGCGACGGTGCAGATGCCAATCCCGGACATACACACACACACACACACACATTCAGCTTTATATATTAGATTTTCATCCATGACACTGAAAAAAATGGACATTTTTTTTAGATACATGGTCCACAACAAAAAAGACATATGAACAGTTCCTTAGGCTATAATTGGTACGTGTTAAGTCCATAACAACCAAGAATAAAACCTATACATGAAAACAAATGTTTGAATGAGCCATAAAGAGAAAATTATGTCCTGGTTTTAAGAAACCCAGTAAATGGCAGCAGTGCAGCAATGGGATGTTCATCTTCTGAGGTGAAGGGACTGTGAGCGAGTATAGGCTTGAGCCTTCAGCCTAGCCATTTAAATGCCTCTAATGATTGACAAAGGCCTTTGAATGTTTACTAATCAGAGAGTGGAGCTCACTCTGGTCAGTGCTTTTGCAGGCAGATGCCAGCAGTGTAAGGCCGGTTTCACACGTAGTGACTCCGGTACGTGAGGTGACAGTTTCCTCACGTACCAGAGCCACTGACACACGTAGACACATTAAAATCAATGCATCTATGCAGATGTCATTGATTTTTTGCGGACCGTGTCTCCATGTGCCAAACACGGAGACATGTCAGTGTTCGTGGGAGCGCACGGATTACACGGACCCATTAAAGTCAATGGGTCCATGTAAAACACGTACCGCATATGGACGTTGTCCGTGTGCAGTCCGTGTGCCGTGCAGGAGATAGCGCTACTGTAAGCGCTGTCCCCCCCACTGGTGCTGAAGCCGCGATTCATATCTTCCCTGCAGCAGTGTTTGCTGTAGAGAAGATATGAATAATCGTATTTAAAATAAAGATCCACATGTGTGCCACACTGATGTGCCACAGAAACGCACCGACACATGGACACAGATAATTCCGGTACCGATTTTTCCGGTACCGGAATTATCTGGACGTGTGAGACTGCCCTAACACTGCCTGCATCTGCCATTTTGGATGTGTCCTTAACTCTTGAGACTGCCTCATACATAGGAACCTTTCATAAGAAGTATAAGGGGTTACACTATTAGTAAGATTTCTTAAAAGATATTTGCAGAACATGAAAATAATGTTTATGCCCTTAGACAACCCATCGTTTTATGTCTTGCAAAGTCTCAATGCTCTACAAATGCTCTGAAAATTCACTTTTTGCTTTGCCTGAGTGTAGAGGCGAAAATACGAAATAACCTTCTACATTGGATAGATACTATAATGACTCTTTGCCATTTATCAATACTCCAAACTTTCAACTATTGTCTCAAGGTTAAGGCTATCAGATTGGAAATCAGTGGGGTTGAGCGAAACGGGTCGTTCATTTTCAAAAGTCGCCGACTTTTGGCAAAGTCGGGTTTCATGAAACCCGATCCGACCCCTGTGCGGGGTCGGCCATGCGGTACGCGACTTTCGCGCCAAAGTCGCGTTTCAATGACGCGAAAAGCGCCATTTCTCAGCCAATGAAGGTAAACGCAGAGTGTGGGCAGCGTGATGACATAGGTCCTGGTCCCCACCATCTTAGAGAAGGGCATTGCAGTGATTGGCTTGCTGTCTGCGGCGTCACAGGGGCTATAAAGGGGCGTTCCCGCCGACCGCCATGTTACTGCTGCTGATCTG
Organism: Ranitomeya imitator; assembly: GCF_032444005.1. Taxonomy (NCBI): domain Eukaryota; kingdom Metazoa; phylum Chordata; class Amphibia; order Anura; family Dendrobatidae; genus Ranitomeya; species Ranitomeya imitator. The sequence goes on along the minus strand of NC_091286.1, from coordinate 144,229,252 downwards.
AGCTTAGGGAGACGTTGCTGACGCGTCGTCAGAAGCAGGGATAGCGTTAGGCAGGGTCCATTAACCACCAAACCGCTTGTGCTGTAGCGATTTCCACTGCCCAACACCACCTTCGGTGTGCAGGGACAGTGGAAGCTACATTTTTTTTTTTTCCCTCAGCGCTGTAGCTCATTGGGCTGCCCTAGAAGGCTCCCTGATAGCTGCATTGCTGTGTGTACGCCGCTGTGCAAACCAACTGCTTTTTTCAAAGCACAAATCCTCTTGTTCCTTCCTTTCTGCTAGCTATCTTTTTGGTTTGTACACACTTTTTATTTAATTTGTGCATCAGTCCACTCCTTATTGCTGCCTGCCATACCTGGCTGAGATTACTGCAGGGAGATAGTAATTGAAGGACACTCCCTGTTTGTTTGTTTTTTTTTGTGGGAGATTAAGATTGACATTTCTGCTAGAGTGCCATCCCTGTCTGTGTCATCTCTCACTCAGTGGGCCATAGAAAGCCTATTTATTTTTTTGCTTGATTTGGGTTATAAAATCTACCTGAAAAAATCACTACATCAATCAGTGGGAGAAAAATATTGGCCTCAGGGCTTGTGTGCCACTCTTGACTCCTGTGTGCATCATCACTCACTCAGTGGGCCATAGAAAGCCTATTTATTTTTTTGCTTGATTTTGGTTCTAAAATCTACCTGAAAAAATCACTACATCAATCAGTGGGAGAAAAATATTGGCCTCAGGGCTTGTGTGCCACTCCTGACTCCTGTGTGCATCATCACTCACTCAGTGGGCCATAGAAAGCCCATTTTTTTTTTTTTTTTGCTTTATTTGGGTTCTAAATTCTACCTGAAAAAAATCAATAAATCAATCAGTGGGAGATTAATATTGGCCTTTGGGCTTTTGTGCCAGTCCTAAGCGTGCCATCTCTCTCTCTCAGATAGTGGGCCATAGAAAGCCTATTTATTTTTTTTTTTTTGGTTTTATAAATTCTCCCTTAAAAAAAAAGGGAGATTAATATTGGCCTTTGGGCTTGTGTGCCAGTCCTAAGCGTGCCATCTCTCTCTCTCAGATAGTGGGCCACAGAAAGCCTATTTATTTATTTATTTTTTTAATGGGTTTATAAATTTTCCCTGGAAAAAAAAAAAAAAAGTGGGAGATTAATATTGGCCTCTGGGCTTGTGTGCCAGTCCTGAGCGTGCCATCTCTCTCACAAATAGTGGGCCATAGAAAGCCTATTTATTTATTTTTTTTTGGTTTTATAAATTCTCCCTTAAAAAAAAGGGAGATTAATATTGGCCTTTGGGCTTGTGTGCCAGTCCTAAGCGTGCCATCTCTCTCTGTCTCTCAGATAGTGGGCCATAGAAAGCCTATTTATTATTTTTTTTATTGGGTTTATAAATTTTCCCTGGAACAAAAAAAAAAGTGGGAGATAAATATTGGCCTCTGGGCTTGTGTGCCACTCCTGACTCCTGTGTGCATCATCTCTCACTCAGTGGGCCATAGAAAGCCTTTTTTTGTTTTATTTGTTTTCTAAATTCTCCCTGAAAAAATCATTTTATTTTCTTTGGTTTCTAAATTCTTCCTGAAAAAATCATTTTATTCTATTTTTTTTTTTCCTAAAGTCTCCCTGAAAAAAAAAAAAAAAAAAAAACAAATCAGTGGGAGATTAATATTGCCCTTTCTGCTTGTGTGCCAGTCTTGACTCCTGGGTGTGCCATCTCTCTCTCTCTCTCTCTCTCTCTCCAATTGTGGGCCATAGAAAGCCTATTATTTTTTTAGCTTGATTTGGGTTCCAAAATCTACCTGAAAAAATCACTACATCAATCAGTGGGAGATAAATATTGGCCTCTGGGCTTGTGTGCCACTCCTGACTCCTGTGTGCGTCATCTCTCACTCAGTGGGCCATAGAAAGCCTTTTTTTGTTTTATTTCTTTTCTAAATTCTCCCTGAAAAAATCATTTTATTTTCTTTGGTTTCTAAATTCTTCCTGAAAAAATCATTTTATTCTATTTTTTTTTTCCTAAAGTCTCCCTGAAAAAAAAAAAAAAACAACAAATCAGTGTGAGATTAATATTGCCCTTTCTGCTTTTGTGCCAGTCTTGACTCCTGGGTGTGCCATCTCTCTCTCTCTCTCTCTCCAATTGTGGGCCATAGAAAGCCTATTATTTTTTTAGCTTGATTTGGGTTCCAAAATCTACCTGAAAAAATCACTACATCAATCAGTGGGAGATAAATATTGGCCTCTGGGCTTGTGTGCCACTCCTGACTCCTGTGTGCGTCATCTCTCACTCAGTGGGCCATAGAAAGCCTTTTTTTGTTTTATTTCTTTTCTAAATTCTCCCTGAAAAAATCATTTTATTTTCTTTGGTTTCTAAATTCTTCCTGAAAAAATCATTTTATTCAATTTTTTTTTTCCTAAAGTCTCCCTGAAAAAAAAAACAAAAAAAAACAAATCAGTGGGAGATTAATATTGCCCTTTCTGCTTGTGTGCCAGTCTTGACTCCTGGGTGTGCCATCTCTCTCTCTCTCTCTCTCTCTCTCCAATTGTGGGCCATAGAAAGCTTATTATTTTTTTAGCTTGATTTGGGTTCCAAAATCTACCTGAAAAAATCACTACATCAATCAGTGGGAGATAAATATTGGCCTCTGGGCTTGTGTGCCACTCCTGACTCCTGTGTGCGTCATCTCTCACTCAGTGGGCCATAGAAAGCCTTTTTTTGTTTTATTTCTTTTCTAAATTCTCCCTGAAAAAATCATTTTATTTTCTTTGGTTTCTAAATTCTTCCTGAAAAAGTCATTTTATTCTATTTTTTTTTCCTAAAGTCTCCCTGAAAAAAACAAAAAACAAAAACAAATCAGTGGGAGATTAATATTGCCCTTTCTGCTTGTGTGCCAGTCTTGACTCCTGGGTGTGCCATCTCTCTCTCTCTCTCTCTCCAATTGTGGGCCATAGAAAGCCTATTATTTTTTTAGCTTGATTTGGGTTCCAAAATCTACCTGAAAAAATCACTACATCAATCAGTGGGAGATAAATATTGGCCTCTGGGCTTGTGTGCCACTCCTGACTCCTGTGTGCGTCATCTCTCACTCAGTGGGCCATAGAAAGCCTTTTTTTGTTTTATTTCTTTTCTAAATTCTCCCTGAAAAAATCATTTTATTTTCTTTGGTTTCTAAATTCTTCCTGAAAAAATCATTTTATTCTATTTTTTTTTTTCCTAAAGTCTCCCTGAAAAAAAAAAAAAAAAAAAACAAATCAGTGGGAGATTAATATTGCCCTTTCTGCTTGTGTGCCAGTCTTGACTCCTGGGTGTGCCATCTCTCTCTCTCTCTCTCCAATTGTGGGTCATAGAAAGCCTATTATTTTTTTAGCTTGATTTGGGTTCCAAAATCTACCTGAAAAAATCACTACATCAATCAGTGGGAGATAAATATTGGCCTCTGGGCTTGTGTGCCACTCCTGACTCCTGTGTGCGTCATCTCTCACTCAGTGGGCCATAGAAAGCCTTTTTTTGTTTTATTTCTTTTCTAAATTCTCCCTGAAAAAATCATTTTATTTTCTTTGGTTTCTAAATTCTTCCTGAAAAAATCATTTTATTCTATTTTTTTTTTCCTAAAGTCTCCCTGAAAAAAAACAAACAAAAAAACAAATCAGTGGGAGATTAATATTGCCCTTTCTGCTTGTGTGCCAGTCTTGACTCCTGGGTGTGCCATCTCTCTCTCTCTCTCCAATTGTGGGCCATAGAAAGCCTATTATTTTTTTAGCTTGATTTGGGTTCCAAAATCTACCTGAAAAAATCACTACATCAATCAGTGGGAGATAAATATTGGCCTCTGGGCTTGTGTGCCACTCCTGACTCCTGTGTGCGTCATCTCTCACTCAGTGGGCCATAGAAAGCCTTTTTTTGTTTTATTTCTTTTCTAAATTCTCCCTGAAAAAATCATTTTATTTTATTTGGTTTCTAAATTCTTCCTGAAAAAATCATTTTATTCTATTTTTTTTTCCTAAAGTCTCCCTGAAAAAAAACAAAAAAAAACAAATCAGTGGGAGATTAATATTGCCCTTTCTGCTTGTGTTCCAGTCTTGACTCCTGGGTGTGCCATCTCTCTCTCTCTCTCCAATTGTGGGCCATAGAAAGCCTATTATTTTTTTTAGCTTGATTTGGGTTCCAAAATCTACCTGAAAAAATCACTACATCAATCAGTGGGAGATAAATATTGGCCTCTGGGCTTGTGTGCCACTCCTGACTCCTGTGTGCGTCATCTCTCACTCAGTGGGCCACAGAAAGCCTTTTTTTGTTTTATTTGTTTTCTAAATTCTCCCTGAAAAAATCATTTTATTTTATTTGGTTTCTAAATTCTTCCTGAAAAAATCATTTTATTCTATTATTTTTTTTCCTAAAGTCTCCCTTAAAAAAAAAAAAAAATCAAATCAGTGGGAGATTAATATTTACATTTGTGCTTCAGTGACAGTCCTGCGTGTGTGGCATCTCTCTCATTTGTTGCCACCAACAACAGAGTGTGTAACATTGTGCCTGATTTTCGTTGTGGTCTCACTCACCTGTAAAGGGGTAGCTAAATCATACTGAAGTTATTGCTCACCGTGTAATTTGTGTGACAGCAACAAATACCGTTAGTTTGTTTACGTTTTTAAAACAATGAGGAAGTATGGTGGAAGAGGTCGTGGCCGGGGGCGTTCATTGTCAGCTGGTAATGAGGGTAGTGGTAGTGGTGGAGCATCAGCTGGTCGTGGGAAAAAAAATATTGCACCTAAGTCTGGAACTGTGGAGCCAGGTTCGTCGTCTGGCTACACAAGGCCTCGAACGCTCCCTTTTCTGGGAGTAGGAAAATCGCTTTTAAAGCCGGAGCAGCAAGAGCAAGTTTTGGCTTATCTTGCTGACTCAGCCTCTAGCTCTTTTGCCTCCTCTCGTGAAACTGGTAAATGTCAAAGCAGCGCGTCGTTAGTGGATGTTCACGGTCAGGGACAAGTCGCTTCCTTGTCCTCTTCAGCAAAAACAACAACAGAGAAGAATGCAGCAGGCGACACAACGGGTTACTCCATGGAGCTCTTTACACATACCGTCCCTGGCTTAGAAAGTGAAGCAGTTAACAGTCCATGCCCATTACAAGTTGAATCTGACATGGAGTGCACTGATGCACAGCCACAGCCAGACTACTATGCTGGTCCTTTGACTCAGACCACAACATTGCCCTCGCAGGGTGCTGATCAAGAATCAGACCCTGATGAGACTATGTTGCCCCATCACGAACGCTATACCACCGACCGACACGGTGACACAGACGAAGTTGCACACGAGCTACAAGAAGAGGTAATAGATGACCCAGTTCTTGACCCCGATTGGCAGCCATTGGGGGAACAGGGTGCAGGCGGCAGCAGTTCTGAAGCGGAGGAGGAGGGGCCGCAGCAGGCATCAACATCGCAACAGGTTCCATCTGCCGGGCCCGTATCTTGCCCAAAACGCGTGGCAAAGCCAAAACCTGTTGGAGGACAGCGTGGCCATCCGGTTAAAGCTCAGTCTGCAATGCCTGAAAAGGTATCCGATGCTAGAAAGAGTGCAGTCTGGCATTTTTTTAAACAACATCCAATTGATCAGCACAAAGTCATCTGTCAAAAATGTTCAACTACCTTAAGCAGAGGACAGAATCTGAAAAGTCTCAATACAAGTTGCATGCATAGACATTTAACCACCATGCATTTGCAAGCCTGGACTAACTACCAAACGTCCCTTAAGGTTGTAGCACCCTCGGCCAATGAAGCTAGTCAGCAACGCAACATCCCTTCCGGCAGTGTAGGGCCACCATTTTCCGCACCACCTGCAGTATCTGTGCAGGTTTCTTTGCCAGGCCAAAGCAGTCAGGGTCAGGGAATCACCAGTTTCGTAGTAGGAAACACTGCATCTAGGGCACCGGTGGCAACAATACCATCTCCCACCGTCTCTCAGTCTGCCATGTCCACCGGCACCCTAGCTAGTTCCACGATCTCCAGCTCTCCAGTCCAGCTCACCCTACATGAGACTATGGTTAGAAAAAGGAAGTACTTAGCCTCGCATCCGCGTACACAGGGTTTGAACGCACACATAGCTAGACTAATCTCGTTAGAGATGATGCCCTACCGGTTAGTTGAAAGCAAAGCTTTCAAAGCCCTGATGGACTACGCTGTACCACGCTACGAGCTACCCAGTCGACACTTTTTTTTCCAGAAAAGCCATCCCAGCCCTCCACCAGCATGTTAAAGAGCGCATCGTCCATGCACTCAGGCAATCTGTGAGCACAAAGGTGCACCTGACAACAGATGCATGGACCAGTAGGCATGGCCAGGGACGTTACGTGTCCATCACGGCACACTGGGTAAATGTGGTGGATGCAGGGTCCACAGGGGACAGCAAGTTTGGGACAGTTCTGCCTAGCCCACGGTCTAGGAAACAATTGGCTGTAGCCGTTCGCACCCCCTCCTCCTCCTCTTCGTCCTCCTGCAGAAGCGAGAGCTCGTCCACAGACCGCAGTCGCACAACCACTCCATCCGCAGCTGCCACTGTTGCACACCAGGTCTCCCATTATGGGGCAGCTACTGGCAAACGTCAGCAGGCTGTATTGGCTATGAAGTGTTTGGGCGACAACAGACACACCGCGGAAGTTCTGTCCGAGTTCTTGCAGAAAGAAACGCAGTCGTGGCTGGGCACTGTAGATCTTGAGGCAGGCAAGGTAGTGAGTGATAACGGAAGGAATTTCATGGCTGCCATCTCCCTTTCCCAACTGAAACAAATTCCTTGCCTGGCTCACACCATAAACCTGGTGGTGCAGTGCTTCCTGAAAAGTTATCCGGGGTTATCCGACCTGCTCCTCAAAGTGCGTGGACTTTGCTCACATATCCGCCGTTCGCCCGTACACTCCAGCCGTATGCAGACCTATCAGCGTTCTTTGAACCTTCCCCAGCATCGCCTAATCATAGACGTTGCAACAAGGTGGAACTCAACACTGCACATGCTTCAGAGACTGTGTGAACAGAGGCGGGCTGTTATGTTTTTGTGGGAGGATACACATACACGGGCAGACAGTAGGATGGCAGACATGGAGTTGTCAGGTGTGCAGTGGTCGAAGATTCAAGACATGTGCCAAGTCCTTCAGTGTTTTGAGGAATGCACACGGCTGGTTAGTGCAGACAACGCCATAATAAGCATGAGCATCCCCCTAATGCGTCTGCTGATGCAAAGTTTGACGCACATAAAGGATCAGGCGTCTGCAGCTGAGGAAGAGGAAAGCCTTGATGACAGTCAGCCATTGTCTGGCCAGGGCAGTGTACAGGACGAGGTAGCGGGCAAAGAGGAGGAGGAGGACGAGGAGGATGATGGGGATGATTATATTTTTAATGAGGAAGCTTTTCCGGGGCCACTGGAAATTGGTGGCGCGGCAAGGCCGGGTTCTGGTTTTTTGAGGGACACAAGTGACGTGGATTTGCCTGAAACTGCCCCTCAACCAAGCACAACCGCAGATTTGAGAACTGGAACTTTGGCCCACATGGCGGATTATGCCTTACGTATCCTCAAAAGGGACACACGCATAACTAAAATGATGAATGATGACGATTACTGGTTGGCCTGCCTCCTTGATCCTCGCTATAAAGGCAAATTGCAAAATATAATGCCACATGAGAACTTGGAACTAATATTAGCAACCAAACAATCAACTCTTGTTGACCGTTTGCTTCTGGCATTCCCTGCACACAGCGCCCGTGATCGTTCTCACACGAGCTGCAGGGGCCAGCAGACCAGAGGAGTTAGAGGGGCAGAAATCAGAAGTGGCGTTGGCCAGAGGGGTTTTCTGACCAGGTTGTGGAGTGATTTTGCTATGACCGCAGACAGGACAGGTACTGCAGCATCAATTCAAAGTGACAGGAGACAACATTTGTCCAGTATGGTTACAAACTATTTTTCATCCCTTATCGATGTTCTCCCTCAACCGTCATTCCCATTTGATTACTGGGCATCAAAATTAGACACCTGGCCAGAATTGGCAGAATATGCATTGCAGGAGCTTGGTTGCCCGGCAGCTAGTGTCCTATCAGAAAGAGTATTCAGTGCTGCAGGTTCAATACTAACAGAAAAAAGGACTCGTCTGGCTACCCAAAATGTAGATGATCTAACCTTCATTAAAATGAACCACAACTGGATTTCGAAATCTTTTGCCCCACCTTGCCCGGCTGACACCTAGCTTTCCTATGAAAAGGTCTTGCCTGTGGACTATTCTGAATGCCTTTTCCAATCTCGTAATTTTCTGCACCTGATTGTCCAGCATACGACATGTTTACACCTCACTAAATGGCCAAACTCCCCACACGGGGCCGTGGTATCGACACTTGGCGACAGCACCCGTGAGAGTGCAGTTTGTCTGAAGAGGTGGGTGAGCCCGCTTTTGGTCGACGGCACTGCCACTGGGTCCCTCCTAGTACAATAAAGTGTCTCTGGCGGTGGTGGTGCGCACCCAACGTCAGACACACCGTTGTAATATGAGGGGCCCTGGGCCTGTACCGCCGGCCACAAGACAGTTTCCCCCCACCCCAGCTCAAACAGTGCTCTACCACTTGCAAAATTATCTCACAGCTCCACCAATGTTTAGTCTATGCGCTGACATCCTTCAATGCCTGCCACTGACAATACCATTATATTGACATTTTTGTTATGTTAGGCCTTCGATGCCTGTCTGTGGTCACTCCTTCCACTAGGCCTCCACTGACCACACCACTGCTGCCCGTGTACCCCTGTAACCAATTTAAAATTGCCTACAGCCATGTGTTATTATTTTAGGCCTTCGATGCCTGTCTGCGGTCACTCCTTCCACTAGGCCTCCACTGACCACACCACTGCTGCCCGTGTACCCCTGTAACCAATTTAAAATTGCCTACAGCCATGTGTTATTATTTTAGGCCTTCAATGCCTGTCTGCGGTCACTCCTTCCACTAGGCCTCCACTGACCACACCACTGCTGCCCGTGTACCCCTGGAACCAATTTAAAATTGGCTACAGCCATGTGTTATTATTTTAGGCCTTCGATGCCTGTCTGCGGTGACTCCTTCCACTAGGCCTCCACTGACCACACCACTGCTGCCCGTGTACCCCTGTAACCAATTTAAAATTGCCTACAGCCATGTGTTATTATTTTAGGCCTTCGATGCCTGTCTGCGGTGACTCCTTCCACTAGGCCTCCACTGACCACACCACTGCTGCCCGTGTACCCCTGGAACCAATTTAAAATTGCCTACAGCCATGTGTTATTATTTTAGGCCTTCGATGCCTGTCTGCGGTCACTCCTTCCACTAGGCCTCCACTGACCACACCACTGCTGCCCGTGTACCCCTGTAACCAATTTAAAATTGCCTACAGCCATGTGTTATTATTTTAGGCCTTCGATGCCTGTCTGCGGTGACTCCTTCCACTAGGCCTCCACTGACCACACCACTGCTGCCCGTGTACCCCTGGAACCAATTTAAAATTGCCTACAGCCATGTGTTATTATTTTAGGCCTTCGATGCCTGTCTGCGGTCACTCCTTCCACTAGGCCTCCACTGACCACACCACTGCTGCCCGTGTACCCCTGGAACCAACATCAGAAAATATAAAAATAAGTATTTTGCTTATAAAAAAGAAAATACTGGAGAGATATCAAATGCAGACATTTTAACATTAAAAACAAACACATACAACAAAAATCTGGTACAGTACTAAAAATGGCCACCAGCTACAATAACTTTCTCCTGCAAGTAGTTAACTGAAAGGTTTTTTCAATTTTAAACACAGATATGGCATCCACCGAGTGTTGTCCTGTCGCGTCTTCTTTATATTATTGCCAAGAAGATGCAAAACAATGAAAATAATAAAATCATTATTTACCAAAAAAATAGAGTAAGTCAAAACCACATTGCAAATAAACATTCATTACAAATAAAGAAGCAGGGCGCGTCCGAGGGTGAGTATATACCTAATAAGAATATAATCACCCTCGGACGCGCCCTGCTTCTTTCCGACAGCCTTCCTTCCTAAGAATCAGCCCTTCCGTGGTGTAGAGAGAGGGTTTGTTACACTCCAAGGTGTTCCCCAGGTTGCCTTTCCTGAGCTTCGATCTTCCGGCTCTCGTTTAGTAGTTGTTGGAAACTACGCTGCATTAGGCCTACAAATTGGGTATGGGGTGTAGAGAGATGGTGTGTTACACTCCAAGGTGTTCCCCAGGTTTCCTCTCCATTGCTTCGATCTTCCGGCTCTCGTTTAGTAGTTGTTGGAAACTACGCTGCATTAGGCCTACAAATTGGGTATGGGGTGTAGAGAGATGGTGTGTTACACTCCAAGGTGTTCCCCAGGTTTCCTCTCCATTGCTTCGATCTTCCGGCTCTCGTTTAGTAGTTGTTGGAAACTACGCTGCATTGGGCCTACAAATTGGGTATGGGGTGTAGAGAGATGGTGTGTTCCACTCCAAGGTGTTCTCCAGGTTGCGTTTCCTGAGCTTCGATCTTCCGGCTCTCGTTTAGTAGTTGTTGGAAACTACGCTGCATTAGGCCTACAAATTGGGTATGGGGTGTAGAGAGATGGTGTGTTCCACTGTAGAGAGATGGTGTGTTCCACTCCAAGGTGTTCCCCAGGTTTCCTCGCCAATGCTTCGATCATCATGCTCTCGTTTAGTAGTTGTTGGAAACTACGCTGCATTAGGCCTACAAATTGGGTATGGGGTGTAGAGAGATGGTGTGTTACACTCCAAGGTGTTCCCCAGGTTTCCTCTCCATTGCTTCGATCTTCCGGCTCTCGTTTAGTAGTTGTTGGAAACTACGCTGCATTAGGCCTACAAATTGGGTATGGGGTGTAGAGAGATGGTGTGTTACACTCCAAGGTGTTCCCCAGGTTTCCTCTCCATTGCTTCGATCTTCCGGCTCTCGTTTAGTAGTTGTTGGAAACTACGCTGCATTAGGCCTACAAATTGGGTATGGGGTGTAGAGAGATGGTGTGTTCCACTGTAGAGAGATGGTGTGTTCCACTCCAAGGTGTTCCCCAGGTTTCCTCGCCAATGCTTCGATCATCATGCTCTCGTTTAGTAGTTGTTGGAAACTACGCTGCATTAGACCTACAAATTGGGTATGGGGTGTAGAGAGATGGTGTGTTACACTCCAAGGTGTTCTCCAGGTTGCCTTTCCTGAACTTCTATCTTCAGGCTCTCATTAAATTATGGTTAAACGGAACAACTGCATTTGGCGTACTAGTTGGTTTGGGGCCTACTATCGGTGTCTGCCGCTCCTTGCTGTTCTCCTGGTTTCCTGTCCTGAAATTCCGTTTTCAGGCGCTCGTTAAGTAGTTGTTAATGTTAGACTGCATTTGGCCTACTAGTTGGGTTGGGGCCTACTATCGGTGTCTGCCACTCCTTGCTGTTCTCCTCCACTGAACAAAGCTGTGCCGCCTGTTTACTACTGTTGCCAATTTTGAACTGCATTTCGACTACTTACTGATTTGGGCCTACTCTCTGTGTCAGCCTCTCATTCCAGTTGTCCTCCACCGCAATGCCCCCTGATTAGTCCTGTGTTACCAATTTTGAACTGCATTTAGCCCACTTTATTCTTTGGGCCTATATCTGTGTTTCCTCCTCATCCTGCCCATTGCCCAGCCAGTGATAGATGAGTCTGCTGGTACATTGACCCATAACGCAACATTTCCCGTGCACGCTACACTGCAAGATTGTGACCCTGCTGAAAGTCAGGTCCCCCTTCCCGCATACCATACCACCTTACACGGGGACAAACAGGAAGGTGCAGATGAAAGTGCAGGTTCCTTCATCAGGTGGGGGGAGGAATACTAGTTGGCGACGTCACTGGCACAGGGCCTCTCATGGTACGCAAAAGTGTTGCTGCCGGTGGGAGGCGCCCCCGCCGTGCAAACACACCGCTGTACTTTGAGGGGCCCTGTGCCAGTGCCAATGCCAACGAGTGGGCCCCCCCTGCTTGCTCAGGTTCACAGCACTTGCAAAGTTGAAATACTTACCTCTCCCTGCTCCACTGCCGTGACGTGGTCCAGATTTCCTGGGCCCACTAATTACTTGAACCAGCCCTACCCACCACAACTTTAGCCAAATGACCCCCAATTTCAAATGCCTTCCAATTATTATAAGGTAAATTACGCTTGACAAGCTTCATTAAGAAGAATGGATGGTTTTGACATTAAAATGGGCACTCTAGGTGTTTTCCTGGCCCCCACTCACTGCCGGCTATGCTGCCCCATTGACTTGCATTGGGTTTCGTGTTTCGGTCGATCCCGACTTTACGTCATAATCGGCCGATTTCACTCGACCCGACTTTTGAGATAGTCGGGTTTCGCGAAACCCGGCTCGACTCTAAAAAGGTCAAGGTCGCTCAACTCTAGAAATCAGTGATCAATGATGGACTTAATGAGATTTGTAGTTTATAACTTGGACTGCAATAAAGTGGTGTGCATGTACAAGACAGTTGATTTTATGAATGTGTGAATCCCTGCTCTATTGAATCCAGCAAGGCTGCAGCAAAACATTTCATCATTGTTTAAGGCTGAAAAGGTAGAAAATGCTCAAGGACATAAACATAATTGCTTGCTTACTAGAAAAGCTCAATGACTCAAGTGGAAAACTTATCTTGCAGGAGGATTTGAAAGATCACTCACTTACGTAAAGCAATTGAACGAATAAATTGCTATGTTACTCTCCTCAAATAAAGCAAAACATTTGTTCAGCTTTTTTTCCACAAAAGGCATAAATAAACATTTTCTAATGCCTGTCCTATAGAGTATTCTAAACAGCAACTTATTGTATCTAATGTATATCACACTGAATTCTAATGATGTTTTGGGAGAGTCAGGCGTCAATCATACTTTTTTTTAAATCTGAATTTTATACAATTTTCATCCATGTGTCCATTTTTTCCATCTGAGTGTCATCATTTTTTATGTTTTGCAAAAAAACCTCAAAAGAAGTCTACACATTGACACTAATCTAAAAAGACCACAAGTGTCCTTCAGATGCCATTTTTCACTGCATTTATCATAGAGATTTTGCTTTCTTGTTAAGTATGATTTTTCATGCCTTTACGCCCTTGGAAAGATTTCCTTACACTTGTGGATAATTTTTTTTTGTCGCTGCCTGGCAGATGTTAGCTGAAAAATCACAAAGGAGAAAATTATAGTTTTACATTTTTTTCAACGACCACATCCACTCTTTCTTAGCAGAACTTTGCCCAAACTTTCGTAACTTTATCATTTTCTGCCACTTTTCCGTATCTATATTAAATCAGCTGCTGGATGATCTATGGCTTATATCATTGTCTCTCCAGATTCATCCTACACTTTTCTTTTCTTTGTATTATTTTTTTGGGATTTTTGCTATTTTTTTCGGTTTCATATTTGAGTTGTTTTCTATTTTGTTTTTATGATTTTTTTTACAATACAGCATATGCAGTATATTATTTGCTGCACACCACCTGTTTATAGTGTAGTGTGTTTTAAAACTCCCTTTTGTTTTTTATTTAATAATTTCATGAATCAGTTTTTTGGTAAAAAACATTTTGATAGTTTGTTATTGAGCAAATTTTAACCCCAAGGGTGGTTTGACCGGGCCAATTTTTACAATTCTGACCACTGTCCATTTATGAGATTATATCTCTGGAACGCTTCAACAGATCCCAGTGATTCTGACATTGTTTTCTTGTGACATATTGTGCTTCATGATAGTGGTAAAATTTCTTTGATATTACCTGCGTTTATTTGTGAAAAAAACGGAAATTTCGCAGTTTTCCAACTTTGAATTTTTATGCAATTAAATCACAGAGATATGTCACACAAAATACTTAATAAGTAACATTTCCAACATGTCTACTTTACATCAGCACAATTTTGGAACCAAATTTTTTTTTTGTTAGGGAGTTAAATTTCTCATTTTTACAACACCATTTTATTTTAGGGACCACATCTCATTTGAAGTCATTTTGAGGGGTCTATATGATAGAAAATACCCAAGTGTGACACCATTCTAAAAACTGCACCCCTCAAGGTGCTCAAAACCATATTCAAGAAGTTTATTAACCCTTCTGGTGCTTCACAGGAATTTTTAGAATGTTTAAATAAAAATGAACATTTAACTTTTTTTCACAAGAAATTTACTTCAGCTCCAATTTGTTTTATTTTACCAAGGGTAACAGGAGAAAATGGACCCCAAAAGTTGTTGTAAAATTTGTCCTGAGTACGCTGATACCCCATATTTGGGGGTAAACCACTGTTTGGGCACATGACAGAGCTCGGAAGCGAAGGAGTGCCATTTGACTTTTCAATGCAAAATTGACTGGAATCGAGATGGGACACCATGTTGCGTTTGGAGAGCACCTGATGTGCCTAAACATTGAAACCCCCCACAAGTGACACCATTTTGGAAAGTAGACCCCCTAAGGAACTTATCTAGAGGTGTGGTGAGCACTTTGACCCACCAAGTGCTTTACAGAAGTTTATAATGCAGAACCGTAAAAATAAAAAATCATATTTTTTCACAAAAATTATCTTTTCACCCCCAATTTTTTATTTTCCCAAGAGTAAGAGAAGAAATTAGACCCCAAAAGTTGTTGTACAATTTGCCCTGAGTATGCTGATACCCCACATGTGGGGGTAAACCACTGTTTGGGCGCATGGGAGAGCTCGGAAGGGAGGGAGCGCCGTTTGACTTTTCAATGCCAAATTGTGTTTGGAGAGCCACTGATGTGCCTAAACATTGAAACCCCCCACAAGTGACACCATTTTGGAAAGTAGACCCCCTAAGGAACTTATCTAGATGTGTGGTGAGTGCTTCGACCCACCAAGGGCTTCACAGAAGTTTATGATGCAGAGCCATAAAAATAAAACAAAAATTTTTTCCCACAAAAATTATTTTTTAGCCCCCAGTTTTGTATTTTCCCGAGGGTAACAGGAAAAATTGGACCCCAAAATGTGTTGTCCAATTTGTCCTGAGTGCGCTGATACCCCATATGTGGGGGGAACCACTGTTTGGGCGCATGGGAGGGCTCGGAAGGGAAGGAGCGCCATTTGGAATGCAGACTTAGATGGAATGGTCTGCAGGTTTCACATTGCGTTTGCAGAGACCCTAATGTACCTAAACAGTAGAAACCCCCCACAAGTGACACCATTTTGGAAAGTAGACCCCCTAAGGAACTTATCTAGATGTGTGGTGAGCGCTTTGATCCACCAAGGGCTTCACAGAAGTTTATAATGCAGAGCTGTAAAAATAAAACAAAAATTTTTTCCCACATAAATTATTTTTTAGCCCCCAGTTTTGTATTTTCCCAAGGGTAACAGGAGAAATTGGACCCCAAAAGTTGTGGTTCAATTTGTCCTGAGTGCGCTGATACCCCATATGTGGGGGGAACCACCGTTTGGATGCATGGGAGGGCTCGGAAGGGAAGGAGCGCCATTTGGAATGCAGACTTAGATGAAATGGTCTGCAGGCGTCACATTGCGTTTGCAGAACCCCTAATGTACCTAAACAGTAGAAACCCCCCACAAATGACACAATTTTGGAAAGTAGACCCCCTAAGGAACTCATCTACATGTGTTGTGAGAGCTTTGAACCCCCAAGTGTTTCACTACAGTTTATAACGCAGAGCCGTGAAAATAAAAAAAAACTTTCCCCCAAAATAATTTTTTAGCTTCCAGTTTTGTATTTTCCCGAGGGTAACAGGAGAAATTGGACCCCAAAAGTTGTTGTCCAATTTGTCCTGAGTGCGCTGTTATCCCATATGTGGGGGGAACCATCGTTTGGATGCATGGGAGGGCTCGGAAGGGAAGGAGCGCCATTTGGAATGCAGACTTAGATGGAATGGTCTGCAGGCGTCACATTGCGTTTGCAGAGCCCCTAATGTACCTAAACAGTAGAAACCCTCCACAAGTGACACCATTTTGGAAAGGAGACCCCCTAAGGAACTCATCTAGATGTGTTGTGAGAGCTTTGAACCCCCAAGTGTTTCACTACAGTTTATAACGCAGAGCCATGAAAATAAAAAAAAAACTTTCCCCCCAAAATTATTTTTTAGCCCCCAGTTTTGTATTTTCCCGAGGGTAACAGGAGAAATTGGACCCCAAAATTTGTGGTCCAATTTGTCCTGAGTGAGCTGATGCCCCATATGTGGGGGGAACCACCGTTTGGATGCATGGGAGGGCTCGGAAGGGAAGGAGCGCCATTTGGAATGCAGACTTAGATGGAATAGTCTGCAGGCATCACATTGCGTTTGTAGAGCCCCTAGTGTACCTAAACAGTAGAAACCCCCCACAAGTGACACAATTTTGGAAAGTAGACCCCCTAAGGAACTCATCTACATGTGTTGTGAGAGCTTTGAACCCCCAAGTGTTTCACTACAGTTTATAACGCAGAGCCGTGAAAATAAAAAAAAACTTTCCCCCAAAATAATTTTTTAGCTTCCAGTTTTGTATTTTCCCGAGGGTAACAGGAGAAATTGGACCCCAAAAGTTGTTGTCCAATTTGTCCTGAGTGCGCTGTTATCCCATATGTGGGGGGAACCATCGTTTGGATGCATGGGAGGGCTCGGAAGGGAAGGAGCGCCATTTGGAATGCAGACTTAGATGGAATGGTCTGCAGGCGTCACATTGCGTTTGCAGAGCCCCTAATGTACCTAAACAGTAGAAACCCTCCACAAGTGACACCATTTTGGAAAGGAGACCCCCTAAGGAACTCATCTAGATGTGTTGTGAGAGCTTTGAACCCCCAAGTGTTTCATTACAGTTTATAACGCAGAGCCGTGAAAATAAAAAAAAACTTTCCCCCCAAAATTATTTTTTAGCCCCCAGTTTTGTATTTTCCCGAGGGTAACAGGAGAAATTGGACTGCAAAAGTTGTGGTCCAATTTGTCCTGCGTGCGCTGATACCCCATATGTGAGGGGAACCACCGTTTGGATGCATGGGAGGGCTCGGAAGGGAAGGAGCGCCATTTGGAATGCAGACTTAGATGGAATGGTCTGCAGGCATCACATTGCATTTGCAGAGCCCCTAATGTACCTAAACAGTAGAAACCCCCCACAAGTGACACCATTTTGGAAAGTAGACCCCCTAAGGAACTCATCTAGATGTGTTGTGAGAGCTTTGAACCCCCAAGTGTTTCACTACAGTTTATAACGCGGAGCTGTGAAAATAAAAAAAAAAACTTTCCCCCCAAAATTATTTTTAGCCCCCAGTTTTGTATTTTCCCGAGGGTAAGAGGAGAAATTGGACCCCAAAAGTTGTTGTCCAAATTGTCCTGAGTACGCTGATACCCCATATGTGGGGTGGAACCACCGTTTGGGCGCATGGGAGGGCTCGGAAGGGAAGGAGCGTCATTTGGAATGCAGACTTAGATGGAATGGTCTGCAGGCATCATATTGCGTTTGCAGAGCCCCTAATGTACCTAAACAGTAGAAACCCCCACAAGTGACCCCATAATGGGAACTAGACCCCACAAGGAACTTATCTAGATGTGTTGTGAGAACTTTGAGCCCCCAAGTGTTTCACTACAGTTTATAACGCAGAGCCGTGAAAATAAAAAATCTTTTTTTTCTCACAAAAATTATTTTTTAGCCCCCAGTTTTGTATTTTTCCAAGGGTAACAGGAGAAATTGGACCCTAAAAGTTGTTGTCCTATTTGTCCTGAGTACGCTGATACCCCATATGTTGGGGTAAACCCCTGTTTGGGCACACGGGAGAGCTCGGAAGGGAAGGAGCACTGTTTTACTTTTTCAACGCAGAATTGGAATTGAGAGCGGACGCCATGTTTGGAGAGCCCCTGATGTGCCTAAACAGTGGAAACCCCCCAAATTATAACTGAAACCCTAATCCAAACACACCTCTAACCCTAATCCCAACAGTAACTCTAACCACACCTCTAACCCTGACACACCCCTAACCCTAATCCCAACCCTATTCCCAACCGTAAATGTAATCTAAATCCTAACCGTAACTTTAGCCTCAACCCTAACCCTAACTTTAGCCCCTTTAGGGGTGTATTATACTAAACAAACAAAATGATGCCAATTCATCAAGTTGTATGCATACAGGTGCTGCTCACAAAATTATAATATCATCAAAGTTAATTTATTTCAGTTGCTCAATACAAAAAATGAAACTCCATATTATATAGTCAGTATAAACATAGTGATCTATTTCAAGTGTTTATTTATGTTAATGTAGATGATTATGGCTTACAGCCAATGAAAACCCAGAAGTATTGCATAATGTTGATTTGCCTCTAATACTACAGGTACTGATACCCTGAGACCTGTGGACCTTAGATCACCAGAGTTAGCCATCTGCTAAAGGACAGGATCTACATGTCACCTACTCAAAGAGTGACACAGTGCAGAAACGCCACTATCAGGACTAATTTTTCAGAACACACACGTGGACTAGTAAGTGACTAAGTGATCAATCATTACTATATATTAGGTTGGACTCGGAGTTCCACTTGCGAAAGCCTCGCATCACTTCACCCTGCACAGCCGCCCGTTCTTTGGACAGGAATGTGCAGCTGCATAGAAATACGGACGTTTCGGGTGATGCAATGCAAGGCTCGCACATCGCTCTCGCATAATTGGCATAAAAGGGGTTGACTTATATAAAGTCCCTATACTGTATGGTATTGTAGAATTTACAATAGCTGTCACTCATAAGAAGTGAAATCTGGCATTGTACTATACCAATATTTCTCTGCTGTATCTGTGCATCACGAATCGTGGTGTGTGTTAAAGGAGGGGCCCACTGAGACTCTTTCGCCCGGGGCCCTCAAAAACCTGGAGCCGGCCATGCTCATCCCCCCACCCTCCATTGCTCATCATACAGCAGCACTATCATAGCTAAAGTAATAACAAAAGCATTAGCAGAAACATTACTGAACTGTCACTGACTTTTGATGATTTTGAGTAAAATTGCACCTGATAGCGAGCACAAATCCAAATGTGCTATGTTCATGCTGAATGTGAGATTGGTGAATGTTTCTCATCTTTACTACTGTCATGAGGAATGCTAAATTTGCATGACTGCTGCCTTCTTTGGATGTGATACCCATTAATCAAGCTGCCTCTCTGGAATAGAATCCTGATTCTCTGTTACCTATGGTCACCATGGGATGGAGTCGATACGGCACGACTGGGTGGTCGGAAGGAAGAGTGTCTTGCTGTGAGGGCAGGTCCTGAAGCAGCAGGCATACAGAAAACCCTTGCATGGGAAAGTGAGGTGAATGGCCTCCAGAGGACACCAAGCTCACACTGTCTCATGACCCGCTGCATACAAGGTGATGCACAGGGTCACTAGGGAGGAAGGCGAGGGATTGAGGGCCTCTGTGAAGCTTAAGCCGGTTTCACATTTGCGGTTGTGTCCGCAGCGTTTCATCCGCAGTAATCCGCATGCGTTGTGTATTCCTATATTTAACATTATAAACGCAAGTGTCTGCGTTTGCGTTTGTCCGCGTTTGACGACGCATGCTTTGTTTCATCGTCTGCGGTTTGGCGCAGTGAACGCTACATGTAGTAATTTTGTAGGCGTCAATTATCCGCCTAGAAACGTATGCGGATGTTAGCGGCACAAATGCGCAAAAAAAATGCATTGCTGTCTATGTGAATGCATGTTGCCGCAAGCACATGCGTTTGCTTGCGTTCGTGAACGCATGCGTTGAACCAGAGAAAAACATGTCTAAACACTGATTAGCCACCCCCCACATACAGGCTGATAAAGGGAGGGAGTGGGCATAGCCAGGTCACTACACAGCAGACTGGGAAGCAGACCACACAGAGGAAAGCAACTTGGAGGAAAAAAGATTCTGAACAATGTGAGTATATCAAAGCCAATGCTTATATTTTCCATTTTCTGTCTATACATGTCCTAATATCTTCGATTTCTTTCTTTCTGCATGCATCAGAATGTCTTCTTCTGATGAGGAGCAACCTCCTGGGCCTTCTGAAGCCGAACATGTCAGTGAAGTGAGTACTCACTTCGTCAGATTGGTAAGTATTCACTGTCACGTCTACACATATGACAACTTTTTTATTCCTTTTTTTAGAGTTCTTCTACTGCGGCAGAGGCTGGGCATGAGCAGCGGACTCACAGTCGGGTGGCAAGGCGGCAGCGTGTACGTACACAAGGCTGACTGTTTACTGTATCCTCACTTTAGTATTCTTGAATCTTCCTTTCTTTACTCTTTCTTTACATTTGTCTTCTGCACTCCTTTTGAATCTTGACTTTCCTTATTCATGCCATTTCTCATCCTCTGTTTTCTTTCTTTTCCTTATGTTAATGGATACAACATTATTGTCTTTATTTTTTAGGTTCCAGAACAGGATGAAGACCTAATAGAAAATGACCTCCTCATCTCCCTGGTCCAGGAGCGAGTCCCATTGTGGGACACGCGGGTTCCACAGCACTCGGACAATGTGACGATCCGGCACCTATGGAATAAGGTGATCAAAGCGATGTGGGATGGCTGGGACAACGCCCCTACTCTGGTCCGAAGTGCATTTTATAAGTATTGCAATGCAGTGTGAAGCAGCAGTGACCTTGGCCGTGCTCACACAGCTGTGTGTGATGATAGAAACTCTCAGGAGTTTCTCTCATCACACACAGTTGTGTGAGCACGGCCAAAAGTACATTGTGTAACCATAATTTTTTGTTTTTTCCACAGTGCAGAAAGTTAAAACACTTTGGCGTTCGATGAAGGACCGCTTCAACAAGGACCTGCGTCAAGAGAGCCGTGTTCCTAGTGGTTCAATATCAAGAATCCGAAAGTACAAATACCATTGCGTTCTGGCCTTTTTAAGACCGGTCCTTGCCCAGAGAACGTAAGTATTTCTCCTGTGCATTAGGTTGTGTTGTATTGCCATAATCTGTATGTTTCTATTCTACAGGAGTTGGCGTCTGGTTAATTTTTGTTATTAATTTTTTTTTTCCTTTTTTCACAGCACATGGAGCAGTACTGTTGGCCCAGGTTCTAGAGCGGTCCTTCATCAGACAGCCACGGACCCGTCAAAGCCATCCAGCAGCGCTGCAGCAAGTGGGCCTGCCACACAAACTGGAGACTAGGAAGCTGGTCCATCAGGTCTTCCCCTTTCCCAGTCCTCTGCCTCTGCCCCTTTTTTTTGGGCTCCTCCCGGCAGCGGCAGAGGGCATCGGACAGGTCCCTCATGCCTGAGTTTTTGCACTTGAGCTCGGTTTTTCACGAAGGACTCAAGGCTTTGGGTGACCGAAATATATGTCCCTTAGCCACATAAATACACGTATCCAGGAGGTGACCAAAAGCCTTGACCAAGTAAAAGCCGACCTCCAGAGGCCAGCACATCATTTCTTTAACCAAATTGAGCAGGGCATGTCGGAACACCTCACTCCTGATCTCCAGCTTAGTGTCATGCAGGCCTGCAATGCTGCTTACATGCAGGCTATGCAGCAGAGTTGGTACTTTCAGCAGACAGAGTCAGCATATCCACCTGTGCCCTCACTGTCAAGATTAACCTCAATGCTGACCTCTGCTGCATACCAATGCACGGCCACCTCTATTCCTAGCACTGCCGGACACCAGTACAGCACCACCACCATGCCGAGTGCTGTAGGACAGCCCACCACCACCACCATGACAACTGCTGCTCCTGCTTGGACCTCCTCCCTTGAGAAAGGCAGCAGCCGAAACGTGCGTCGGGGGGACAGGTGTGTGGTGCCTTCTGATACATGTGATCTCTGTACTCTACCCGGTATGTATATATGTTGCTACGCATTGACTCTATTTTTGTACCCTATGGGTCTTAGTACACATAGTTATATCAGGCCATCTCTGCATAGCCTCTAACGTTATATAAACTGTGCTTACAGGGTAGTAGTATGTATAGTTTTATATTATAGACACCTATCACCTGCCCATCTTTTGTGCATGCTCTGTGTAGTATGGGGATTGTTATATCCCTCCGTTATGTTTTTACCTGGTGCTATTATCAATAAAGTTTTTTGTAATTTTTTCATTATTCTGGACTAGTTGCTGCTTTTTTCTCTCTTGTTGATTTTTGGTCATATTTGTGCAGTTTGTCCATTATTGTCTTATTTGAGGTCCCGTTATGCTGTATAAATAGATATACCCTGAATGGGTCTATGTAATAATGTTGGTGACCTTTTTGTCATCCACTCTGTTAATTTACCTGACACCATGATGCGGCAGCAGGACCCTGGCATGGCCTTCTGTACCGCCTCCACAACAATGCAGCAGCAGGACCCTGGCATGGCTTTCCGTACCACCTCCACCACGATGCAGCAGCAGGACCCTGGCATGGCCTTCCATACCGCCTCCACCAGGATGCAGCAGCAGGACCCTGGCATGGCCTTCCGTACCGCCTCCACCACGATGCAGCAGCAGGACCCTGGCATGGCCTTCTGCTCTACAAGCGCTATGGACTCTGGCATGGTTGCACGCTCTACGAACACGATGGACTCTGGCATGGCTGCACGCTCTACGAGCACTATGGACTCTGGCACAGCAGCCGGACCCTGACGGGTCATCAACCACAACCATGCCATGACATATGAGCCCACCGAGGCTTACCAGAACCCGGCAATCCCAAAAAGGGAGAAAAAATAAAAAAACGGACTCTTTGTATTCCTCCCCCCTCACCTCTCAGTGTGTCTGTTATGTCAAGTTTGTCTCACCCTTCCAGTGCGCCACAGACCTCTCATGTGTCAATCCCTATCCCAGAACTACAAGACCCCACAAGTTTCATTGCCCCTTCTCCTGCCACCCCTGTGTCGTCCGCACTTAGCCAGGCCTCACTGCTTCACACCCCCCGTTTCCATCACTCTACCCCAAGCAGGCGCAGTTAAATAAATATTTTGGCTGTTAAAAAATAAATACAAGTTTTTTGCCCCAATTATGTTTGGTTTATTGTGTCTTTCGCCGCCGGCAACAAACACCGTGCGCCAAATAAAACACTGCGCCACACACTTTATTTTTTGGCCACATCATAGCTCCAGTAGTTAGCAAGTACAAGACTTTGTGTGTCTTTAGTATAGAGCTATGAGGTGGACCAAAAAATTTATACTTGTATTTTCTCCTTAATCTCTTCATTCTGTTTAGTCTGTGACTAGTGTTGCAGACTGAAGAGAAAATGTTGGCAATATAATGCAAAACTATACTCTACAGGTCAGGTGTCCAAAAACTCATTAGTTAGGACGCCTGACCTGGTGAGTAGAGAAGTGCATTGTATAACCTCCTTTGTCTCTTCTGTGTACATAATCTATTTCACACAAACTGAAGGGACGATGGCGGTCATACACGGCATATCTATGCTCACCTGTAGATGTCAGAAATAGTTAATTCATGAGGCTGTTATATGTGCATCATGAATTCATTATTTCTGACACCTGACTTGATGAGTATAGATCTGTTTTGTATGACAGCCATTGTCTCTTCAGTCTGTGTCCAATGAATAATGCATAGCAGAACAGAATCAGGACGCAATGACGTCAAGAACCTTATCACTAAAACAACATGGCTGCCATCACAATAGCAGTATGGGGTCAGTATTTTATAATAGTATTTGTAAGCCAAAACAAGGAGTGGAACAATTAGAGGAAAAGTATAATATTAGCATATCTAGCACCTCAGCATTTATCACCCACTCCTGGTTTTGGATTACAAATACTGATAATAACTACAGACCAAATACTGCTAGTGTGAGGACAATCTCGGTTTATAGAGGAAATACATATGAGACACAGTCAAGACACCAAAAAAAGTTTATTAACGAGAAACATTAGTAACATGTAAGAAAATAACTGGTACAGATAAAATAACAACAGGACATTTACACAACATTGTCCTGCCATGACACACGTCTAATATCCGAATAAAAAAAGGCAGCAAATTGGTCCCGCATATGGCCAACTTCAGCTGTTGACTGCAGTGGGTGATGCTAGTAATCGGGCAGTGGGTGTGCAACTGGTTCATCCAGTTCAATATTGGGCCACACAGGCTTTCACCACCTCGTCGACTGTCTCCATTTTTAGATTTATGGCTGATGCAAGAATGCGCCATTTTGAGACTAGAATCCCAAAGGTACACTCTACAGTTGTTCGTGCCCTGGTCAGTCTGTAGTTAAAGATCCTTTGTGTGGTTCAAGTCACGACTGAAATATGGCTTCAGTAGGTTTTCGCACATCTGAAAGGCCTCATCCCCAACCATAACAAATGGCATCGGTGGACCTTGAGTGTTGGGGAGAGGTTGTGGCCGTGGAAAATTAAAATTTTTGCCATACACACGGCGGCCCATATCCGAGTTCTTGAAAGTCTGGGAATCGTTGCCACGGCCAAAAGCTCCAATGTCCACGGCAATGAAGCGACAATTCGCATTGGCTATTGCCATGAGCACAACAGAAAAATATTTTTTATAGTTGAAGTACTCCGATCCTGTTCTGGCTGGTTTGATCATGCAGATGTGCTTTCCATGCACTGCTCCCAAACAATTGGGGAAATCACACACACTCCAGAATTTTTCCGCAATTCCAATCCACATGTCCAAGGTGGGTAGGGGTATAAACTAATCCCGGAGTACATTCCACAAAGCCTGGCAGGTGTACGCAACTATTCCCGACAGGGTGGATATTCCAAGCCGGTATTGGAAATGGAGGGATGATAAACTCTCTCCGGTTGCCAGAAATCTGGAAGAAAATAAATAATAAAGAAAAATTACAATCAATTTTATTTATGGTGTGGTTATGCTAAAGACATAAAGGAAAATACCAAACAAAAAAAAACACATGTCAGAACACCCAAAATTAGTACTGGCATTGGTTTACATTTCTTACGTTCCTTAATATAGCCAGCAGACGTTCCTCAGGTGGAATCGCTCTATGGAGCTGGGTGTCCTGTCTCCGTATGGTTCCTTGAACATGAGTAAGCAAATCCCGGAACGAGTCTTGCGACATCCTTGTGTATTCCGGGAATTTGTCAGGGTTCTCATTAAGCTCGCAATACAGCGTGTGATAGGCCCCATGTCTCTCACATCTCTCACATAATTCAAAAACGCCTACAAATTCAAACGCCTACGCCGTCTCCTTCTCCATCTTTCGCGATTTCTGTCTTGCTCCCAAGCAAACGCACAGGCAAGAAACAGCTGGATGCTTAAATCCAGGTTGAAATAAAAGCTCTCCATGCGAAGATCCATCATGACACAGGATACAGTAGCACACTGTTAGGATTTCAGCAGTCCTAGGGTCTATATATAGATATCCCATAATACACGCCCTCTGTAGTCCCATTGGCGGTGTCTGGTTAGCTAGATTTTTCTCTTGTAAAATTTGTCACCATGCGCACAAAAAACACAAATGCAGACAAAAACGCATAGAAAAGCGTATAAACAAGGCGTTTTTTTTCACCGCATGCATTCCTGTATGCATAAAAAAAAAGCCACGTTTGTACTATGCGTATTTCTATGCGTTTTTTCCTGCACTTGCGGATGCGGATTAAACGCTGCGGATTCTAATGCAAATGTGAAACTAGAGACCTTCCTCTGCTGAAGTGTTGTCTTTTTTTGGATTGCATGTTATTTTAAGTAATTTCTATATGAAGATTTGCTTGCAGGGCACTTGTTCCCATTTTGCTTACTTTTCAAGCCACCTATCCATTTTAAAGCACCAAAGTTCAGGTTATTATTGATTTCTTTGAGGTTCAGGTGCGGGGTCAAGTTCAGGGTCCAGTTCAGATACCGAGCCTAACTTTGAACTATTTTTCAGCCAAATGAGAAGAACCCGAACACCTATAGCCTTGAGGGCATGATGACTAAAGTTTGCACCAAAACAAACAGAGAGGTCCAGTGCCTGATGCTGATTCCTGGAGAAGTAAGTAGCACAGTGACAGTCCAACCAGCATTTTCCATTGTGTTCTCTCATGGCTCGCCCAATATTTTTATACTTTCCTTTACTAGCTCACCCACTGTCCTTCTGTGACCATAATGGCAAATCGAGTCCACTGGGTCTCCACAGAGAGCTAGGCAACCAATGCACACCCTTGTTTTGACTTTTCCAACAGAAACAGCTAATCCTTAACAATTGTTGCATTTTGGTTTCCTTGTTGAAATACTGGCAGGTTTGACACTATTGAATATAACAGTAGGAGCCCATGCAAATATATTGTCAGCAGCAACTTAGCTGGATAGCAAAGCTTTCTATTTTTCATACTCAGCCGCTTCCAAAACCTAATTTTATTATGCTTTTTGCTTTCTCCTATAGGAAAGAGATGATTTATTAAAATTAAATATTGATTTTGCTCACCATTCTATGTTTTTAACATTTTAATGTGATTCTATGGCTGCTACTACTACTGCATCTATGCCTTATATATCTACATTATTTTGGTATTTGGCATTGAAATGCTGTTTTGATATTTAACATATTTTGCCACACACTTGAATATTTAATTGGGACTCTGAGTCTCCAATAATACCTGCCAATATCTCTAAAAATGGAATCTATCACAACAACTTACAATCTCACAATCTGCAGTTGTTTATCAGCAGAGTTGTAGCAAAAATAGATGCAGGGCTTCAGATTCAGAAAAACTGTGATATAAATAATATTTCTGTTGAATTCTAAGGATATAGCAGGGAGTAAAATAAATGGCATGTGTAAATAATCAGAGGCAGATGGTTTATGGATATTAATAGGATTCATTTTGTAAAACAAAATTGTGATGATGTATAGTAGAAGAGGATTGCAATTTGCATAATTTAGCAGATTTGTTTACACAGTGATTCCAGGCTTCTAATGAAAAATAGAACACTTAAGTTTTTATGTTTGATTTTTATGGAGGTTGTGTTTCTTTTGTAACTGTCATAGATACACTACAAAGTAATATAAAACAAATAATTAATGTGCCCAAACCAAATATTCAATAATAATTCATAATTAGAGGTGATCAAATATTTAGAATTTTGAATTAATCTGGTTTGGTGAATTAAACAATATGTATTATGTGTAATATGTAATATGAATCACAGATGCTCTAATTGGCCTTAAAAGATGTACATCACATTCTGATGTTTCCTAGAACAGTGTCCAGCACCTTACAATTTTCGTTAGCAGAAACAAAGCCTTAGTAATATCAAAGTGAGCTCATCATGGAAACGTAACCAACAGGCCATTTAAAACATACTATATTGAAAGACTTTTTATGTTTTAAAAGATGCTAGTAATTATCTTATCACTGATGGTATCTCTGTCAAGGGGAACATCATTCTGCTGTGACTGAGATGAGTAATGTGCGTATCTAATATATAATTGCCTAGAATACTACTTCCTGCAATTTGTGCCAACTTCCGTGGCTTTGTCCGGAGCTAATGTCCGGAGCTAATGTCCGGAGCTAATGTCCGGAGATTAATTGCCTAGAATACTACTTCCTGCAATTTGTGCCAACTTCCGTGGCTTTGTCCGGAGCTAATGTCCGGAGCTAATGTCCGGAGCTAATGTGCGGAGATAATGTCCGGAGCTAATGTCCGGAGCTAATGTCCGGAGCTAATGTCCGGAGATAAGTGACGTCAACAGTGTCCAGTGTCTGATTGGTTGACGCCTGCTGCGAGCGACCAATCAGAAACGTGCCGTACTGTGACACACTCCGCCTGCCATTTTGGTGTGATTTTTGAATTTTTACCTCACAGCAAGTTTCTACTGCGTGGAGGCGGGCCCAGTGACGTTGCTCTTCAAGCTCCTGCCGAATTTCGTCAAAAAAATGATAATACCATTTACCAAAACTATATATATTTAGTTGTGAAGTGGTTCAGTGACATTTTCACACCAATTTTGAACTTTTGTTTGGTGTTTTCTCCATATACTGCCTATTATTCACTGACTGTTATACTGAGAGACTGCCGTTTATTAACCTCTTCTTTGCCACATTGGGTATATTGCTCTATTATTTGCCACATAAGGACATTGTCCATTATTGCCCAGCAATTTCTCTGCAATGTAAACTGCCTATTTATTAATATCTGCATTCCTGCAAAGAACTATTGCCTATTATTAACTGGCTATTTTCCTACTACCTGACACTGCCTCTTATTAACCTGTTGTTTGCCACCACCACGCTTAAAGCTGTTTAGCTTAGCCAACATGAGCTCTAATAGTAAGGATACTAATGACACAGAGCCCAAAGCTGCTGATGGCGCACGTAAGATTAGGTCTGATAGAAAGTATACTAATAATGCAGAGCAAAAAGACGCCGATGCCGCACGTAAGCGCAAACAGCGTGCTAACAAGAGTACAGAGGATAGATGCAAGCGCATGGACACTGTTAAGTATACTAATGACACAGAGTCCAAAGCTCATGATGGCGCACGTAAGATCAGGTCTGATATAAAGTATGGTAATGATGCAGAGCGAAAAGCCGCCGATGCCGGACGTAAGCGCAAACAGCGTGTTAACAAGAGTACAGAGGATAGATGCAAGTGCCTGGATACTGTTAAGTATACTAATGACACAGAGCCCAAAGCTGCTGATGGCGCACGTAAGATCAGGTCTGATATAAAGCATGGTAATGATGCAGAGCGAAAAGCCGTCGATGCCGCACGTAAGCGCAAACAGCGTGTTAGCAAGAGTACAGAGGATAGATGCAAGCGCCTGGATACTGTTAAGTATACTAATGACACAGAGTCCAAAGCTGCTGATGGCGCACGTAAGATCAGGTCTGATATAAAGTATGGTAATGATGCAGAGCGAAAAGCCGCCGATGCCGCACGTAAGAGCAAACAGCGTGCTAACAAGAGTACAGAGGAGAGATGCAAGCGCCTGGACACTGTTAAGTATACTAATGACACAGAGCCCAAAGCTGCTGATGGCGCACGTAACATCAGGTCTGATAATAAGTATACCAATGACGCTGAGCGAAAAGCCGCCGATGCCGCACGTAAGCACAAACAGCGTGCTAACGAGACTACAGAGGACAGACATAAGCGCCTGGACACTGTTAATGCTGCTTGCAATAAACGCATTACTAATGAGTCTTTTGAGGACAAAACTAATCGATTAAGTAATAAAGCTGCTGCTGCACGCTCTCAACGTTGCAAACATAATATTTCCACGTCCTCAGTCATAGATTCTGCCCACAATACAGCTTCTTTGTGTCCATTCATAGAATGTGTGCAGCTTGAAGCTCCTTTAACCGTTGGTAAATCTGCACGTAAGCGCAAACACTGTCCTACTTACACTCCAAATGATAAACGCCGTCGCCTGCACACTGTTAAGTCTGCTTATAAGACATGCTTCACACCTGACTCTTCTAAGGCAACAAACAAACCATTACCAAATGCAGCTGGTGCACGCCGTGAATGGCGCAAAAAAAACGCTTGCACCTCCATATTAATAAACTCTGACCACGATACACCTTCCAACTCCTCAGTGATTGAATCTGTGGACAGTGAAGATCCTCTACCAGGTCCACGCTTTATATATGTTGGCTTACAGAAACATTCCAATGCTCCGTTATCACAACCTGTACCTCAACATCCTACAGGTTTTACTAATGATGACAGTACCATAGTAGAACACTCCTGTGGTCCTATGAACTATTTATGTGAACATTGTGAAGCATTACATTTTAATGCTGAGATACCAGCAGATAAAAATTTTACTCTGTGTTGTCACAAGAGTAAAGTGCATATACCTATACCCCAATATCCCGAGGTCTTTAAACGATTGCTGACAGGGGAGAGTGAGTTCAGTAAGAATCTCATGGAAAATATTCGTAGTATTAACAGCTCATTTGCTTTCGCCTCCATGGGTGCCAATATATCCCCTCCACCTGGACATGGCCCTTACTGTTTCCGTATACATGGACAAATATATCATCGTACTGGAACTCTACATCCCAGTGATGATCAAGTTCCAGCTTATGCCCAACTGTATATTTTGGATACCGCTACCGCGAATGAACAACGTTTAAACTGTGAACAAAATCAAAAATGTCATCCCACTTTGATGAGTATACTTGCTCTTCAGTTAGACAATGTGAATCCCTTTGTTGCTGCCTACAAAATGTTACGAGATGTGGAACATGAAGAACATCTTAAAGTTGAAGCTAATGGCACTCTCATGCCAAATATCATCATGGCCCTTAAACAAGATCGGAATCAAGACCCTCGCCGATATAATAATCCAACTGTCAATGAAGTTGCTGTCGTATTTGAAAATGACAATGGAGAGCCACCATTTAATCGTGATATTTTAATACATTTACAACCGGACCCCAAAAATCCTTTGGCGCCAAGAACACAACAGGTCAGCATTCTACACAGTAATTTAGATGTTTTTCTCTATCCTTTATTTTTCCCTTACGGAGACCAGGGCTGGCATGATGGCCTCAAGCAACAAGGGCAAAGTCCACGCAGAGTTACACAACTGCAATATTACTGCTATGTGCTGTCTGTCCGTAATCAGTTTAATCCACTCCTGAATGGTGGCAAACTCACTCAGCAGTACTTAGTGGATGCTTATGTGAAAATCGAGGCAAATCGCCTAAATTATATCCGTCAACACCAAAAGGATTTGAAAGTAGAGGATTATTGTGTACTCCAGGAACATCTCCAGAAAAAATCCATTGAGAAGGGCATCCCCATTGGAAAAACGGTCATTTTACCATCTTCGTTTGAAGGCAGTCCCAGGAATATGCAGCAGCGGTACCAGGATGCCATGGCTATTGTGACTAAATATGGTCGTCCTGATCTATTCATCACCATGACCTGTAATCCGAAATGGAATGAGATTACTGAGAATTTGGAACCTTGGCAGCGTGTGGAACATAGACCTGATTTGGTGGCACGTGTTTTCAAAATAAAACTGGAAGCACTCTTAAAAGACATTAACAATGGATTATTTGGGAAAGTTTGTGCTATGGTTCATGTAATTGAATTTCAAAAACGTGGCCTTCCACACGCTCACATTTTGATTATTCTGGACAGCAACTCCAAATTAAGGACTGAGGAGGACATAGACAATACAGTGTGGGCTGAAATTCCCAATCCTACCCACTACCCTCAGCTCCATAAAATTGTTCTCCAACATATGATTCATGGTCCGTGTGGAGAACACAACCCAAATTCTCCCTGTATGGATCTGGGGAAGTGTACAAAAGGTTTCCCTAAAGATTTGCAACCAAGAACCATCATAGCTAAGGACGCCTATCCTACTTACCGCAGACACTTTGGCCCATCTTTTCAACACCATTCTAACATGATTGATAATTCGTGGGTGGTTCCATATAATCCGTTCCTGCTATTAAAATACAAGTGCCATATAAATGTCGAAGTTTGTGGTTCCATTCAGGCTGTGAAATATTTATTTAAATACGTCTACAAAGGACATGATAAAGCCAATCTTGAAATCTGCCAGACTAACATCCAACATGATGAAACACACCAATTCATGGATTCAAGATATATCAGTGCACCAGAGGCAGCTTGGCGAATATTCTCATATCCAATGCATAAACAATCTCATAGCATCATTCGCCTTGCTGTACATCTACCGCATTCTCAGCCACTCTATTTTCATGAGGATGACTCTATTGGAAACATCAAACAAAAGCTCCATCAAAATTCTACACTTATGGCCTACTTCAAGCTTAATCAGAACGACCATCATGCTCATATTTATTTATACCGTGAAATTCCCGAAAACTATGTTTGGAAAGAAGGTTCTTGGGAAGTTAGAAAGCGAGCAGGTGGTTCTGTGATTGGACGAATGTATACTGTCAGTGTGAAAGACCAAGAACGCTACTATTTAAGATTGTTATTGTTACATGTCAAAGGTGCAACCAGTTTTGACAGCATAAAAACTGTACACGGAGTCACACAAGAAACCTTCAAAGACGCGGCATTAGCTCTTGGCTTACTATTTGATGATAGTCTGTGGAGAAATACATTACTTGATGCCAGTATTCTCAACATGCCAGCAGAGCTACGTGACATGTTTGCCTACATTTGTATTTTTGGTCCTCCAGCTAAACCTCGGGACTTATGGGATGAATTTAAGGAACACTTTGTAGAAGACTACTGCCATGCATACCACTCCGACACTCTGGAGTGTGTCAATTGTGAAGGCTATGCTATGACAGATGTCCAACATGTTCTTAAAGCTCATGGCAAAACTTATATTGATTTTAATTTGCCACGTCCAGTCAAGAAACAACACCTCCTCCCACAGTATGATAAAGATTATGAGTTATCAGCAGCTGCTGAAATGAAAGCTACTCTAAATGAGGACCAACTATTTGCTTTTGATGCTATCACTCAAGCTTTAGAAGACACTAATTCTACAGCAAAGTGTTTTTTCCTTGATGGTCCTGGTGGCAGCGGAAAAACGTACCTATATCATCTACTCCTACATCAGCTAAGAGGACAAGGAGACATTGTGTCACCTGCTGCCACTACTGGAATTGCCGCCAACTTGCTACAAGGTGGACGAACCATTCATTCTCTTTATGGGATTCCAATTCCTGTGAATGAAACATCTGTTTCCAGGATTAAGAATGATACCGATGCAGCAAAAGATTTGCACAGCACTAAACTTTTTATTATTGATGAGTGCACAATGCTATCCAAATATGCATTGCATGTCATTGATAGAGTTTTACGTGATGTCATGACAACAAATGTAGCTCACAAAGAAAAAACACCGTTTGGAGGTAAAGTGATTGTTTTTGGAGGCGACTTTAGACAATGTCTTCCTGTCATCCCTCATGTGACAAGAACTGATGTTGTAGAGAGCTGTATAAAATATTCACAACACTGGCAACATTTTACTCGCCTGCCACTTATTAACAACATGCGCTCCATTGATCCTCACTACAGCAGTTGGTTGCTTCAACTGGGAAATGGTGAACTATCTAATGAACATAACCTTGGAGATGATGTAATTGAAATTCCTCCAGACATGGTATATACTGGCTCTTTAATAATTGAAATTTTTGGAGATAATCTTTGTATTGATGTGAATGACACCGAAAGTATAAATACAGCTGCATCTCATGCAATTTTATGTCCAAAAAATGAGGACGTTGAGAAAGTCAATTCCCAAGTCATGGATTTATTGATAGGTGACTATACTGAATATATCAGTGATGATTCCATCGATCCTGATGTAGCTGATGACCTCGATCAATACCCACTTGAGTTTTTGAATTCACTAACACCAACTGGTATGCCTTCACATCGGCTGAAACTTAAAATTGGCACCATTGTCATGTTATTACGTAATGTGAACACGAACAAAGGTCTCTGCAATGGTACGCGGCTCATTGTCACTGCCTTACATGCCAATATCATACTGGCTAAAGTAATTAGTGGGTCAGCAGCAGGAAATGTGGTATTCATTCCACGAATTGATTTGTGTCCATCAGAGACTGGATTACCTTTTAAGTTAAGACGGGGACAATTTCCCATCAAGCCCGCATTTGCAATGACCATAAATAAATCTCAAGGCCAGACCCTCCATCGAGTTGGCATTTATCTACCAGAACCTGCTTTTGCCCATGGTCAATTGTATGTTGCTTTTTCCAGGGTGAAGCAATGTTGCAATGTGAGGGTTAAAGTGGTTAATACACCACTTCAAGGACAATTATTGGCTGATAGTACTAAAGTCTTCACACGTAATATTGTGTACAAAAATATTTTAGTTTAAACTTAATTTTCTTTTTTTTCATTATTCAGTTTTTCTAATAACATAGACAGCAATAGGCAAATTCTATGTGTAGAGATAAGGAAAAAATAAATAAATAAAAAAAATTAGTGTAGCCATAGACATATAGATTTCAAGTACTTATGTAGGAAATACGTATATAACATACGTACTCATTAGCATATAGGGTTAATAACTCTATATCATATCTACATAAATTTAGAAATATGATATATCAATACATATTTTTATAGGTAAGTAGAACACACATTAAGTACAAGATGTAAGATGTGTATCATTCAAATGCCTGTATTTGGTGATAGGAACCTGTATTTGAAGCTCCAGCAGTATAGCTGCTGAGAGATTTCATTTTGTTTTTAAAAAGGGTGAGGTTTTTGTGAACAGGTAAGAGACGGGTGGGATGGCTGTTCACACATATCTCTATCTTCAGGTGTGTTCTGTACATAGAAATAGATACAGTGGGGCAAAAAAGTATTTAGTCAGTCAGCAATAGTGCAAGTTCCACCACTTAAAAAGATGAGAGGCGTCTGTAATTTACATCATAGGTAGACCTCAAACTATGGGAGACAAACTGAGAAAAAAAAATCCAGAAAATCACATTGTCTGTTTTTTTTAACATTTTATTTGCATATTATGGTGGAAAATAAGTATTTGGTCAGAAACAAAATTTCATCTCAATACTTTGTAATATATCCTTTGTTGGCAATGACAGAGGTCAAACGTTTTCTGTAAGTCTTCACAAGGTTGCCACACACTGTTGTTGGTATGTTGGCCCATTCCTCCATGCAGATCTCCTCTAGAGCAGTGATGTTTTTGGCTTTTCGCTTGGCAACACGGACTTTCAACTCCCTCCAAAGGTTTTCTATAGGGTTGAGATCTGGAGACTGGCTAGGCCACTCCAGGACCTTGAAATGCTTCTTACGAAGCCACTCCTTTGTTGCCCTGGCGGTGTGCTTTGGATCATTGTCATGTTGAAAGACCCATCCACGTTTCATCTTCAATGCCCTTGCTGATGAAAGGAGGTTTGCACTCAAAATCTCACGATACATGGCCCCATTCATTCTTTCATGTACCCGCATCAGTCGTCCTGGCCCCTTTGCAGAGAAACAGCCCCAAAGCATGATGTTTCCACCACCATGCTTTACAGTAGGTATGGTGTTTGCTGGATGCAACTCAGTATTCTTTTTCCTCCAAACACGACAAGTTGTGTTTCTACCAAACAGTTCCAGTTTGGTTTCATCAGACCATAGGACATTCTCCCAAAACTCCTCTGGATCATCCAAATGCTCTCTAGCAAACTTCAGACGGGCCCGGACATGTACTGGCTTAAGCAGTGGGACACGTCTGGCACTGCAGGATCTGAGTCCATGGTGGCGTAGTGTGTTACTTATGGTAGGCCTTGTTACATTGGTCCCAGCTCTCTGCAGTTCATTCACTAGGTCCCCCCGCGTGGTTCTGGGATTTTTGCTCACCGTTCTTGTGATCATTCTGACCCCACGGGGTGGGATTTTGCGTGGAGCCCCAGATCGAGGGAGATTATCAGTGGTCTTGTATGTCTTCCATTTTCTAATTATTGCTCCCACTGTTGATTTCTTCACTCCAAGCTGGTTGGCTATTGCAGATTCAGTCTTCCCAGCCTGGTGCAGGGCTACAATTTTGTTTCTGGTGTCCTTTGACAGCTCTTTGGTCTTCACCATAGTGGAGTTTGGAGTCAGACTGTTTGAGGGTGTGCACAGGTGTCTTTTTATACTGATAACAAGTTTAAACAGGTGCCATTACTACAGGTAATGAGTGGAGGAAAGAGGAGACTCTTAAAGAAGAAGTTACAGGTCTGTGAGAGCCAGAAATCTTGATTGTTTGTTTCTGACCAAATACTTATTTTCCACCATAATATGCAAAAAAAAATTATAAAAAAACAGACAATGTGATTTTCTGGATTTTTTTTTCTCAGTTTGTCTCCCATAGTTGCGGTCTACCTATGATGTAAATTACAAACGCCTCTCATCTTTATAAGTGGTGGAACTTGCACTATTGCTGACTGACTAAATACTTTTTTGCCCCACTGTATATAGATAGGTACATTTTTAGATAGATAGGGAAAGAATAGAGATTTTGCTTTCACATCAACATTTTTCTTCTATTTGGAGAATTTATGGTGGAAAAAAAGCTATTTCTGCACTTCCTGCCTAAGGGCTGACCCACGCCACTCTTGCTGTAAGTTGCATGCAATGTATACGGAATATGTACTTCACTTGCGGCAGGTGCGGCACATGTGGTTTCTGCTGTTTTCGCCACAAAATCTCCACTTACCAGTGTTTTTGTTGTGGCTGCATTTAATGCAATTGCCGAAGCCGCGTTTGCTGCATTTACTGCAAGTTAACTCCAAGCTTCATCTACATTGCATGGCACTTGCTGAAAGTATGTTGTAGGTCAGTTCTTTGGTGCCAAGTGTGGAAGTTGTATTGTTTTTAACATTACTTCTGCAAATATCAGAAACATGCAGATGTGAAAGAGGTCTGAGTATTAAGAAATAGGAATCAGTTAGTTAGGACCCATCAGTTCAAAGGCTACCGTGATGTGGTTGATGGGCATGCTTATATTAGCCCATCGGTGTACTATGAACGTTGATTTCTTAAATTTTACACTTCTGTAAAAATAAACACAAAAAATTTGGGTACACAAAAAGGCTTTTATTTCTGTTGTACCTATTAGAATTATTTAAAATGAAGGCTTAGCTAAGCCCAAGAGATGATTAAAAACGTTTCATACCAACCCATCAGATGTAAAATTACTGTGAAAATACCTGATGGGCACACAAGTATGCGCCAGTATGGGTACTAAGAGCCTTTCCACATAATAATGAAATATTTTAAAATGTCATAGAACATACCAATATACATAGTTATTGATACATATTATTTATTATTTACATTATTGTTCTTAAGCAAAGAACCGTTGTTGTGGCATTTGCCACAACACGCAAAGTTGTCGTCTGATGTCTTTCATCCCTCCCCTCATAAGCATGTTCATGGATCCTGTGTAACTGTACCTTAAATAACAAGAATTGTCAAGAGCTGGTGAGTGCAGCCATTTTTTGTTCTTTCTTACTATTATTTATTAATTGTATTATTCTTACATTTGAATAAATAAAGTATATATGGATTCTAGACTCCCGATTCTTTAGAATCGGGCTGCCATCTAGTATTACATAATGCCCTATACTTCCTCCTCATTATAATGTATATTTTCCAGATACAAAAGAGAACAATTTTGGCCTCTGTATGGGCATTTAGTAGTAAACCTGCCAGACAGCTTGTGACAGTGGTGGTGCTTCTGCTGCTGCTGCTGTGCCATTGCCACTTTTTAATTTACCATACATTTTGAATAACACTATAAATACAGTTTGACAGTTTTTTCAGCCCCAATTATTCAACTCTTGCAAAATTAAAACAAAAGGAGTTGCTAGGTAGGAATTGAGACAAAGTCACTGTCAGATGTTTCGTCCAGCACATTGTGTGTTACGAGAGTTTAATCGGCAATTTTGAGGGCTGTTTTCTTGCAGACAACCATAGGTCTGGTGGGAGGTTTGTCCACCTAAACTCTACCTCGGGGTGTGGTCTGGGGTTTAAATAGAAAACCTCCTGAAGTGTTCAGTATTTAGTGTCTCAAGAGGAACACTCCAGAGAAGTGTTTGTGTTTGTGCTAAAACCTGAACAGTGTGTCTTGCTAACCCTGAGTTGGCTAATCCCTGCTGCCACAGAGACTCTGCTTTGTGCTATCACTTTATTATTATTATTATTATTATTATTTATTACAAGCAAATAAACGCACACAGTGGGAGGAATACCTCATATTCAATCTGCGTAACTACCAATGTAGTGAACAGGAGGCATACACACCCAGATAATAGGACAATAAGGACCCACCAGAAACTACTACAAACAACCACAGAAATAATGGTGGAAACTGTCCACAATTACTAAAAGTAGAAACAACTTTATTGATAAAAGATACATACATAGGTATCAGACAGGGACGAGACTGAAACAGGCAGCAAAACCACATCACCGCATCACTAGCGAGAGCCCACACTTAGGGATAAAGATCGGTTACAAGCGCAAGTGCGCAACACAATAATAAGAAGACATTAGTGTGACCTACCAAGTGGTGTATAGACCCGGCACGTGTGGGCTCCCGCCCTCCCCGACGCGCCCCCTGAGGAAGGAAGTCCCGCACTTCCAAAACGCGCTTTACACATGTAAAGCACCATGGAATCAATGGTGCTATGTAAATAAATAATAATAATAATATTCATGAAAAATCTTGGCGGTTGTGTGAGGAATGAATAAGTGTGGTGAAGAGTAGGAGGTCTTAGGAGGATCGAAGATTACATGAGGGAAGATATTGGGAGATTAGTTCAGAGATATAGAGAGGGGGCAGGTTGTGGATGGCTTTGTAGATCAGTGTTAGTTTGAACTGGATTTGTTGGGGACTTGGGAGCCAGTGGAGGGATTTGCAGAAGGGAGAAGCAGGGGAGTAGTGAGGAGAGAGGTGGATAAGCCAGGCAGCAGAGTTGAGGACAGACTTGAGCGGTGCAAGAGAGTTAGCGAGAAGGCCACAGGAGGCATCTGATGCCTCGCATCAGATGTTTTGTTGCAGAGAAATCCATGTAATGTTGCTTTCTAGGCTCTAGCGATGACTGTATGACCCTACTTTTTTACTGGCTTGGCACTTTGTACAAAGCTTTTATGAGTGTCGAACTAACGCCACTACACTTGTTAACAATATTTGAATGAGGCACTACAGTTGATGCCTTTCGAGGATGTATGGATGACTCTGCTTGTAATTATTGGCAACTTTGCACTGTGTGCAGAGCTGCTATGAGTGGTGGAGTAACACAACTTCACTTTGTTCACAATATTTGAATGAGGCACTACAGTTGGTGCCTTCAAGGGTGTATGAATAACTCTGCTTGTAATTTTTGGCAGGACTTGCACTTAGTGCATAGCCCTAATGAGTCTATGAGTACCACTACATTACAGTATGAACAGAATGTGTATGAGGCCCTTCTTTAAGCAAAATACAATGTGTTAGCTGAGTCCCTCTGAATCCCTAATTTTTGACACTTCTCGCTTCCTTTATAAATTACACTGAAATTTTAAATTTTTTAATAAAAAAGTACATTTTGATTTACTTAAATTATCATTTCCTTTTTGTTTAAAATTTTGCCTTATATACAACTCATTATACAGGAAAAAAATGTTTCTAATTTTTTTTTTTTGTAAATTCCATCTATTTCAACATTTTCACTGACCCCCCCCCCCCCCCCCAGACCTCATTGTAGAGTCTGCTGGAAAAATGCTCAGATTTCCCATTGACTCACATTATAATTGTTACTGATAATGAGCGCCTGAGCATTCAAAATTGCTTGGTTCAAGTCCTCGCTCATCTCTAATTATTATCCATTTGTAAAAGCCATCTTTTCAACTTCAGCTTTTTTACAGATGGTGTTATGTTTGGATCAAGAATTCGCTGAAATTTTTTTTAATCCATTCTTGGCTGTACCCGTGAAATGTTCCAGAGCAATTGGATGCAACTCAACCCCAAAGCATGATTGATCCACCCCCATGCTTAATGGATGGCGAGATATTCTTTTCCTGAAATTCTGTGCCTTATTTTCGCCACACAAACCTTTGAGACCATTATGACCAAAGTATTCTATTTTAACATCATCAATCCGCAGGACTTTCTTCGAAAATGCATCAGGTATGTTTAGATGTTATTTTGCACACTTCTGAAGCTGAAATATATGGTGAGGACACAGGAGAGGTATTCGTCTAATGGTGTAAACAGGAGAAAGTCCAGCTCAACGAACTTGTGAACAATAACAGAATCAGCAATGTAAGTTACATGATATGCAGCATTTACACATTTCAGGTAACTGCGCACCCTTAATCATGATCATGTCAACATGATTAAGGGTGCAAAGTCACCCGTAATGCATCAATGTCACAGATCATGTAACTTGCATAGCTGATTCTGTCTTTATTTACAAGTTCGTTGAGCTGGATTTTCTCCTATTTTCTCCTATCAGTTAGCCATTAAAAGGTATCTAATACAGTTAGCTATTAAAAGGTATCTAATCAGTTGGCCATTAAAAGGTATCAACCACTGAGGACTCTCAATTCTAAATATTCTTCTATTTGCATTAATACTCTATGCCCTGACACAGCATTTCCTGTGCTCTGAACACCTAAGGATTTTTTTTATGGTGAGCTGGACCTATATTTGGCTTATCTGATGTCTCTTCCATGAAGGCCATATTTGTGCAGATGTGTCTGAACAGCAGAATAATGTACCACAACTCCAGAGTTTGCTAATTCTTTCTAAAGGTGTTTCGAAGTCAAGCAGGTGTCCTAACTTGCCTCACTATTAATCCTACGAGCAGCTTGCAGTGAAACTTTGCTTGGTCTTCCAGACCTTATCTTGACCTGCACTGTTCCTGCTAACTCCCATTTCTTTATTACATTTCGAACTGATGAGGGGAGCTTGGCTGCTTAGAAGAACCCATGGCTGTTGTTTTTTGGCACAAGGTTAGAGGAGACTGGGTTTTTATAAAGTTGGGAAATTTTCATCACCTTTCCTTTCTTAATGGTGATAGTGAATAAATCATAACCCTAACAGGCTAATTAAGGTCTGAAGCATTGGTCAAAAGTATTCTGGGCACACAAATATCCAAGGGTGCTCACATTTTTGCATTGAACAATATTCCTGTTTAGAATTTTTTAAATGATATATTATATATATCAAATCAGTTTGTTTGATTTTTTTCTTTATATGTATATTTTTGAGTAAAATGTAAATTGTTCATTTATTCTATAAAGTCTAACAAACATATCTCCAAATTTCCAAGCAATACATTTTGTATTTTTTTCTGAAACGGAGAAATAGTCAAAATAAAAAAACAACAGCTGTGCTTCAGACCTCACATAATGCATTTAGAAACAACCATACTAATGTTTTAATTCTGGAAGAGATCAGAAATCAATATTTTGCTGAATAACCATGATTTTTAATCACAGCTTTAATGCGTCTTCGCATGCTTTCCACCAGTCTTTCACACTGCTTCTGGTGCAAAAATTTAAGCAGTTCTTTGTTTGATGGCTTATGACTATCCATCATTCTCTTGATTACATTGTAGAGGTTTTCAATGGGGTTCAGGTCTGGAGATTGTGCCGCCCATGACAGGGTTTTGATGTGGTGGTCTCTTAATTTTTGCCAGAGCTGTATATATACAGTTGTGCTCAATAGTTTAAATGTCAATCAAAATTAAAATCACATGGAGGCCCTAATTTGTAATGACACTCAAAATTAAAGTGGAAAATCATCAATTTACAGGCTGACTCAACTTTAGTTGAAATGCCTCAAGCCAAGGAAATGATGCTCAGTCACGTGTGTGCATGTATAACCTGTCTACAATTGCCTGGGCATGGTCCTGATGAGATGGCAGATGTTTTCCTCAGAGATCTCCACCCAGACCTGGATTAAAGCATCAGCCAACTCCTGGACCATCTGTGGTGAAAAGTGGTGGTGATGGATGGAACGAGACATGATGTCCCAGATGTGCTTGATTAGATTCAGGTCTGGGGAATGGACAGGCCAGTGCATAGCATCAATGCCTTCATCATGCAGGAACTGCTGACACACGTCAGCCACATGAGGCATAGCATTGTCATGCATCAAAAGGGACCCAGGGCCAACTGCACATGGATATGGTCTCCCAATGGGTCTGATGATCTTATCCTGGTACCTAATGGCAGTCAGAATACCTCTGGCTAGCACATGGAGGGCTGTGCCACCATCCAAAGAAATGCCTCCTCAGACCATTACTGATCCACTGCCAAAGCGGTCATGCTGGAGGTTGTTCCAGGGAGCAGAACATTCTCCACGGCGCCTCCAAATTGTCAAAACTGTCAAATATGCTCAGTGT
The DNA here is from genome assembly GCF_032444005.1 of Ranitomeya imitator. NCBI lineage: Eukaryota > Metazoa > Chordata > Amphibia > Anura > Dendrobatidae > Ranitomeya > Ranitomeya imitator. The sequence goes on along the minus strand of NC_091286.1, from coordinate 144,187,525 downwards.
GAACCTGCTCTTATCTGTGAAGAGCACAGGGCATCAATGTAAAATCTGCAAATCTTAGTGTTCTCTGGAAATGACAATTGTCCTGCATAGTGTTGGGCTGTAAGCAAAACACCCATTTGTGGATGGCGGTCCCTCATATCACTCTCATTCAGTCTGTTTCTGACAGTTTGAGCAGACGCATGGAAGTTAGTGGCCTGCTGGAGGTCATTTGCAGGGATCTGGCACTGCGTCTCCTATTCCGCAAACCTGCTGCTAGGCTTCAGACTTCCTACGGACACTCCACAGCTCGTGCTGTACTGGCCTGTCTCCTGGATGAGAGCATAGAAATGGTCTGTGGTCACCCTGTGACCAACTACTCCTTTCTAGGGGTCATCTTGCTGATTGCCTATCATTTCTACCTGTTGTCCGTTCCGTCTGCAGTGTTGTTTCATAACCAGACGGTGATTTCACAGAAGTGTGATTGACCTGGAGCTTTATTGTGTTTAAGTGTTCCCTTTATGCTTTGAGTGGTGTATATATAAATATATATATATATATATATATATATACTGCTCAAAAAAATAAAGGGAACACTTAAACAACAGAATATAACTCCAAGTAAATCAAACTTCTGTGTAATCAAACTGTTCGTTTTGGAAGCAACTCTGTTTGACAATCAATTTCACATGCTGCTGTGAAAATGGAATAGACAACAGATGTAAATAATTGGCAATTATCAAGACACACTCAATAAAGGAGTGGTTCTGCAGGTGGGGACCACAGACCACATCACAGTACCAATGCTTTCTGGCTGATGTTTTGGTCACTTTTGAATGTTGGTTGTGCTTTCACACTAATGGTAGCATGAGACGGATTGTACAACCCACACAAGTGTCTAAGGTAGTACAGCTCATCCAGGATGGCACATCAATGCGAGCTATGGCAAGAAGGATTGCTATGTCTGTCAGCGTAGTGTCCAGAGGCTGGAGGCGCTACTAGGAGACAGGCCAGTTCACCAGGAGACATGGAGGGGGCAGTAGGAGGGCCACAAACCAGCAGCAGGACCACTACCTTAGCCTTTGTGCAAGGAGGAACAGGAGGAGCCCTGCAAAATGACCTCCAGCAGGTGTCTGCACAAACGATTAGAAACTGACTCCATGAGGATCGTCTGAGTGCCCGGCATCCACAGATGGGGGTTGTGCTCACAGCCCAACACCATGCTGGACGATTGGCATTTGCCACAGAACACCAGGATTGGCAAATTCGCCACTGGTGCCCTGTGCTCTTCACAGATGAAAGCAGGTTTACACTGAGCACATGTGACGGATGTGACAGAGTCTGGAGATGCCATGGAGAGGGATCTGTTGCCTGCAACATCCTTTAACATGACCGGTTTGGCAGAGGATCAGTAATGGTGTGGGCTGGAATTTCTTTGGAGGGCCGCACAGCCCTCCATGTGCTTGCCAGAGGTAGCCTGACTGCCATTAGGTACCGAGATGAGATCTTCAGACCCCTTGTGAGACCATATGCTGGTGCAGTTGGCCCTGGGTTCCTTCTAATGCAGGACAATGCCAGACCTCATGTGGTTGGAGTGTGTCAGCAGTTCCTACAAGATGAAGGCATTGAAGCTATGGACTGGCCCGCCCGTTCCCTAGACCTGAATCCGATTGAACACATCTGGGACATCATGTCTCGCACCATCCACCAACATTACATTGCACCACAGACTGTCCAGGAGTTCAAAAACTCTATCACGTCACTCCTCGAATTGTAGTAGGGTGCTCAGAGAAGGGATGCCACCCCTATATCCAGACAATGAAAAAAATCCGGCACTCCAAAATTATTATATTTTATTTATTTTTAATCCAGTTTTAACGTAACGTTTCGGCCAATCGTGACCTTCATCAGACGCAGTATGCAGAAACTGTAATGACCACCATAAGTGTAATGAATATGACTCCGTCAGGAGTTCGCAAATGTGTCCGGTGATCCGCAACGGTGATCCGCAGCTTGCGGTCGAACCCTGAGTCTGCACATAGAAGGTGTCTTTCAAAATAAAGAAATTCTCTGTTAAGACTAATTGCAATAATTCCAATAAAAAGGAAATTACACTGGACTCCATATGGGAATTGACAAGAACCTGCCTAGTCGCACTTATCCCTTTAGTGTGTTGAATGGAAGTATATAAATTATTTACATCTAATGTGACTAAAAAAGTATCCTCTGGTAGTTTACCTAATTCACTAATAGTTTGTAAAAAAGCTCCTGTATCTAACAAAAAGGCTGGTGTTTTTTTAATAAGTGGTGTCAATACCTTTTCCAATAGAATAGACAGTGGTGATAGAATTGAGTCCGTGGACGCAACTATTGGCCTACCAGGAGGTCTCTCTAAGTTTTTATGAATTTTAGGTAAAACATAAAACACTGGGATAATTGGATATTCATTCGTCAAAAATTCTTTAGTTTTCTTATCTATAATCCCTGTCGATAATGCTTCATCCAGTAATTCAGTTATTTTATTTCTAATCAATGGAGTAGGATTATTAGTAAGTGGCTGATAAACATCTCTATTCGCTAATTGTGATAAAATTTCTGAACGATAAAAAGAATAGTCCATAATGACAATTGCACCTCCCTTATCCGCTGCTTTTATCACTATATCTTTATCACTCATTAGTGTTTTGAGAGCCATACGTTCTGTCTGTCCCAAGTTAGATCTAAATGTAAAGTCCCCTCTTACAATCCGTTTGCAAAAACTCGTAACCTCCCTGTCAATCAATGTTATAAAAGTCTCCACTGGTGCACAACTCTTTGGTGGTGAAAAATTACTCCGTAGTTTTAAACCCAGATCTTTCAAATTAATAGGTGTAGCCTTAGTCACTACAGCCTGTGTGGTCATAGGTGTTTGTTCACAGAAGTATGCTTTTAATCGTAGATTTCTATAAAACCTCTCTAGATCAACACTCAACTGAAAGGCATTAAATTTATACGTCGGACAGAACGATAACCCCTTTTCCAACAGACGTAATTGCGATGTATTTAGTGACTTATTAGATATATTTATCACTAAATTGGACTCATTACCTGAGACCTGGTGCTCATGGTGTGACGATTTGTCTCTGAAACATTGGCCTCCCCTCCTCGTCCTTTTCGTGTGTTGTATCTCCGACCTTGGCCTAAAAAAGACCGATGGAAGTCCATGCGTTCGTTGTCTGAGCTTGAGGCGGAAGAACCATCCGTATGTCTGTATCCTCGATAATTCGGACGAAAGGAGGGATTCTGCCATCTATATACTCGTTTTTGTAGATAATCCTGGGTGTCTTGTATAAATTTCTGTCGTTTACGTTTCTCCGTTTCCTTTCTGAAGTTATCCACGTTCTCCTTCGTACGAGTCTTTACTGAATCAAATTCGTCTTTTGATAATGAATCTTTCAGCTGAGTTTCAATGCTGGAGACTTTATCCTGGCTATTCTTAATTTCTTTATTCAACTGATCAAGGGTCAAAGTCATTAGGTCTACTGAGCATTTATTTAGTATCTGCTCAAATCTAGAACAAAAGTCCGAATTATCTTGAAATAAGGTGGGTCGCAATGAAACTCGAAGGCCTCTCGGAATACGTTGAGTCTTAATGTATTCAGCAATAGTAATGCTGTGTAACTCCAAATTCACCAAATGCCGGGTTTCTCTCTCTAGGTCTCGTGATTTGAATTCACTGCCTGAGACTTGTAAAAAATCACTACATGCGGTAACCTGTGAAACAATATTAGCCACTTCCGCTTCACTGTAAGAAAAACTTACTGCAGACATACTCCACTTTCTCCACTTCAACAAATCCCAAAAGGATTCCTTATGGACCGAAAAAAGGATCAGAAAACAAGGGTGCTCGTGAAAAAAGGCACAAATCAATTCAAAAACTCTATCACGTCACTCCTCGAATTGTAGTAAGGTGCTCAGAGAAGGGATGCCACCCCTATATCCAGACAATGAAAAAAATCCAGCACTCCAAAATTATTATATTTTATTTATTTTTAATCCAGTTTTAACGTAACGTTTCGGCCAATCGTGACCTTCATCAGACGCAGTATGCAGAAACTGTAATGACCACCATAAGTTTGTTAGATACAGGAGCTTTTTTACAAACTATTAGTGAATTAGGTAAACTACCAGAGGATACTTTTTTAGTTACATTAGATGTAAATAATTTATATACTTCCATTCAACACACTAAAGGGATAAGTGCGACTAGGCAGGTTCTTGTCAATTCCCATATGGAGTCCAGTGTAATTTCCTTTTTATTGGAATTATTGCAATTAGTCTTAACAGAGAATTTCTTTATTTTTGAAGACACCTTCTATGTGCAGACTCAGGGTTCGACCGCAAGCTGCGGATCACCGTTGCGGATCACCGGACACATTTGCGAACTCCTGACGGAGTCATATTCATTACACTTATGGTGGTCATTACAGTTTCTGCATACTGCGTCTGATGAAGGTCACGATTGGCCGAAACATTACGTTAAAACTGGATTAAAAATAAATAAAATATAATAATTTTGGAGTGCCGGATTTTTTTCATTGTCCAGGAGTTGGCGGATGCTTTAGTCCAGGTCTGGGAGGAGATCCCCCAGGAGACCATCTGCTGCCTCATCAGGAGCATGCCGAGGCATTGTAGGGAGGTCATACAGGCACGTGGAGGCCACACACACTACTGAGCATTATTTCCTTATCTTGAGGCATTTCCACTAAAATTGGATCAGCCTGTAACTACATTTTCCACTTTGATTTTGAGCATCATTTCAACTCCTCCGTGGGATATTAGTTGTGATTTACATTGATAATTTTTAAATTTTATTGTTCTCAACACATTCCACTAAGTAATGAATAAAGATTTGCAACTCGAATATTTAATTCAGTAATATCTATGATATGGGATTTTAGTGTTCCATATAGTTTTTTGAGCAGTGTGTGTATATATATACTGTATAAATATATACCGTATTTTCTGTCGTATAAGACGACAGGGCGTTTAAGACGACCCCCAACTTTTCCAGTTAAAATATAAAATCTTCTTAAAAGTCGGGGGTCTTCTTATATGCCATGTGTCATCTTATAGAGCCGCTGACTAATGTGTCTTTTGGTGGGGGAGTGGTCCCGATGACGAATAGAGGGGGTGTCTCACAGGAAAGTGTGAGTAGAGAATCCCCCTATTACCACATTGTGGCAGCGTGGGGTCTCTGTGCTGGGGAGCAGCGGCTCCTCTTTGTGCCGCATGGGGTTTCTGTGCTGTGCCATTTTCCCGGAGGCCACCTCATCGCAGCAATGGAGCTGCTAGTGCCTCCGGGCTTTGAGGAAATGCCGGAAGAGCCCCAACGCTGCATGAAGATACGCCGCCGCAGCCCCACAGCACAGAGCACCCACGGCAGGAAGAGGAGCCGCTGCCGCCACTCACAGCACAGAAACCCCACGCTGCCGCAATGAGGTAATAGGGGGATACTCCACTCACACTTTCCTGTGAGACGCCCCCTCTCTTCGTTATCGGGACCACTCCGCCCCACCCTCTACATGCACATTGATCTGCACCCGGCGTATAAGATGACCCCCGACTTCTAAGAAGATTTTCAGGGGTTAAAAAGTCATCTTATGCGCCGGAAAATACAGTGTATATATATATATAAAGTATATATATATATATATATACTGTATATACTGTCTATTCTGTCTATATATATACTGTATATACTGTCTATTCACGCACATACATACACCTACAGGTGCATCTCACAAAATTAGAATATCATCAAAAAGTTAATTTCAGTTCTTCAATACGAAAAGTGAAACTCATATATTATATAGTCATTACCAACAAACTGATGCATTTCAAGTGTTTATTTCTGTCAATGTTGATGATTATGGCTTAGAGCCAATGAAAATCCATAAGTCATTATCTCAGTAAATTAGAAAACTTTATAACATCAGCTTGAAAAAATGACTTTAGAATCCAAAATGTTGGCCTAATGAAATGTCTGTTCGGTAACTGCACTCAATACTTGGCCAGGGCTACTTTTGCATCAGTTACTGCATCAATGCAGCGTGACATGGAGGCGATCAGCTTGACCTTGACTCGTTTGACCTTATTCCCATAGAGAATCTATGGGGTATTGTGAAGAGGAAGATGAGAGACACAAGACCCAACAGAGCAGAGCTGAAGGCTGCTGTCAAAGCAACCTGGGTTTTCATAACACCTCAGCAGTGCCACAGGCTGATCGCCTCCATGCCACGCCGCATTGATGCAGTAACTGATGCAAAAGGAGCCCCGGCCAAGTATTGAGTGCATTTACTGAATATACATTTCAGTAGACCAACATTTCAGATTTTTAAATAATTTTTTCAGGCTGATGTTATAAAGTATTCTAATTTGCTGAGATAATGACATTTGAGTTTTCATTGGCTTTAAGCCATAATAATCAATATTAATTCAAATAAACACTTGAAATACATCTGTTTGCAATGACTATATAATATATGAGTTTCACTTTTTGTATTGAAAAACTGAAATAAATGAACCTTTTGATGATATTCTAATTTTGTGGGATGCACCTATATATATATATATATATATATATATATATATATATATATATATATACTGTATATACTAGCTATTGAACTCGTTCTACGCCCAGGTGGTGAGCATTTGTGTTGGTAAAAGGTTCTACATCCTGGTATGTGCTGCTTCCATCCTGTGTCCTAATTTTATGTGCTGCTACCATCTTGCACCTCCATCCTGTCATATGCTGCTATTATCCTGCGCCCATTTCCTGTCATGTGCAGACCCTATACTGTGCTCTTATCCTGTTTTGTGCGTCTGCATGTTGTCATTCTGTCATGTGCTGCTTTGATCCTGCGCCCCCATCCTGTCATGTGCTGCTCTCATCCTGCGTCCCCATCCTGTCATGTGCTGCTTCCATCTTGAGACCCTATTCTGTCATGTGCTGCTCCCATCCTGCGCCCCCATGCTATCATGTGCTGCTGCCATCCTGCACCCCCATTCTGTCATGTGCTGCTCCCATCCTGTGCCCCGTTCTGTCATGTGCTCCTCCCATCCTGTGTCCCCATTCTGTCATGTGCTCCTCCCATCCTGTGCCCCTGTTCTGTCATGTGCTGCCATCCTGCGCCCCGTTCTGTCATGTGCTCCTCCCATCCTGCGCCCCCGTTCTGTCATGTGCTCCCATCCTGCGCCCCTATTCTGTAATGTGCTCCTTCCATCAATATGTCCTGTACGCTACTCTATAAAGGTTGATGGCCCCCATAAGATGCTGCATAGTATATGCCCCCTATGCTGCTCCATAAAAGTTGATGGCCCCATAACATGCTCCATGTTGTTATATAAGCCATATGCTGCTGTGATAAAAAAAAATACATACTTACCTATTGTCGCTCGGTGCCGAGTGCCGCAGTGTTTCTTCAAGAAAATGGCGCCGGAAAGCACGGACTGCGCAGGTGCCGATTGCCGTGACATCATGAGGGGGCGGGATTGTGACGCGGCACTCGGCGCCTGTGCAGTCCGCGCTTTCCGGCACCATTTTCTTGAAGACACACTGCAGTGTGTCTTCAACAAAATGGCGGCGGAAAGCGCGGACTGCGCAGGCGCCGATTGCCATAGTGTCTCTTCAAGAAAATGTCGCTGGAAAGCGCCGATTCGGGGAGCAGTGGGACATTCGGAGGAATCAGGGGGCATGGAGACACTGTGGCGGTGGACTTCATCAGTAAGTGAGATCATGACGACGACATCGGTACCAGCACAGATGGCGCTCTTGGCGCCAGTTTTTCTTTAAGATGGACATTGTAGCTATAATGTAACGCTGGGAGCGTCTGCGCAGTATATAAAGTGGTGGGACAGAGTGACGCTCCCAGTGTTATATTATAATATTATATATATATATATATATATATATATATATATATGTGTGTGTGTGTATATATTGCCTAAAATATCAAGGAAATTTTCTGCCTGTTTGACTATGTCCAGCATGCCTCGGTCCCCAGTGCCTTTTAAGAAAGATATAGCTGGCTGAGATAATACAGCCTGTGTACAGACACATGCAGCCCGTGAATTGGGCAGCAATTATCAGCTGGCAGGTTCAATTTAAGCAAAAATATCTAAACTAAAGAAAATACATGAGAAAATCTTAGCAGTTAAGGAGCAGGAGAAGTTAGTGGACCTTTGTAATTCAATTAAAGATATACTTAACATTAAAGTGGCATCTGCATATTTGAAAATGCATCACCAGTAGTGTTGAGCATTCCGATACCGCAAGTACCGAGATCCGATATTTTTGTGGTATCGGGTATCGGTATCGGAGGTGTAAAATAAAGAATTAAAATAAAAAATATTGTTATATTCACCTCTCCGGCGGCCCCTGGAACATCACCGCGAGTCACCGGCGTCCGGCAGGCTTCTTTGTTCAAAATGAGCGCCTTTAGGACCTGCGGAATGACGTCGCGGCTTCTGATTGGTCGCGTGCCGCCCATGTGACCGCCACGCGACCAATCAGAAGCCGCGACGTCATTCCTCAGATAAATTCCTAGAATGAGCGCCTTTAGGACCTGTGGAATGACGTCGCGGCTTCTGATTGGTCGCGTGGCGGTCACATGGGCGGCACGCGACCAATCAGAAGCCGCGACGTCATTCTGCAGGTCATAAAGGCGCTCATTTTGAATAAAGAAGCCTGCCGGACGCCGGTTCCTCGCGGTGATGTTCCAGGGGCCGCCGGAGAGGTGAATATAACAATATTTTTTATTTTAATTCTTTATTTTACACCTCACTATGGATCCTAGGGCCTGAAGGAGAGTTTCCTCTCCTTCAGACCCTGGGATCCATCAGGATACCTTCCGATACTTGGTGTCCCATTGACTTGTATTGGTATCTGATATCGGTATCGGCGATATCCGATACTTTTCGGGTATCGGCCGATACTATCCGATACCGATACTTTCAAGTATCGGACGGTATCGCTCAACACTAATCACCAGTATTAGGAACAAAGTGAAAAAGGAGGAACATATGTTGTCTTTCAAACATACTTAGATTAAATAAATGCATGACAAATTCATGATGAACAATGCTCCCTATATTAACATTGCACATCAATAGCTAATTGCCTTCTCTATTTTTAAAGCAAATTGTACAATCTACATCATGATACTACCTTTTTGTGAGAAGAGACTTAAAATGACTTACGCTTTTTTAAACTTTCTTGCGCTGCCATTACAAAACGCCAAAGGTGAGAAGTGTCTGACACTAGCTACACTTCAAGACCTTAAAGAAGTTCTACACACAGTTCCTAATGGAAAAAGTCCCAATCATATATTATATGAAATATCATTATATTTGGTTCAACTGAGAGTAGACTGCTTATAAAGAGGTGGTCCAGCACCTAAACTATCCTTTCTTCATATTTATATTTACACCCTAACCACTTTTGTAATTAGCTTTATTATACAATATCCTACACTCCTCCTTATCTACCTATCTAATGCCTAAACTTATTTTTTTTTACTTCACTTGTGAAGCACCTGTGATGCTTTCCTTGAGAGGTGTCTAAAACAGGACAATCGCAGGAAGATGGGACTGCACTCACTACTCTGCAGATTCTATCAACCCTTCTGGAACAGGATGTCGTTGGGATATTGCTGCAATCACTTACTACAGTTTCTACCATTGCCACCCACTGAACATGTCCTGGATCCATGGCGATAGAAGCTGTGGGTCAGCTGAGCACAGAAGCGGAACTTTGCTGACAACTACCCGCTTGATCTTCTCAATGTGAAACAAGACCTCATCAGGAGGCAGAGATAGAAGCATTCATTGATAGGAGCAATGCTACTTGATGATGATTCACTTGAGCGCAATGCTAGAAGCTGTTGGGCAGTGCTGCGGTTACTCATTGCTTCTATCACCTCCCTCTGGCATCTTGTGTCACATTTAGAAGATGCAGCACAGTGCCAGCGCTGCACTCACCTCTCCAGCAGATTCTGTCACCATGGATCCTCGGAATCTTAAGAGGGCGGCGATGTAAAAAACTGTACTAAGCAACTGCAGCACTGTCCCCTGAGGCACCTCCTTCAAATTTAAATACTGTACCAATAGAAAGTTTCAGAATTTCAGAAATGAGTTTAAGTAAGATATAAAATCCATGTGTAACTGTCGTGTTTTTGTAATTTGTTGCAGGAAATATACATTATGTTTATTTTGTATGAAGGCCTTGCAGTAGCTTGTAAAAAGCTTATACTGATCGGCCTTTTAAAACACTTTGGCAACACCAGCAAAGAGGACAGACAGTTCCACACTGCTCCTTCTAGAAAAGAAACGTAAAGTGGTGACATTTTAATGTGGAAAAAAGATGGTTTGAGTTAAGATCAAAGCTAAGAAACTTCTCGATTTGAAAGAGCTGTTCAAAGAGAAGCAGAAGACGGGAGGCTGCTGCATTTTGAATGCTCAGTATGCTGCCCCTGTATCAATTTATTAAATGAGATCGAATTGCAATTTTACAATTTTATTGTTATATGTCCTTCACAACAGTGTAATCTGAACTTATCGCAGGCAGAACAACATCCTTAGTGTACTAGGAGATACTAAGAGATCCATAGGGAAAGTGCTGGCATGAAACAGAAACCTCACAAAGGAAAAATACAACAGTCCTACTTCAATTTTTATGGTCTGGAATAGATCAGGGGTGGGAGACCTCAAGTTTCACCTGCTATAGCAAATTCCTGGTGTCCGCAGTTCTCAGGCTGGCAGCTGCGTTTTGTCGGCTGCCTACCCTTTAATGTCTTCTTGCTTTTCACTATTGAACACTGTAGTGCCTGCAATGAAAGATTACAACCTCACGCTGCCCAGTGCCAGCTTCAGGATGTACTTTGTGGGCAGAGTTAGTTTGCAATGTGCACCCGTCTCCCAATAGAACACATCAATAACAGTGTCTTCTGTGATGTCTATACCACAGCCACAAAGTGTGTCCTGCAATGTCGATATCACAGCCAGTGATGTCCATGCTACAGCTCAATGTCTCCTGTGATGTCTACACTATGTTCCGAATTATTAAGCAAATTACATTTTTCTCGGATTTTCCTAAATGGTCGGTGCAAATGACAGTCAGTCTAATAAAAGTCATCACCCGTTAAATATTATTGAAGAAACCTCCCAATGATAACAGTCTAATCTCCAAAATGAATAAAAACTCAAAATGCACTGTTCCAAATAATTAGGCACAGTAGAATTTCTAAACATTTGATATGTTTTAAAGAACTGAAAATGCTCATTTGTGGAATTTGCAGCATTAGGAGGTCACATTCACTGAACAAAAAAGCTATTTAACTCCATAACATCTTAAAAGGCCAAGTTACATGTTAACATAGGAACCCTTCTTTGATATGACCATCACAATTATTGCATCCATTGAACTTGTGAGTAGGGTTGAGCGACCTTGACCTTTTTAGAGTCGAGTCGTGTTTCGCGAAACTATCTTAGAAGTCGAGTCGAGTGGAATCGGCCGATTATCGCGAAAAGTCGGGTATCGACCGAAACACGAAACCCAATGCAAGTCAATGGGGGAGCATAGTCGGCAGTGAGTGGAGGCCAGGAAAACACCTACACTGCCCATTTTAATGGCAAAAACATCCACTCTTTTTACTGAAGCTTGTCAATCGTAATTTAGCTTATAATAATTGGAAGGCATTTGAAATTGGGGGTCATTTGGCTAAAGTTGTGGGGGGTAGGGCTGGTTCAAGTAATTAGTGGGCCCAGGAAATCTGGAACGCGTCACGGCAGTGGAGCAGGGAGAGGAAAGTATTTCAACTTTGCAAGTGCTGTGATCCTGAGCAAGCAGGGGGGGCCCACTCGTTGGCACTGGCACTGGCACAGGGCCCCTCAAAGTACAGCGGTGTGTTTGCACGGCGGGGGCGCCTCCCACCGGCAGCAACACTTTTGCGTACTATGAGAGGCCCTGTGCCAATGACGTCGCCAACTAGTATTCCTCCCCCCACCTGATGAAGGAACCTGCACTTTCATCTGCACCTTCCTCTTTGTCCCCGTGTAAGGTGGTATGGTATGCGGGAAGAGGAACCTGACTTTCAGCAGGGTCACAACCTTGCTGTGTAGCGTGCACGGGGAATTTAGCGTTATGGGTCAATGTACCAGCAGACTCATCTATCACTGGCTGGGCAATGGGCAGGATGAGGAGGAAACACAGATATAGGCCCAAAGAATAAAGTGGGCTAAATGCAGTTCAAAATTGGTAACACAGGACTAACCAGGGGGCATTGCAGTGGAGGACAACTGGAATGAGAGGCTGACACAGACAGTAGGCCCAAATCAGTAAGTAGTCGAAATGCAGTTCAAAATTGGCAACCGTAGTAAACAGGCGGCACAGCTTTGTTCAGTGGAGGAGAACAGCAAGGAGTGGCAGACACCGATAGTAGGCCCCAACCCAACTAGTAGGCCAAATGCAGTCTAACATTAACAACTACTTAACGAGAGCCTGAAAATGGAATTTCAGGACAGGAAACCAGGAGAACAGCAAGGAGTGGCAGACACCGATAGTAGGCCCCAACCCAACTAGTACGCCAAATGCAGTTGTTCCATTTAACCACAATTTAATGAGAGCCTGAAGATAGAAGCTCAGGAAAGGCAACCTAGAGAACACCTTGTAGTGTAACACACCATCTCTCTACACCCCATACCCAATTTGTAGGCCTAATGCAGTGTAGTTTCCAACAACTACTAAACGAGAGCAGGAAGATCGAAGCAATGGCGAGGAAACCTGGGGAACACCTTGGAGTGGAACACACCATCTCTCTACACCCCATACCCAATTTGTAGGCCTAATGCACTGTAGTTTCCAACAACTACTAAACGAGAGCATTAAGATAAAAGGAGATAATCACATGGTGTGACCACCATCTTCCCCTGACCTCAACCCTATAGAGAACCTTTGGAGTATCATCAAGCAAAAGATCTATGAGGGTGGGATGCAGTTCATCTCAAAACAGCAGCTCTGGGATGCTATTCTGACTTCATGCAAAGACATACAAGCAGAAACTCTCCAAAAACTGACAAGTAGGGTTGAGCGAAACGGTTCGTTCATTTTCAAAAGTCACCGACTTTTGGCAAAGTCGGGTTTCATGAAACCCGATCCGACCCCTGTGCGGGGTCGGCCATGCGGTACACGACTTTCGCGCCAAAGTCGCGTTTCAATGACGCGAAAAGCGCCATTTCTCAGCCAATGAAGGTAAACGCAGAGTGTGGGCAGCGTGATGACATAGGTCCTGGTCCCCACCATCTTAGAGAAGGGCATTGCAGTGATTGGCTTGCTGTCTGCGGCGTCACAGGGGCTCTAAAGGGGCGTTCCCGCCGACCGCCATCTTACTGCTGCTGATCTGAGCTTAGGGAGAGGTTGCTGCCGCTTCGTCAGAAGCAGGGATAGCTTTAGGCAGGGTCCATTAACCACCAAACCGCTTGTGCTGTAGCGATTTGCACTGTCCAACACCACCTTCGGTGTGCAGGGATAGTGGAAGCTACATTTTTTTTTTCTCAGCGCTGTAGCTCATTGGGCTGCCCTAGAAGGCTCCCTGATAGCTGCATTGCTGTGTGTACGCCGCTCTGCAAACCAACTGCTTTTTTCAAAGCACAAATCCTCTTGTTCCTTCCTTTCTGCACAGCTATCTTGTTTGTTTGTCCACACTTTTTATTTAATTTGTGCATCAGTCCACTCCTTATTGCTGCCTGACATACCTGGCTGAGATTACTGCAGGGAGATAGTAATTGAAGGACAGTTCCTTTTTTTTTTTTTTTGTGGGAGATTAAGATTGGCATTTCTGCTAGAGTGCCATCTCTGTCTGTGCCATCTCTCACTCAGTGGGCCATAGAAAGCCTATTTATTTTTTTGCTTGATTTGGGTTCCAAAATCTACCTGAAAGAATCACTACATCAATCAGTGGGAGAAAAATATTGGCCTCAGGGCTTGTGTGCCACTCCTGACTCCTGTGTGCATCATCACTCACTCAGTGGGCCATAGAAAGCCTTTTTTTTTTTTTGCTTTATTTGGGTTCTAAATTCTACCTGAAAAAATCAATAAATCAATCAGTGGGAGATTAATATTGGCCTTTGGGCTTGTGTGCCAGTCCTAAGCGTGCCATCTCTCTCACAAATAGTGGGCCATAGAAAGCCTATTTATTTATTTTTTTTTGGTTTTATAAATTCTCCCTGAAAAAAAAAAGGGAGATTAATATTGGCCTTTGGGCTTGTGTGCCAGTCCTAAGCGTGCCATCTCTCTCTCTCAGATAGTGGGCCATAGAAAGCCTATTTATTATTTTTTTTATTGGGTTTATAAATTTTCCTTGAAAAAAAAAAAAAAAGTGGGAGATTAATATTGGCCTCTGGGCTTGTGTGCCAGTCCTGAGCGTGCCATCTCTCTCACAAATAGTGGGCCATAGAAAGCCTTTTTTTTTTTTGGTTTTATAAATTCTCCCTGAAAAAAAAAAGGGAGATTAATATTGGCCTTTGGGCTTGTGTGCCAGTCCTAAGCGTGCCATCTCTCTCTCTCAGATAGTGGGCCATAGAAAGCTTATTTATTATTTTTTTTATTGGGTTTATAAATTTTCCCTGAAAAAAAAAAAGTGGGAGATTAATATTGGCCTTTGGGCTTGTGTGCCAGTCCTAAGCGTGCCATCTCTCTCTCTCAGATAGTGGGCCATAGAAAGCCTATTTATTATTTTTTTTATTGGGTTTATAAATTTTCCCTTAGAAAAAAAAAAAAAAGGGAGATTAATATTGGCCTTTGGGCTTGTGTGCCAGTCCTAAGCGTGCCATCTCTCTCTCTCAGATAGTGAGCCATAGAAAGCCTATTTATTTTTTTGGTTGATTTGGGTTCTAAATTCTACCTGAAAAAATCAATAAATCAATCAGTGGGAGATAAATATTGGCCTCTGGGCTTGTGTGCCACTCCTGACTCCTGTGTGCGTCATCTCTCACTCAGTGTGCCATAGAAAGCCTATTTTTTGTTTTATTTGTTTTCTAAATTCTCCCTGAAAAAATCATTTTATTTTATTTGGTTTCTAAATTCTTCCTGAAAAAATCATTTTTTTTTTTTAAAGTCTCCCTGAAAAAAAATAAAATAAAATCAGTGGGAGATTAATATTGCCCTTTCTGCTTGTGTGCCAGTCTTGACTCCTGGGTGTGCCATCTCTCTCTCTCTCTCCAATTGTGGGCCATAGAAAGCCTATTATTTTTTTAGCTTGATTTGGGTTCCAAAATCTACCTGAAAAAATCACTACATCAATCATTGGGAGAAAAATATTGGCCTCTGGGCTTGTGTGCCACTCCTGACTCCTGTGTGCGTCATCTCTCTTGTGGGCCATAGAAAGCCTATTTTTTGTTTTATTTGTTTTCTAAATTCTCCCTGAAAAAATCATTTTATTTTATTTGGTTTCTAAATTCTTCCTGAAAAAATCATTTTTTTTTTTTCTAAAGTCTCCCTGAAAAAAAAAAAAAATCAAATCAGTGGGAGATTAATATTGCCCTTTCTGCTTGTGTGCCAGTCTTGACTCCTGGGTGTGCCATCTCTCTCTCTCTCTCCAATTGTGGGCCATAGAAAGCCTATTATTTTTTTTGCTTGATTTGGGTTCCAAAATCTACCTGAAAAAATCACTACATCAATCATTGGGAGAAAAATATTGGCCTCTGGGCTTGTGTGCCACTCCTGACTCCTGTGTGCGTCATCTCTCACTCAGTGGGCCATAGAAAGCCTATTTTTTGTTTTATTTGTTTTCTAAATTCTCCCTGAAAAAATCATTTTATTTTATTTGGTTTCTAAATTCTTCCTGAAAAAATCATTTTATTCTATTATTTTTTTTTCTAAAGTCTCCCTGAAAAAAAAAAAAAAAAAATCAGTGGGAGATTAATATTGCCCTTTCTGCTTGTGTGCCAGTCTTGACTCCTGGGTGTGCCATCTCTCTCTCTCTCTCCAATTGTGGGCCATAGAAAGCCTATTATTTTTTTTGCTTGATTTGGGTTCCAAAATCTACCTGAAAAAATCACTACATCAATCATTGGGAGAAAAATATTGGCCTCTGGGCTTGTGTGCCACTCCTGACTCCTGTGTGCGTCATCTCTCACTCAGTGGGCCATAGAAAGCCTATTTTTTGTTTTATTTGTTTTCTAAATTCTCCCTGAAAAAATCATTTTATTTTATTTGGTTTCTAAATTCTTCCTGAAAAAATCATTTTATTCTATTATTTTTTTTATCTAAAGTCTCCCTGAAAAAAAAAAAAAATCAGTGGGAGATTAATATTGCCCTTTCTGCTTGTGTGCCAGTCTTGACTCCTGGGTGTGCCATCTCTCTCTCTCTCTCCAATTGTGGGCCATAGAAAGCCTATTATTTTTTTTGCTTGATTTGGGTTCCAAAATCTACCTGAAAAAATCACTACATCAATCATTGGGAGAAAAATATTGGCCTCTGGGCTTGTGTGCCACTCCTGACTCCTGTGTGCGTCATCTCTCACTCAGTGGGCCATAGAAAGCCTATTTTTTGTTTTATTTGTTTTCTAAATTCTCCCTGAAAAAATCATTTTATTTTATTTGGTTTCTAAATTCTTCCTGAAAAAATCATTTTATTCTATTATTTTTTTTTTCTAAAGTCTCCCTGAAAAAAAAAAAAAATCAGTGGGAGATTAATATTGCCCTTTCTGCTTGTGTGCCAGTCTTGACTCCTGGGTGTGCCATCTCTCTCTCTCTCTCCAATTGTGGGCCATAGAAAGCCTATTATTTTTGTAGCTTGATTTGGGTTCCAAAATCTACCTGAAAAAATCACTACATCAATCATTGGGAGAAAACAGTTGAAGGCAATGGCGAGGAAACCTGGAGAACACCTTGGAGTGGAACACACCATCTCTCTACACCCCATACCCAATTTGTAGGCCTAATGCACTGTAGTTTCCAACAACTACTAAACGAGAGCATTAAGATCGCAGCAATGGCGAGGAAACCTGGGGAACACCTTGGAGTGGAACACACCATCTCTCTACACCCCATACCCAATTTGTAGGCCTAATGCACTGTAGTTTCCAACAACTACTAAACGAGAGCAGGAAGATCGAAGCAATGGAGAGGAAACCTGGGGAACACCTTGGAGTGTAACACACCGTCTCTCTACACCCCATACCCAATTTGTAGGCCTAATGCACTGTAGTTTCCAACAACTACTAAACGAGAGCAGGAAGATCGAAGCAATGGCGAGGAAACCTGGGGAACACCTTGGAGTGGAACACACCATCTCTCTACACCCCATACCCAATTTGTAGGCCTAATGCACTGTAGTTTCCAACAACTACTAAACGAGAGTCGGAAGACCGAAGCAATGTGTATGAAACCTGGGGAATACCTTGGAGTGTAACACACCGTCTCTCTACACCCCATACCCAATTTGTAGGCCTAATGCACTGTAGTTTCCAACAACTACTAAACAAGAGCATTAAGATCGCAGCAATGGCGAGGAAACCTGGGGAACACCTTGGAGTGGAACACACCATCTCTCTACACCCCATACCCAATTTGTAGGCCTAATGCACTGTAGTTTCCAACAACTACTAAGCAAGAGCAGGAAGATCGAAGCAATGGAGAGGAAACCTGGGGAACACCTTGGAGTGTAACACACCGTCTCTCTACACCCCATACCCAATTTGTAGGCCTAATGCAGTGTAGTTTCCAACAACTACTAAACGAGAGCAGGAAGATCGAAGCAATGGCGAGGAAACCTGGGGAACACCTTGGAGTGGAACACACCATCTCTCTACACCCCATACCCAATTTGTAGGCCTAGTGCATTGTAGTTTCCAACAACTACTAAACGAGAGCATTACGATCGCAGCAATGGCGAGGAAACCTGGGGAACACCTTGGAGTGGAACACACCATCTCTCTACACCCCATACCCAATTTGTAGGCCTAATGCAGTGTAGTTTCCAACAACTACTAAACGAGAGCAGGAAGATCGAAGCAATGGCGAGGAAACCTGGGGAACACCTTGGAGTGGAACACACCATCTCTCTACACCCCATACCCAATTTGTAGGCCTAATGCAGCGTAGTTTCCAACAACTACTAAACGAGAGCATTAAGATCGCAGCAATGGCGAGGAAACCTGGGGAACACCTTGGAGTGGAACACACCATCTCTACACCCCAGACCCAACTTGTAGGCCGAATGCAGTGTTGTTTTCAACAACTACTTAAGAAGAGCCTGAAGATCAAAGCTCAGAAAAGGCAACCCGGGGAACACCTTGGAGCGGCAGACACTGGTAGTAGGCTGTAAACCCCAAATTTTGGTCAATGGAGTTTATGAAATGTTCCAGGGGTACACAGGCAGCATTGGTGTGGTAAGCGGAGGACAATTTATATTTGGGACTGCAGACAGACTTTATAGGCTGTCCCCTGTGGACCATGCATCCACAACATTAACCCAGTGCGCCGTAATGGACATCTAACCTTTCGTGGACATGCCTACTGGTCCATGCATCTGTTGTCAGGTGCACCTTTCTACTATTAGATAGCCAGAGAGCATGGACAATGCAGATTTTTACATGATGCTGTAGTGCTGGGATGGCTTTTCTCGCAAAAGAAGTGACGACTGGGTAGCTCTTACCGTGGTACAGCGTAGTCCATCTGGGCTTTATAATTGTAAAATAGAGAATAAAAATTGGCTGTATGCACTTTAAAATAGGTTACAGGGGTACACGGGCGGCAGTGGTCTGGTCAGTGTAGTTGTAGTAGAAAGAAGGGACCGCATACAGGCTTCGAAGGCCTAACATAACAAATTGGACAGGCTGTAGGCACTTTTACATTGGTTCCAGGGGTACACGGGCAGCAGTACAATGGTCAGTGGAGGCCAAGTGGAAGGAGGGACCGCAGACAGGCTTCGAAGGCCTAACATAAAAAAATAGGGCTGTTGGCAATTTACAATTGGTTCCAGGGGTACACGGGCAGCAGTACAATGGTCAGTGGAGGCCTAGTGGAAGGAGGGACCGCAGACAGGCTTTGAAGGCCTAACATAACAAAAATAGGGGTGCAGGCAATTTAACATTGGTTCCAGGGGTACACGGGCAGCAGTGGTCTAGTCAGTGAAGTAGTAGTAGAAAGAAGGGACTGCAGACAGGCTTCGAAGGCCTAACATAACAAAATTGGGCTGTTGGCAATTTAAAATTGGTTCCAGGGGTACACGGGCAGCAGTACAATGGTCAGTGGAGGACTAGTGGAAGGAGGGACCGCAGACAGGCTTCGAAGGCCTAACATAACAAAAATAGGGGTGCAGGCAATTTAACATTGGTTCCAGGGGTACACGGGCAGCAGTGGTCTGGTCAGTGTAGTAGTAGTAGAAAGAAGGGACTGCAGACAGGCTTCGAAGGCCTAACATAACAAAATTGGGCTGTTGGCAATTTAAAATTGGTTCCAGGGGTACACGGGCAGCAGTACAATGGTCAGTGGAGGCCTAGTGGAAGGAGGGACCGCAGACAGGCTTCGAAGGCCTAACATAACAAAAATGTCAATACAATGGTATTGTCAGTGCCAGGCATTGAAGGATGTCAGCACATAGACTAAACATTGGCGGAGCTGTGAGAGATAATTTTGCAAGTGGTAGAGCACTGTTTGAGCTGGGGGGGGGAACTGTCTTGTGGCCGGCGGTACAGGCCCAGGGCCCCTCATATTACAACGGTGTGTCTGACATTGGGTGCGCACCACCACCGCCAGAGACACTTTATTGTACTATGAGGGACCCAGTGGCAGTGCCGTCGACCAAAAGCGGGCACACCCACCTCTTCAGAAAAAAAACAGCACTCTCACGGGTGCTGGCGCCAAGTGGCGATACCACGGCCCCGTGTGGGGAGTTTGGCCATTTAGGGAGGTGTAAACATGTCGTATGCTGGACAATCAGGTGCAGCAAATTACAATATTGGAAAAGTCATTCATAATAGTCCACAGGCAAGACCTTTTCATAGGAAAGCTAGGTGTCAGCCGGGCAAGGTGGGGCAAAAGATTTCGAAATCCAGTTGTGGTTCATTTTAATGAAGGTTAGATCATCTACATTTTGGGTAGCCAGACGAGTCCTTTTTTCTGTTAGTATTGAACCTGCAGCACTGAATACTCTTTCTGATAGGACACTAGCTGCCGGGCAAGCAAGCTCCTGCAATGCATATTCTGCCAATTCTGGCCAGGTGTCTAATTTGGATGCCCAGTAATCAAATGGGAATGACGGTTGAGGGAGAACGTCGATAAGGGATGAAAAATAGTTTGTAACCATACTGGACAAATGTTGTCTCCTGTCACTTTGAATTGATGCTGCAGTACCTGTCCTGTCTGCGGTCATAGCAAAATCACTCCACAACCAGGTCAGAAAACCCCTCTGGCCAACGCCACTTCTGATTTCTGCCCCTCTAACACCTCTGGTCTGCTGGCCCCTGCAGCTCGTGTGAGAACGATCACGGGCGCTGTGTGCAGGGAATGCCAGAAGCAAACGGTCAACGAGAGTTGATTGTTTGGTTGCTAATATTATTTCCAAGTTCTCATGTGGCATTATATTTTGCAATTTGCCTTTATAGCGAGGATCAAGGAGGCAGGCCAACCAGTAATTGTCATCGTTCATCATTTTAGTAATGCGTGTGTCCCTTTTGAGGATACGTAAGGCATAATCCGCCATGTGGGCCAAAGTTCCAGTTCTCAAATCTGCAGTTGTGCTTGGTTGAGGGGCAGTTTCAGGCAAATCCACGTCACTTGTGTCCCTCCAAAAACCAGAACCCGGCCTTGCCGCGCCAACAATTTCCAATGGCCCCGGAAAAGCCTCCTCATTAAAAATATAATCATCCCCATCATCCTCCTCGTCCTCCTCCTCCTCTTCGCCCGCTACCTCGTCCTGTACACTGCCATGGCCAGACAATGGCTGACTGTCATCAAGGCTTTCCTCTTCCTCAGCTGCAGACGCCTGATCCTTTATGTGCGTCAAACTTTGCATCAGCAGACGCATTAGGGGGATGCTCATGCTTATTATGGCGTTGTCTGCACTAACCAGCCGTGTGCATTCCTCAAAACACTGAAGGACTTGACACATGTCTTGAATCTTCGACCACTGCACACCTGACAACTCCATGTCTGCCATCCTACTGCCTGCCCGTGTATGTGTATCCTCCCACAAAAACATAACAGCCCGCCTCTGTTCGCACAGTCTCTGAAGCATGTGCAGTGTTGAGTTCCACCTTGTTGCAACGTCTATGATTAGGCGATGCTGGGGAAGGTTCAAAGAACGCTGATAGGTCTGCATACGGCTGGAGTGTACGGGCGAACGGCGGATATGTGAGCAAAGTCCACGCACTTTGAGGAGCAGGTCGGATAACCCCGGATAACTTTTCAGGAAGCACTGCACCACCAGGTTTAAGGTGTGAGCCAGGCAAGGAATGTGTTTCAGTTGGGAAAGGGAGATGGCAGCCATGAAATTCCTTCCGTTATCACTCACTACCTTGCCTGCCTCAAGATCTACAGTGCCCAGCCAGTTCTGCAAGAACTCGGACAGAACTTCCGCGGTGTGTCTGTTGTCGCCCAAACACTTCATAGCCAATACAGCCTGCTGACGTTTGCCAGTAGCTGCCCCATAATGGGAGACCTGGTGTGCAACAGTGGCAGCTGCGGATGGAGTGGTTGTGGGACTGCGGTCTGTGGACGAGCTCTCGCTTCTGCAGGAGGACGAGGAGGAGGAGGAGGGGGTGCGAACGGCTACAGCCAACTGTTTCCTAGACCGTGGGCTAGGCAGAACTGTCCCAAAATTGCTGTCCCCTGTGGACCCTGCATCCACAACATTCACCCAGTGTGCCGTGATGGACACGTAACGTCCCTGGCCATGCCTACTGGTCCATGCATCTGTTGTCAGGTGCACCTTTGTGCTCACAGATTGCCTAAGTGCATGGACGATGCGCTCTTTAACATGCTGGTGGAGGGCTGGGATGGCTTTTCTGGAAAAAAAGTGTCGACTGGGTAGCTCGTAGCGTGGTACAGCGTAGTCCATCAGGGCTTTGAAAGCTTCGCTTTCAACTAACCGGTAGGGCATCATCTCTAACGAGATTAGTCTAGCTATGTGGGCGTTCAAACCCTGTGTACGCGGATGCGAGGCTAAGTACTTCCTTTTTCTAACCATAGTGTCATGTAGGGTGAGCTGGACTGGAGAGCTGGAGATCGTGGAACTAGCGGGGGTGCCGGTGGACATGGCAGACTGAGAGACGGTGGGAGATGGTATTGTTGCCGCCGGTGCCCTAGATGCAGTGTTTCCTATTACGAAACTGGTGATTCCCTGACCCTGACTGCTTTGGCCTGGCAAAGAAACCTGCACAGATACTGCAGGTGGTGCGGAAAATGGTGGCCCTACACTGCCGGAAGGGATGTTGCGTTGATGACTAGCTTCATTGGCCGAGGGTGCTACAACCTTAAGGGACGTTTGGTAGTTAGTCCAAGCTTGCAAATGCATGGTGGTTAAATGTCTATGCATGCAACTTGTATTGAGACTTTTCAGATTCTGCCCTCTGCTTAAGGCTTAAGGTAGTTGAACATTTTTGACAGATGACTTTGTGCTGATCAATTGGATGTTGTTTAAAAAAATGCCAGACTGCACTCTTTCTAGCATCGGATACCTTTTCAGGCATTGCAGACTGAGCTTTAACCGGATGGCCACGCTGTCCTCCAACAGGTTTTGGCTTTGCCACGTGTTTTGGGCAAGATACGGGCCCGGCAGATGGAACCTGTTGCGATGTTGATGCCTGCTGCGGCCCCTCCTCCTCCACTTCAGAACTGCTGCCGCCTGCACCCTGTTCCCCCAATGGCTGCCAATCGGGGTCAAGAACTGGGTCATCTATTACCTCTTCTTGTAGCTCGTGTGCAACTTCGTCTGTGTCACCGTGTCGGTCGGTGGTATAGCGTTCGTGATGGGGCAACATAGTCTCATCAGGGTCTGATTCTTGATCATTACCCTGCGAGGGCAATGTTGTGGTCTGAGTCAAAGGACCAGCATAGTAGTCTGGCTGTGGCTGTGCATCAGTGCACTCCATGTCAGATTCAACTTGTAATGGGCATGGACTATTAACTGCTTCACTTTCTAAGCCAGGGACGGTATGTGTAAAGAGCTCCATGGAGTAACCCGTTGTGTCGCCTGCTGCATTCTTCTCTGTTGTTGTTTTTGCTGAAGAGGACAAGGAAGCGACTTGTCCCTGACCGTGAACATCCACTAACGACGCGCTGCTTTTACATTTACCAGTTTCACGAGAGGAGGCAAAAGAGCTAGAGGCTGAGTCAGCAAGATAAGCCAATTCAAAAAACCTGATCTGCACATCCAAACATAGACTGAGTGTGAACAGGTGCTGAACCCAGAGTCGCCAACTCGTATATAGTTAAAAGCTCTCATTTTTCATATTTCTAGTGCAGTAATGCAGTTCAAATTTCGTTTTTTCAAGTTTGCATGTTTTGGCGCTGCAGTGTGCTGCCCTATTTATTTAACTATATACGAGTTGGCGACTCTGGGTTCAGCACCTGTTCACACTCAGTCTATGTTTGGATGTGCAGATCAGGTTTTTTGAAATGTATTCTCTAGCCTTCTGATCGTGCACTCCCCGCCTCCTAGCTTCAGGTGTTTTAATTATAGTAGGTCCAATACCCCTCCACATAGAGAGAGAATTTGAGTCCAAGAAGAGGTTTTTACATGTACCCATTCAGATGGAGACGTTTATTCTCAGTGAGGTAGGTCAAACGTAGGACCTCGTATAAGAGAGATGCCTTAACGTGGCTACGAGGTACACATAAAATTGGCCATTTTTGTGCGCTAAAAGCTCTCATTTTTCATATTTCTAGTGCAGTAATGCAGTTCAAATTTCGTTTTTTCAAGTTTGCATGTTTTGGCGCTGCAGTGTGCTGCCCTATTTATTTAGCAAGATAAGCCAAAACTTGCTCTTGCTGCTCCGGCTTTAAAAGCGGTTTTCCTACTCCCAGAAAAGGGAGCGTTCGAGGCCTTGTGTAGCCAGACGACGAACCTGGCTCCACAGCTCCAGACTTAGGTGCAATATTTTTTTTCCCACGACCACCTGATGCTCCACCACTACCCTCATTACCAGCTGACAATGAACGCCCCCGGCCACGACCTCTTCCACCAGACTTCCTCATTGTTTTAAAAACGTAACCAAACTAACGGTATTTGTTGCTGTCACACAACTTACACGGTGAGCTATAACTTCAGTATGATCTAGCTACCCCTTTACAGGTGGGTGAGACCACAACGAAAATCAGGCACAATGTTACACACTCTGTTTTTGGTGGCACCAAATGAGAGAGATGCCACACACGCAGGACTGTCACTGAAGCACAAATGTAAATATTAATCTCCCACTGTTTTTTTTTATTTTTTATTTTTATTTTCAGGGAGACTTTCGAAACAAAATAAAATAAAATGATTTTTTCAGGAAGAATTTAGAAACCAAATAAAATAAAATGATTTCTTCAGGGAGAATTTAGAAAACAAATAAAACAAAAAATAGGCTTTCTATGGCCCACTGAGTGAGAGATGACGCACACAGGAGTCAGGAGTGGCACACAAGCCCAGAGGCCAATATTTTTCTCCCAATGCACTGAGGGCGTCTCAAGGGGGGTTTGGAAGACACGTTCTGGGACTGCTGCTTCACTGCTGTACACCCACTGGGAACTTCATACAGGGGCTGCAGAGGCAGGGGGCCCCCATTCTAGGTGGGGGCCCCAGGCGACTGCCTGGTCTGCCTGTGCCAAATGCCAGCCCTGTGTATAAGAAACACTAACTAGACAATATTTTTTCTTGGTTTATGTAGTATTATAAATAGAATTTCAGATGCATAACTGAACTTTATTCTCAATTTTTAATAAGTCTTAGTGTGACAGGGATTTGTATTAAATAATTAAATACGATATCTATAACTTTGTATGTAACCCCATTCTCATGTACAGCACCATGGAATTAATGGTGCTATATAAATAAATAATAATGATAATAAAAATATACGGTGTATAACACAAATCCAGGTAGAGCAGAACTCAGTAGGCTCTTAGTAAGAATCCTACTTTTTTCCAAAGCAAGAAGATGAATTAGAGATGAGTTAATGTTTTGAAATTCAAATGTACCAATTTTGTCTAATTTTTCCATGGAATATCATTGGAAATCGCAAGTACTAGAAAGCCTCTACTTGCACTAAAAATAGTTGAATAACACTATGAGGTCTCCTATCACTGTACTGAACACTTTCAAGCTCAAATTAAATTACAAACCTTAGTAATGTCACATTGAACTAAAAACATACTGTATGGCTATGGGTAGGGTTGAGCGAAACGGGTCGAACATTTTCAAAAGTCGCCGACTTTTGGCTAAGTCGGGGTTTCATGAAACCCGATCCGACCCCTGTGCGGGGTCGGCCATGCGGTACGCGACTTTCGCGCCAAAGTCGCGTTTCAATGACGCGAAAAGCGCCATTTCTCAGCCAATGAAGGTAAACGCAGAGTGTGGGCAGCGTGATGACATAGGTCCTGGTCCCCACCATCTTAGAGAAGGGCATTGCAGTGATTGGCTTGCTGTCTGCGACGTCACAGGGGCTATAAAGAGGCGTTCCCGCCGACCGCCATCTTACTGCTGCTGATCTGAGCTTAGGGAGAGGTTGCTGCCGCTTTGTCAGAAGCAGGGATAGCGTTAGGCAGGGTCCATTAACCACAAAACCGCTTGTGCTGCAGCGATTTGCACTGTCCAACACCACCCTCGGTGTGCAGGGACAGTGGAAGTTTTTTTTTTTTTTTTTTTCCCCTCAGCGCTGTAGCTCATTGGGCTGCCCTAGAAGGCTCCCTGATAGCTGCATTGCTGTGTGTACGCCGCTGTGCAAACCAACTGCTTTTTTCAAAGCACAAATCCTCTTGTTCCTTCCTTTCTGCACAGCTATCTTTTTTGTTTGTCCACACTTTTTATTTCATTTGTGCATCAGTCCACTCCTTATTGCTGCCTGCCATACCTGGCTGAGATTACTGCAGGCAGGGAGATAGTAGCTGCCTGCCATACCTGGCTGAGATTACTGCAGGCAGGGAGATAGTAATTGTAGGACATTCCCTGTTTTTTTTTTTTTTTGGTGGGAGATTAAGATTGGCAATTTGGCATTTCTGCTAGAGTGCCATCCCTGTGTGTGCCATCTCTCTCACATAGTGGGCCATAGAAAGCCTTTTCATTTTTCAGTATTTTTTTTTGTGGGGTGTATAAATTCTCCCTGATAAAAATACAGTGGGAGATTAATATTGGCCTTTGGGCTTGTGTGCCAGTCCTGAGTGTGCCATCTCTCTCACAAATAGTGGGCCATAGAAAGCCTATTTTATTTTTTTGGGGTTTTTATAAATTCTCCCTGAAAAAAAGGGAGATTAATATTGGCCTCTGGGCTTGTGTGCCAGTCCTGAGCGTGCCATCTGTGCCAGCCCTGAGCGTGCCATCTCTCTCACAAATAGTGGGCCATAGAAAGCCTATTTATTTTTTTTTTTGGTTTTATAAATTCTCCCTGAAAAAAAGGGAGATTAATATTGGCCTCTGGGCTTGTGTGCCAGTCCTGAGCGTGCCATCTGTGCCAGCCCTGAGCGTGCCATCTCTCTCACAAATAGTGGGCCATAGAAAGCCTATTTAATTTTTTTTTTTGTTTTATAAATTTTCCCTGAAAAAAGGGAGATTAATATTGGCCTCTGGGCTTGTGTGCCAGTTGTGAGCGTGCCATCTGTGCCAGTCCTGAGCGTGCCATCTCTCTCACAAATAGTGGGCCATAGAAAGCCTATTTAAATTTTTTTTTGGTTTTATAAATTCTCCCAGAAAAAAAGGGAGATTAATATTGGCCTCTGGGCTTCTGTGCCAGTCCTGAGCGTGCCATCTGTGCCAGTCCTGAGCGTCCCATCTCTCTCACAAATAGTGGGCCATAGAAAGCCTATTTTATTTTTTTTGGGGGTTTTATAATTTCTCCCTGAAAAAAAGGGAGATTAATATTGGCCTCTGGGCTTGTGTGCCAGTCCTGAGCGTGCCATCTGTGCCAGCCCTGAGCGTGCCATCTCTCTCACAAATAGTGGGCCATAGAAAGCCTATTTTTTTTTTTTTTTTGTTTTATAAATTTTCCCTGAAAAAAGGGAGATTAATATTGGCCTCTGGGCTTGTGTGCCAGTTGTGAGCGTGCCATCTGTGCCAGTCCTGAGCGTGCCATCTCTCTCACAAATAGTGGGCCATAGAAAGCCTATTTAAATATTTTTTTGGTTTTATAAATTCTCCCAGAAAAAAAGGGAGATTAATATTGGCCTCTGGGCTTCTGTGCCAGTCCTGAGCGTGCCATCTGTGCCAGTCCTGAGCGTCCCATCTCTCTCACAAATAGTGGGCCATAGAAAGCCTATTTTATTTTTTTTTTGGGTTTTAGAAATTCTCCCTGGAAAAAAAAAGGGAGATTAATATTGCCCTTTGGGCTTGTGTGCCAGTACTAAGCGTTCCATCTCTCTCTCTCTCTCTCTCAGTCAGTGGGCCATAGAACGCCTATTTTTGGTTTTATTTGTTTTATAAATTCTCCCTGAAAAAATCATTTTATTTTATTTGGTTTCTAAATTCTTCCTGATAAAATCTTTTTTTTTTTATTATTTTTTTTTCTAAAGTCTCCCTGAAAAAAAAAAAAAAAAACAGTGGGAGATTAATATTGGCCTTTCTGCTTGTGTGCCAGTCTTGACTCCTGGGTGTGCCATCTCTCTCTCTCTCTCTCTCTCTCTCTCTCTCTCTCTCCAATTGTGGTCCATAGAAAGCCTATATTTTTTTTCCTTGATTTGGGTTCTAAAATCTACCAGAGAAAATAACTACATCAATCATTGGTAGAAAAATATTGGCCTCTGGGTTTGTGTGCCACTCCTGACTCCTGTGTGCGTCATCTCTCAGTCAGTGGGCCATAGAACGCCTATTTTTGTTTTTATTTGTTTTATAAATTCTCCCTGAAAAAATCATTTTATTTTATTTGGTTTCTAAATTCTTCCTGATAAAATCATATTTTTTTTATTATTTTTTTTTCTAAAGTCTCCCTGAAAAAAAAAAAAAAAACAGTGGGAGATTAATATTGGCCTTTCTGCTTGTGTGCCAGTCTTGACTCCTGGGTGCGTCATCTCTCAGTCAGTGGGCCATAGAACGCCTATTTTTGGTTTTATTTGTTTTATAAATTCTCCCTGAAAAAATCATTTTATTTTATTTGGTTTCTAAATTCTTCCTGATAAAATCACATTTTTTTTATTATTTTTTTTTCTAAAGTCTCCCTGAAAAAAAAAAAAAAAAACAGTGGGAGATTAATATTGGCCTTTCTGCTTGTGTGCCAGTCTTGACTCCTGGGTGCGTCATCTCTCAGTCAGTGGGCCATAGAACGCCTATTTTTGGTTTTATTTGTTTTCTAAATTCTCCCTGAAAAAATCATTTTATTTTATTTGGTTTCTAAATTCTTCCTGATAAAATCACATTTTTTTTATTATTTTTTTTTCTAAAGTCTCCCTGAAAAAAAAAAAAAAAAACAGTGGGAGATTAATATTGGCCTTTCTGCTTGTGTGCCAGTCTTGACTCCTGGGTGCGTAATCTCTCAGTCAGTGGGCCATAGAACGCCTATTTTTGGTTTTATTTGTTTTCTAAATTCTCCCTGAAAAAATCATTTTATTTTATTTGGTTTCTAAATTCTTCCTGATAAAATGACATTTTTTTTATTATTTTTTTTTCTAAAGTCTCCCTGAAAAAAAAAAAAAAAACAGTGGGAGATTAATATTGGCCTTTCTGCTTGTGTGCCAGTCTTGACTCCTGGGTGCGTCATCTCTCAGTCAGTGGGCCATAGAACGCCTATTTTTGGTTTTATTTGTTTTCAAAATTCTCCCTGAAAAAATCATTTTATTTTATTTGGTTTCTAAATTCTTCCTGATAAAATCACATTTTTTTTATTATTTTTTTTTCTAAAGTCTCCCTGAAAAAAAAAAAAAAAAACAGTGGGAGATTAATATTGGCCTTTCTGCTTGTGTGCCAGTCTTGACTCCTGGGTGCGTCATCTCTCAGTCAGTGGGCCATAGAACGCCTATTTTTGGTTTTATTTGTTTTATAAATTCTCCCTGAAAAAATCATTTTATTTTATTTGGTTTCTAAATTCTTCCTGATAAAATCATATTTTTTTTATTATTTTTTTTTCTAAAGTCTCCCTGAAAAAAAAAAAAAAAAAACAACCAAAAAAAACAGTGGGAGATTAATATTGGCCTTTCTGCTTGTGTGCCAGTCTTGACTCCTGGGTGTGCCATCTCTCTCTCTCTCTCTCTCTCTCTCTCTCTCTCTCTCTCTCTCCAATTGTGGTCCATAGAAAGCCTATATTTTTTTTCCTTGATTTGGGTTCTAAAATCTACCAGAGAAAATAACTACATCAATCATTGGTAGAAAAATATTGGCCTCTGGGTTTGTGTGCCACTCCTGACTCCTGTGTGCGTCATCTCTCAGTCAGTGGGCCATAGAACGCCTATTTTTGTTTTTATTTGTTTTATAAATTCTCCCTGAAAAAATCATTTTATTTTATTTGGTTTCTAAATTCTTCCTGATAAAATCATATTTTTTTTATTATTTTTTTTTCTAAAGTCTCCCTGAAAAAAAAAAAAAAAAAAAAAAAAAACAGTGGGAGATTAATATTGGCCTTTCTGCTTGTGTGCCAGTCTTGACTCCTGGGTGTGCCATCTCTCTCTCTCTCTCTCTCTCTCTCCAATTGTGGTCCATAGAAAGCCTACATTTTTTTTCCTTGATTTGGGTTCCAAAATCTACCAGAGAAAATAACTCCATCAATCATTGGTAGAAAAATATTGGCCTCTGGGCTTGTGTGCCACTCCTGATTCCTGTGTGCGTCATCTCTCACTCAGTGGCCCATAGAAAGCATATAGTTTGTTACATTTGTTTTCTAAATTCTCCCTGCAAAAATCTTTTTTTTTTTTTTGGGGGGGTTTCTAAAGTGTTCCTGAAAAAAATAAAAATAAAAAAAAAATAATAGTGTGACATTAATATTAACATTTGTGCTTCAGTGACAGTCCTGCGTGTGGGGCATCTCTCTAATTTGCAGCCACCAAAAAAAGAGTGTGTAACATTGGGCCTGATTTTCGCTGTGGTCTCACCAACCTGTAAAGGGGTAGCTAAATCATACTGAAGTTATAGCTC
This sequence comes from Ranitomeya imitator, assembly GCF_032444005.1. Lineage (NCBI taxonomy): Eukaryota > Metazoa > Chordata > Amphibia > Anura > Dendrobatidae > Ranitomeya > Ranitomeya imitator. Next base: position 144,157,254 of record NC_091286.1, on the reverse strand, counting down.
ACCGTGTAAGTTGTGTGACTGCAACAAATAACGTTAGTTTGGTTACGTTTTTAAAACAATGAGGAAGTCTAGTGGAAGAGGTCGTGGCCGGGGGCGTTCATTGTCAGCTGGTAATGAGGGTAGTGGTAGTGGTGGAGCATCAGGTGGTCGTGGGGGAAAAAATATTGCACCTAAGTCTGGAGCTGTGGAGCCAGGTTCGTCGTCCGGCTACACAAGGCCTCGAACGCTCCCTTTTCTGGGATTAGGAAAACCGCTTTTAAAGCCGGAGCAGCAAGAGCAAGTTTTGGCTTATCTTGCTGACTCAGCCTCTAGCTCTTTTGCCTCATCTCGTGAAACTGGTAAAAGTAAAAGCAGCGCGTCGTTAGTGGATGTTCACGGTCAGGGACAAGTCACTTCCTTGTCCTCTTCAGCAAAAACAACAACAGAGAAGAATGCAGCAGGCGACACAACGGGTTACTCCATGGAGCTCTTTACACATACCGTCCCTGGCTTAGAAAGTGAAGCAGTTAACAGTCCATGCCCATTACAAATTGAATCTGACATGGAGTGCACTGACGCACAGCCACAGCCAGACTACTATGCTGGTCCTTTGACTCAGACCACAACATTGCCCTCGCAGGGTGCTGATCAAGAATCAGACCCTGATGAGACTATGTTGCCCCATCACGAACGCTATACCACCGAACGACACGGTGACACAGACGAAGTTGCGCAGGAGGTACAAGAAGAGTTATTAGATGACCCAGTTCTTGACCCCGATTGGCAGCCATTGGGGGAACAGGGTGCAGGCGGCAGCAGTTCTGAAGCAGAGGAGGAGGAGGGGCCGCAGCAGGCATCAACATCGCCACAGGTTCCATCTGCCGGGCCCGTATCTTGCCCAAAACGCGTGGCAAAGCCAAAACCTGGTGGAGGACAGCGTGGCCATCCGGTTAAAGCTCAGTCTGCAATGCCTGAAAAGGTATCCGATGCTAGAAAGAGTGCAGTCTGGCATTTTTTTAAACAACATCCAATTGATCAGCGCAAAGTCATCTGTCAAAAATGTTCTACTTCCTTAAGCAGAGGTCAGAATCTGAAAAGTCTCAATACTAGTTGCATGCATAGACATTTAACCACCATGCATTTGAAAGCTTGGACTAACTACCAAACGTCCCTTAAGGTTGTTGCACCCTCGGCCAATGAAGCTAGTCATCAACGCAACATCCCTTCCGGCAGTGTAGGACCACCATTTAGCGCACCACCTGCTGTATCTGTGCAGGTATCTTTGCCAGGCCAAAGCAGTCAGGGTCAGGGAATCACCAGTTTCGTAGTAGGAAACACTGCATCTAGGGCACCGGCGGCAACAATACCATCTCCCACCGTCTCTCAGTCTGCCATGTCCACCGGCACCCCCGCTAGTTCCACGATCTCCAGCTCTCCAGTCCAGCTCACCCTACATGAGACTATGGTTAGAAAAAGGAAATACTTAGCCTCGCATCCGCGTACACAGGGTTTGAACGCCCACATAGCTAGACTAATCTCGTTAGAGATGATGCCCTACCGGTTAGTTGAAAGCGAAGCTTTCAAAGACCTGATGGACTACGCTGTACCACGCTACGAGCTACCCAGTCGACACTTTTTTTCCAGAAAAGCCATCCCAGCCCTCCACCAGCATGTTAAAGAGCGCATCGTCCATGCACTCAGGCAATCTGTGAGCACAAAGGTGCACCTGACAACAGATGCATGGACCAGTAGGCATGGCCAGGGACGTTACGTGTCCATCACGGCACACTGGGTAAATGTGGTGGATTCAGGGTCCACAGGGGACAGCAAGTTTGGGACAGTTCTGCCTAGCCCACGGTCTAGTAAACAGTTGTCTGTAGCCGTTCGCACCCCCTCCTCCTCCTCCTCCTCCTCCTCGTCCTCCTGCAGAAGCAAGAGCTCGTCCACAGACCGCAGTCGCACAAACACTCCATCCGCACCTGCCACTGTTGCACACCAGGTCTCCCATTATGGGGCAGCTACTGGCATACGTCAGCAGGCTGTATTGGCTATGAAGTGTTTGGGCGACAATAGACACACCGCGGAAGTTCTGTCCGAGTTCTTGCAGCAAGAAACGCAGTCGTGGCTGGGCACTGTAGATCTTGAGGCAGGCAAGGTAGTGAGTGATAACGGAAGGAATTTCATGGCTGCCATCTCCCTTTCCCAACTGAAACACATTCCTTGCCTGGCTCACACCTTAAACCTGGTGGTGCAGTGCTTCCTGAAAAGTTATCCGGGGTTATCCGACCTGCTCCTCAAAGTGCGTGGACTTTGCGCACATATCCGCCGTTCGCCTGTACACTCCAGCCGTATGCAGACCTATCAGCGTTCTTTGAACCTTCCCCAGCATCGCCTAATCATAGACGTTGCAACAAGGTGGAACTCAACACTGCACATGCTTCAGAGACTGTGCGAACAGAGGCGGGCTGTTATGTTTTTGTGGGAGGATACACATACACGGGCAGGCAGTAGGATGGCAGACATGGAGTTGTCAGGTGTGCAGTGGTCGAAGATTCAAGACATGTGTCAAGTCCTTCAGTGTTTTGAGGAATGCACACGGCTAGGGTTGAGCGAAACGGGTCGAACATTTTCAAAAGTCGCCGACTTTTGGCTAAGTCGGGGTTTCATGAAACCCGATCCGACCCCTGTGCGGGGTCGGCCATGCGGTACGCGACTTTCGCGCCAAAGTCGCGTTTCAATGACGCGAAAAGCGCCATTTCTCAGCCAATGAAGGTAAACGCAGAGTGTGGGCAGCGTGATGACATAGGTCCTGGTCCCCACCATCTTAGAGAAGGGCATTGCAGTGATTGGCTTGCTGTCTGCGACGTCACAGGGGCTATAAAGAGGCGTTCCCGCCGACCGCCATCTTACTGCTGCTGATCTGAGCTTAGGGAGAGGTTGCTGCCGCTTTGTCAGAAGCAGGGATAGCGTTAGGCAGGGTCCATTAACCACAAAACCGCTTGTGCTGCAGCGATTTGCACTGTCCAACACCACCCTCGGTGTGCAGGGACAGTGGAAGTTTTTTTTTTTTTTTTTTTCCCCTCAGCGCTGTAGCTCATTGGGCTGCCCTAGAAGGCTCCCTGATAGCTGCATTGCTGTGTGTACGCCGCTGTGCAAACCAACTGCTTTTTTCAAAGCACAAATCCTCTTGTTCCTTCCTTTCTGCACAGCTATCTTTTTTGTTTGTCCACACTTTTTATTTCATTTGTGCATCAGTCCACTCCTTATTGCTGCCTGCCATACCTGGCTGAGATTACTGCAGGCAGGGAGATAGTAGCTGCCTGCCATACCTGGCTGAGATTACTGCAGGCAGGGAGATAGTAATTGTAGGACATTCCCTGTTTTTTTTTTTTTTTTTTTTTTGGTGGGAGATTAAGATTGGCAATTTGGCATTTCTGCTAGAGTGCCATCCCTGTGTGTGCCATCTCTCTCACATAGTGGGCCATAGAAAGCCTTTTCATTTTTCTGTATTTTTTTGTGTGGGGTGTATAAATTCTCCCTGATAAAAATACAGTGGGAGATTAATATTGGCCTTTGGGCTTGTGTGCCAGTCCTGAGTGTGCCATCTCTCTCACAAATAGTGGGCCATAGAAAGCCTATTTTATTTTTTTTGGGGTTTTATAAATTCTCCCTGAAAAAAAGGGAGATTAATATTGGCCTCTGGGCTTGTGTGCCAGTCCTGAGCGTGCCATCTGTGCCAGCCCTGAGCGTGCCATCTCTCTCACAAATAGTGGGCCATAGAAAGCCTATTTATTTTTTTTTTTGGTTTTATAAATTCTCCCTGAAAAAAAGGGAGATTAATATTGGCCTCTGGGCTTGTGTGCCAGTCCTGAGCGTGCCATCTGTGCCAGCCCTGAGCGTGCCATCTCTCTCACAAATAGTGGGCCATAGAAAGCCTATTTAATTTTTTTTTTTGTTTTATAAATTTTCCCTGAAAAAAGGGAGATTAATATTGGCCTCTGGGCTTGTGTGCCAGTTGTGAGCGTGCCATCTGTGCCAGTCCTGAGCGTGCCATCTCTCTCACAAATAGTGGGCCATAGAAAGCCTATTTAAATTTTTTTTTGGTTTTATAAATTCTCCCAGAAAAAAAGGGAGATTAATATTGGCCTCTGGGCTTCTGTGCCAGTCCTGAGCGTGCCATCTGTGCCAGTCCTGAGCGTCCCATCTCTCTCACAAATAGTGGGCCATAGAAAGCCTATTTTATTTTTTTTGGGGGTTTTATAATTTCTCCCTGAAAAAAAGGGAGATTAATATTGGCCTCTGGGCTTGTGTGCCAGTCCTGAGCGTGCCATCTGTGCCAGCCCTGAGCGTGCCATCTCTCTCACAAATAGTGGGCCATAGAAAGCCTATTTATTTTTTTTTTTTGTTTTATAAATTTTCCCTGAAAAAAGGGAGATTAATATTGGCCTCTGGGCTTGTGTGCCAGTTGTGAGCGTGCCATCTGTGCCAGTCCTGAGCGTGCCATCTCTCTCACAAATAGTGGGCCATAGAAAGCCTATTTAAATATTTTTTTGGTTTTATAAATTCTCCCAGAAAAAAAGGGAGATTAATATTGGCCTCTGGGCTTCTGTGCCAGTCCTGAGCGTGCCATCTGTGCCAGTCCTGAGCGTCCCATCTCTCTCACAAATAGTGGGCCATAGAAAGCCTATTTTATTTTTTTTTTGGGTTTTAGAAATTCTCCCTGGAAAAAAAAAGGGAGATTAATATTGCCCTTTGGGCTTGTGTGCCAGTACTAAGCGTTCCATCTCTCTCTCTCTCTCTCTCAGTCAGTGGGCCATAGAACGCCTATTTTTGGTTTTATTTGTTTTATAAATTCTCCCTGAAAAAATCATTTTATTTTATTTGGTTTCTAAATTCTTCCTGATAAAATCTTTTTTTTTTTATTATTTTTTTTTCTAAAGTCTCCCTGAAAAAAAAAAAAAAAAACAGTGGGAGATTAATATTGGCCTTTCTGCTTGTGTGCCAGTCTTGACTCCTGGGTGTGCCATCTCTCTCTCTCTCTCTCTCTCTCTCTCTCTCTCTCCAATTGTGGTCCATAGAAAGCCTATATTTTTTTTCCTTGATTTGGGTTCTAAAATCTGCCAGAGAAAATAACTACATCAATAATTGGTAGAAAAATATTGGCCTCTGGGTTTGTGTGCCACTCCTGACTCCTGTGTGCGTCATCTCTCAGTCAGTGGGCCATAGAACGCCTATTTTTGTTTTTATTTGTTTTATAAATTCTCCCTGAAAAAATCATTTTATTTTATTTGTTTTCTAAATTCTTCCTGATAAAATCATATTTTTTTTATTATTTTTTTTTCTAAAGTCTCCCTGAAAAAAAAAAAAAAAAACAGTGGGAGATTAATATTGGCCTTTCTGCTTGTGTGCCAGTCTTGACTCCTGGGTGCGTCATCTCTCAGTCAGTGGGCCATAGAACGCCTATTTTTGGTTTTATTTGTTTTCTAAATTCTCCCTGAAAAAATCATTTTATTTTATTTGGTTTCTAAATTCTTCCTGATAAAATCACATTTTTTTTATTATTTTTTTTTCTAAAGTCTCCCTGAAAAAAAAAAAAAAAAACAGTGGGAGATTAATATTGGCCTTTCTGCTTGTGTGCCAGTCTTGACTCCTGGGTGCGTCATCTCTCAGTCAGTGGGCCATAGAACGCCTATTTTTGGTTTTATTTGTTTTCTAAATTCTCCCTGAAAAAATCATTTTATTTTATTTGGTTTCTAAATTCTTCCTGATAAAATCACATTTTTTTTATTATTTTTTTTTCTAAAGTCTCCCTGAAAAAAAAAAAAAAAAACAGTGGGAGATTAATATTGGCCTTTCTGCTTGTGTGCCAGTCTTGACTCCTGGGTGCGTCATCTCTCAGTCAGTGGGCCATAGAACGCCTATTTTTGGTTTTATTTGTTTTCTAAATTCTCCCTGAAAAAATCATTTTATTTTATTTGGTTTCTAAATTCTTCCTGATAAAATGACATTTTTTTTATTATTTTTTTTTCTAAAGTCTCCCTGAAAAAAAAAAAAAAAAACAGTGGGAGATTAATATTGGCCTTTCTGCTTGTGTGCCAGTCTTGACTCCTGGGTGCGTCATCTCTCAGTCAGTGGGCCATAGAACGCCTATTTTTGGTTTTATTTGTTTTCAAAATTCTCCCTGAAAAAATCATTTTATTTTATTTGGTTTCTAAATTCTTCCTGATAAAATCACATTTTTTTTATTATTTTTTTTTCTAAAGTCTCCCTGAAAAAAAAAAAAAAAAACAGTGGGAGATTAATATTGGCCTTTCTGCTTGTGTGCCAGTCTTGACTCCTGGGTGCGTCATCTCTCAGTCAGTGGGCCATAGAACGCCTATTTTTGGTTTTATTTGTTTTATAAATTCTCCCTGAAAAAATCATTTTATTTTATTTGGTTTCTAAATTCTTCCTGATAAAATCATATTTTTTTTATTATTTTTTTTTCTAAAGTCTCCCTGAAAAAAAAAAAAAAAAAAAAAAAACAGTGGGAGATTAATATTGGCCTTTCTGCTTGTGTGCCAGTCTTGACTCCTGGGTGTGCCATCTCTCTCTCTCTCTCTCTCTCTCTCCAATTGTGGTCCATAGAAAGCCTACATTTTTTTTCCTTGATTTGGGTTCCAAAATCTACCAGAGAAAATAACTCCATCAATCATTGGTAGAAAAATATTGGCCTCTGGGCTTGTGTGCCACTCCTGATTCCTGTGTGCGTCATCTCTCACTCAGTGGCCCATAGAAAGCATATAGTTTGTTACATTTGTTTTCTAAATTCTCCCTGCAAAAATCTTTTTTTTTTTTTTGGGGGGGTTTCTAAAGTGTTCCTGAAAAAAATAAAAATAAAAAAAAAATAATAGTGTGACATTAATATTAACATTTGTGCTTCAGTGACAGTCCTGCGTGTGGGGCATCTCTCTAATTTGCAGCCACCAAAAAAAGAGTGTGTAACATTGGGCCTGATTTTCGCTGTGGTCTCACCAACCTGTAAAGGGGTAGCTAAATCATACTGAAGTTATAGCTCACCGTGTAAGTTGTGTGACTGCAACAAATAACGTTAGTTTGGTTACGTTTTTAAAACAATGAGGAAGTCTAGTGGAAGAGGTCGTGGCCGGGGGCGTTCATTGTCAGCTGGTAATGAGGGTAGTGGTAGTGGTGGAGCATCAGGTGGTCGTGGGGGAAAAAATATTGCACCTAAGTCTGGAGCTGTGGAGCCAGGTTCGTCGTCCGGCTACACAAGGCCTCGAACGCTCCCTTTTCTGGGATTAGGAAAACCGCTTTTAAAGCCGGAGCAGCAAGAGCAAGTTTTGGCTTATCTTGCTGACTCAGCCTCTAGCTCTTTTGCCTCATCTCGTGAAACTGGTAAAAGTAAAAGCAGCGCGTCGTTAGTGGATGTTCACGGTCAGGGACAAGTCACTTCCTTGTCCTCTTCAGCAAAAACAACAACAGAGAAGAATGCAGCAGGCGACACAACGGGTTACTCCATGGAGCTCTTTACACATACCGTCCCTGGCTTAGAAAGTGAAGCAGTTAACAGTCCATGCCCATTACAAATTGAATCTGACATGGAGTGCACTGACGCACAGCCACAGCCAGACTACTATGCTGGTCCTTTGACTCAGACCACAACATTGCCCTCGCAGGGTGCTGATCAAGAATCAGACCCTGATGAGACTATGTTGCCCCATCACGAACGCTATACCACCGAACGACACGGTGACACAGACGAAGTTGCGCAGGAGGTACAAGAAGAGTTATTAGATGACCCAGTTCTTGACCCCGATTGGCAGCCATTGGGGGAACAGGGTGCAGGCGGCAGCAGTTCTGAAGCAGAGGAGGAGGAGGGGCCGCAGCAGGCATCAACATCGCCACAGGTTCCATCTGCCGGGCCCGTATCTTGCCCAAAACGCGTGGCAAAGCCAAAACCTGGTGGAGGACAGCGTGGCCATCCGGTTAAAGCTCAGTCTGCAATGCCTGAAAAGGTATCCGATGCTAGAAAGAGTGCAGTCTGGCATTTTTTTAAACAACATCCAATTGATCAGCGCAAAGTCATCTGTCAAAAATGTTCTACTTCCTTAAGCAGAGGTCAGAATCTGAAAAGTCTCAATACTAGTTGCATGCATAGACATTTAACCACCATGCATTTGAAAGCTTGGACTAACTACCAAACGTCCCTTAAGGTTGTTGCACCCTCGGCCAATGAAGCTAGTCATCAACGCAACATCCCTTCCGGCAGTGTAGGACCACCATTTAGCGCACCACCTGCTGTATCTGTGCAGGTATCTTTGCCAGGCCAAAGCAGTCAGGGTCAGGGAATCACCAGTTTCGTAGTAGGAAACACTGCATCTAGGGCACCGGCGGCAACAATACCATCTCCCACCGTCTCTCAGTCTGCCATGTCCACCGGCACCCCCGCTAGTTCCACGATCTCCAGCTCTCCAGTCCAGCTCACCCTACATGAGACTATGGTTAGAAAAAGGAAATACTTAGCCTCGCATCCGCGTACACAGGGTTTGAACGCCCACATAGCTAGACTAATCTCGTTAGAGATGATGCCCTACCGGTTAGTTGAAAGCGAAGCTTTCAAAGACCTGATGGACTACGCTGTACCACGCTACGAGCTACCCAGTCGACACTTTTTTTCCAGAAAAGCCATCCCAGCCCTCCACCAGCATGTTAAAGAGCGCATCGTCCATGCACTCAGGCAATCTGTGAGCACAAAGGTGCACCTGACAACAGATGCATGGACCAGTAGGCATGGCCAGGGACGTTACGTGTCCATCACGGCACACTGGGTAAATGTGGTGGATTCAGGGTCCACAGGGGACAGCAAGTTTGGGACAGTTCTGCCTAGCCCACGGTCTAGTAAACAGTTGTCTGTAGCCGTTCGCACCCCCTCCTCCTCCTCCTCCTCCTCCTCGTCCTCCTGCAGAAGCAAGAGCTCGTCCACAGACCGCAGTCGCACAAACACTCCATCCGCACCTGCCACTGTTGCACACCAGGTCTCCCATTATGGGGCAGCTACTGGCATACGTCAGCAGGCTGTATTGGCTATGAAGTGTTTGGGCGACAATAGACACACCGCGGAAGTTCTGTCCGAGTTCTTGCAGCAAGAAACGCAGTCGTGGCTGGGCACTGTAGATCTTGAGGCAGGCAAGGTAGTGAGTGATAACGGAAGGAATTTCATGGCTGCCATCTCCCTTTCCCAACTGAAACACATTCCTTGCCTGGCTCACACCTTAAACCTGGTGGTGCAGTGCTTCCTGAAAAGTTATCCGGGGTTATCCGACCTGCTCCTCAAAGTGCGTGGACTTTGCGCACATATCCGCCGTTCGCCTGTACACTCCAGCCGTATGCAGACCTATCAGCGTTCTTTGAACCTTCCCCAGCATCGCCTAATCATAGACGTTGCAACAAGGTGGAACTCAACACTGCACATGCTTCAGAGACTGTGCGAACAGAGGCGGGCTGTTATGTTTTTGTGGGAGGATACACATACACGGGCAGGCAGTAGGATGGCAGACATGGAGTTGTCAGGTGTGCAGTGGTCGAAGATTCAAGACATGTGTCAAGTCCTTCAGTGTTTTGAGGAATGCACACGGCTGGTTAGTGCAGACAACGCCATAATAAGCATGAGCATCCCCCTAATGCGTCTGCTGATGCAAAGTTTGACGCACATAAAGGATCAGGCGTCTGCACCAGAGGAAGAGGAAAGCCTTGATGACAGTCAGCGATTGTCTGGTCAGGGCAGTGTACATGACGAGGTACCGGGCGAAGAGGAGGTGGAGGATGAGGAGGATGATGGGGATGAGTATATTTTTAATGAGGAAGCTTTCCCGGGGGCACGGGAAATTGGTGGCGTGGCAAGGCCGGGTTCTGGTTTTTTGAGGGACACAAGTGACGTAGATTTGCCTGCAACTGCCCCTCAACCAAGCACAACCGCAGATTTGACAACGGGAACTTTGGCCCACATGGCGGATTATGCCTTGCGTATCCTCAAAAGGGACACACGCATTACAAAAATGATGAACGATGACGATTACTGGTTGGCCTGCCTCCTTGATCCTCGCTATAAAGGCAAATTGCAAAATATTATGCCACATGAGAACTTGGAACTAATATTAGCAACAAAACAATCAACTCTTGTTGACCGTTTGCTTCTGGCATTCCCTGCACACAGCGCCCGTGATCGTTCTCACACGAGCTCCAGGGGCCAGCAGACCAGAGGTGTTAGAGGGGCAGAAATCAGAAGTGGCGTTGGCCAGAGGGGTTTTCTGACCAGGTTGTGGAGTGATTTTTCTATGACCGCAGACAGGACAGGTACTGCAGCATCAATTCAAAGTGACAGGAGACAACATTTGTCCAGTATGGTTACAAACTATTTTTCATCCCTTATCGACGTTCTCCCTCAACCGTCATTCCCATTTGATTACTGGGCATCCAAATTAGACACCTGGCCAGAATTGGCAGAATATGCATTGCAGGAGCTTGCTTGCCCGGCAGCTAGTGTCCTATCAGAAAGAGTATTCAGTGCTGCAGGTTCAATACTAACAGAAAAAAGGACTCGTCTGGCTACCCAAAATGTAGATGATCTAACCTTCATTAAAATGAACCACAACTGGATTTCAAAATCTTTTGCCCCACCCTGCCCGGCTGACACCTAGCTTTCCTATGAAAAGGTCTTGCCTGTGGACTATTCTGAATGACTTTTCCAATCTCGTAATTTTCTTCACCTGATTGTCCAGCATACGACATGTTTCCACCTCACGAAATGGCCAAACTCCCCACACGGGGCCGTGCTATCGCCACTTTGCGCTTGGACCCTTGAGAGTGCTGTTTGTCTGAAGAGGTGGGTGTGGCCGCTTTTGGTCGACGGCACTGCCACTGGGTCCCTCATAGTACAATAAAGTGTCTCTGGCGGTGGTGGTGCGCACCCAACGTCAGACACACCGTTGTAATATGAGGGGCCCTGTGCCTGTAACGCCGGCCACAAGACAGTTCCCCCCCCCAGCTCAAACAGTGCTCTACCACTAGCAAAATTATCTCTCACAGCTTCACCAATGTGTAGTCTAGGCGCTGACATCCTTCAATGCCTGGCACTGACAATACCATTGTTTTGACATTTTAGTTATGTTAGGCCTTCGAAGCCTGTCTGCGGTCCCTTCTTTCTACAACTACTACACTGACCAGGCCACTGCTGGCCGTGTTACCCTGGAACCAATTTAAAAGTGCCTACAGTCAGCCCAATTTTGTTATGTTAGGCCTTCGAAGACTGTCTGCCGTCACTCCTTCCACTAGACTTCCACTGACCATACACTGCTGCCCATGTACCCCTGGAACCAATTTAAAGTGCCTACAGCCAGCCCAATTTTGTTATGTTAGGCCTTCGAAGCCTGTCTGCGGTCACTCCTTCCACTAGACTTCCACTGACCAGACCACTGCTGCCCGTGTACCCCTGGAACCAATTTAAAAGTGCCTACAGCCAGCCCAAGTTTGTTATGTTAGGCCTTGGAAGCCTGTCTGCGGTCACTCCTTCCACTAGACTTCCACTGACCAGACCACTGCTGCCCGTGTACCCCTGGAACCAATTTAAAAGTGCCTACAGCCAGCCCAAGTTTGTTATGTTAGGCCTTGGAAGCCTGTCTGCGGTCACTCCTTCCACTAGACTTCCACTGACCAGACCACTGCTGCCCGTGTACCCCTGGAACCAATTTAAAAGTGCCTACAGCCAGCCCAAGTTTGTTATGTTAGGCCTTCGAAGCCTGTCTGCGGTCCATTCTTTCAACTACTACTACACTGACCAGGTCACTGCTGCCCGTGTACCCCTGGAACCAATTTAAAAGTGCCTACAGCCAGCCCAAGTTTGTTATGTTAGGCCTTGGAAGCCTGTCTGCGGTCACTCCTTCCACTAGACTTCCACTGACCAGACCACTGCTGCCCGTGTACCCCTGGAACCAATTTAAAAGTGCCTACAGCCAGCCCAAGTTTGTTATGTTAGGCCTTGGAAGCCTGTCTGCGGTCACTCCTTCCACTAGGCCTCCACTGACCACACCACTGCTGTCCGTGTACCCCTGGAACCAATTTAAAATTGCCTACAGCCATGTGTTATTATTTTAGGCCTTCGATGCCTGTCTGCGGTCACTCCTTCCACTAGGCCTCCACTGACCACACCACTGCTGTCCGTGTACCCCTGGAACCAATTTAAAATTGCCTACAGCCAGCCCAATTTTTTTATTTTAGGCCTTCGATGCCTGTCTGCGGTCCATTCTTTCAACTACTACTACACTGACCAGGTCACTGCTGCCCGTGTACCCCTGGAACCAATTTAAAAGTGCCTACAGCCAGCCCAAGTTTGTTATGTTAGGCCTTCGAAGCCTGTCTGCGGTCCATTCTTTCAACTACTACTACACTGACCAGGTCACTGCTGCCCGTGTACCCCTGGAACCAATTTAAAAGTGCCTACAGCCAGCCCAAGTTTGTTATGTTAGGCCTTGGAAGCCTGTCTGCGGTCACTCCTTCCACTAGACTTCCACTGACCAGACCACTGCTGCCCGTGTACCCCTGGAACCAATTTAAAAGTGCCTACAGCCAGCCCAAGTTTGTTATGTTAGGCCTTGGAAGCCTGTCTGCGGTCACTCCTTCCACTAGGCCTCCACTGACCACACCACTGCTGTCCGTGTACCCCTGGAACCAATTTAAAATTGCCTACAGCCATGTGTTATTATTTTAGGCCTTCGATGCCTGTCTGCGGTCACTCCTTCCACTAGGCCTCCACTGACCACACCACTGCTGTCCGTGTACCCCTGGAACCAATTTAAAATTGCCTACAGCCAGCCCAATTTTTTTATTTTAGGCCTTCGATGCCTGTCTGCGGTCCATTCTTTCAACTACTACTACACTGACCAGGTCACTGCTGCCCGTGTACCCCTGGAACCAATTTAAAAGTGCCTACAGCCAGCCCAAGTTCGTTATGTTAGGCCTTGGAAGCCTGTCTGCGGTCACTCCTTCCACTAGACTTCCACTGACCAGACCACTGCTGCCCGTGTACCCCTGGAACCAATTTAAAATTGCCTACAGCCAGCCCAATTTTTTTATTTTAGGCCTTCGATGCCTGTCTGCGGTCCATTCTTTCAACTACTACTACACTGACCAGGTCACTGCTGCCCGTGTACCCCTGGAACCAATTTAAAATTGCCTACAGCCAGCCCAATTTTTTTATTTTAGGCCTTCGATGCCTGTCTGCGGTCCATTCTTTCAACTACTACTACACTGACCAGGTCACTGCTGCCCGTCTACCCCTGGAACCAATTTAAAATTGCCTACAGCCATGTGTTATTATTTTAGGCCTTCGATGCCTGTCTGCGGTCACTCCTTCCACTAGGCCTCCACTGACCACACCACTGCTGTCCGTGTACCCCTGGAACCAATTTAAAATTGCCTACAGCCATGTGTTATTATTTTAGGCCTTCGATGCCTGTCTGCGGTCACTCCTTCCACTAGGCCTCCACTGACCACACCACTGCTGTCCGTGTACCCCTGGAACCAATTTAAAATTGCCTACAGCCAGCCCAATTTTTTTATTTTAGGCCTTCGATGCCTGTCTGCGGTCCATTCTTTCAACTACTACTACACTGACCAGGTCACTGCTGCCCGTGTACCCCTGGAACCAATTTAAAATTGCCTACAGCCATGTGTTATTATTTTAGGCCTTCGATGCCTGTCTGCGGTCACTCCTTCCACTAGGCCTCCACTGACCACACCACTGCTGCCCGTGTACCCCTGGAACCAATTTAAAATTGCCTACAGCCAGCCCAATTTTTTTATTTTAGGCCTTCGATGCCTGTCTGCGGTCCATTCTTTCAACTACTACTACACTGACCAGGTCACTGCTGCCCGTGTACCCCTGGAACCAACATCAGAAAATATAAAAATAAGTATTTTGCTTATAAAAAAGAAAATACTGGTGAGATATCAAATGCAGACATTTTAACATTAAAAACAAACACACAACTAAAATCTGGTACAGTACTAAAAATGGCCACCAGCTACAATTACTTTCTCCTGCAAGTAGTTAACTGAAAGTTTTTTTAAATTGAAAACACACATATGGCATCCACCGAGTGTTGTCCTGTCGCGTCTTCTTTATATTATTGCCGAGAAGATGCAAAATAATGAAAATAATAAAATCATTAATTACCAAAATAATAGAGAAAGTCAACACCACATTGCAAATAAACATTCATTCCAAATAAAGAAGCAGGGCGCGTCCGAGGGTGAGTATATACCTAATAAGAATCTAATCACCCTCGGACGCGCAATGCTTATTTCCAACAGCCTTCCTTCCTAAGAATCATCCCTTCCGTGGTGTAGAGAGACGTTGTGTTACACTCCAAGGTGTTCCCCAGGTTGCCTTTCCTGAGCTTCGATCTACCGGCTCTCGTTTAGTAGTTGTTGGAAACTACGCTGCATTAGGCCTTCAAATTGGGTATGGGGTGTAGAGAGATGGTGTGTTCCACTCCAAGGTGTTCCCCAGGTTGCCTTTCCTGAGCTTCGATATTCCGGCTCTCGTTTAGTAGTTGTCGGAAACTACGCTGCATTAGGCCTACAAATTGGGTATGTGGTGTAGAGAGAGGGTGTGTTACACTCCAAGGTGTTCCCCAGGTTGCCTTTCCTGAGCTTCGATCTTCATGCTCTCGTTTAGTAGTTGTCGGAAACTACGCTGCATTAGGCCTACAAATTGGGTATGGGGTGTAGAGAGAGGGTTTGTTACACTCCAAGGTGTTCCCCAGGTTGCCTTTCCTGAGCTTCGATCTTCCGGCTCTCGTTTAGTAGTTGTTGGAAACTACGCTGCATTAGGCCTTCAAATTGGGTATGGGGTGTAGCGAGAGGGTGTGTTACACTCCAAGGTGTTCCCCAGGTTGCCTTTCCTGAGCTTCGATCTTCCGGCTCTCGTTTAGTAGTTCTTGGAAACTACACTGCATTAGACCTTCAAATTGGGTATGGGGTGTAGAGAGAGGGTGTGTTACACTCTAAGGTGTTCCCCAGGTTTCCTTGCCATTGCTTCGGTCTTCCGACTCTCGTTTAGTAGTTGTAGAAAAGTACACTGCATTAGGCCATACAAAATGGGTATGGGGTGGAGAGAGATGGTGTGTTACACTCCAAGGTGTTCCCCAGGTTGCCTTTCCTGAGCTTCTATCTTCAGGCTCTCATTAAATTGTGGTTAAATGGAACAACTGCATTTGGCGTACTAGTTGGTTTGGGGCCTACTATCGGTGTCTGCCACTCCTTGCTGTTCTCCTCCACTGAACAAAGCTGTGCCGCCTGTTTACTACGGTTGCCAATTTTGAACTGCATTTCGACTACTTACTGATTTGGCCCTACTCTCTGTGTCAGCCTCTCATTCCAGTTGTCCTCCACTGCAATGCCCCCTGGTTATTCCTGTGTTACCAATTTTGAACTGCATTTAGCCCACTTTCTTCTTTGGGCCTATATCTGTGTTTCCACTTCATCGTGCCCATTGCCCAGCCAGTGATAGATGAGTCTGCTGGTACATTGACCCATAACGCAACATTCCCCGTGCACGCTACACAACAACATTGTGACCCTGCTGAAAGTCAGGTTGCTCTTCCCGCATACCATACCACCTTACACGGGGACAAAGAGGAAGGTGCAGATGAAAGTGCAGGTTCCTTCATCAGGTGGGGGGAGGAATACTAGTTGGCGACGTCACTGGCACAGGGCCTCTCATAGTACGCAAAAGTGTTGCTGCCGGTGGGAGGCGCCCCCGCCGTGCAAACACACCGCTGTACTTTGAGGGGCCCTGTGCCAGTGCCAATGCCAACGAGTGGGCCCCCCCTGCTTGCTCAGGTTCACAGCACTTGCAAAGTTGAAATACTTACCTCTCCCTGCTCCACTGCCGTGACGTGGTCCAGATTTCCTGGGCCCACTAATTACTTGAACCAGCCCTACCCCCCACAACTTTAGCCAAATGACCCCCAATTTCAAATGCCTTCCAATTATTATAAGGTAAATTACGCTTGACAAGCTTCATTAAGAAGAATGGATGGTTTTGACATTAAAATGGGCACTCTAGGTGTTTTCCTGGCCCCCACTCACTGCCGACTATGCTGCCCCATTGACTTGCATTGGGTTTCGTGTTTCGGTCGATCCCGACTTTACGTCATAATCGGCCGATTTCACTCGACCCGACTTTGGACATAGTCGGGTTTCGCAAAACCCGGCTCGACTCTAAAAAGGTCAAGGTCGCTCAACTCTACACACGGCTGGTTAGTGCAGACAACGCCATAATAAGCATGAGCATCCCCCTAATGCGTCTGCTGATGCAAAGTTTGACGCACATAAAGGATCAGGCGTCTGCACCAGAGGAAGAGGAAAGCCTTGATGACAGTCAGCGATTGTCTGGTCAGGGCAGTGTACATGACGAGGTACCGGGCGAAGAGGAGGTGGAGGATGAGGAGGATGATGGGGATGAGTATATTTTTAATGAGGAAGCTTTCCCGGGGGCACGGGAAATTGGTGGCGTGGCAAGGCCGGGTTCTGGTTTTTTGAGGGACACAAGTGACGTAGATTTGCCTGCAACTGCCCCTCAACCAAGCACAACCGCAGATTTGACAACGGGAACTTTGGCCCACATGGCGGATTATGCCTTGCGTATCCTCAAAAGGGACACACGCATTACAAAAATGATGAACGATGACGATTACTGGTTGGCCTGCCTCCTTGATCCTCGCTATAAAGGCAAATTGCAAAATATTATGCCACATAAGAACTTGGAACTAATATTAGCAACAAAACAATCAACTCTTGTTGACCGTTTGCTTCTGGCATTCCCTGCACACAGCGCCCGTGATCGTTCTCACACGAGCTCCAGGGGCCAGCAGACCAGAGGTGTTAGAGGGGCAGAAATCAGAAGTGGCGTTGGCCAGAGGGGTTTTCTGACCAGGTTGTGGAGTGATTTTTCTATGACCGCAGACAGGACAGGTACTGCAGCATCAATTCAAAGTGACAGGAGACAACATTTGTCCAGTATGGTTACAAACTATTTTTCATCCCTTATCGACGTTCTCCCTCAACCGTCATTCCCATTTGATTACTGGGCATCCAAATTAGACACCTGGCCAGAATTGGCAGAATATGCATTGCAGGAGCTTGCTTGCCCGGCAGCTAGTGTCCTATCAGAAAGAGTATTCAGTGCTGCAGGTTCAATACTAACAGAAAAAAGGACTCGTCTGGCTACCCAAAATGTAGATGATCTAACCTTCATTAAAATGAACCACAACTGGATTTCAAAATCTTTTGCCCCACCCTGCCCGGCTGACACCTAGCTTTCCTATGAAAAGGTCTTGCCTGTGGACTATTCTGAATGACTTTTCCAATCTCGTAATTTTCTTCACCTGATTGTCCAGCATACGACATGTTTCCACCTCACGAAATGGCCAAACTCCCCACACGGGGCCGTGCTATCGCCACTTTGCGCTTGGACCCTTGAGAGTGCTGTTTGTCTGAAGAGGTGGGTGTGGCCGCTTTTGGTCGACGGCACTGCCACTGGGTCCCTCATAGTACAATAAAGTGTCTCTGGCGGTGGTGGTGCGCACCCAACGTCAGACACACCGTTGTAATATGAGGGGCCCTGTGCCTGTAACGCCGGCCACAAGACAGTTCCCCCCCCCAGCTCAAACAGTGCTCTACCACTAGCAAAATTATCTCTCACAGCTTCACCAATGTGTAGTCTAGGCGCTGACATCCTTCAATGCCTGGCACTGACAATACCATTGTTTTGACATTTTAGTTATGTTAGGCCTTCGAAGCCTGTCTGCGGTCCCTTCTTTCTACAACTACTACACTGACCAGGCCACTGCTGGCCGTGTTACCCTGGAACCAATTTAAAAGTGCCTACAGTCAGCCCAATTTTGTTATGTTAGGCCTTCGAAGACTGTCTGCCGTCACTCCTTCCACTAGACTTCCACTGACCATACACTGCTGCCCATGTACCCCTGGAACCAATTTAAAGTGCCTACAGCCAGCCCAATTTTGTTATGTTAGGCCTTCGAAGCCTGTCTGCGGTCACTCCTTCCACTAGACTTCCACTGACCAGACCACTGCTGCCCGTGTACCCCTGGAACCAATTTAAAAGTGCCTACAGCCAGCCCAATTTTTTTATTTTAGGCCTTCGATGCCTGTCTGCGGTACATTCTTTCAACTACTACTACACTGACCAGGTCACTGCTGCCCGTCTACCCCTGGAACCAATTTAAAATTGCCTACAGCCATGTGTTATTATTTTAGGCCTTCGATGCCTGTCTGCGGTCACTCCTTCCACTAGGCCTCCACTGACCACACCACTGCTGCCCGTGTACCCCTGGAACCAATTTAAAATTGCCTACAGCCAGCCCAATTTTTTTATTTTAGGCCTTCGATGCCTGTCTGCGGTCCATTCTTTCAACTACAACTACACTGACCAGGTCACTGCTGCCCGTGTACCCCTGGAACCAATTTAAAAGTGCCTACAGCCAGCCCAAGTTTGTTATGTTAGGCCTTGGAAGCCTGTCTGCGGTCACTCCTTCCACTAGACTTCCACTGACCAGACCACTGCTGCCCGTGTACCCCTGGAACCAATTTAAAATTGCCTACAGCCAGCCCAATTTTTTTATTTTAGGCCTTCGATGCCTGTCTGCGGTCCATTCTTTCAACTACTACTACACTGACCAGGTCACTGCTGCCCGTGTACCCCTGGAACCAATTTAAAATTGCCTACAGCCAGCCCAATTTTTTTATTTTAGGCCTTCGATGCCTGTCTGCGGTCCATTCTTTCAACTACTACTACACTGACCAGGTCACTGCTGCCCGTCTACCCCTGGAACCAATTTAAAATTGCCTACAGCCATGTGTTATTATTTTAGGCCTTCGATGCCTGTCTGCGGTCACTCCTTCCACTAGGCCTCCACTGACCACACCACTGCTGTCCGTGTACCCCTGGAACCAATTTAAAATTGCCTACAGCCATGTGTTATTATTTTAGGCCTTCGATGCCTGTCTGCGGTCACTCCTTCCACTAGGCCTCCACTGACCACACCACTGCTGTCCGTGTACCCCTGGAACCAATTTAAAATTGCCTACAGCCATGTGTTATTATTTTAGGCCTTCGATGCCTGTCTGCGGTCACTCCTTCCACTAGGCCTCCACTGACCACACCACTGCTGTCCGTGTACCCCTGGAACCAATTTAAAATTGCCTACAGCCAGCCCAATTTTTTTATTTTAGGCCTTCGATGCCTGTCTGCGGTCCATTCTTTCAACTACTACTACACTGACCAGGTCACTGCTGCCCGTGTACCCCTGGAACCAATTTAAAATTGCCTACAGCCATGTGTTATTATTTTAGGCCTTCGATGCCTGTCTGCGGTCACTCCTTCCACTAGGCCTCCACTGACCACACCACTGCTGCCCGTGTACCCCTGGAACCAATTTAAAATTGCCTACAGCCAGCCCAATTTTTTTATTTTAGGCCTTCGATGCCTGTCTGCGGTCCATTCTTTCAACTACTACTACACTGACCAGGTCACTGCTGCCCGTGTACCCCTGGAACCAACATCAGAAAATATAAAAATAAGTATTTTGCTTATAAAAAAGAAAATACTGGTGAGATATCAAATGCAGACATTTTAACATTAAAAACAAACACACAACTAAAATCTGGTACAGTACTAAAAATGGCCACCAGCTACAATTACTTTCTCCTGCAAGTAGTTAACTGAAAGTTTTTTTAAATTGAAAACACACATATGGCATCCACCGAGTGTTGTCCTGTCGCGTCTTCTTTATATTATTGCCGAGAAGATGCAAAATAATGAAAATAATAAAATCATTAATTACCAAAATAATAGAGAAAGTCAACACCACATTGCAAATAAACATTCATTCCAAATAAAGAAGCAGGGCGCGTCCGAGGGTGAGTATATACCTAATAAGAATCTAATCACCCTCGGACGCGCAATGCTTATTTCCAACAGCCTTCCTTCCTAAGAATCATCCCTTCCGTGGTGTAGAGAGACGTTGTGTTACACTCCAAGGTGTTCCCCAGGTTGCCTTTCCTGAGCTTCGATCTACCGGCTCTCGTTTAGTAGTTGTTGGAAACTACGCTGCATTAGGCCTTCAAATTGGGTATGGGGTGTAGAGAGATGGTGTGTTCCACTCCAAGGTGTTCCCCAGGTTGCCTTTCCTGAGCTTCGATATTCCGGCTCTCGTTTAGTAGTTGTCGGAAACTACGCTGCATTAGGCCTACAAATTGGGTATGTGGTGTAGAGAGAGGGTGTGTTACACTCCAAGGTGTTCCCCAGGTTGCCTTTCCTGAGCTTCGATCTTCATGCTCTCGTTTAGTAGTTGTCGGAAACTACGCTGCATTAGGCCTACAAATTGGGTATGGGGTGTAGAGAGAGGGTTTGTTACACTCCAAGGTGTTCCCCAGGTTGCCTTTCCTGAGCTTCGATCTTCCGGCTCTCGTTTAGTAGTTGTTGGAAACTACGCTGCATTAGGCCTTCAAATTGGGTATGGGGTGTAGCGAGAGGGTGTGTTACACTCCAAGGTGTTCCCCAGGTTGCCTTTCCTGAGCTTCGATCTTCCGGCTCTCGTTTAGTAGTTCTTGGAAACTACACTGCATTAGACCTTCAAATTGGGTATGGGGTGTAGAGAGAGGGTGTGTTACACTCTAAGGTGTTCCCCAGGTTTCCTTGCCATTGCTTCGGTCTTCCGACTCTCGTTTAGTAGTTGTAGAAAAGTACACTGCATTAGGCCATACAAAATGGGTATGGGGTGGAGAGAGATGGTGTGTTACACTCCAAGGTGTTCCCCAGGTTGCCTTTCCTGAGCTTCTATCTTCAGGCTCTCATTAAATTGTGGTTAAATGGAACAACTGCATTTGGCGTACTAGTTGGTTTGGGGCCTACTATCGGTGTCTGCCACTCCTTGCTGTTCTCCTCCACTGAACAAAGCTGTGCCGCCTGTTTACTACGGTTGCCAATTTTGAACTGCATTTCGACTACTTACTGATTTGGCCCTACTCTCTGTGTCAGCCTCTCATTCCAGTTGTCCTCCACTGCAATGCCCCCTGGTTATTCCTGTGTTACCAATTTTGAACTGCATTTAGCCCACTTTCTTCTTTGGGCCTATATCTGTGTTTCCACTTCATCGTGCCCATTGCCCAGCCAGTGATAGATGAGTCTGCTGGTACATTGACCCATAACGCAACATTCCCCGTGCACGCTACACAACAACATTGTGACCCTGCTGAAAGTCAGGTTGCTCTTCCCGCATACCATACCACCTTACACGGGGACAAAGAGGAAGGTGCAGATGAAAGTGCAGGTTCCTTCATCAGGTGGGGGGAGGAATACTAGTTGGCGACGTCACTGGCACAGGGCCTCTCATAGTACGCAAAAGTGTTGCTGCCGGTGGGAGGCGCCCCCGCCGTGCAAACACACCGCTGTACTTTGAGGGGCCCTGTGCCAGTGCCAATGCCAACGAGTGGGCCCCCCCTGCTTGCTCAGGTTCACAGCACTTGCAAAGTTGAAATACTTACCTCTCCCTGCTCCACTGCCGTGACGTGGTCCAGATTTCCTGGGCCCACTAATTACTTGAACCAGCCCTACCCCCCACAACTTTAGCCAAATGACCCCCAATTTCAAATGCCTTCCAATTATTATAAGGTAAATTACGCTTGACAAGCTTCATTAAGAAGAATGGATGGTTTTGACATTAAAATGGGCACTCTAGGTGTTTTCCTGGCCCCCACTCACTGCCGACTATGCTGCCCCATTGACTTGCATTGGGTTTCGTGTTTCGGTCGATCCCGACTTTACGTCATAATCGGCCGATTTCACTCGACCCGACTTTGGACATAGTCGGGTTTCGCAAAACCCGGCTCGACTCTAAAAAGGTCAAGGTCGCTCAACTCTAGCTATGGGTACACAGGTGGTAGCAGTTTTTCACTGTGGTACTGTCACACATTATCTTTCAAGCTTTGTTTCTCAATCTCTGTTTCTAGGCTGTGACTTCAACTCATTAGTTATGATCCAGATTCACTAGAAAATGGTAAAATGGCTGCTGCAGTCTCTGCTTTAATACAGGCTATTATAATGCCTCTTGATAAGCTGTTCTATACCATGTGATGGGTATAATGGAGACATCTGCACAGCTTTGCCTGAGGACCTGTGAGACTGCTCTGACTCATGTAATCTTCTACTTTGTGTAATTTTTTTGCAGTCATTCTTTGGCAATTCATGCAAATCAAGTCACAAATTGTTAAACTTGATTAATTTTGAATTGATTTACTCATCTCTTATATTCAGTTTAATATGCCTAGTATTCAGTAAAACAGTTAGCTTTTGATACAAAGCGATAAATTAACCACTAAGAAGGATATTCTCATCATAAACTTTTATGGAATATATAGAGTATATGGACATTGCAGTGGGAACATTCAGGCCTTAATCAGGGACATGACCCAGATTTGGGACAGCACCATCAAGCATTTGTGGCATATACTCTGGATATATTAAAAATGTTTACCATTTTAAACCCATTAATATATGAACAGATCAGACCGACTCATTATACAGCCAGCACCTGCCTCTAACTGCAATGATTGGAGCTAGCTCCATTCAATGTTATTTAACCATTGAGATACTGCTTTCAATCCCTAACAGTGGCATTTAAATGGCTGACATCTGCGTGCATTCCCCATTTGGACACCATTAACACTGTGGGGTGCTAATGAGCTACCATGCAATCAGAGGCCTACTGAAGGTTCTCATGACCACTTTCTTTGCACTTCCATGTGGTTTCCAGTGTATTTCTTTCTCACCACATGTATCTACAATCTTGTAATCAGTGAGTGGGCCTGTATATAGTGCTACAGATGCTCACTGTGCTGTCTGATGACATGGTGTGTATCACACTCAACATGGACCAGAGGAAGCAAAGGAAAGAGTTGTCTCAGGACATTAGAAAGAAAATTATAGACAAACATGTTAAAGTCAAAAGTGTTATATAGTATTTTTTGAAGTGTCTTACAACATTTTTGGACACCATTTTGCTGACTAAAAATTTTTTATCTGGCCAAAAAATATTTAGCTACAGTTCTTATATTTATCACTGTATTTTGTACGCCACACATCGCATATCATTGCGCTAAATATTTTAAAATTCTAGTACTCCCAAAAAATTTTTGTGTGTCATAGCCTACTTATTGACACAATTTTGGTGGGCCCAAAAAAATCCAGGCCACATGTATAACAGTGTTCTATCTCCGTCAGATGCCAGATCTATCTGTGCCCTCCAAATACTTGCTTTTCAGGCCAAGATTCCACTTTTTGAGCTGTCTGCTACCCTAGGTCTATACACTATTTTGGGGTAAAAAATAAAAAATTACTGGCCACATATTGAACAGTCTGGTTTTTCTGTGACACGCCTCATCTATCTGTGGCCTTCAAATTGTGCCATTAGATTAGAGTCGAGGCTTGCATTCATCTTTTTTATTAAACTGTGCAAGGGAAGGGGAAGTGGATGTTATGGTGCATGCAGAGGTTGAGGCCGTGGGCAAGCTGAAAGCGGGCCACAACAAACACCTACATCTTCTCGCAACAGATTCCTGTCAGAATTCATGGGGCACGGCAGAACAGCACTCTTGAAACCAGAGCAGCGTGAAAAGGTATTTGGTTCGATGGTGGATAATGCTTCCAGTCACTTTGCCACCACCAGCAGCACCCTATCTTCCACACGGTCAAGTCTAGTAGCCATGACTCTGGACCGCATATTCCTCACCCTGATCCTCCTTCCTCCCACCATGCTGAGTCCCCTGAGACAACAGATCCAACACTTGGACACTCCGAAGAGTTGTTCACTTTTCCATTTATCGATTCGGGCCTCTCTCTCTGTCCTCTTGAAGCGAGGCAAGATGAGATTCCATGTAGCGATGCCCAAATATTTGAGCAGCCACGGTCACATGAAAGTGACGGTGTTAACATGTCACAAAAGGTGGACGATGATGAGACACAATTGCTAGAAAATCAGAAGGACCAGGGTGCAGAAGTGGAAGAAGAGGTGGTGGTTAGGGTTGAGCGACTTTTAGGTTTTCAGGGTCGAGTCAGGTTTCACGAAACCCGACTTTCTCAAAAGTCGGGTCGAGTGAAATCGGCCGATCCTATTGAAAATTCGGGGTCGGGGTCGGGATCGGCCGAAACTCGAAACCCAATGTAAGTCTATAGTTTTTTGTTTTTTTTTACATTTCCTTCAGGGCGATATAGCAGAAAAGCCGGTAATTCAATTACCGGCTTTTTATTTCTCCTGCCAAAACCCGACATGATATGAGACATGGTTTACATACAGTAAACCATGTCATGTCCCCCATTTTTTTGCATATTCCACACTACTAATGTTAGTAGTGTGTATATGCAAAATTTCGGCGCTCTAGCTCTTAAATTTAAGGGTTAAATCGCGGAAAAAATTGGCATGGGCTCCCGTGCAATTTTCTCCATCAGAGTAGTAAAGCCAGTGATCGAGGGCAGATATTAATAGCCTGGAGAGGGTCCACGGTTATTGGCCCCCCCGGCTAAAAACACCTACCCCCAGCCACCAGCAGGGGGTGCATCTCTGCGAATGATGGTAACTATAGGTCATTGACCTACATTACCTTCATTCGCTGGGGTTTACAGCCACAAGCACAGCTGCATTAGCAGAGCTTGTGGATGTAAAATATTTTAACCCCTTCAGATGGATTTACAACGTGGGACGTTACAGATCTACAGAAGGTATGAATATTGTTGGTTTATTATTTTTTATTTGTTACAGAGCGAGGGTCTTCACCCAGTGGATTGAGCGTACAATAAAATATTAAAACAACCTGTGTTTTTATTTCATTAAAATACTTTTTAATAATGTGTGTGTTTTTTTTTAACCATTTAATGCAAATGGTTTAATAATGGATAGGTGTCAGAATTGACGCCTCTCCATTATTAATCTGGCTTAATGTCACCTTACAATAGCAAGGTGACATTAACCCTTCATTACCCCATATCCCACCGCTACACGGGAATGGGAAGAGAGTGGCCAAGTGCCAGAATAGGCGCATCTTACAGATGTGCCTTTTCTGGGGTGGCTGGGGGCAGGTGTTTTTAGCCGGGGGGGCCAATAACCGTGGACCCTCTCCAGGCTATTAATATCTGCCCTCGGTCACTGGCTTTACTACTCTGACGGAGAAAATTGCACGGGAGCCCATGCCAATTTTTTCCGCAATTTAACCCTTAAATTTAAGAGCTAGAGCGCTGAAATTTTGCACATACACACTACTAACATTAGTAGTGTGGAATATGCAAAAAAAAGGGGGATATGACATGGTTTACTGTATGTAAACCATGTCTCAAATCATGTCGGGTTTTGGCAGGAGAAATGAAAAGCCGGTAATTGAATTACCGGCTTTTCTGCTATATCGCGCTGAAGTTAATATAAATATATATATATATATATATATATATATATATATATATGTGTCTGAATGACATATATATATATATATATAAAATGAAACCCGACTTTTCACTTGAGATCGCCGACCGCCGACCCGATCCCAGAGTGGGATCGGGTCGGGTTTCACGAAACCCGACTTTGCAAAAAATCGGCAACTTTTGAAAAGTGCCGATCTGTTTCGCTCAACCCTAGTGGTGGATGATATAGTAACTGACCCAACCTGTCAGGAGGACATGAAGAGTGAGGACAGCAACACACAGGGGGGTGAAGGTGTAGTCCCCAACAGGCAGGAAGACACAGGGTGGTGTCAACAGAAAGAAGGCGGGCAACCGTTCCATGCCACACCAACATGATGGAAGTTCCCAGTCTAACTGTTAGGTCTTCATGAGTCTGGTTGTTTTTTTTAAAGACTCTGCCAATAACCCCCAAACAGGACATTTGCAACACCTGCCATGCCCGTATCAGCAGGGAGCAAAACTACCAGCCTGACACCAGCATGATCAAGCGCATGGCAGCAAAGCATCCGACTTTGTGGGCCAAACCATAGGCACCAGGAACAGTGGCTGTGGGTAACACCACTCCTTTTTCCACTGTTGTGCGTGAAAGCCAATCCCCTGTCCATGGTGCATGTGAAAATGCCTCCTGCCCTGCATCTGCCTTTACCCAGACTCAACTAGCACCATCATTGAGTATGTCCACATCCCAGCACAGCCTTCAGTTGTCCATACCATGGTCATTGGAGCCCAAGTATGCCTCAAATTCCCCACAGGCCACAGTGCTAAATTCACAAATTTCTCATCTGCTTGCACTCGAAATGTTGCCTTTTAGGCTCGTGGAGACAGAAGCTTTCTGCAACCTGATGGCGGTGGCCGCCCAAGGTATTCGGTCCCCAGCCGCCACTATTTCTCCCGGTGTGCCGTACTAGCATTTCACAAGCACGTGTCCCACAACATTAGCCATGCCCTCAGCAATGCTGTTACTGGTAAAATCCACCTAACCACAGACACATGGACAAGTGCTTGTGGGCAGGGATGGTACATCTCGCTGATGGCATACAGGGTTAACATAATGGAAGCCGGGACTGTTGTGAATTCTGTGGCAGAGTTCACTCCTGTGGTCACAAGTGGTACTTCGGCTGATTCTCTCTGGGATCTTCCCTCAGGTGATCTGGTGAGCTCGTTAGCTTCTTCTCTACTTAACTCCACCTGATGCTTTGATCCATGCTTCCTGTCAATGTTTCAGTGTAGGACTTGTTTTTTCCCTGGATCATTCCTGTGGCCTGCTGCTCTGCAAAGCTAAGTTTTGCTTATGTTATTTTGTTGCTATTTTTCAGTCCAGCTTGCTTTGTTGGTTTTTCTCGCCTGCTGGAAGCTCTGAGACGCAGAGGGACCACCTCCGTACCGTTATTCGGTGCGGAGGGTCTTTTTGTCCCCTCTGCGTGGTTATTTATAGGTTTTTGTGCTGACCGCAAAGTTATCTTCCCTATCCTCGTTCTGTTCAGCTAGTCGGGCCTCACTTTGCTAAATCTGTTTCATCTCTATGTTTGTGTTTTCATCTTACTCACAGTCATTATATGTGGGGGGCTGCCTTTTCCTTTGGGGAATTTCTCTGAGGCAAGGTAGGCTTATTTTTCTTCTTCAGGACTAGATAGTTTCTCAGGCTGTGACGAGGCGCCTAGGTTCTGGTCAGGAGCGCTCCACGGCTACCTTTAGTGTAGTTTAATAGGATTAGGGTTTGCGGTCTGCAGAGTTCCCACGTCTCAGAGCTCGTTCTATTATTTTGGGTTATTGTCAGATCACTGTATGTGCTCTGACCTCCATGTCCATTGTGATTCTGAATTGCCTTTCATAACAGTACAGGAAGCCAAAAGTGCTAATGATTCTCAGTAGAGGGAAAAAAAGAAGTTCTGAGACCATTTTTTTTTCTTTGCACTGTGTTTTGTCTTTTTTTTCCCCTAGACATTTGGGTGGTTCAGGACACAGGTGTAGCAATGGACATTAAAGGTCTGTCTTCATGTGTGGATCAGCTCACGGCAAGAGTTCAAAATATTCAAGATTTTGTGGTTCAGAATTCTTTGCTAGAACCGAGAATTCCTATTCCAGATTTGTTTTTTGGAGATAGAACTAAATTTCTGAGTTTCAAAAATAATTGTAAACTATTTCTGGCTTTGAAACCTCGCTCTTCTGGTGACCCAATTCAACAGGTTAGGATCGTCATTTCTTTTTTGCGCGACGACCCTCAGGATTGGGCGTTTTCTCTTGCGCCAGGAGATCCTGCATTGAGTAATATCGATGCGTTTTTCCTGGTGCTTGGGTTGCTGTACGATGAGCCTAATTCAGTGGATCAGGCAGAAAAAAATTTGCTGGCTCTTTGTCAGGCTCAGGATCAGATAGAGGTATATTGTCAGAAATTTAGAAAGTGGTCAGTGCTCACTCAATGGAATGAATCTGCGCTGGCAGCAATATTCAGAAAGGGTCTCTCTGAAGCCTTTAAGGATGTCATGGTGGGATTTCCTATGCCTGCTGGGTTGAATGAGTCTATGTCTTTGGCCATTCAGATCGGTCGACGCTTGCGTGAGCGTAAATCTGTGCACCATTTGGCGGTATTACTTGAGCTTAAACCTGAGCCTATGCAGTGTGATAGGACCTTGACCAGAGTTGAACGGCAAGAACATAGATGTCTGAATGGTCTGTGTTTCTACTGTGGTGATTCCACTCATGCTATCTCTGATTGTCCTAAGCGCACTAAGCGGTTCGCTAGGTCTGCCACCATTGGTACTGTACAGTCAAAATTTCTTCTGTCCGTTACCTTGATCTGCTCTTTGTCATCGTATTCTGTCATGGCATTTGTGGATTCAGGCGCTGCCCTGAATTTGATGGACTTGGAATATGCTAAGCGTTGTGGGTTTTTCTTGGAGCCCTTGCAGTGTCCTATTCCATTGAGAGGAATTGATGCTACGCCTTTGGCCAAGAATAAGCCTCAATACTGGACCCAGCTGACCATGTGCATGGCTCCTGCACATCAGGAGGTTATTCGCTTTCTGGTGTTGCATAATCTGCATGATGTAGTCGTGTTGGGGTTGCCATGGCTACAAGCCCATAATCCAGTATTAGATTGGAAATCCATGTCGGTGTCCAGCTGGGGTTGTCAGGGGGTACATGGTGATGTTCCATTTCTGTCAATTTCGTCATCCACCCCTTCTGAGGTTCCAGAGTTCTTGTCTGATTACCGGGATGTATTTGATGAGCCCAAGTCCAATACCCTACCTCCGCATAGGGATTGTGATTGTGCTATCAATTTGATTCCTGGTAGTAAATTCCCAAAAGGTCGATTGTTTAATTTGTCCGTGCCTGAGCACACCGCTATGCGCAGTTATGTGAAGGAATCCCTGGAGAAGGGGCATATTCGCCCGTCATCGTCGCCATTAGGAGCAGGGTTCTTTTTTGTAGCCAAGAAGGATGGTTCGCTGAGACCTTGTATAGATTACCGCCTTCTTAATAAGATCACGGTTAAATTTCAGTACCCCTTGCCATTGTTATCTGATCTGTTTGCTCGGATTAAGGGGGCTAGTTGGTTCACAAAGATAGATCTTCGTGGTGCGTATAATCTGGTGCGAATTAAGCAAGGCGAATGGAAAACTGCATTTAATACGCCCGAGGGTCATTTTGAGTATCTTGTGATGCCGTTCAGACTTGCCAATGCTCCATCAGTGTTTCAGTCTTTTATGCATGACATCTTCCGAGAGTACCTGGATAAATTCCTGATTGTGTACTTGGATTAAATTTTTGATCTTCTCGGATGATTGGGAGTCTCATGTGAAGCAGGTCAGAACGGTTTTTCATTTCCTGCGTGCTAATTCTTTGTTTGTGAAGGGATCAAAGTGTCTCTTTGGTGTGCAGAAGGTTTCATTTTTGGGGTTCATCTTTTCCCCTTCTACTATCGAGATGGATCCTGTTAAGGTCCAAGCCATCCATGATTGGACTCAGCCGACATCTCTGACAAGTCTGCAAAAGTTCCTGGGCTTTGCTAATTTTTATCGTCGCTTCATCTGCAATTTTTCTAGTATTGCTAAACCATTGACCGATTTGACCAAGAAGGGTGCTGATGTGGTCAATTGGTCTTCTGCTGCTGTGGAAGCTTTTCAAGAGTTGAAGCGTCGTTTTTCTTCTGCCCCTGTGTTGTGTCAACCAGATGTTTCTCTTCCGTTCCAGGTCGAGGTTGATGCTTCTGAGATTGGAGCAGGGGCTGTTTTGTCACAGAGAGGTTCTGGTTGCTCAGTGATGAAACCATGCACTTTCTTTTCCAGGAAGTTTTCGCCTGCTGAGCGAAATTATGATGTGGGCAACTGAGAGTTGCTCGCCATGAAGTGGGCATTCGAGGAGTGGCGTCATTGGCTTGAAGGAGCTAAGCATCGCGTGGTGGTATTGACTGATCATAAGAACTTGACTTATCTCGAGTCTGCCAAGCGTTTGAATCCTAGACAAGCTCGTTGGTCGTTGTTTTTTGCCCGTTTTGACTTTGTGATTTCGTAACTTCCGGGCTCTAAAAATGTGAAGGCAGATGCTCTGTCTAGGAGTTTTGTGCCCGACTCTCCGGGTTTGTCTGAGCCGGCGGGTATCCTCAAGGAGGGAGTAATTGTGTCTGCCATCTCCCCTGATTTGCGGCGGGTGCTGCAAAAATTTCAGGCTAATAAACCTGATCGTTGCCCAGCGGAGAAACTGTTTGTCCCTGATAGGTGGACGAATAGAGTTATCTCTGAACTTCATTGTTCGGTGTTGGCTGGTCATCCTGGAATCTTTGGTACCAGAGAGTTAGTGGCTAGATCCTTTTGGTGGCCCTCTCTGTCGCGGGATGTGCGTACTTTTGTGCAGTCCTGTGGGATTTGTGCTCGGGCTAAGCACTGCTGTTCTCGTGCCAGTGGGTTGCTTTTGCCCTTGCCGGTCCCGAAGAGGCCTTGGACACATATCTCTATGGATTTTATTTCTGACCTTCCCGTTTCTCAAAAGATGTCAGTCATTTGGGTGGTCTGTGATCGCTTTTCTAAGATGGTCCATCTGGTACCCTTGTCTAAATTGCCTTCCTCCTCTGATTTGGTGTCTTTGTTCTTCCAGCATGTGGTTCGTTTGCATGGCATTCCAGAGAATATTGTTTCTGACAGAGGTTCCCAGTTTGTTTCGAGGTTTTGGCGAGCCTTTTGTGGTAGGATGGGCATTGACTTGTCTTTTTCCTCGGCTTTCCATCCTCAGACTAATGGCCAGACCGAGCGAACCAATCAGACCTTGGAAACATATCTGAGGTGCTTTGTTTCTGCTGATCAGGATGACTGGGTGTCCTTTTTGCCTTTGGCTGAGTTCACCCTTAATAATCGGGCCAGCTCGGCTACCTTGGTTTCACCGTTTTTCTGCAATTCTGGGTTCCATCCTCGTTTCTCTTTTGGACAGGTTGAGTCTTCGGACTGTCCTGGTGTGGATACTGTGGTGGACAGGTTGCAGCAGATTTGGACTCAGGTAGTGGACAATTTGACCTTGTCCCAGGAGAAGGCTCAACTTTTCGCTAATCGCAGACGCCGTGTGGGTCCCCGACTTCGTGTTGGGGATCTGGTTTGGTTATCTTCTCGTCATATTCCTATGAAGGTTTCCTCTCCTAAGTTTAAACCTCGTTTTATTGGTCCGTGTAGGATTTCTGAGGTTCTTAATCCTGTGTCTTTTCGTCTGACCCTTCCAGATTCTTTTTCCATACATAACGTATTCCATAGGTCATTGTTGCGGAGATACGTGGCACCTATGGTTCCATCTGTTGAGCCTCCTGCCCCGGTTTTGGTGGAGGGGGAATTGGAGTATATTGTGGAGAAGATTTTGGATTCTCGTGTTTCAAGACGGAAACTCCAGTATCTGCTTAAATGGAAGGGTTATGCTCAGGAAGATAATTCCTGGGTTTTTGCCTCTGATGTCCATGCTCCCGATCTTGTTCGTGCCTTTCATGTGGCTCATCCTGGTCGGCCTGGGGGCTCTGGTGAGGGTTCGGTGACCCCTCCTCAAGGGGGGGTACTGTTGTGAATTCTGTGGCAGAGTTCACTCCTGTGGTCACAAGTGGTACTTCGGCTGATTCTCTCTGGGATCTTCCGTTTGTGGAGGAAAGTGGTACTGCAGCTTCTGAGTTTCCTCCCTCAGGTGATCTGGTGAGCTCGTTAGCTTCTTCTCTACTTAACTCCACCTGATGCTTTGATCCATGCTTCCTGTCAATGTTTCAGTGTAGGACTTGTTTTTTCCCTGGATCATTCCTGTGGCCTGCTGCTCTGCAAAGCTAAGTTTTGCTTATGTTATTTTGTTGCTATTTTTCAGTCCAGCTTGCTTTGTTGGTTTTTCTCGCCTGCTGGAAGCTCTGAGACGCAGAGGGACCACCTCCGTACCGTTATTCGGTGCGGAGGGTCTTTTTGTCCCCTCTGCGTGGTTATTTATAGGTTTTTGTGCTGACCGCAAAGTTATCTTCCCTATCCTCGTTCTGTTCAGCTAGTCGGGCCTCACTTTGCTAAATCTGTTTCATCTCTATGTTTGTGTTTACATCTTACTCACAGTCATTATATGTGGGGGGCTGCCTTTTCCTTTGGGGAATTTCTCTGAGGCAAGGTAGGCTTATTTTTCTTCTTCAGGACTAGATAGTTTCTCAGGCTGTGACGAGGCGCCTAGGTTCTGGTCAGGAGCGCTCCACGGCTACCTTTAGTGTGGTTTGATAGGATTAGGGTTTGCGGTCTGCAGAGTTCCCACGTCTCAGAGCTCGTTCTATTATTTTGGGTTATTGTCAGATCACTGTATGTGCTCTGACCTCCATGTCCATTGTGATTCTGAATTGCCTTTCATAACACGGGACCCAGTCAGACCTTGGGATGGTGCACGTCCTCCCAACCCTGAGGATTGCACGTCAATCTGGGTTGCCCCCCCCAGTCTACAGCTCTTGCACCTCCTCTTCAGCCTCCATATTGGAATGTAGCACATCTATCACAAGCGGGAAGCACTGCAGCACTGACTCAGCCAAGTGCCAACAGGCTCTGCTGAAGCTAATCTGCTTGGGTGACAAACATCACTATGCTGTAGAGTTGTGGACAGCTCTGAAAGAGCAGGCAGATCTGTGGCCGACACCGCTGAACCTACAGCCAGGCATGGTTCTGTGTGATAATGGCCTGAACCTGGTGGCTGCTGCGAGGTGAGCTCATACATGTGCATTGCCTGGCCCATGTGCTTAACCTCGTGGTTCAGTGTCTTCTCAAAACCTACCCAGAGCTGCCGGATCTGCTTATGAAAGTATTCCAACTGTGTGCTTATTTTAGAAAGTCAGCTACAGCTTCATCCACCCTTGGTGTGCTTCTGCAGCATTTGCATCTTCCAGCTCACTGACTGGTATGTGATGTCCCCACGCGTTGGAACTCCACTGCATTTGTTGGAAAGGATTTGTGAGCAGAAGAGGGCAGTTGTTGACTAACTGCATCAACAAGGCTGTCATTATTCAGTTCAGAATCCACACATAAGACATCAGGAGTGGAGATGGATGTCAGACATATGTACCATCCTGCAAAACTTTGAGGAGTCCACCAAGGTGGTGAGCGGTGATGACGCCATAATTAGCATCACTATCCCGCTTCTTTGCATTCTAAAAAGCTCTCTGCTCATAATTTAAAGAGGATGCATTGCTGGCAGAGCATGAGGACATGGAGCAAGGAACCATGCACAGTGATTATACACAGCCCAGCTTCATGTCATCCCAACGTGGATTGGTTGACAATCCAATTGAGGAAGAGAAGGAGAGGAGGGAGAACAGGAGCTACTTTCATAAAGTATAGATGGTACTACAAGCACACCTGTCATACCGTCTGTTCAGCGTGGATGGCCTGAGGACAGGGAGGAGGATACCTTGGTCACTCGTCCTGTTGTTGAGGACACAGATGTTTAGTTAACCTCACTCAAGTGGTCAACAACATGACCCACAACAGGGCACACAAACAATCGCTCCCTTGTCCCGTAATCCAGCCTTATCCATCTCACAGGCACAAAATAATCCACCAAGACAAGTGCAACAAACCAGTCATGCTGTACCTCAGATATATTCATAAAAATGTTGGTAGGAAGGTGGTTAACAAATTGTATATTCAGGAATACCATAATTTTTTTTTCTATTTTTCACTTTAAAAGTTTTGTAAATAACTTGGCATATGATTTCAATGTGTCTCTTCTGAACAAAATTACACTTGTTTGTAAATAAAGTTCTTTGTTAAATTTAAGTGCATTTTATTTTTAAAAATATACTGTATGTGACAGATATAAAGGGTGTACTTTTTAACATAAATGGCCATCATACACTTTTGCCATTTGATTTAAACAAAATAAAGGGTCACTGCTGCTTGTAGCTAAGCTGCGGCCCTCTCCTGCGTGATGATTTCTAACCTGTACAGCAGATGATGTGAGCCTATTTCACTGGCACTGTCCTTTTCACTGTCAGCCCCGGGCTCTTGGTCTGCTACAGTGCCTTCAGGTGTTCGGTGTGGCCAGGGAACTTGCAGTCCCCTGCCCTCCAGATTCGGCTGTTAGGGTGTACAGCACCAGCCCAGCCAAGGACTCTGATGTCCCTTTTTAGCCACAATCCGCTTTGGGGTCAGCTATACACAATTTTTATTCCTCTGAGCGCTTGTCTCTGCTTCTGTCCCTTCCTTCTCCACAGACCAACTCCCAACTCTCCTCACTCACTGTCCTGTCACAACCTCCAGCTGGCTCCCATTTCCCTGACAACTCCCCTGTTTACTCTCTCAGCTGACTTCTTTCTGATTCACTAACCCCACCTGCTGGCCAGAATTTGTAAGGAAGCTCCCATTTCTGGCCTGGAGCAGCAATTGACATGTACACTGTGTTACCTGGCATGGGGACCTTCCTTCTTACCTCCAGGCATGACATCTCCCCTTAGAGCAGTGTTTCTCAACTCAGGTCCTCAAGACCCACCAACAGGTCATGTTTTTAGGATTTCCTTAACATTGCATTGGTGATGGAATTAGTGCTTGAGCAGGTGATGAAGTTCTCACCTATGCAATTCTAAGGATATCCTGAAAACATGACCTGTTGGTGGGTCTTGAGGACTGGAGTTGAGTAACATTGCCTTATAGGGAGACAATGTTACCATGGCAACCGGACCCTGGAGGTGCCATATTGGCCTCATTACATTTTGGGTCAGTTGAAAAGCCTCATCCTCAACCATTACTCAAATAACCGCTTCCAAATGTGAACTCAGTAGAGCCCGAGGGGGTAGGATACTCAAATCATTATTTTGCAGCCACCAACCCATTATGGAAGAATTGGAAACTGTGGAGCCTCCATTTTCTCCAAAGGCCTCAAAATCAACAATTATAAACCTGTATGTGGTATTTACCAGGGCCACCAGCAGAACAGAAAAAAAAACTGTTTATAATTGTAATATTAGGACTCTGAGTTTGGCAGCTTACAAACACAGATGTGCTTGCCATCCAAAAATCCAATGCAGTTGGGGAACTGGCATGCTTGCTCAAAGCCATGGGCTATCCACAGCCAGTCTTCATGTTTGGGTTCGGGCATGGCTGAATTATGAAGGCAGGACCAGATCTCTCAACAAGTTGAACATACAGTGCCTGAGATGGTAGATTTCCCAATAAGAAACTCCAGATGAAGTGCTGCATAGGAGACACAGATGGATAGGAACCTAGAATATAGTTACAACATATAAGTGACCATATCTATTTTCTATAAAAAAAATAAAAATTAGTGGGTACATATTTTCAAATCTGAGTCATAAAAAAAAACATAGCTTATGAGTTGTGGAAATAAACAGTCCATAAATACAGCATTATTAATAACATCTACATTCGTAAAATTAACAGTGGAGTCCATCACAACACTAATCCAAAATGTCTGGACCATGAAAATAATGGAAAGTTTATGTGCCACATTCACAACATCATGAAATCTACATATCTACTATTCGTCATTTGCAGAACCCAAATTTTGTCACAATTAAACCATGCCCACTTGGTCGTCAATAGACCTCACTTTTACATGCCATGGCCGGAACGTGTTAAAAAATGAACACTACATTTGATCTACAACAAATATAGGATTTATATGCCAACTTTGTCCAAAGTATTGCCTATAACAATAGGCTGCACTTTTCACGATATAATGCAAAACACAAGGTTTGTTCCCATTCAGGGAACAAAACAATCAAACTGACGAATATAAAGATCTAAAAAACATTAAAAATTTATAAATATATAACACAGGAGAGGGGAACTAGAAGAAAGAGGCAATTTAATGTCCTAAAATAAAAAATATATTAGCAGGTATACATATTGGAAATCCAAAAAAGTGGGGCTATCTATAGTATTAATTCATTGGTGTAAGTGACCATCTAAAATGCAAAATTGCATATAATCAATGAACCAAATCAATATGAATTAAGTATAGACAATCAATGACACCCATGAAATAAATCAGATAACTGTGTTCCATTTACTAATACATAGCCATAGGTTAAAAGTTTTCATATTTGAACAAAATTCCCGTACCAAGTGACAAAAAAACATATATACTATTGATTGACATATATCTAACTAACAATTATATGCTTTTCCACAGGGTGATCCAATTATCTTCCTGTTAAGACAAGGTGCCAGTGCCAGACCTTAAAAATAGGTAGCAATAGACCATTGAACATAGCCAAGTCCCATTAAGTAAGACAAAAAGGCCATAATTTATCCCATATACCCACAAAGATAGGATAAATACATACCATAATGTAAGTTAAAAACACTTCTACATTTCTACATCTTTGGGTCCTGGAACGTTAGCCCAGGTCGCACTGCCTCCAAAAGTAGAGATGTTCATCCAGCAGCAGTCATAAAACTTGTCAGGATGGCTGCGTAGTGCACTATACAGATGGTGGAAATGTCCTTTAGTGAACCTTTGCCTCAAAAGCAGATGGGCCCACATTCATCTCCGCCTCCTCATATCCACAATAACTGGATAAGGCTCCTCAAAACCTTAAGACAAGGCCCAATGTAAAAATATTCTCTCAGTTGTGGTAGGCCTGTCACACATGTTTTTAGCAAACAAGGACAACAAAAACACCAGTATGGGTTCTATTGGAAAGATTTGTGGCCAAATATTCCTGTGGGTCCAATGCACGGTCTTGCTGATTAGGTTTTCATATGTTTCAGACCATTGAGTCAGTTAATTTAATCGGACATTACACTGGAAAAAGATGTGTGAAATTTAAGGCCATATGAGTACATTGGCGAAAAAATATTGCATTTCATTCGCATTATACATGGTTTACCATATGGAGAACCATCATGCGACTCTCAACAGTGAAAATCGAAGCAATTTTTTTTATACGTTTAGTGTGATTCCAGCCTAAAAAGATGGCTATACACAGCAAATAGTGAAAACTTTACAATGAAATCCAATTAAATGCAATAAGGAAAAAAAATCTCCCCAAAGTTGCACATGCCTTACATATCTAATATATTATTAACATGCTTATCTATTTGGAAAAATAAAATTTGGCTCTGTAGAATTTCTGTATCCAAAATTATTTAAGGAGGAACGTTTAACATAACATGCAAAAAATAAAAAGTGTAAAAAAAATGTTATAGTGCAACTGTCATTTTAAATTGTATTCCATAAATCAATAGTACACATGAAAATAGACCTTTTTTATATCTTTTTCAGATAAATCTGCTTCTTTCTCTTCCTGGACTGTTCGATCATTTTCAAAATTCTAAATTCACTTGTAACGTGTAGTCAATGAAGACAGAATTTTACGTTACTGAGATAGAGAAGCTCCGGAGAGGAACTGAAGCACACTCATAATAAGACAATACCGTCTAGGTAAAGGATTAGTATAAACTATGGAAGTGCTCACCAGAAACACTAATAAACGCGTGGAAATTCACCGCTGCTGCACTATGGCTGGAGGAGATGGGCCTTACAGATGTATGATTGCAAAAATGGAGACTGGCACGTTTAGATGGGCTGTGCTGCTGGAATGAAGTGCCTTGAGATTCCAAATTGGTCTTTATTACTACCAATTAGGCATTATAAGTATTATAGGTTTTAATAAAAACTGACTTGGAATCTCAAGCCCATTCTATTCCCGGATGGCGAGCATTTTTATTGGTACGTTTCTTGCCCCAATTTTTTAAAACACACTGTCCGTGAATTTGCATATACAGCATCTTCAATGAAATGAGTCGGATAGTGAGGTATGCGCACGTGCTGACTCCGGTGCCACACTCCTCCTCCAGCATTACGGCATGTCCTCATGGTGTGGTAAGATTGCTGTATGAGGTCAGTGCCCATGCATACCTCGATCTCTGGCTCCATGCTCCTCCATCCACAGCCTCCTCCCTGTCACCGCTGGATGTGTCCTTCTGTGTCTGGCCACATTGCACAGGTGCATTCTCTAGAGGCTTCGAACAGAACGATGCATCCAGCGTTATGGTATAGATCTTAATTACTGTCATCTCAGTAATATATAAATTTGTCTTTACTGAATACACATTTTATCCAAGAATTGAACATTTTGAGAATGAATGATCAGTTCTGGTGCAGAAAGAAATGGATTTCTTTGATAAGATACATTATACAGTGGGGATATTAAGTATTTGATCCCTTGCTGATCTTGTAAGTTTGCCCACTGACAAGGACATGAACAGTCTATAATTTTAAGGGTAGGTTAATTTTAACATTGAGAGATGGATTATTCTGTGAGTAATTGGGAGAAGGTGCTGTGGTGAGATGAGACAAAAATTGAGGTCTTTGCAATTAACTCAACTCGCCTTGTTTGGAGGAAGAGAAATGCTGCCTGTGACCCAAAGAACACCATCCCCACTGTCAAGCATGGAGGTGGAAACATTATGTTTTGAGGGTGTTTCTCTGCTAAGGGTACAGGACTACTTCACCACATCAATGGGAGAATGGAAGGAGCCATGTAACGTAAAATCCTGAGTGACAACCTCCTTCCCTCCGCCAGGACATTAAAAATGGGTTGTGGCTGGTGTTCTGCCCATCTGAATATTCTGCAATATATTTTTATTTATGTGCTGGTTTGTTGGTTATAGCACCATCTTGTGGTGGCTGAATTTATAGCCTGTGTCTTTAACAGCAGATAGTGTTGCATTCTGGGATTGAAGCAAGGTATGCTGGGAAGAAGAAAACTCCATTTTCTTCTGTGTACTTCATGGGACACACGTGTTCATGTGCCCTTCTGTAACTGCTCCAACTTGAGTTTGCTATCCTTTTAAAACATATCTGGTAAGATTAATAACTCTGTTCTTGCAATGCAGTATTGTGCAGAAATGTGATTAACTGTATAGTAGCCAGTACAAAGGAGATGTGATTATTGAAGATCTTTGTATTTCCTTGTTAAAGTTTGCATCATACTGTATACTTTCCTGTTAATTGAAATGTATCAGCTGTGTGATTGTTTGCCCGATCCTTACCTATGTTGTTTGTATTCTTATAGTTTTACCACATGTTCTATATCAGTTCACCAATAAACAAGTTAGACTACAAAGAACCGTCTGCTTATTTTGGAAGATAGAATTGGTTTATGCTGTATGTTAGATTGCACACCGTATCAACGTGTATGAAGACAGAACAGCTGGGTCTTTCAGCATGACAATGACCCAACACATACAGCCAAGGCAACCAAGGAGTTGCTCAAAAAGAATCACATTAATGTCATGGAGTGACTTAGCCAGTCTTCAGACCTTAATCCCATAGAAAACTTATACAGAGAGTTGAAGCTCTGAGTTGCCACGCAACAGCTTCAAAATCTTAATGATTGAGGGATGATCTATTGATCTGCAAAGAGGAGTGGATCAAAATTCCTCCTGACATGTGCGCAAACCTCATCATCAACTACAAAAACTGTCTGTCAGCAGTGCTTGCCAACAAGGGTTTTGCCACCAATTATTAAGTCTTGTTTGCCAGAGGGTTCAAATACTATCTCAAACTGCAAAATGCACATAAATTTATATAATTTATACAATGTGATATTCTGGATTTTATTTTTGATATTCAATCTCTCAATGTTAAAATTAACCTTAAAATTATAGACTGTTCACGTCTTTGTCAGCAAGGGATCAAATGCTTATTGCCCCCCACTGTAAAGTTTCTTAAATTCATGTTTACTATTGATTTCTTAATTACTCACTCTCTACACTGTCCTCCCTTACTATGCTCTCACGGTATTGCCCCTCATACTGTGCCCTCATATTATATATTTCCATTATAACAACTTGATTCCAGCTCACCCAGTTGCTCAATGCTCATCCACCTGAGGCTCAGATACCAGCCTCGCCCTGGCCTCAGCAGGACTGGATTTTCTGTTACTTTTTATTATTCAAAAGAAAACATGGTGCATGCAAAAGAAAAATTTACATGGTCGATATGACCCAGTCGACGTGTTTCGACTGCACTAGGCAGTCTTACTCATGACTGCCTAGTGTGGTCGAAACGCGTCGACTGGGTCATGTCGTCCAAGTAAATTTTTCTTTTGCATGCACCATATTTTCTTTTAAAAAATAAAAAGAAAAGGAAAATCCAGTCCGGTTGAGCTGGACTCCAATTTTTTTTCTATTTTCTTAAATATTTTCCCCATACTATGCCCTCACTTTCTATAATGAACTCTCATTCTGTGCCCTCACTCTTTATACTGACCTTTCATTCAGTGCACACCATCTCTATACTGATCACACATACTGTGCCCTCACTATTTATAGGGACCCCTCATACTGTGCCCTCACTTACTTTACCCCCATACCATGCCCTCATTCTCCACTCTCTTTCCTCAGTCAATAGTAAAATCCCTAGTATCTTTGGCTTTATCAGCACTTACCTGTTCCGATCTCTTGCATCCTCTCCTCCCCTGCCATGCTGCAGCAACATCTGCAGGGGGATGGGCTGACCTCATCATGCTATAGTAAGGTTAGCATGCTGCTGTTGATTAGAACATTTCTGATCATAGAAGTGCTGTGGTGCTTGGAGGTTAATTTTTATTTGCTTCTTTTACAAATTAATGCAGGGATAAAATTTAAGGCTCATAGAAAATAGTGATAAGAAGAAAAGTGCATACAGGTACTGTTTTTAAAGGGCTAGTAAATATTTATGCTCCTCGGCAAAATATTGTGCAACACTTTTCTTTAAAATATTTTTTTGTTAATGTGTGTCATTATTAATGCTGGAAGTACACATTATTGGAGCACTCTTCTGACACTGTTTATTATGCTGTGTAGACCTAGATGCCACTAAGTAGTCAATATGCATAAATATTAAAGGTTACTTGCATGTACATTACAAATTGCTGTTATTTACAACATACCGTAAGCCACATTACGATAGGTCATAGTCCTGAAATATATCATTACAATTCACACCGCAAATGCAGTAATGCATATTGCATTTATTACTTGAAAAAGCACAAAGTGACCTTTCAGGTGTAATATGTTGCATTGACACAATCTCAGGGCTTTTTTCTGACCGTGCAGAGGATAGATGGCGGGATTACTCTGTGACTATAGCCGAGCTCTGGTTTTGCTGTGGGCAGTTGTTCACTTAATGTACTAGGGTTACGCTCTGATCTAAGTACTGTTAGATTAACCATTAATAATGCAATGTCACAAAGATTGATGATGGCTAAAAGTGTTCAAAGGCTGCCTAGAAAGGCCTTTACAATGAGATATGTTCTTCTTATTCATTAGAGCTGTAAATCCTTTGGGTATTTGATGAGTCGTCAGATGTTGATGAGTTGTGGGATGATGGAAATAGCTGAATGCCATATGTCACTTTTGATATTGGAGGCAGTAGTTTAATTTTCAATTAATAATTTTTATTATTCACTATGGATTAAAGTGTTGGCATGATGGGTCGGAAACAGCATTTAATATCAGAAAGAAAATTATTTACTAAATGAGTATTTATGGCATCGGCACTTAGTTGTTAGTTGTGCACTACCATCTTCAAAAATACAGGAGACTACTGAATTTATATAGAGTAAAGATATTTTTGTCACATAAAGAAAGCAAAACATTGAGTTCTAGAAGTATTTTTACCACTGTCCTAAATACATATTAACCCCTTAACGACCAGGGGTATTTTTGGTTCTGCATTTTCATTTTTTGCTCCCATTCTTCCCAGAGCCATAACTTTTTTTTAATTATTTGATCAAAATGGCCATGTGAGGGCTTTTTTTTTGCTGGACGAGTTGTACTTTTGAACAACACCATTGGTTTTTTGTTGTGTACTCAAAAATGGGGAAAAAAAAATTCCAAGTGCAGTGAAATTGCAAAAAAAGGTGCAATCCCACACTTGTTTTTTGTTTTCACCATGCTCTCTAAATGCTAAAACTGACCTATCATTATGATTTTCCAGGTCATTACGAGTTCATAGAAACCAATCATGTCTAGGTTCTAAGTGGTGAAAAAAAAATTCCAAACTTTTTGTAAAAAAAAAAAAATTCTGATACCCATAGAGTCTCCATTGCTCTCGGGTTGTGTGAGGGCTTATTTTTTGCTTGAAAAGCTGACGTTTTTCCAATCCAGCAGTGACAACCATAGAGGTCTTCAGGAGACCTCTGGTTGTCATGCCAACCTATGGGTGACCTGAGATCATGTGACGGTAGTCACCGATTGGAGGATTTCCGGCCCGATGGCTAGAAGCACGCATTAAATGCAACTGTCAGAGTTTGATAGCTGCATTTAATGGGTTAATAGCAGTGGTTGGATCGTGATTACACCTGCGGCTGTTCCTGGCACATGTCTGCTGTTGAAAACAGCTGACTTGTGCCGGGAAAGATTTGGGCTCACCACCAGAGC
This sequence comes from Ranitomeya imitator, assembly GCF_032444005.1. Lineage (NCBI taxonomy): Eukaryota > Metazoa > Chordata > Amphibia > Anura > Dendrobatidae > Ranitomeya > Ranitomeya imitator. Next base: position 144,114,816 of record NC_091286.1, on the reverse strand, counting down.
TCACATCAAAGGGAGGGAGTCCGACACTGCCGTAAATATACTCCCGATGTCGGAAAGGGGTTAATAAATTTTTAGAAAACTTTGGGACAAATTCATTAAGGTGTATTTTTACTAGTTTTTTTTTTTTTTGCATAATACACCTTGAAAGGTCACAAATGTTTTTTGAACAACATGGAGTTTTGGCAGGGTTTTTTTTTTTGGCGTTTTTACACCGGTCACAGCCAGCTACAACTGTCATGTGGCACCTTCAGAAATGTCACCCCAGTAGGGTACTGAAGTACATTTATGGGGCAATTTATGTCACTAAGGCCAGTTTCACACGTCAGTGTCAGATAGATCTTTATTTTAAACACTATTATTCATATATTTTCTGCAGCAAACGCTGCTGCAGGGTAGATATGAATCGCGGCTTCAGCACCAGATGCTGGTACGTGTGGTATCCAGCACGGTACGTGTGGTACCCAGTGGGCACACGTGTGCCGCACGTGTGCCACACTGATGTGCCACACTGATGTGCCACAGAAACGTAGGGGCACACGGACACGGATAATTCTGGTACCGTTTTTTTCCGGTACTGGAATTATCTGGACGTGTGAAACCGGCCTAAAGTGCAGTAAATCTTCGTGGATTAATCCAAATTAATAAAGATTTATGCCATAAGTTTACTTCAGTCCTGAAGAAATATTTCTTGTGGTGGCACAAGGTGGTTGTAAGATACGCATAATGGATCAGTATGGTTGAGTGCAGAGGTGTCAAACTGCATTCCTCAAGGGCCGCAAACAGGTCATGTTTTCAGAATTTCCTTGTATTGCACAGGTAATAATTTAAAAAAGTTTGTCAGGAAATTCATCTGAGTAAAAATGTAGCAAAGTCCATTAATGAGGTTTAGCTAGGTTAGACAGAAGACACGCTCTAATGCAGTGTTTCTCAACTCCTTTCCTCAAGACCCACCAACAGTTTTCAGGATTTCCTTAGTATTGCACAGGTGATAATTTCATCACCTGCTCAAGCAATAGTTCCATCACCTGTATAAGGCCGGAGTCACACTACAGCGAGATACGGCTGAGTCTCGCAGGTTAAAACCAAGCTCTGGCAACGGCACTCCGGACGGAGCATGCGGCTGCATGTATTGCTATGCGGCCGCACGCTCCGCTTTGGAGTGCAGGTGCCAGAGCTTGGTTTAAACCAACGAGACTCTGCCGTATCTCGCTGTGTGTGATGCCGGCCTAATAGTAAGGAAATCCTGAAAACATGACCTGTTGGTGGGTCTTGAGGACTGGAGTTGATGGTTTAGCAAAGAAGTAACAGCCACTGAATTAGCTGAATACTCAGGTGGTATGTCACTGGTGGACTATAGAGGCCAAAACTAATGATATCAGATCAATGCGCAGAAGGGCAAGAGATGCAGGCTGCAGGGGAAAAAGATCCAGATCTTACCACTTGATTTGATACAAGTGAGTAACATATAGCAGCATACTCTTATATATCATAAACTATTACAGTAGCATAATATTTTGCAATACAGGGATGGCAGGAGTCCTGAATAACAGTGAGGCTACTCACTTAGATGACATATTCATGATTTAAGAGACCGAGTCGGCATTCACAAATAGCACCAGACCAAGGCTCCACAGGAAGCTACACATATGCATAGCCACAATTTATGAAGTCACATATGGCTTATTCTTATTGGTCACTATACACTCAATTTTTTTTCAAATGTGTTTGTAAATTAAACAAACAGGCTTTGTAGCTCATCTGTAAATGCGTTATAGGCCAGCCGACTGCACTGTGGAATTCAGTAACTATGACAATGCAGTCTGGAAGTATTCCTGATCCCATACAGTGATTTGCATGGTCAAACTATGCCTGTTTTTAATGCAGGGTCACCTGAGGGCCCGTACATCATGAACATTCAATATTGACCTCTGGCCTTTTCCCTTGTGCATATAGATTTCTTTGATATTATGCACTGTAGATGGTGAGATATTCAAAATATTTATTGGCAATTTTTACTTTGAGGAACATTCTCTGAAATTGTTCCACAATATTTGGATATAACATTTTTGTTCACAGACTGGTGAACTTCTGACCATATTTGCTTCTGAGAAACTGTAACACTCTAACATGCTCTTTTTATGCACAGTCAAGTTAATTGGTTGGAAACTGACCCTATAACTGACTTTTATTAGTACCACCTAGTTTTCCAGCCTTTTAACCCTCTAACAGCATTTTAAGGATGTCTTTTGCTTCCATCATTTTCTAAAGTTGTTTAGTTTTTCAAATAAAATAGAAAAATGTTTAACTTTCAACTGGTGGTCTGTGCTCTATGCTCTGCTATGAATGAAATATTACTATATAAAGATTTTAAATGATTGCTGTGACGACAAAGCATTGTAACTTAATTAACCAGATGCCTACTTTCAGCAAGCCAGAAAGAATAGACTGTTATCCATATGTTGACTTTTGAATTTATGTGTTTCTTTCTGGTTGGTCAAGAAAACAGACTTTTGCTTGTGTAAGCCTGTAATATTGTTTTGTAAGTTGACATTGGATGTAACATACTGTACTCTTAACCTGGATGACTAGTGATGTTTGCTGATATGCTAATTATACATTGCTCATGCCAGCCAGTTTGTTGGCATTCAAAACAGAGGGGAAAAATCTATGCAAATAGATTGCATAATGAAATAATGTGAGTTGATCTTACCAGCATTACCTGTAAATACTAAATGAAGGACACTTGTTAATATAAAAAGAGGTTGTATACCTCTGTATAGAGAGACAGATAGAGCCAGAGATTCAGCGAAGACATAAAGACATCCAGAGAGTCTCTACAGGACAGCAGTCAATGCATTATGGCTCCTTCATGAGGGACACAGATTTATCATTCTACAGGATGCCAGGTTAGGGAACCTCAGCCACGGCTGGAAGAATACAGATCTGTACAGATCTGCTCCATTGACCATCACAAATCCATGGATACATTTGGATAAAGCCAGAAGTGGGACCTGCCCATCGCCTGACTCAATGGAGATGTTCGGAGAAGCCAGCTTGTGACCCTCTGGTCAACTGGCCTTGTAGCTGAATGGACTGTCATCTTCCTAAGCTTGTCGTTACTTTCTCTTTGTGTATGCCACTGGTGGGGTAGTTGGCCCTGGAAAATGAAGCCAGGCTTTGACTCTCCGGTCAACTGGCATTGCTCCTGAATGGACTGTAATCTTCCTATGCTGGTCATTACCTCCTCTCTGTGTGCATGCCACAGGTGAGGTAATCGGCCATGGAAGATCTGAAGTAACAGCTGCTATTAGCCCAGTGAATCAGAGGAAGGGTGAGACTCTATAATGTGCACCATCTTTTGGCATTTTGCTGCGACTGTTCTATGTGTTATTTGCCTGTTTTGTGGTTCAATAAAGTATTGCCACACTGTCTTACCCTCACTCTGTGTTGTCTGAGTAGCGTTATGCCCACATTAATAGGAGAGTGGGCATTTGTTGGTATGATTCCTGGTCTATGCGGTTTTGGTTAGTGGACTGGGGCACCCACCGATCGAACTCCCCCTCCCCCCGTGTCTCCACAATTGCATTCTAGGTTTTTTTCCATTTTTGAAATTGGAGTAATAGAATCCGAATGCAATTCTGAGAAAGTATAAATTGAACCTTTGTGATTACTATTGAGCAATGTATTTAGGAAGAATTTGCCTTGTTCTAAGAACATAGCTGATTGCCAGGAAGCCAGCTGTAAGGGTATTCAGGTGAAAGATGATAGCTACTATATATTTCAGATCTCACATTCAAATTCTCTTAATTCAAAGCTATCATGGAAGTAAGTTGTCAAGATTATTACAAACTATCTCAGAACATAGAATCTGCAATTCTATGTTATTCAGTCAACATTTATGTGTATGGTTCTGCCAAGATTGGGGTTCGTGGCTTTGCATACTTTAGACAACCCACAGAATATGGCAACATTGAGAGAAGGTCAATAACATAATAGACAACTTTGCTTTCTTTATATTAATACTTCTTTATGCTTAATCTCAATTATGGCAAGCTAATTGAAAGAAACACACACATTTAAATACAGAAATATGATACAATATTAAAAATAAATAAAAATTTCTTCATATTTACTCAGAATAAAGTTAAAATTTCATTTGTACCACACAGCAAATTCTGTAAACACAAAATCTGAGTAACTATGAAATGGAATTGCATTTTATTCTATTGCACCAACAAACAGTGGCATGCATACATACTTCTACTGCAAAAAAAGACCTTATACTAATATGTCAGTTGAAAAATAAAGATAGGGATAAAAAAAACTAAAGTGTAAAAATATGAAAAAATACAAAAATAAAAACGATGGGAAGAGTTTAACCAAAGTGGAGCAAAATTAGATTTTTTTCCCTAAAGGGTTATTTCCCAGATCTTTTTTTTTTATCTGGGTTAAAGGGACAGGTGAAATCTTTATGTAAAATTAACTTATTTGATGGGTTCAAAGAGTTTTGTGACCACGCATTCACCTTTTTTCAGTTTCTGATACCTTTTTCTTGCTTCCAGAAGTTGATGAACTGTGGCTGGCACACATCCCCATGTTTTGTATGTCAGACTATATTGGGATGTAAGACCTAATTCAGGTGTCAGAGATTTTTCTGGCACACAAAATGAACAGTCTGAGTTTCATCAGTGGTTTGATCTGATTTTGTCAGTTTTTGATTTTTCTATATGAAAAATAAATAAATAAACTACAAAGCTTTGCATATCATTACAATGTTCACAGACTACACATAGATAACGTGTGCTATCAGTTATTTTTCACGAACCTGTAAACTTGTATGGGTCATTTTCATCAATAACTTTTTTGGACCACTAAGGCTATGTGCACACGTTGCGGATTAGGCTTAGGAATTTCTGGTGCGGATTCTGCCTCTCCTGGCAGAAAACGCACCTGCGGAATTGTCGCGTTTTTTTGTGCGGTTCCGCAGAGTTTTTTGTGCGTTTTTGTTGCTGCGGTTTTCTTGCGGATTTGCTGCGTTTTTTACCCATGCGGTTTTCTATAATGGAATGGGTACAAAAACGCTGCAGATTCACAAAAAAAGAAGTGACATGCTAGTTCTTTCAAACCGCAGCGTTTCCGCAGTGGATTTTCCGCAAAGTGTGCACAGCAATTTTTTTCTCTCGTTGATTTACATTGTACTGTAAATCAATTGCGGATTTGCAGCATTTCTGCACCTCAAAAAACGCTGCTTATCCGCAGAGAATCCGCAACGTGTGCTCATACCCTTAGACCACAAAAAACATGGACATGAAAACCGCACCATAGACTATACTGGGTGTCTGTTCTGTCCATGAAAAACACAGATACAGTGGTGTAAATAAGTATTTGATAAACTGCTGAGTTTTTCCCCATCTACAAAAAATGCAGAAGTCTGTAATTTTTATCGTAGGTACTTCAGCTACCAGAGAAAAAAAAATTTGAAAAAAAAACCAAGGAAAATCACATTGTATTATTTTTAAATAATTAATTAAATTGCATTTTGTTGCATTAAATAAGTATTTGATACAATAGAAAAACAGAACTTAATATTTGGTACAAAAACCTTTATTTGCAATTACAGATGTCAGACGTTTCCTGTAGTTCTTGTCCAAGTTAGCACACACTGATGTTAATAATTGATGTTATTGTTGATGTGTTCGCAGCCTGGGGTCCACCGTGCAGGAGGAGAACCTGCTGCTAGCAAATGGCACTATATGGCGATAAAAGCGAGCTCTGTTGCTTCACAGAGTCGCCGTGATAGAAAAGCACTGTGTCCTTTTAAGCTCACAGGAGTACACAGCTAACTGCTGAGCTGATAGCCGTCAGTGGTCATGCAGTCAGAGAAGCACACAAACAATTCCTCACCGGAGATGTCGGTATTCTGGTGGCTTATTTCAGCCGGGCCCTGAATACCTGCAAAACAAACTCATCACCGAAGGTGCCGGTATTCTAGTGGCTTATTTCAGCAGGGCCCTGATCACAGGCATGCATGACCACACTGGCGCAAAGCTCATGACAAAGATTGATACGAGCGCATGGCCGTATGGTCATGCGAACCTTTTATGGTTGCAGCAACTTCAGGACCTTCCTAGAGGACCAATGGGAGCTTCAGGACCTGAGCGTGTGACCCCTGATCTCCAATGAGAGTTCTTCCTTTGGGCATGCCCAGAAGGGAGAAAGCAGGACTTAGTCCCAGAAGTGAGTCCTCGCGGCTGACCAGTACTAGCTATAATGGCAGAGCCTGGAAGAACAGCAGTAGCCAGATGCAGAGCATCTGCCTGAGCCAGATGCTGGGACCGACGTCTCCACTGAGGCTGGTGAAGAATGGCAGACAGCAGCGGAGATGGCTCACGATTCCCCCTGTGCAGAGGCGGGAACTCGAGCCCTAACACACTGCAGCAGGAATTTTAGCCCACTTCATCTTCTCCAGATCTTTCAGGATTTGGGGTGGTCGATGAGCAACATTGAGTTTCAGCTCCCTCCAAATATTTCTTTTGGATTCAGGTCTGGAGACTGGCTAGGACACTCCAGGACCTTGAAGCCACTCCTTAGTTGTCCTGGCTGTGTGTTTTGTGACATTGCCATGGTGGAAGACCCAGCCACAGCCCATCTTCAATGCTCTAACTGAGGAAACAAGGTTGCTGGCAAAATCTCGCCATACATGACCCCATCCATCATCCTTTCAATACAGTGCAGTCATCCTTTCCCCTTTGTAGAAAAGCAAAGTATGATGTTTCCCCCACCATGCGTCATGGTTGGGACTGTTCTTTGGGATGTACTCATCCTTCTTCTTCCTCCAAACACTGCAAGTAGAGTTAATACCAAAAAAGTTATATTTTGGTCTTATCTCACCACATTAATAATAATAATAATAATAATAATTTTATTTATATAGCGCCAACATATTCCGTAGCGCTTTACAAATTATAGAGGGGATTTGTACAGACAATAGACATTACAGTATAACAAAAATCACAGTTCAAAATAGATACCAAGAGGAGTGAGGGGCCTGCTCGCAAGCTTACAATCTATAGGAAAAAGGGAGACACGAGAGTTGGATGTTAAAAATTGCTTTCCTTGTTTGGACCAGCCATAGTATAAGGATCAGGTGTTCATGTAAAGCTGCATGAACCAGTTAACAGCCTAAGTATGTAACAGTACAGACACAAAGGGCTATTAACTGCATGAAATGTATGAGAACATGATGTGAGGAACCTGATTAAGGTTTAAGTTTTTTTTTTTTAATGGGCCACACAGGGATAGTTAGGTTCATGCGTTGAGGTGGTAGGCCAGTCTGAACAAATGCATTTTTAGGGCATGCTTAAAACTGTGGGGATTGGGGATTAATCGTATTAACCTAGGTAGTGCATTCCAAAGAATTGGTGAAGCACGTGAAAAGTCTTGGAGACGAGAGTGGGAGGTTCTGATTATTGAGGATGCTAACCTCAGGTCATTAGCAGAACGTAGAGAGCATGGTAGGGTGGTAGACTGAGACCAGGGAGGAGATGTAGGGTGGTGCTGTGCCATGGAGTGCTTTGTGGATAAGGGTAATAGTTTTGTACTGGATTCTTGAGTTGATGGGTAACCAGTGTAATGACTGGCACAGGGTAGAGGCATCGGTGTAACGGTTGGTGAGGAATATAATTCTGGCAGCAGCATTCAGGACAGATTGGAGCGGGGAGAGTTTGGTAAGAGGGAGGTCAATTAAGAGAGAGTTACAATAGTCCAGACGAGAATGAATGAGTGAAACAGTAAGAGTTTTTGCAGTGTCAAAAGTAAGAAAAGGGCGAATTCTAGAAATGTTTTTGAGATGCAGATAAGAAGAGTGAGCCAATGATTGGATGTGGGGGGTGAAAGAAAGCTCAGAGTCAAGGATGACCCCAAGGCAGCGGGCATGTTGCTTGGGAGTAATGGTGGAACCACACACAGAGATGGCAATGTCAGGCAAAGGTAGGTTAGTAGAGGGAGAGAACACGAGGAGTTCAGTTTTTGACAGGTCCAGTTTCAGAGAGAGGAAGGACATGATGTTAGAGGCAGCGGTAAGACAATCACTGGTGTTTTCTAAAAAGGCAGGCATGATATCAGGAAAAGAATATAATTTGGTGTCATCAGCATAGAGATGGTACTGGAAATCAAATCTACTGATTGTTTGTCCAATAGGGACAGTATACAAAGAGAAGAGGAGGGGGCCTAGGACTGATCCTTGAGGAACCCCAACAGTAAGGGGACGGTGAGAGGAGGAACCAGCAAAAGATACAGTGAAGGAGCAGTCCAAGAGATAGGAGGAGAACCAGGAGAGAACGGTGTCCTTGAGACCGATGGAGCGGAGCATAGTGAGGAGGAGCTGATGATCCACAGTATCGAATGCTGCAGAGAGATCAAGAGAATTAGCATGGAGTAGTGACCATTAGATTTAGATGTTAGTAGATCATTAGAGACTTTAGTGAGGGCAGTTTTTTTAGTCTTATGCTTAATGTTCTTCTGCTTTTTGTTCTGCAGGGTCTTGTTGTTCTGCTTCTTGGTGTTCTTTGTGGCCGTCTCCAGGGTCATCATCTCCAGGGTCATCTTCTCTGGGGTCGTCGTCTTCTTCGGGGTGGTCTTCAGGGTCATCGTCTCCATGGTTGTCGTCTCCTGGGTCATCAACTTCTTCAGGGTGGTCTTCAGGGTCATCGTCTTTAGGGTCGTCGTCAGGGAGATCCAGAATGATTAGCAAAAACCATTTCCAAAAGCTAATCCAAAGGCTCTGCCTGGAACCGGCTAATGGTACTAGAACCAGGATGGGGAGCAGAAGGTACAAGAGCCAAAGACACTGCCGAGAACCAGCTGACGATACTGGAGCCTGGATGGGTAGCCGAAGGTACAAGAACCAATGGAACTACCGAGGACCAGCTGACGGTACTGGAACCCGGTTACTAACAGAAGGTACCTGTGCCAGAAAGCACTACCAAAGACCACCAGACGTTGGTGGAACTCGGATACCGAGAAGGAGTCACCTAAGCCAAAGACTCTGCCTGGAACCACCTGATGGTACTGGAACCGGGGGGACCTTTTCAAGAATGTCTTCCAAAGAACCAGCTAATGGTGCTGGAACTCAGATAGGCAGCAGAAAATCCACATGAAAAAAAAAATTGCTAGGCCGCGAGCAGGCCGGAGTTACTGAAAACCCACAGTCCTACAGGGTGAGCTTGTCCTATTGGCACTACGGAACTAGCTTTGATTGCCAGTTCCCGCAGCCCACATGGGAAGCACCTAAACTGCAGGCACCATCTAGTTGGCTAACCCGACCACAACCCGACAGGACAACGTATTGGAGGCGACGTGACCAAGACACTACCCGGAAACAGCTGACGTGCTGGAACCAGGCTGTGCAGAAGGGAGTACCCGTGCCAAAGACACTTCTGAGCAGCAACTGGCGGTGTTGGAGCCAAGAGATTACAGGAGAAACAGAGTGTAGGTTGAGGCCTAATTGGAGCAAGTTGAAAGGGAACCTGTGAACCCCAGGCGTTTGTAACTAAAAGAGCCACCTTGTGCGGCACTAATGCTACACAAGGAAAAGGTGTCTCTTTTAGTTATGCTCCTTGCACACGCTGAAGTAAACACTTATAAAATGTGCCTCCTCATACCGTCAAACCATCCCAGAGGCGGTACTTTCCTTCTTAATGAGACGCAGTACAGCCATCATTCTTACCCCTTGGCGCCGGGCACCACCTCCTCAGCGTTGTTTGAATCTGTCCCGGAGCCTGAGCTGTTATGTTATCCAGTTAGCGCTGCCCATCTTCTGACATCATTTGTTGTGCGGCCGTGCTGCCCGAGATCCCGCCCCACAGTGTCTTCTGATTTATTCACATTGTGGGACTGGGATTCATGGGCATTCGCAGTGCATATCTTCGCCTCTCAGTCATCTCCCTCCGCCTTCTTCAGACTGTACGGCGGCAGCTTATCCCTAATCGCCGTGGCATGCACTTAGGGATCAGCTGACACCGCACAGTCTGAAGAAGGTGGAAGGAGATGAGTGAGAGGCAAAGATATGCACTGCGCATGCCCATGAATCCCAGCCCCGCAGTGTGAATAAATCAGAAGACACTGCGGGGCGGGTTCCCGGGCAGCGCGGCCGCATAGGCGCAGTCAGCATGACATCAAATGATGTCAGAAGTCAGGCAGCGCTAACTGCGCATAGCCAAGGGATAACATAACAGCGCAGGCTCCGGGACAGATTCAAACAACGCTGAGGAGGCAGTGCCCGGTGCCAAGGGGGAAAGAATGACGGCTGTGCTGCATCTGATTAGGAAGGAAAGTCCCGTCTCCGGGACTTTCACAGTATGAGGGGGCACATTTTATAATTGTTTAGTTCAGCGTGTGCAAGGAGCATAACAAAAAGACCACCTTGCCAAATGCAGCATTAGTGCTGCAGAAGGTGGCTCTTTTATTTACAAACGCCTGGGGGGGACAGGTTCCTTTAATATCTGTAGTAGTGTGAGTGTGGAGGGAGCAGTAGAAATTGCCAGATACACAGCAGGGGGAACAGCTGACGTTACTGAACCCCAATAACACAGCAGCAAATGTTGACTGTGCAGAGCCACTGACAGTTTTGGAGCTCAGGGTCAATGCTAGAAACAGAGTGGAGAAATTGCCACACACACAGCAGGGGAGCAGCTGGCGTTACTGAATCCCAATAACAGAGGAGCAACTGTTGACTGTGCAGACGGCACTTCTAAGCAGCAACTGGCGTTGTTGGAGCCCAGGGTCAATGCTAGAAGAAGAGTGTAGGCCGAGGCCTAATTGGAGCAAGTTTAATATCTGATGTAATGTGAATGTGGAGGGAGCAGGAGACATTGCCGGCCACACAGCAGGGGAGCAGCTGACGTAGCTGAACCCCACTAACACAGGAGCTAGTGTTTTGCACTTCCGAGCACCAACTGGCGGTGTTGGAGCCCAGGGATTACCGGACAAACAGAGTGTAGGCCGAGGCCTAATTGATGCAAGCTTCAAATCTGTAGTAGTGTAAGCGTGGAGGTAGCAGGAGCAATTGCCGGATACACAGCTGGGGATCAGCTGACGTTACTGAACCCCAATAACACAGCAGCAAGTGTTGACTGTGCAGATGGCACTTCTGAGCAGCAACTGGCGGTGTTGGAGCCCAGGGAATCCAGGAGATGCAGAGTGTAGGCTGAGGCCTAATTCGAGCAAGTTTAATATCTGTTGTAGTGCGAGTGTGGACAGAGCAGGAGAAATTGCCGGACACACAGCTGGGGACCGACTGACGTTACTGAAACCCAATAACACTGGGTCATGTGTTGACTGTGCAGACGGCACTTCTGAGCAGCAACTGGCAGTGTTGGAGCCCAGGGATTACGGTTCAGTTTTGAGAAACATGAACACAACAGGAGACCTGGATACTGTTGCCAACCAATTATTTAATCTGGAAAAGGAGTGGCAAATTCCTGCGAGATCCAGGCCTTGTTCATTTTCAGAAAAGTAAGCCAGTCAACGTTATCGGAGGATAGTTGCATGCGACGGTCTGTTTGTACACCACCTGCGGCACTAAAGACGCGTTCCGATAATACACTAGCCGCATGGCAAGCCAGCACCTCCAATGCATATTGGCTAATCTCTGGCTATGTATTCAGCTTAGAGACCCAAAATTTGAAGGGGGAAGAGCTGCGTGGTAGTTCACTGTGAGGGTAAGACATGTAGTCTGTCACCATCTGACGGAAACATTGCCTCCTGCTGACTGGAGCCGTCTGTGATTGTGTAGACATTTGTGGCGGGCACACAAAAGTGTGCCGCATTTGGGCCAAACTGGTCTTGCCTTGTGCTGATGCACTGCTTCTGCTCCCTCTTTGTGCAGAGCTTCCTCTACTGCCTCTACGCACTGAACTGCTGTGTAAAGCACTAGCAGCACTGCTCTCGGTTGGACTGGAGAAGATGATGGAATGCACCAGTGTGTCTTGGTACTCCCGCATATTACGCTCTCGGTTCACCGGTGTTATGAGGCTTTGTAAGTTGTCCCAGTAGCGAGGATCTAGGAGGGTGTTCTCCCAAAAATCAGCCGTGTTGAGAATGGGGGCGATGCGGCGGTCGTTTCTCAGGCACTGCAGCATGAAATCAACCATGTACTGCAGACTGCCAACTGGCCAAGAAAAGCTGTTCCCTGCTTGAGGCGTGATCTCTGCCTGCTCTGCATCACCCCACTCTCGCTCTACATACTGACTACTAAAGCATTGTGTACCTCCCTCCTCTGGACAGATGTCTTCCTCCTCCATTAACTCCTCCTCAACCTCCTCACAAAGTGTCCCGTGCCTAGGCCTTTGTGAGGAACCACGTTGCGCAGACTGTCCAGAAGCAGATGGCATTTGTGGCTCCTCATCCTCCACCTCTTCCACAACCTCATCTCTTAGCGCTTGGAGTGTTCTTTCAAGCAGGCAAATAAGGGGGACAGTCATGCTGACTAGTGCATCATCTGCACCTGCCATCCGCGTGGAATCATCGAAGGCACGCAAAACCTGGCAGATGTCCTTCATAGAGGCCCACTCAGTAGTTGTGAAGTATGAACTGCGCACAGAGCGACTTTTTTACACCTGATGCAGCTGGTACTCCATTACTGCTGCCTGCTGCTCACACAGCTCCAACATATGTAACGTTGAATTCCACCTGATGGGTAGGTCACATATGATGCGATGTTCCGGAAGGCAGAATCGGCACTGCAGAGCTGCAATGTGCGATCTTGCCATGCTGGAACGCCGCAAGTGAGCACACTCTAGGCGGACCTTGTGCAGCAGTGCATCAAGATCCGGATAAACCCTCAAAAAACTCTGCACGACCAAGTTGAGCACATGTGCCATACATGGGACGTGAGTGAGGTTGCCTAGGCCCAGAGCTGCCACCAGATTTCGGCCATTGTCACACACTACCATGCCTGGCTGGAGATTCACTGGCACAAACCACACATTGCTCTCCTGCTTGATGGCATTCCAGAGCTCTTGTGCTGTGTGGCTTCGATTCCCCAAAGAAATTAATTTAAGTATAGGCTGTTGACGTTTGGCCACGGCTGTGCTCATATCGGTCGTAACAGGTAAGCGTTCACGGGTCAAGGTGGAGGTAAACTGTGACGGCTCCTGCAGCGCTGATTCTGAGGAACTGGAGTATGAGGTGGAGTAAATGTGTACAGACTGGATTCCTGCAATACTTGGAGTTGGCAGAACACGTACAGCGCCACTCGCAAGATCTGTACCCGGCTCCACAACATTGACCCAATGGACAGTGAGGGAATGCTATCGTCCTTGTCCATGGTGACTGGTCCACGCATCTGAGGTCAGGTGGACCTTGCTACTAAGGGCGTTTAGTAGCACCTGTTTAATGTTTCCCTCCACATACTTTTGCAGGGCAGGGACGGCTTGCCTGCTGAAATAAAAGCGCCTGGGCACGTTTTATTGTGGGACTGCCAATGCCATGAAGTTACGGAAGGTGTCAGTCTCCACCAGCCTGAATGAGAGCATTTCAAGGGACAGTAGTTTTGCAATGCCAGCATTCAGAGCCTGTGCTCGGGGGTGGTTTGCCGTGAATGGCCGCCTTTTCTCCCATGCCTGTGCTACCGATGGCTGTAGACTGGGCTGGGAGTGTGAGGATAACAGGGAACGTGGTGCTGTGGGTGGAATTATACTGGGTCTCTATACAACAGTGCCAGAGGTTCTTCCATGGCGATCCTGTGAGGAAGCCGAACCAGCTGTGTGTGAGCTGGAGGAAGAGGCAACAACACGAGCTGAAGAGGTGGTAGATGCAGCTGTAGGTTGGCCTAGGTCTTCAATGTGTTTTTGTAACTCCACCACGTGCTTGGTCCGCACATGTTTCCACATATTGTGGTATTGAGGTTGCTAACACTTTTTCCCTCTTTTGACTTTCTGATTACACAGCTTGCGTTTGACAAATCAAATGTCATCTGCAACTGTGTCAATAAAGGACCAGGCACTGGAAGCAGGGCTGCCACTAGAAATTTCGGGGCCCCATACTGGCAAAATTTTCGGGGCCCCCTTGAGACTCCGCCCAGGCTCCACCCCAGCCCCGCCTCCACGCTCCACCCCTCGAACTGTCCACAGTCCCACCGCTCTCTCTTGGAAAAACTCCACTTCTCACCTATCACACATTAACAGTTCCCATCACCAGATCACATACATAGCTGGCAGCTTTTGTTTTGGCCAAAAGATTTTTTAAGCCGCCACCATAACACGGTAGACACTTTTGGCCGGGCCCTACTCTACTGTAACCTATTAAATATTTGTTAAAATATGCAATACAATTTAGGTATATGTTTATTTATGTTTCAATTTTTAAAATGACCAATAATATCACATACAAGGAACAAATACCGCTACACCATGACCAGATGACATATTACCACCACAGTGATCGAATAATATCACATACAAGTAACAAATACCGCAACACCATGTCCAGACCACATATTACCACCACATAGTGACTGAATACTACAATTCTGATCAGTAATTTAAAAAAAGCAGCATACTATCACCATAAGTGCCATTATACACACGAGATCTGTACTTAGTATGCTGTGTCTGTGTACAGATAATATAGTGATCACTAGTGAAATTATACACAGGAGCTCTGTATATAGTATACAGTGTATAGTGTCAGTGTATAGGTAACACACTGACTCACCAGTGACGTCTCTAGGTGAAGTCCTTCATCTTTCATCCAGCACAGACCGCCATCATTTCATCAAGCCAGGGCTCGTCTCTGCAGGAAATAACAGTTATCTCGAGCTCCGCTTGTTGAATACATTACTTAATTTTTCACAACTTCTACATTACACCACATGAAGAAAAAGAGGCAACATAGTATCACTCTATACAGTAACAGGACCGCCCCCTCATTTAAAACAGTATACTCAAAAAATAAAATAAATACATCACTGCAGTAATAATATCCCTAAATTAGCTCCTATGGTAATAATATTCCCCATCCTGGCCACCGTGTGTCTCATTCCTGGCGTCAGCCATATGTTCTCCCATCCTGCCCTCATGAGTATCCATTCTGCCCCATATGATCTCCACATCCTGCCCCATATGATCGCCCCATGTGATCTCTCCATCCGGCCCCATCTGTCTCCATCATATCCATCCTGCCCCATGATCCTGCACGATCTGTCTCCAATTCTGCCCCCAGTGTCTCCTATCATGCCCCATGTCTCCATTCTGCCCCCTATGTCTCCAACCATGCCCCCGTGTCTGCAATCCTGCCACTTGTCTCCAATTATGCCCCCTGTGTCTCCATTCTGCCCCATCTGTCTCCAGTCATGCCCCCATGTCTTTCATCCTGCCCCGTGTCTCCGATCATGGCCCGTATCTCCATTCTGCCCCGTGTCTCGCATTCTGCCCCAATGTCCAGCATTCTGCCCCAAAGTCCAGCATTCTGCCCCTGTGTCCAGCATTCTGCCCCTGTGTCCAGCATTCTGCCCGTGTCCAGCATTCTGCCCCTGTCACTGTGTCCAGCATTCTGCCCCTGTCACTGTGTCCAGCATTCTGCCCCTGTCACTGTGTCCAGCATTCTGC
This sequence comes from Ranitomeya imitator, assembly GCF_032444005.1. NCBI lineage: Eukaryota > Metazoa > Chordata > Amphibia > Anura > Dendrobatidae > Ranitomeya > Ranitomeya imitator. Next base: position 144,099,208 of record NC_091286.1, on the reverse strand, counting down.
CCCTGTCACTGTGTCCAGCATTCTGCCCCTGTCACTGTGTCCAGCATTCTGCCCCAGTCACTGTGTGTCCAGCATTCTGCCCCTGTCACTGTGTGTCCAGCATTCTGCCCCTGTCACTGTGTGTCCAGCATTCTGCCCCTGTCACTGTGTGTCCAGCATTCTGCCCCTGTCACTGTGTGTCCAGCATTCTGCCCCTGTCACTGTGTGTCCAGCATTCTGCCCCTGTCACTGTGTGTCCAGCATTCTGCCCCACTGTGTGTCCAGCATTCTGCCCCTCTGTGTGTCCAGCATTCTGCCCCTCTGTGTGTCCAGCATTCTGCCCCTCTGTGTGTCCAGCATTCTGCCCCACTGTGTGTCCAGCATTCTGCCCCACTGTCTGTCCAGCATTCTGCCCCACTGTGTGTCCAGCATTCTGCCCCACTGTGTGTCCAGCATTCTGCTCCACTGTGTGTCCAGCATTCTGCCCCTCTGTGTGTCCAGCATTCTGCCCCTCTGTGTGTCCAGCATTCTGCCCCACTGTGTGTCCAGCATTCTGCCCCACTGTGTGTCCAGCATTCTGCCCCACTGTGTGTCCAGCATTCTGCCCCACTGTGTGTCCAGCATTCTGCCCCTCTGTGTGTCCAGCATTTTGCCCCACTGTGTGTCCAGTATTCTGCCCCTCTGTGTGTCCAGCATTCTGCCCCACTGTGTGTCCAGCATTCTGCCCCACTGTGTCCAGCATTTCTGCCCCAGTGTCCATAGCATTCTGCCCCACTGTGTCCAGCATTCTGCCCCAGTGTCCATAGCATTCTGCCCCACTGTGTCCATAGCATTCTGCCCCACTGTGTCCAGCATTTCTGACCCACTGTGTCCAGCATTTCTGCCCCACTGTGTCCATTATTTCTGCCCCACTGTGTCCAGCATTTCTGCCCCACTGTGTCCAGCATTCTGCCCCAGTGTCCATAGCATTCTGCCCCACTGTGTCCATAGCATTCTGCCCCACTGTGTCCAGCATTTCTGCCCCACTGTGTCCAGCATTTCTGCCCCACTGTGTCCAGCATTTCTGCCCCACTGTGTCCAGCATTTCTGCCCCACTGTGTCCAGCATTCTGCCCCAGTGTCCATAGCATTCTGCCCCACTGTGTCCATAGCATTCTGCCCCACTGTGTCCATCATTTCTGCCGCACTGTGTCCAGCATTTCTGCCCCACTGTGTCCAGCATTTCTGCCCCACTGTGTCCAGCATTCTGCCCCAGTGTCCATAGCATTCTGCCCCACTGTGTCCATAGCATTCTGCCCCACTGTGTCCAGCATTTCTGCCCCACTGTGTCCAGCATTTCTGCCCCACTGTGTCCAGCATTCTGCCCCAGTGTCCATAGCATTCTGCCCCACTGTGTCCAGCATTTCTGCCCCACTATGTCCAGCATTCTACCCCAGTGTCCATAGCATTCTGCCCCATTGTGTCCAGCATTTCTGCCTCTGCCCCCCCCCCTGGACCCCATGGATCGCAGCTCTCAAAGAAAAAAAAAACAAGAGTTCTTACCTGGCCGTGCTCCTGCGCCGGGCGAAGCTCCCTCCAGGCTCCACGCAGATGCACTCGCCGGGCCCGGCGGCTGACAATGACGTCAGACGCCAGCGACGCCGGCGAGTGCGCACTGCGGCCCTATTCAGCTGCCAGCCTCAGACTGGCTGGCGGCTGTTAACTATTGACGTGCGGGCCCGCACGTCAATAGTGTGCCGCAGCGCCTGCAGGGGGGCCCGGTGAGCAGATGAGACGGGGCCCGATGCGGGCCCCCTCTGCTCACCGGGCCCCATACACCAGTCACGGCTGTAATGCCCTGATGGCGGCCCTGACTGGAAGTCTTGGGAGCGCCTGTTTTGGGTTTTGGAAAAGGCATGCTCCTAATGGGTGCCGAAGTGGAGTCTACAGGCAACGCAGTCTTCCTCCTCCCTCTCCCTCCTTTTTGGGCCGTTCGGGGAAACTCTTCTTTAGAGCTGCTCCCACCACCTTCCTCTACCTCACGCCATGATGGGTCAAGGACCTCATCATCTATACTACCCTCTTCCAACAACTGCTCCTGGGTAGTCTCGGCAGCACAGTAAGCACTAAAAAGTCGCACCTGAGTCTCATCATCAGATGCGTACTGAGGTGTGCTGACTGTAGGCACTGGCCCACCCGCCTCTTCAGATTGAGAGAGTCAAAGCAGTGGCGTATCACTGCATACTGCCTCTTCTTCAGTTTCTCGAATGCTGCTTGGCTGGCCCCCTCTTTCCAAGCCAAGAGATTTAGAGAACAGAAGTAGAAATGGCTCCTGTCCTGGGCTCTCTGACTGCCTGGGCAATTTGGCAGGTGGTAAAGAGACAGATGGGTGCTCTTCAGTGCTCTGTGCCTGAGAGGATGTGGCACTAATTGAAGTCGATGCGTTAGCTGCCATCCATTCGACAATGGCTTCCATTTGTTCGTCCCACAGCAGTGGGGTACGACGAGCTCCTACAAAGCTGCGCATGAAGGATAGTTCCCTGCTGAAACTGGGGGATGATGAGTCACCGGTACCCGCAGCAGGCACATAATCCCCACGTCCTCTCCCTGCTCCACCTCCACGCCTACACCCACGTGCCTTACTCCCTGCCTTCTTCATCTTGGTAGACTGATAAAGATAGGCAGAAAAGTACTAAGGGCTTAGTGTGCTTATTCCTGAACAGCTGCTAACAGGTATAAGAAACACTAATTTTATAAAGTGTGGACTACACTTTAATATGAGCTAATGTGGCCTATACAACTGTAAAGTGGAGTGTTTGGTGAACTTTATTAACTTTTTGTTTTTTCACAAAAAGACACTGGATGTGCCCAAAGATGTAAAACCGATAGTATCACAAACTTTTTGTAGCGATTGCAATGCAGGAAAGTAACCTACAATGCAATAGATGAGGCTCCAAAACATAGGCTAATACTAATCTGGCTGTGGCTGCAGGGCACAAGGCTGCAGAAAGACTCCTCTATGTACTCCTACACAGTGTTTTTCTGCAATCTAGCAGGATACGGATGAAACCCACTAATAGGATAAATCTGAAAAAAAGTGCAGCAGGCAGCACTAATTGAAAAAAAGACAATGGAACAGTATGAGGCAGTGACGCACGCTGAGCTGACTACAACCAGCTGTGGCTGCAGAACAGACTACAGAGTGAGCTGCACTCACACAGAGACCTTGCAGACAGCCGTGAACAGCGCTGCAAGGCAAAAACTAGGTTCTCACACAGCGGTTGCTAAATTAGCCTGGGTAAAGCACAATGAAGCAAATCGCTATCTCAAAATATCCCTCAGTCAGAACAACAGCATCCTGTCCCTAACTGAATTCACAGCAGAGTGAACCAATAATGGTGGCGGCGGCTTTTATAGTGCATCATGACATCATTTCAGCAGCCAATCACAGCCATGCCAGTAGTTACATGCTGTCACGCCGTAAGCGGCGTTAAAGGGGCAGGACGGCGTACTGGGACCCGCACCTGAACCTACCACTTTAATGGGGCCCTGGCTTTCCCTTATCTCGGGGGTACCTATGAAGGTTAGGAGGCCCGAGCCGCCAGCGTATCCCTGTCTCCTGAGCAGGCCCTATGAGTGGCCCCCTCCCCCCCAAAGGAGGTGGAATGCACCCGTGTAATAATACAACAAATAACAGGGTAAACAGACAAGGTAACTAAAAGATTCAAACTCACCAAATGCTCACACAACAACAGAGGAAACAGAGAAGGGAAGAGAAGGAATAAACTTAGGAAGGAAAACAGGTTTAACGTGCAACCAAAACTGCAGACACCAATCTCTGTAAGTAAACCTCCAACACCAACACCTCTCTCCATCAACCTCCAGCCAGGCAGTAGAACTGATTACTGACAATAGCTGAAGTCAGGATTTTGTCTATATAGAGGATCAGATTACAAAAACCAGTTCAGCTGAGAGACCCAGCTCGCAGCAATAAGGTTAACTCCTGCACTGCTGGCACAAAGCAGCCAGGTCAGAATATAGGTGAAGAGCTTCTGTTCACAGTGTGTGAACGAGGCCCAGAGCGCTGCGGTTCTCTGGAACCTCTCTGTCATGGTAGCCCCGTGACAGTACCCGCCTTTCTATGAGGGACCTCCGGAACCTCAGGACCAGGTTTCTCAGGATGAGCTGTATGAAATGCCCGAACCAACCTAACTGCATGGACATCGGCAGCAGGTACCCACGTCCTTTCCTCAGGACCGTACCCTCTCCAGTGTACCAGATATTGTAGGGATCGACGAACTAAATGAGAATCCATAACCCTGGAAATCTGGAACTTGAGATTTCCATCAAAAAGGAACGGAGATGGAGGTGAAGGGGACTGATTGGATGACGCCACAACCTTTTTGAGTAAAGAGCGATGAAAAACATTATGGATCTTAAATGACTGAGGCAAAGCCAGCCGAAAAGCAACGGAATTCGCGACGGCCACAATCCTATAAGGGCCAATGAACCTAGGGCCCAATTTCCATGAGGGAACTCTCAGCTTCATATTTTTTGAAGACAACCAAACCCAATCACCCACACACAGGTCCGGACCTTCCACACGTCTCCGATCAGCCGCATTCTTATACCTGGAACCCATCCTCTTTAGTTTATCAAGAACCCCTTGATACATGTACGTGATGGATGAAGAAAACCTCTCCTTTTCAGGAACACCTGAGGAATCCCTCCTATTAAATGAACTAGATTGAGGATGAAAACCATATGCCCTGAGAAACGGGGACTTATCAGTAGACTCATGAGTACGATTGTTTATAGCAAATTCTGCTAGCGGTAAGTATTTATCCCAGTCCTCCTGATTCTCTGAGATGAAACACCAGAGATAAGTTTCAAGATTTTGATTTACACGTTCTTTCTGACCATTGGATTGAGGATGAAAAGCTGAAGAAAATGACAAATGAGTCCCCAGCCGGCTGCAGAAAGCCCTCCAAAACTTAGAAATAAGCTGCACCCCACGGTCTGAGACAATATCTAAAGGAATACCATGCAGTCTCACAACCTCCTTAATAAAGACCTGTGCCAGAGTCTTAGCATTTGGTAATGCGGGGAGTGCAATGAAATGAGACATCTTGCTAAATCTATCAACTACGACTATAATAACTGTATTACCCTCTGAAACCGGCAAGTCAGTAATGAAGTCTATTGACAAATGAGTCCAAGGTCTTTTGGGAATCTCCAAAGGTTGAAGAGACCCAGACGGGCGAGAACGAGAGGACTTGGAATGCGCACACACACTGCAGGCAGCGACATATTCCTGTACATCATGTCTTACCCCAGACCACCAAAAACGCCAAGTGAGTAGATCCGAGGTAACCTTACTTCCAGGGGGTCCGGCCAAAACCGAGTCATGATGCTCATTTATGACCCTGAGACGGAGATTAGCTGGAACAAAAAGTTTACCTAACGGACAGGCTGCTGGGGCGTCCCCCTGTGCCTCTACTGTTATGGACCTGGTGGTTAGGAGCACCCGAAACGACCTGATGGTTAAACTAACAAAGGACAAGCTCTGGGAAGTGGGAGCTCTGCTGACCGCATCCCCTAATCCTATCACACACACTAGAAATAGCCATGGAGCGTACCTAACTCTGCCTAGACGCCTCTTCACAGCCTAAGAGCTAACTAGCCCTAGAGATAGAAAATAAAGCCTACCTTGCCGCAGAGAAATTCCCCAAAGAAAAAGGCAGCCCCCCACATATATTGACTGTGAGTTAAGATGAAAGTCACAAACACAGAAATGAAACAGGTTTCAGCAAAGGGAGGCCAGACTTACTAAACAGACTGAGGATAGGAAAGGTAACTTTGCGGTCAGCACAAAAAACTACAAAAAGACCACGCAGAGTGTGCAAAAAGACCTCCGCACCGACTCACGGTGCGTAGGTGCCACTCTGCCTCCCAGAGCCTCCAGCTAGCAAGGCAAAATCATGATAGCAAGCTGGACAAGAAAACAATGAACAAATAATTAACTAGCAGGGACTTAGCTTCTGCTGGAGAAGACAGGTCACCAGAAAGATCCAAGAGCGAACTGAACCAGTACAAGAACATTGACAGCTGGCATGGAGTAACGATCTGAGTGGAGTTAAATAGAGCAGCCAGCCAAAGAATAAACTAAGTCACCTGTGGAAGGAACCTCAGAAGCAGCAGCTCCACTCACAGCCACCAGAGGGAGTCCATGGACAGAACTCGCCGAAGTACCCTTCATGACCACAGGAGGGAGTTCGATAACAGAATTCACAAAACTCTACCACCTCTTTCTTAAGATCAAAATTAATGCGGCGACTACTACACCCTTCTGAAGTATAGGACCTGGTTCATAATTATCCCCACCCCCGGGAAACAACGGGATAACGCATAAGCCTTGACATTCTTGTTTCCTGGCCGGCACGTTATGTAGAAATTGAACCTGGCAAAGAACAGAGACCACCTTGCCTGCTTAGGTGTAAGACGCTTTGCAGATTCTAAATATACCAGATTTTTGTGATCTGTGATCACCATGACAGGGTGAAGTGCTCCCTCCAAAACATGATGCCATTCCTCAAATGCCCATTTAATTGCCAACAGCTCCCTGTTACCAATGTCATAATCTTCTCCGTAGGAGATAATTTTCTCGAGAAAAATGCACACGGACGCCACTTACTCAGAGAAATTCCCTGAGACAATACAGCTCCCACCCCTACCTCAGAGGTATCCACCTCTACCACAAATGGCTGAGTGATATCAGGCTGTATTAATATGGGCGCAGTGGAAAAACACTTTTTCAAAGTTTCAAAAGATTTACTGGCCGCAATGGACCATACGGAGAAATCCGTGCCTCTTTTGGTCATGTCTGTCAATGGTTTGGCTACCACAGAAAAGTCTTTAATAAATTTACGATAGAAATTTGCAAAACCTAAAAACCTCTGTAAAGCCTTAAGGTCCTCAGGATGATCCCACTCCAAGACCGCCCTGACCTTAGCCGGATGCATACGAAAACCTGTGGAGGATAAGAAATAACCCAGAAACGGAATCTCTTTGACCGCGAACATGCATTTCTCAAGTTTGGCAAACATTTTATTGTCCCTGAGTACCTGAAGGACCTGCCGTACATGATCCTGATGAGACTCGAGGTCAGGGGAATAAATTAAGATGTCATCCAGATATACCACCACAAACCTACCTATTAAGTGACTAAATATATCATTGACAAAGTGTTGAAACACAGCAGGAGCATTACTTAACCCAAAAGGCATAACCAAGTTCTCGTAATGTCCCTCTGGAGTATTAAACGCTGTCTTCCATTCATCCCCCTCCTTCATCCGAATGAGATTATATGCCCCCCTGAGGTCTAATTTGGCAAACCATTTAGCCCCCACAATTTGGTTAAAGAGGTCCGGAATTTGGTTAAAGAGGGAGCAGAAAAGAATCCCGGACCGTAATCTGATTTAATTCACGGAAGTCTAAGTATGGGCGTAAACCCCCGTCCTTCTTCTTTACAAAGAAGAACCCAGCAGCAATGGGTGACGACGAGGGTCTGATATGACCCTTGGCCAGACTTTCCGTGATATAGTCCTTCATGGCCTGTCTCTCTGGGGCTGAGATGTTGTATAGCCTACTCTTAGGCAGTTTAGCACCAGGAATGAGACGTATGGCGCAATCATAAGGACGGTGTGGAGGTAGCTCTCGACTCCCCTCCTCAGAGAATACATCCTCAAAATCTGAGATGAACTCAATCCGGCCAGCCGAGTACCCAGGCAATGTTCCTGACAAAACTCACTCCATCTAGTAATCTCCTGAGTCTGCCAGTCTAACACCGGGTTGTGTAACGTGAGCCATGGTAGACCGAGTACTACAGGCAACGGCAATCCCCCCAACACAAAACAATCTTTTGACTCGGAGTGCAACGCCCCTATTTGTAGGCTCACCCCACGGATGATCTGAGTGAAAGTCCCCTGGCTCAAAGGTGCAGAATCAATGGCAATAATAGGTATGGGTCTAGACAACTCTTGAGTAGTGTTGAGCGATACCGTCCGATACTTGAAAGTATCGGTATCGGATAGTATTGGCCGATACCCGAAAAATATCGGATATCGCCGATACCGATATCCGATACCAATACAAGTCAATGGGACATCAAGTATCGGAATGTATCCTGATGGTTCCCAGGGTCTGAAGGAGAGGAAACTCTCCTTCAGGCCCTGGGATCCATAGTGAGGTGTAAAATAAAGAATTAAAATAAAAAATATTGATATGCTCACCTCTCCGGCGGCCCCTGGACATCACGCTGGTTTGTTTAAAATGAGCGCGTTTAGGACCTGCGAATGACGTCGCGGCTTCTGATTGGTCGCGTGCCGCTCATGTGACCGCCACGCGACCAATCAGAAGCCGTGACGTCATTCGCAGGTCCTTAATTCCTAGAATTAGGAGTTTAGTGAATGAGAATGACCTCGCGGCTTCTGATTGGTCGCGTGGCGGTCACATGAGCGGCACGCGACCAATCAGAAGCCGCGACGTCATTCGCAGGTCCTAAACGCGCTCATTTTAAACAAAGAAGCCGGCTGGTTACCAGCGTGATGTCCAGGGGCCGCCGGAGACGTGAGCATATTCAATATTTTTTATTTTAATTCTTTATTTTACACATCCCTATTGATCCGATACGGATACCCGATACCACAAAAGTATCGGATCTCGGTATCGGAATTCCGATACCGCAAGTATCGGCCGATACTTGCGGTATCGGAATGCTCAACACTACTCTTGAGTCTTAAGCCCATGTGCCTGAACAAACCCAGCATCAATTAAATTAAACCCTGCCCCAGAGTCCAGAAAGGCAGAGATATTAAACTTATTTTCACCAAGACGAATCTCGGCTGGTAGGAAAAATTGAGGTTTACCTAAGGAAGAAAGTAGTACACCCGAGTTGCCAACCTCCCCGCAACCCGGGCTCAATAGTTTTCTGGCGGTTGTTTTCTAGAAGGACACACATTCACATAATGACCCCTTCTGCCACAAAAAAACATGCACCTTCCTTGCGCCGTACTACTGCAGCTCCCTTAGAACGAGAAGCGCCACCCAACTGCATAGGTTCTCCTAGCGACTCAGATTCTGGCGAGTCCAAATCTGATTTACCCTTGAATAGCGGCAATTCATTAAGTCTCTGGCACAGGCGGCGGTCCACACGGATCGCAAGAGACATAGCTGCCTCCAGTGTGGTTGGTGTCTCCTGTAGGGCGAAAGCATCTTTTATATTATCAGATAGGCCCTGATAAAATTGACTACGGAGTGCAGGGTCATTCCACAATGTGTCAGTAGCCCATCTCCGAAACTCAGAGCAGTACTCCTCTACTGGCCGGTCTCCCTGTGTAAGATGGCGTATTGTGGACTCAACGAGGGAGATGCGGTCAGGATCATCAAACACCTGACCTAAGGCTCGAAAAAACTCCTCCACAGTCCATAACGGCAAAGCGTCAGCGGGAAGTGAAAATGCCCAGGCCTGAGGGTCCCCTTGTAGGAGCGATACTATAATTCCAACCCTCTGCTCCTCTGAACCTGAAGTGTGAGGGCGCAACCTAAAATACAATTTACAGGCCTCCTTGAACGTAACAAATTTGTCACGCCCCCTGAGAACCTGTCAGGTAACGCAATTTTAGGCTCCAGCGAAGCTTGTGGAGGTGTAGCAACCCCTGCAGTGGCCACTGAAGTGCGCTGCACAACCGCCGAGCGGAGGTCAGCTACCTCTAGGCTGAGTTGCTGCATTTGTCCAGCTAAAGCAGCAATGGGGTCCACATTGGACCAAGAAATTTTTTTAAGGTCAGTGATACTGTCACGCCGTAAGCGGCGTTAAAGGGGCAGGACGGCGTACTGGGACCCGCACCTGACCCTACCACTTTAATGGGGCCCTGTCTTTCCCTTATCTCGGGGGTACCTATGAAGGTTAGGAGGCCCGAGCCGCCAGTGTTTCCCTGTCTCCTGAGCAGGCCCTATGAGTGGCCCCGTCTTCCCCAAAGGAGGTGGAGTGCACCTGTGTAATAATACAACAAATAACAAGGTAAACAGACAAGGTAACTAAAAGATTCAAACTCACCAAATGCTCACACAACCACAGAGAAAACAGAGAAGGGAAGAGAAGGAATAAACATAGGAGGGAAAACAGGTTTAACATGCAACCAAAACTGCAGACACCAATCTCTGTAAGTAAACCTCCAACACCAACACCTCTCTCCATCAACCTCCAGCCAGGCAGTAGAACTGATCACTGACAATAGCTGAAGTCGGGACTGGGTCTATATAGAGGATCCGATTACAAAAACCAGTTCAGCTGAGAGACCCAGCTCTCAGCAATAAGGTTAACTCCTGCAATGCTGGCACAAAGCAGCCAGGTCAGAATATAGGTGAAGAGCTTCTGTTCACAGTGTGTGAACGAGGCCCAGAGCGCTGCGGTTCTTTGGTTCTTTGGTTCTCTGTCGCGGTAGCCCCGTGACAAATGCCTAACATGCAGAACAGGATGTGCCCACACTTCTAATGATTCCTCATTGGCTGAATTAAATCAAACTGGCTGATTGCATTATAGGAACTTCTGATTCCGGTATCCGATATTGCAAAAGTATCGGAACTCAGTATCGGAATTCCGATACCGCGAATATCGGCCGATACCCGATATTTGCAGTATCAGAAAGCTCAACACTAGTAAGAACACATTCAAACTGAGGCCATTTAATAGACAAAATCTTAGATAAAAGCAAAATGAGAATATACACTGTAGTAAGTAATTGAATAGTAAATACTAAAGTAGTTCATGCAAATAACATGGGTTACTTAGTTATCACTATTTTCATTAAAGTGTAAAAGCCATCTCTCCATGACAAGGCATACCCAATTGAGATGGTTTTATCCTCTAGTATTAATTTCTCACCTTGTGTTAGCCAACGTCAATGTAGATGGGGCAGATAACGAGCGGGGCATGACTGTGCACACACTTAGACTTGGAAAGCTAATGCGAAAAAATGCATAGCTCAAAAGGGAGAGCGATGCCACTGTTTGTACAAAGTAAAAGAAACTACAACAATACCAAAAAAAATGAGCCAGAAAATAAGTTGACATAAGTGCAGTGTGCATGTTCACACTGTGGCTATTTAGACAGAACCTAAGTTAAAAACAAAATGAGAATGCAACGGTAGAAGTGTAATCATGGTTCCGTGGTCCGAAGAGGGCCTGGAGGGGTGTGACTAGGTGTGCACCTGACTTCACTAGAGCCCCAGGATGGGTTCTTGACGAACACCAGGTTCTTCTCCAGGACAGACCACATACACATGGCAGCTGACTCCAAGGGACTGATAGCTAAAACAGCCCTGGTAGAGAGGACAGCTGATGCAAGCATGCACTGGCATGAGTGGACTAGTACGGCTTATACAAGTTGGCACCACAGGTGCAGCCAGGTCCGGCTGATATACAGATTGACATGGCTGGTACAGTTGGGTCTGGCTGATAAGCAGACTGGCACATCAAATGCTGGCGGATCCCACTGTTGTACAGACTGGCATGGCAGGTGTTAGCGAGTCTGGCTGATATATGTACTGGTACAAGCAGGTCTGACTGTACTAAAGACTGACAAGACTAGTATTGGCAAAAAGATTTAGGACAGACAAACACGAGTGGGAACTAACTGACTGTAACCTGAAAGCTAACAAGCGTGTTTGGAAACAGAGTAATAACATTGCACAGGCACCTCTCATCAGGTGGTGGTGCCTTAATAATGAGTGTCTCCTAGCCAACAGCTAGGGACACTTTAGAATGGCATGCTGTCACTTAAAGTGGGTGGGACTGCACGCCTTAAGCCCAGTGCACAGGGATCTGCAAGCCGTGAGCAGACCCCATGCGACAGCAGCAGGAGAAGGAGGAGGGAGTTCGGGTCCGCGGCAGTGAGTGAATCAGCGTCTTTGTTGGGGAGAAGAGCACAGCACAGAAATGCAGAAGCTACAGAGAATACATCCTGTATTATATGGTATAGAGCTGTGCACGCTCAATCCCCACCAGGTGATTAGCTGATATCACAGGTGACACCTGGCAATCACTGCCAGGAGCAGTGCCGCAACCATTCCAAGCAGTTTAACCCCTTTACCCCCAAGGGTGGTTTGCATGTTTATGACCCAGCAAATGTTTACTATTCTGACCACTGTCCCTTTATGAGGTAGTAACTCTGGAACGCTTCCATGGATCTGGTGATTCTTACAAGGTTTTCTAGTGACAAATTGCACTTCATGCTAGTGGTAAAATTTTATTTGATATGACTTGCGATTGTTTGTGAAAAAAAATGGAAATTTGGCGAAAATGTTGAAAATTTTACTTTGAATTTTCATGACCTTATATCACAGAGATATGTCATACAACATACTTAATAAGTAACATTTGCCACATGTTTACTTTACATCAGAATAATTTTGGAGCAAAATTTTTTTTGTTAGGTAGTTATAATGGTTAAATTTAAACAGCGATTTCTCATTTTTAAACCATTTTTTAAGGGACCACCTCACATTTGAAGTCACTTTGAGGGGCCTATATAATAGAAAATGCCCAAAAGTGACAACATTCTAAAAACTGAACCCCTCATTGTGCTCAAAACCACATTGAAGATGTTTATTAACCTTTCAGGTGCTTCACATGAATTTTTTGAATGTTTAAAAAAAAAATGAACATTTAAAACTTTATTTCACAAAACATTTTATTTAGACCAAAATTTTTTTTTATTTTGCCAAGGGTAACAGGCGAATTTGGACCCCAAAAGTTGTTGTGCAATTTGTCCTGAGTACGATGATACCCAATTTGTGCAGGTAAACTACTGTTTGGGCGCATGGCAGAGCTCAGAAGGGAAGGAGCACCGTTTGACTTTTCAATACAAAATTGGCTTGGAATTGAGATCGGATGCCATGTCGCATTTGGAGAGCCACTGATGTGCCTAAACAGTGGAAACCCCCTAAGTGAAACCATTTTGGAAACAAGACCCCCCCAAGGAACTTATCTAGATGTGTAGTGAGCACTTTGAGCCCCCAAGTTTATAACGTAGAGCCGTAAAAATAAAAAAATCCGTTTTTCCACAAAAGTGATATTTTTGCCCCCAATGTTTTATTTGTCCAAAGGTAACAGGAGAAATTCAACCCCAAAAGTTATTGTGCAATTGTTCTGAGTACGATGATATGCCATATGTAGGGGTAAACCACTGTTTGGGAGCATGGCAGAGCTCGGAAGGGAAGGAGCGTTGTGTTACTTTTTCAATGCAAAATTAGCTGGAATTAAGACCAGTCGCCATGTCGCGTTGTGAGAGCCCCTGATGTGCCTAAACACTGGAAAGCCCCCACAAGTGAAACTATTTTGGAAACTAGACCCCGTTAAGAATTTATCTAGAAGTGTGGTGAGTACTTTGAACCCACAAGTGCTTCACAGAAGTTTATAAGTAGATCCATAAAAATAAAAAATCATATTTTTTTCACAAAATTATCTTTTTGCCCAAATTTTTTTCCCCAAAGGTAACAAGAAATTGGACCCCAGAAGTTATTGTGCAATTTGTCCTGAGCATGCTGATACCCAATTTGTGAGGGTAAAACCACTGTTTGTGCAATATTTTTTTTCCAGATTTTATGAAAAATTGCTTGTTTCCGATCATGAATCCTAATGGGCCATATTCGTGCCGAATTTAAGTTTGGTGATCGTTTTCCAAACATATTCACTCATCGATAGTTTAGAAAATAGACTTTTGCTTGTGTTAGCCTGTATTATTTTTGGTTTGTTACAATGAATAACAAACAACAATATCCCTCACCTCTCCGTCGTTCTATCCCACGCCGTAATCCATGTCTGGGGGAGAAATTGTTTTCAACCTGGATGGTGCCAAGATGTGAACCACTGGTGAATGAGCTGCTGCAAGTGCAGCCTCAGAAACTAGCAGTGACATCACTGAGGCTACGCTCCCAGCCAGGCTTAACTGTGGTAAGCTCGGTGAGATCACCAGGAGAATTTCACTTTGGTGAATTTCAACTGCTGTGAACTCGCCTCTGCACCGTGCAACATTCCAACGGTGTTAGCGGGGATCTCACCGAGGTCACCGCAGTTCAGCCCAGCTGGGAATGCAGCCTCAGTGACATCACCACTAGTCATTGGCGCTTTGCTCGCAGCAGCTCATTCCCCAGTGGTTCTCAGCCTTGATGGTTGCATCTTGGCACCGTCCAGGTTGAAAACTATTTCTCCTCAGACATGGATTACGGCATGGGACAGAACGACAGACAGGTATGGTACATTGTTGTTTTATTATTTTAGTTTTATTACAGGAGAACAAGGGTTTTGGTGTAGGTAGGTGAGGTTGTAAGTATGGTTTAATTAAGATTATTAAAGGAGTCTGTGCCATTTTTTGAATTAAAGAACTTTATTCTTGGTGTGTGTGTTTTTATACAATGTGACTATGGGGTTAGTAATGGGGGCTTAGGGGTTGATGTCACAATACAAAGGTGACATCAACCCCACAAATATGCTATCGCTTCAGGGCAAGTGGGAAAATCCAGGTAAAGCACCAGAATTAGCGCATCTAATAGATATGCCTTTTCTGGGCACCTGCGGGATGCTATTTTTACGCTGGGTGGCAATATCCATGGCCTCTTACCAGCGTGAGAATACCAGCCCCCAGCTGTCTGATTTAGCAAGGCTGGTTGTCAAAAGGAGGGACCCCACTCTGTTTTTTAAAATTATTTAAATAATTAAAATTATGGCATGGTGACCCCTCCATTCTTGATAACTAACCTTGCTGAAGCTGACAGCTTCGTGTTGCAGCCCCCAGCTGTGAGTTTTGCCTGGCTGATTATCAAAAATACAGGGGAAGCTACGCAGGTTTTTTTAAATTATTTATTTACAGCACAGGAGTGGCTGATGAATTCTCCCATCTGCTGCTCCTGCTCTCACTGTTATTAGTGGTAGCTATACGCTCACGCTGTCTTCTGACAGTGTGGAAACTGCGGCTCTCTGACTGGCGGGGATGATTTCACCGTCGATCAGAAGTGCTATGCCAGGGTTTGCCACGCTGTTACACAGTTTGGGAAACACTGGCTTTTGTGCTGTGTATGTTCGGCTATATTCGGCAATTTAACCAATGATTAAATCGGCGAATATTGCAAATTCGGAGATCATGAGCCGACCCGAACATTGAAATATTCACCCAACTCTACTGTTAATTCGGACCCAAGGTCTTCTCTCTTGTTTGTAGCTGAATCCAGTCCTATGGACGAGGAAGTAACAAGGACTCCTGAAGCAAAAGTGAGTAAGGAACGTATTCCACCACACCACACACCCAACCCACACTTCTGTTTAGAAGAGGCAAAAAGAAATCAGTTCCAACACACAGCAAACATGCCCTGTATCCCCCTTCATAGAAGCTTTGCACAATTGACTAAACAGTGTGCACAAAAATGTGTATTCTCCCATTCCAGTACTGAAAAGACATGTGAAAAGGAGTTTTGGGCCAAGATTTGATAGGCCACACCAGGTTTTCCTAATCACATCAACTTCTGTGAAACTTGAAGGAAAACCTATTTGGATACATGCCAGCCATTGTAACAGATTAAGGCCGGCGTCACACTCAGCGTTTGAAAATACGGTCCGTTTTTTACGGCTGTAATATGCAGAAATGTCCCCAAAATAGTGATCCGTATGTCATCCGTAGGCAGGGTGTGTCAGCGTATTTTGCGCATGTCATCCTCCGTATGTAATCCGTATGGCATCCGTACTGCAAGATTTTCTCGCAGGCTTGCACAGCGAACATACAATAGATCCATGGGCTCAAATATTCGTTCAAACATATATACTGCCTATATATATATAGTAGCTTTTCTCATGATTGCATACACCTGGCTATGAAGTTCAAAGCTCAATGAGGTTAGAAAACCAAAAAAAGTGCTTTAGTAAGTCAGTAAAAAGTAGGTAGGAGTAACAAGAAAATGATAAGGGTGCCCATACTTACGCACCTTTCAAATTTTGTTTGAATGCAGATTGCACATTTTCTGTTAGTACAATAAACCTCATTTCAAGGCAGAAACATTACTGTGTCCAACAGTTATTTGATATATGAAACTGAAATAGCTGTTGCAAAGAAACCAATTTTTATAAAACATTAAGCTTAAGATTAATAGGGGTGCCCAAACTTTTTCATATCACTGTATATGTCAGTGAGACACACATACAGTGGGGCAAAAAAGTATTTAGTCAGTCAGCAATAGTGCAAGTTCCACCACTTAAAAAGATGAGAGGCGTCTGTAATTTACATCATAGGTAGACCTCAACTATGGGAGACAAACTGAGAAAAAAAAATCCAGAAAATCACATTGTCTGTTTTTTTAACATTTGATTTGCATATTATGGTGGAAAATAAGTATTTGGTCAGAAACAAAATTTCATCTCAATACTTTGTAATATATCCTTTGTTGGCAATGACAGAGGTCAAACGTTTTCTGTAAGTCTTCACAAGGTTGCCACACACTGTTGTTGGTATGTTGGCCCATTCCTCCATGCAGATCTCCTCTAGAGCAGTGATGTTTTTGGCTTTTCGCTTGGCAACACGGACTTTCAACTCCCTCCAAAGGTTTTCTATAGGGTTGAGATCTGGAGACTGGCTAGGCCACTCCAGGACCTTGAAATGCTTCTTACGAAGCCACTCCTTCGTTGCCCTGGCGGTGTGCTTTGGATCATTGTCATGTTGAAAGACCCAGCCACGTTTCATCTTCAATGCCCTTGCTGATGGAAGGAGGTTTGCACTCAAAATCTCACGATACATGGCCCCATTCATTCTTTCATGTACCCGGATCAGTCGTCCTGGCCCCTTTGCAGAGAAACAGCCCCAAAGCATGATGTTTCCACCACCATGCTTTACAGTAGGTATGGTGTTTGATGGATGCAACTCAGTATTCTTTTTCCTCCAAACACAACAAGTTGTGTTTCTACCAAACAGTTCCAGTTTGGTTTCATCAGACCATAGGACATTCTCCCAAAACTCCTCTGGATCATCCAAATGCTCTCTAGCAAACTTCAGACGGGCCCGGACATGTACTGGCTTAAGCAGTGGGACACGTCTGGCACTGCAGGATCTGAGTCCATGGTGGCGTAGTGTGTTACTTATGGTAGGCCTTGTTACATTGGTCCCAGCTCTCTGCAGTTCATTCACTAGGTCCCCCGCGTGGTTCTGGGATTTTTGCTCACCGTTCTTGTGATCATTCTGACCTCACGGGGTGGGATTTTGCGTGGAGCCCCAGATCGAGGGAGATTATCAGTGGTCTTGTATGTCTTCCATTTTCTAATTATTGCTCCCACTGTTGATTTCTTCACTCCAAGCTGGTTGGCTATTGCAGATTCAGTCTTCCCAGCCTGGTGCAGGGCTACAATTTTGTTTCTGGTGTCCTTTGACAGCTCTTTGGTCTTCAACATAGTGGAGTTTGGAGTCAGACTGTTTGAGGGTGTGCACAGGTGTCTTTTTATACTGATAACAAGTTTAAACAAGTGCCATTACTACAGGTAATGAATGGAGGAAAGAGGAGACTCTTAAAGAAGAAGTTACAGGTCTGTGAGAGCCAGAAATCTTGATTGTTTGTTTCTGACCAAATACTTATTTTCCACCATAATATGCAAAAAAAATGATAAAAAAAACAGACAATGTGATTTTCTGGATTTTTTTTTTCTCAGTTTGTCTCCCATAGTTGAGGTCTACCTGTGATGTAAATTACAGACACCTCTCATCTTTTTAAGTGGTGGAACTTGCACTATTGCTGACTGACTAAATACTTTTTTGCCCCACTGTATATAAATATAAATAAATATATATATATATATATATATATATATATATATATATATATCTTAATATTTCATACAGCGCTAGATAGCAGAAATGCCGATAATTCAATTGCCGGCATTTCCTATCTCCTTCCAAAACCCGACATGATATGAGACATGGTTTACATACAGTAAACCATCTCATATCCCTTCTTTTATTACATATTCCTCTTTAATAATGTTATAAGTGTATGTGTGTAAAATTTGGTGTCTCTGCCTATTAAATTAAAGGGTTAAATCACGGAAAAAATTGGCGTGGGCTCCCGCGCAACTTTCTTTGCCAGAGTGGGAAAGCCAGTGACTGAGGGCAGCTATTAATAGCCTGGAGAGGGTCCATAGTTATATAGTTATTGCCCCCCCCCCCTGGCTAAAAACATCTGCCCCCAGCCACCCCAGAAAAGGCACATCTGGAAGATGTGCCTATTCTGGCACTTAGCCTCTCTCTTCCCACTCCCGTGTAGCGGTGGGATATGGGGTAATGAAGGGTTAATGTCACCTTGCTATTGTAAGGTGACATTAAGCCAGATTAATAATGGAGAGGCGTCAATTATGACACCTATCCATTATTAATCCAATAGTATGAAATGGTTAATAAAAAACACACATTATTACAAAGTATTTTAATGAAATAAAGATACAGGTTGTTTTAATATTTTATTATACTCTTAATCCACCTGAAGGCCCTTGTCACCTGAAACAAAGTTAAACAAAGCAAACAACAATATGCCATACCTTCCGTCGATCAGTCATGTCCCACGATGTAAATCCAACTGAAGGGGTTAACTAATTTTACAAGCAGAAGCTCTGCTAATGCAGCCACCCCTGCCTGTAAAAACCCGGGGAATGAATGGAATGCAGGGGAATGACTTGTAGTTACCTCGAGTCGCGGTGATGCTTCCTCTGCTGAACTCGAGTGTGGGAAAATATTCTGAAAAGTTCCCATGCTGCGATTTTCTACGGCCGTAGAACACCGTATAATACGGATCAGTAAAATACGGCAGATAGGAGCTGGGCCATAGAGAATCATTGTACCGTGTACAATCCGTATTTTCTGCACCTCTCATACGTCCGTAAAACTTGCTAGTGTGACGCCAGCCTAACGCTGCCAGCATAATGATTATCTCAGCTAATTCTAGTAACTAACATACACACTATAGTATTTGTCTATCTCACACAAAAGAAGGTGGGATGTGTCAAATAATAGGTCCTATATGTTGTCACTATTTCGATTTTATGGGAAATCCCCAGATTAGGGATAAGTACAAAAATAGATGAAAAAAATAGAAATGGTTATAGACACAATGCAAACAAAGATTAAGGGTATGTTTCCACGTTCACGAAACGCTGCGTGTTTGACGCTGCATAGAGACGCAGCGTCAAACACACAGCGTCCAGATGTTACAGCATAGTGGAGGGAATTTAATGAAATCCCATCTCCACTATGCGTGGTAACACGCATACGGTGGCCTTGCAATTCTGGACATGCGGAGCGTCTTTTAAGATCGCAGCATGTCTGTTTACCTTGCGGCGACGCTGCGCTGCCGCAAGGTATAACACAGGGCCCTATGTGTGGGGTGTGATGATACCGGATGTGTACAATGAACACATATGGCATCTTTGCGTCCCCAGAAGGGGACGGAGCTTTGGGCGGAGCGATTTTGCTGCTCCATCCAAACCGCCGGCCATCCTGAACGTGGACACTTACCCTTATGGTTAGGAGAAACATTTTCTTTCCTGAACCCAGCCATGTGATTCAAAAGTCTAAGTGAGTGATCTCTCAATTATACAAACCTGCATGCAACTAGAATTTTTTTGTTTGCTGTTATATGCAGCCACAAAAGCACTGATTTATGTTATACCAAAGATAATAAAGTCTATATTTAAAGGTAAACCTTGTCAAAGAACCCCTGTTTGTATATTATGAACTCTGAATAAGAAGAGATCCATTATTGTGATATTATTATGGGTATTCAGTAGTGTTGAGCGATACCGTCCGATACATGAAAGTATCGGTATCGGATAGTATCGGCCGATACCCGAAAAATATCAGATATCTCCGATACCGATATCCGATACCAATACAAGTCAATGGGACATCAAGTATCGGAAGGTATTCTCATGGTTCCCAGGGTCTGAAGGAGAGGAAACTCTCCTTCAGGCCCTGGGATCCATAGGGATGTGTAAAATAAAGAATTAAAATAAAAAATATTGATATGCTCACCTCTCCGGCGGCCCCTGGACTTCACGCTGGTAACCGGCCAGCTTCTTTGTTTAAAATGAGCGCCTTCAGGACCTGCGAATGACGTCACGGCTTCTGATTGGTCGCGTGCCGCCCATTTGACCGGCACGCGACCAATCAGAAGCCGCAACGTCATTCGCAGGTCATTAATTCCTAGAATTAGGAGTTTTGTGAATAAGAATGACGTCGCGGCTTCTGATTGGTCGCGTGCCGGTCATATGGGCGGCACGCGACCAATCAGAAGCCGCGACGTCATTCACAGGTCCTGAAGGCGCTCATTTTAAACAAAGAAGCCGGCCGGTTACCAGCGTGATGTCCAGGGGCCGCCGGAGAGGTGAGCATATCTTTTTTTTTTATTTTAATTCTTTATTTTACACATCCCTATTGATCCGATACCGATACCCGATACCACAAAAGTATCGGATCTCGGTATCGGAATTCCGATACCGCAAGTATCGGCCGATACCCGATACTTGCGGTATCGGAATGCTCAACACTAGTATTCAGGTAGGGAACTGATGTGAGGCAGGTAGGATAATGCTTTCCTATATGCCTCTTGAAATGTAATTGGTCACAAAATGTAGGATATGGAATAGACCATATTCAATTTTGTTTCTGTGTATCGATCTCATTTTATTCATCTCATGGTGATCAAGTACCTAATATTGTGGGCTGATAAGTTTCACATTTCTGTTTGAACACTAAATTCCTATCTGCTACATTTTTTGGTTGAAAGTTTTCTTTGTGACAATGTGTGATAAAAAAAACAGAAACCAGGTCCTCTTTAAGACGTGTCATGCAATTTTCATATGATTGATTTAATTAAATTTTTTATGTACTGTAACTTGCTTAACTCAGCAGGAGCAAGCAGATAGGAGAATAAATATTGATTGTTTCACATGTGCCTTACAACACTGATGTTAATTTTATATCTGATCATATGCATGGATTTTGAACACTATTTGTTCATTCTTATGGATCCTGCACAGATATTCAGACTCCAAAAATTGAAATTAGACAACATGTTCCATTAGGGACAGTGACTCATGTGAGCAAATTTACGGTACAGTATGCAGTACTGTGCAATTTGATAGTGTTTTAATAATCAACTAAACAGTAATAAATTATTACACACAATTGTGTTTAGGAATTCAATAAAGGATAAATGAGATTTAGGCAGGTAGTATTTTGCAATGACACTTTAGCAATTTTATATTCATAGGCATACTTTATTGTCAATGGCATGTCTGCGTTATTCTACAAACAGTAATTTACTAACCAGTATGTTAGTTACAAATCTTGTTTTTCATTACTTTCATGATGCAGAATGAAAAATCTCAATAAGAATTAAATTGTGTGCAGTTTCTACAGTCTAGTAAAAATAACTCGAAGTTTGTTAGGCGCTGGGATTCTCCCACTGCACGGGGTAGATCCCATGCCTTGCAATAGGCAGCAGCAAACAGGTCTTCCAGAGGCTTAGTCCAGAAATCACTCTACTGAGCATGCTCGTGAGGTGCGACCTCTCATTGGTGGTCTGTCGTGAGCTGCTCGGGTGATGTGGCAGTTCAGGATTGGTCCACGAGCAAGGTCCTGTCTGACTGGACTTGAACTGGAGCGCACGCCGGTGCGTTAAGATCATTTATACCTTATGAGTGTGTGGAACATAATGGTAGTGTGAATTTCGCCTCCAGACGAAGCCAAGGCAGTGAAATGCGTGTCGAGGCTCTCCTGTTACCTGTTTGCACACCTGCACTTTATCGGTATCATGTCCCAAGGTATGAATATATAGCCATACTCGGTAGAAACTTCTCTTTACTTTCCTTGGACTATCCGAATGCTTTAGTGATTCATTATTCTGAGTGTCTAGTGGACCATTGTTAGGTTAATTAGCCCCATTCATTTATTTCCTTCCAGCATGGTCTTCCTGGCACTCTTATCACTGCATTTCTAACTATATAGCATCATACATTGCAGGTGCTGCACCAGGACACTTGTGTTGTCTACCAGTGCACCCCATACCATCTAGGCACACTGATTGTTTTAGCTGTTATTGCTCACCTACTCCTTAACTTTTGTCTATGTAAATTTATATATATATATATATACTAGCTAAAGAGCCCGGCGTTGCCTGGCCATAGTAAATATCTGTGGTTAGTTAGAGCACCTCACTTCTCTTATTTTCCCATCATGCCTCTCATTTTTCCCCTCACATCTCTCATTTTCTCCCTTACACCTCTCATTTCCCCCCTCACTCCTCTTATTTCCCCCCTCACTCCTCTCATTCCCCCCTACCATTAAGTAAAATAGTGCTGTCACAAGAGTGCAGAGTCGATGGTGATTATGGGTATAGGTCTTGACAGTGTATGTGGTTTGAATCCCTGGACCTTGATAAACCTAGGGTCGATCAAGTTAAACCCTGCCCCACTGTCCAGAAACGCAGACATAATCACCTTATTTTTGGCCCAAATCAATCTCAGCAGGCAGCAAAAGCCTGCTTTGATAATGAGTAGTGTTGAGCGATACCGTCCGATACTTGAAAGTATCGGTATCGGATAGTATCGGCCGATACCCGAAAAGTATCGGATATCGCCGATACCGATATCCGATACCAATACAAGTCAATGGGACACCAAGTATCGGAAGGTATCCTGATGGTTCCCAGGGTCTGAAGGAGAGGAAACTCTCCTTCAGGCCCTGGGATCCATATTAATGTGTAAAATAAAGAATTAAAATAAAAAATATTGATATAATTACCTCTCCGGAGGCCCCTGGACATCACCGCTGGTAACCGGCAGCCTTCTTTGCTTAAAATGAGCGTGTTTAGAACCTGAGAATGACGTCGCGGCTTCTGATTGGTCGCGTGCCGCTCATGTGACCGCCACGCGACCAATCAGAAGCCGCGACGTCATTCTCAGGTCCTAAATTCCTAGAATGAGGAGTTTAGGGCCTGAGAATGACGTCGCGGCTTCTGATTGGTCGCGTGGCGGTCACATGAGCGGCACGCGACCAATCAGAAGCCGTGACATCATGGAAGTCCCTAAACGCGCTCATTTTAAACAAAGACGGCTGCCGGTTACCAGCGGTGATGTCCAGGGGCCTCCGGAGAGGTAAGTATATCAATATTTTTAATTTTAATTCTTTATTTTACACATTATTATGGATCCGATACCGATTCCCGATATCACAAAAATATCGGAACTCGGTATCGGAATTCCGATACCGCAAGTATCGGCCGATACCCGATACTTGCGGTATCGGAATGCTCAACACTAATAATGAGTGCTAGCCAAGACCCAGATTATATAGGAGTTGGGAGTGGTTAACAGAGCACAGCTGAGAGCCTCAGCTCCAGGAGCATTCAATAGAGTACAGCCAAAAGAAATTTACACTGTGTAATAAGAAGGTGAATTACTTTTAATCAGTGCAAGAGTTGGAGAAATCAGATGCTGCAGGTTTCTGTCTCCTCTCTGTCGTGGTAAACCCATGACAGTTGAAGTGTCATGTTTAATGCTAAGTTCTTTAAGAATCTGTATTGACGCCTAGTCCGTAGGTAAAAGGAAGTTATTTTGTCTCTCTTCATTGGGCAACCATTTTTTGAAAATGAGAAACCGTTCAAAAATATGGAGATATTTTATGGTTATAAAAGAATCAAAGTGCATTCTTGGTGAAAATGTGAAACCTTTGGGCAGAACAGGCAATTTTGTGTTTAGAGAAAGAGTGATTTGATAAATTAATTATCTTAGGCGTATTTCCTAAATTCATCATCTGTTGTGGCTTACATTTATTGATTATAGATTTGTTTTCCCATGTTCTTTCTGGATTGTTCCAAAAGCAAGTTGTCATAGAGTAGTGGAATGAATCCGATTGTTCACCGATTGACAAGGAGATGGATGAAGACCATTCATTACAAAAAATTAAAGATGGATGTGTCCATTTGGAAACTCTTTTCTGCTAAAACGTGGTAGTATCTCTAGCAATGGCGATAGGATTGACTGGAGGACACCTGTGATGCATGCATCAATGGGCATTAGTGTTTCATTGTCGATTCAATAAATGTATGGATCGTCACCTGCTGTTGGCTTGTTTTTGCATATAAGGATATGAGGTATGGTGCGAGACTACTCTCCTAGAAGAAGCCGAAAAACCGAAACACATGTTGGGATACAGCACCACATTTCAACTATGATTAAATAAACACTGTTTAATTTTGTTTCCTGTGTGGTTTTCTACCTAACATATATATGATAAATAGATGTGATATTAATTTCTATTGGAAATTGTAGGTCTCACTATTTAATTGACATTCCACTCAGGGACACTAATATATATATATATATATATAATTATAATTTGTCACTTAATAAAATTATATTTTATTTATAAATTACATGTTAATCTTACCATTTGATCTGCAATGTTCATGGTGCAGAACTATTATACAGTGGGTACGAAAAGTATTCAGACCCCTTTAAATTTTTCACTCTCTGTTTCATTACAGCCATTTGGTAAATTCAAAAATGTTCAAATTTAATAAAAAAGAAAAACTTAAATATTGCATGGTCATAAGTATTCAGACCCTTTACTCAGACACTCATATTTAAGTCACATGCTGTCCATTTCCTTGTGATTCTCCTTGAGATGGTTCTATTCCTTCATTGAAGTCTAGCTGTGTTTAATTAAACTGATAGGACTTGATTTGGAGAGGCACACACTTGTCTATATAAGACCTCATAGCTCACAGTGCATGTTAGATGACCATGATGACCAAATGAGAATCATGAGGTCAAAGGAACTGGCCAAGGAGCTCAGAGACAGAATTGTGTCAAGGCACAGATCTGGCCAAGGCTACAAAAAAAATTCTGCAGTTGTCAAGGTTCATAAGAGCACAGAAGCCACCATATTCCTTAAATGGACCTTGGGACCTTTGGGACCACAAGAAGTCTTTCTAGATCTGGCCATCCAGCCAAACTGAGCAATCGTGGATGAAGAGCCTTGTTGAGAGAGGTAAAGAAGGACCCCAAGATCACTGTGGCTGAGCTCCAGATATGCAGTAGAGATGGGAGAAAGTTCCACAAAGTCAACTATCACTGCAGCCCTCCAGCAGTCGGGCCTTTATGGCAGAGTGGCCTGACGGAAGCCTCTCCTCAGTGCAAGACATATGAAAGCCCGCATAAACACATGAAGGCCTCACAGACTATGAGAAATACGATTCTCTGGTCTGATGAGATGAAGATAGATCTTTTTGGTGATAATTCTAAGAGGTACACTACCATTCAATAGTAGGGTTGAGCGAAACGGATCGGACAAATTAAAAAATCGCCGACTTTCGGCAAAGTCGGGTTTCATGAAACCTGACCCGATCCTAGTGTGGGATCGGCCATGAGGTCGGCGATCTTCACGCCAAAGTTGCGTTTCGTATGAGGCATTCAGCGCCATTTTTCAGCCAATGAAGGAGGACGCAGAGTGTGGGCAGCGTGATGACATAGGTCTTGGGTCTCCACCATCTTAGAGAAGGGAATGACAGTCATTGGCTTGCTTTCTGTGGCGTCACGGGGGCTATAAAGGGGCGTGCACGCCGACCGCCATCTTACTTCTGCCGATCGCAGCATAGGGAGAGGTTGCTGCAGCTGCATCAGAAGAAGGGATATAGCTAGGGAGGGAAGATTAAGCCCCGAAACTGCTTGTGCTCTAGCGATTTCCACTGTCCAACACCACCATTTGTTTGCAGGGACAGTGGAGGCTATATTTTTGTGCATCAGCTCTGTAGCTTATTAGGCTGCCTTATAAGGCTCCCTGATAGCTGCATTGCTGCTTGCACGCGGCTGTGCAAACCAACTGCTTTTTTAAAAGCAAAAATCCTGTTGCTCCTTTCTGCACAGTTATCTTGTTTATATGTCCACACTTTTGTGTGCAGCAGTCCTTTTTATTGCTGCCATACTTTTCCTGAGATCATTGTAGGGAGATTGAAATTGTACTACAGTCCTTGTATTTTTTCATATATCTTCCAGCCACTTTCTGCCACTTAGATTGCATTGTTTTATACACTGGGCCTGAGTTTTGGGTCAGTCTCCCCCCAAAAAAGGGAGTTTCAAATTCTCACAAAGTAGATCTACTGCAGTCCTGTTAGTTTGGTGTATGTCAGCCAGCCACTTTCTGCCACTTAGATTGCGCTGTTTTATACACAGGGCGTGAGTTTTGGGTCAGTCTCCCCCTCCAAAAAAGGGAGTTTCAAATTCTCACAAAGTGGATCTACTGCAGTCCTGTTAGTTTGGTGTATGTCAGCCAGCCACTTTCTGCCACTTAGATTGCATTGTTTTATACGCTGGGCCTGAGTTTTGGATCAGTCTCCCCCCAAAAAAGGGAGATTCAAATTCTCAACAAGTTTATATACACCTTCTACCTTGTTTTACAGTACCATATAATGGTTGTTATTTTGGTTAGATTTTCCAAAAAATGAGGAAGTCTCGTGGAAGAGGCTGTGGGCGGTGGTTGCCAGCTGGTACTGATGGTGGTGGTGCATCTGGTGGTAGTGGCAAAAGCACAATAGCACCTAAGGCTGGAGGTGTTGAGCCAGCATCATCGTCTGGGTACACAAGGCCTCGAAGGCTCCCTTTTCTGGGAGTAGGAAAATGGCTTTTAAGGCTGGAGCAGCAGGAAAAAGTTTTGGCTTTCATTGCTGACTCAGCCTCTAGCTCTTTCGCCTCCTTCTTCAGAAAGTTCCAAATATAAAAGCAGCGAGTCGTCAGTGGATGCTCCCGGTCAGGAACAAGACGTTTCCTTGTGTCCTTCACCCAAACCAAAAGTGAAGGATGCGTCAGGCGACACTACAGGTTACTCCATGGAGCTCTTTACACATACCGTGCCTGGGTTAGAACGGGAAATTGTTAACTTCAAGATGAATCGAACATGGAGTGCACTGATGCACAGCCACAGCTAGATTATAATGCTGTTCCATTGACTCAGATCACTACATTGCCAAGGCAGTGTACTGAGTCAGAATATGACCCTGGTGAGACTATGGTGCCCCATCCCGAACGCTATAGCACCTTACACGGTGACACAGAGGAAGGTGCACATGACATTGAAGAGGAGGTGATAGATGACCCAGTTGTTGGCCAAGATTGACAGCCATTGGGGGAAGAGGGTGCCGCTGCCAGTAGCTCTGAAGCGGAGGAGGATGATAAGCAGCAGCCATCTACATCGCAGCAGCTATCATCTGGCAGGCCCGTATCAGGCCAAAAACGTGTGTCAAAAACAAAAACAGTTTTAGGACAGCGTGGCCATCCGGTGAAAGTAGCACAGCGTGCAATGCCTGAAAAGGTATTCCATAGTAGGAAGAGTGCAGTGTGGCAATTTTTTAACCAAGATCCGAATGATCAGTCAAAAGTTATCTGTAAGAAATGCTCAAAGACCTTTAGCAGAGGGAAGAATCTTCAAAATTTAAATACAACATGCATGCTTAGACATTTAACCAGCATGCACTGGCAAGCCTGGACTAAGTACCAAACGTCCCGTACCATTGGTGCACCTGCTCAGAATGAAGGTAGTCAGCAACGCTACATTGCTTCCCTCACTGTAAGCCCACCGGTTAGGACACCACCAGCAGCAAATGTGGAGGTATCGTCGCAAGGCCAAAGCAGTCAGGGAATCACAAGGTTATTGATAGGAAACACTGTATGTAGGCCAACATCGAGAATACCATCACCAACCCTCTCTCAATCCGCCATGTCCACCACCACCACCACCACCGCTAGTTCCACCATATGCACCTCTCCAGTCCAGCTCACCCTACAAGAGACTCTTGTTAGGAAAAGAAAGTGCAGCGCCCCAGAGATCTGGTCGTTGCAGTATGACACTCTGCCACTAAGGGGAGTGATGGTACGTCTGATGGCACTGAAGGAATTCTCCTGACCAGGTATCACCAGAACACATTACTAGGGTTGAGCGACTTTTGTTTTTATAGGATCGGGTCGGATTTCACGAAACCCGACTTTTTCAAAAGTAGGGTCGAGTGAAATCGGCCGATCCTATAGAAAAGTCGGGGTCGGGGTCGGCCGAAACACGAAACCCAATGCAGTGCATTGGGTTTCTAATGGATCCAAGGGTCTGAAGGAGAGGAAACTGTTATGACCTGGTGGTTAGGAGCACCCGGAATGACCTGATAGTTAAACCTCATACAGGACAAGCTCTGGGATGTGGGAGCTCTGCTGACCGCAAGCCCTAATCCTATCACACACACTAAAAATAGCCGTGGAGCGCTCCTGACGCTCCCTAGGCGCCTCGTCACAGCCTAAGGACTAGCTAGCCCTAGAGATAGAAAATAAAGCCTACCTTGCCTCAGAGAAATTCCCCAAAGGTAAAGGAAGCCCCCCACATATAATGACTGTGAGTAAAGATGGAAGTCACAAATGCAGAGATGAAAGAGGTTTCAGCAAAGGGAGGCCAGACTTACTAAATAGACAGAGGATAGGCAAGGTAACTTTGCGATCAGCACAAAAACCTACAAAAGACAACACAGAGT
Source organism: Ranitomeya imitator (assembly GCF_032444005.1). NCBI lineage: Eukaryota > Metazoa > Chordata > Amphibia > Anura > Dendrobatidae > Ranitomeya > Ranitomeya imitator. Next base: position 144,070,599 of record NC_091286.1, on the reverse strand, counting down.
CTGCAAAAAAGACCTCCGCACCGACTCACGGTACGGAGGGGCCACTCTGCATCCCAGAGCTTCCAGCTAGCAAGGCAAAATCATGATAACCAGCTGGACAAGAAAACAATGAACAAATAATGACTATCAGGAACTTAGCTTCTGCAGGAGAAGGCAGGTCACCAGAGAGATCCAGGAGCGAACTGAACCAATGCAAAAACATTGACAGCTGGCATGGAGTAACGATCTGAGAGGAGTTAAATAGAGCAGCCAACCAAAGGATAACCCACGTCACCTATGTAAGGAACCTCAGAAGCAGCAGCTTCACTCATAGCCACCAGAGGGAGCCCATAGACAGAACTCGCCGAAGTACCATTCACGACCACAGGAGGGAGTTTGACAACAGAATTCACAACAGTACCCCCCCCCTTGAGGAGGGGTCACCGAACCCTCACCAGAGCCCCCAGGCCGATCAGGATGAGCCAAATGAAAGGCACGAACAAGATAGGCAGCATGAACATCAGAGGCAAAAACCCAGGAATTATCTTCCTGACCATAACCCTTCCACTTGACCAGGTACTGGAGTTTCCGTCTCGAAACACGAGAATCCAAAATCTTCTCCACCACATACTCCAACTCCCCCTCGACCAACACCGGGGCAGGAGGATCAACGGAGGGAACCATAGGCGCCACATATCTCCGCAACAACAACCTTTGGAACACATTATGGATGGCAAAAGAAGCTGGAAGGTCCAAACGAAATGACACAGGATTAAGAACTTCAGAAATCTTATATGGCCCAATGAAACGAGGCTTAAACTTAGGAGAGGAAACCTTCATAGGAACGTGACGAGATGACAACCAAACCAAATCCCCAACACGAAGTCGGGGACCAACACAACGCCGGCGGGTAAGCGAAACGTTGAGCCTTTTCCTGGGACAATGTCAAATTGTCCACCACATGAGTCCAAATCTGCTGCAACCTGTCCACCACCGCATCCACACCAGGACAGTCCGAAGGCTCAACCTGCCCTGAAGAGAAACGAGGATGGAAACCAAAATTACAGAAAAAAGGAGAAACTAAAGTAGCCGAGCTGGCCCGATTATTAAGGGCGAACTCAGCCAAAGGCAAGAAGGACACCCAATCATCCTGATCAGCAGAAACAAAGCATCTCAGATATGTCTCCAAAGTCTGATTAGTTCGTTCGGTTTAGCCATTAGTCTGAGGATGGAAAGCCGAAGAAAAAGACAAATCAATGCCCATCTTAGCGCAAAAGGACCGCCAAAACCTCGAAACAAACTGGGAACCTCTGTCCGAGACGATGTTCTCTGGAATGCCATGCAAGCGAACCACATGCTGGAAAAACAATGGCCCCAAATCAGAGGAGGAAGGCAATTTAGATAAGGGTACCAAATGGACCATCTTAGAGAAGCGATCACAAACCACCCAAATAACCGACATCTTTTGAGAAACAGGGAGATCAGAAATAAAATCCATGGAAATATGCGTCCAGGGCCTCTTCGGGATCGGCAAGGGCAAAAGCAACCCACTGGCACGGGAACAGCAGGGCTTAGCCCGAGCACAAGTCCCACAGGACTGCACAAAAGAACGCACATCCCGTGACAAAGAAGGCCACCAAAAGGATCTAGCCACCAAATCTCTGGTACCAAAGATTCCAGGATGACCAGCCAACACCGAACAATGAACCTCAGAGATAACTCTACTAGTCCATCTATCAGGGACAAACAGTTTCTCCGTAGGACAACGGTCAGGTCTATCAGCCTGAAACTTCTGCAGCACCCGCCGCAAATCAGGAGAGATGGCAGACAAAATTGCCCCCTCTTTAAGAATACCCGCCGGCTCCGGAACACCCGGAGAGTCAAGCACAAAACTCCTTGACAGGGCGTCAGCCTTCACATTCTTATATCCCGGAAGGTATGAAACCACAAAATCAAAACGGGAGAAAAAGAGCGACCATCGAGCCTGTCTAGGATTCAACCGTTTGGCAGACTCGAGATGAGTCAAATTCTTGTGATCCGTCAAGACCACCACGCGATGTTTAGCTCCTTCAAGCCAATGTCGCCACTCCTCGAATGCCCACTTCATGGCCAACAACTCCCGATTGCCCACATCATAATTGCGCTCAGCAGGCAAGAATTTTCTAGAAAAGAAGGCACAGGGTTTCATCACCGAGCCGTCAGAACTTCTTTGTGACAAAACAGCCCCTGCTCCAATTTCAGAAGTATCAACCTCAACCTGAAAAGGGAGCAAAACATCTGGCTGGCACAACACAGGGGCAGAAGCAAAACAACGCTTCAATTCCTGAAAAGCCTCTACAGCTGCAGAGGACCAATTGACCACATCAGCACCTTTCTTGGTCAAATCAGTCAACGGTTTAGCAATACTGGAAAAATTAGCGATGAAGCGACGATAAAAATTAGCAAAGCCCAGGAATTTCTGCAAGCTCTTCACAGATGTCGGCTGAGTCCAATCATGAATGGCCTGAACTTTAACAGGGTCCATCTCGATAGTAGAAGGGGAAAAAATGAAACCCAAAAATGAAACCTTCTGAACTCCAAAGAGACACTTTGACCCCTTCACAAACAAGGAATTCGCACGAAGGACCTGGAACACCATTCTGACCTGCTTCACATGAGACTCCCAATCATCCGAAAAGACCAAAATGTCATCCAAGTATACAATCATGAATCTATCCAGGTACTCTCGGAAGATGTCATGCATAAAAGACTGAAACACAGATGGAGCATTAGAAAGCCCGAATGGCATAACCGGGTACTCAAAATGGCCCTCGGGCGTATTAAATGCCGTTTTCCATTCATCACCCTGTTTAATTCGCACAAGATTATACGCACCACGAAGATCTTTCTTGGTGAACCAACTAGCCCCCTTAATCCGAGCAAATAAATCAGACAGGAGCGGCAAAGGATACTGAAATTTGTCTGTGATCTTATTAAGAAGGCGGTAATCAATACAAGGTCTCAAAGAACCATCCTTCTTGGCCACAAAAAAGAACCCTGCTCCCAATGGTGACGATGACGGACGAATATGACCCTTCTCCAAGGATTCCTTTATATAACTCCGCATAGCGGCGTGCTCTGGTACAGATAAATTAAACAGACGACCCTTAGGAAACTTACTACCAGGAATCAAATTAATAGCACAGTCGCAATCCCTATGAGGAGGTAGGGCACCAGATTTGGGCTCTTCAAATACATCCCGGTAATCTGATAAAAACTCAGGGACTTCAGAAGGAGTGGAGGGCGAAATTGACGGCAATGGAACATCACCATGTACAACCCCAGCTGGACACAGACATAGATTTCCAATCCAACACTGGATTATGGACCTGTAGCCATGGCAACCCCAAAACGACCACATCATGCAGATTATGCAACACCAAAAAGTGAATATCCTCCTGATGTGCAGGAGCCATGCACATGGTCAATTGAGTCCAGTACTGAGGTTTATTCTTGGCCAAAGGCGTAGCATCAATTCCTCTCAATGGAATAGGACACTGCAAGGGCTCCAAGAAAAAACCACAGCGCCTGGCAAACTCCAAGTCCATCAAATTCAGGGCAGCGCCTGAATCCACAAATGCCATTACAGAATAGGACGACAGAGAGCAAATCAGAGTAACGGACAAAAGAAATTTAGACTGTACCATACCAATGGTGGCAGACCTAGCGAACCGCTTAGTGCGCTTAGGGCAGTCGGAGATAGCATGAGTGGATTCACCACAGTAAAAACACAGCCCATTCCGACGTCTGTGTTCTTGCCGTTCAGCTCTGGTCAAAGTCCTATCACACTGCATAGGCTCAGGCCTATGCTCAGAGAATACCGCCAGATGGTGCACAGCTTTGCGCTCACGCATGCGCCGATCGATCTGAATGGCCAAAGACATAGACTCATTCAGACCAGCAGGCGTGGGAAATCCCACCATGACATCCTTAAGGGCTTCAGAAAGACCCTTTCTGAAAATTGCCGCCAGGGCACATTCATTCCACTGAGTAAGCACAGACCACTTCCTAAACTTCTGACAGTACACCTCCGCTTCATCCTGACCCTGGCACAAAGCCAGCAAGATATTCTCTGCCTGATCCACTGAATTTGGTTCATCATAAAGCAATCCAAGTGCCAGAAAGAACGCATCAACATCACGCAATGCAGGATCTCCTGGCGCAAGGGAAAATGCCCAGTCTTGAGGGTCACCACGCAACAAAGAAATAATGATTTTTACCTGTTGAACGGGGTCCCCAGAGGAGCGGGGTTTCAAAGCTAGAAACAGTTTACAATTATTTTTGAAATTCAAGAACCTAGATATATCCCCAGAAAATAAGTCAGGAATAGGAATTCTAGGCTCTAACATAGGACTCTGAACCACAAAATCTTGAATGTTTTGCACCCTTTCATTGAGATGATCCACACAAGAGGACAGACCTTGAATGTCCATATCTACACCTGTGTCCTGAACCACCCAAAGGTCTAGGGGAAAAGAAAGACAAAACATAGTGCAAAGAAAAAAAATGGTCTCAGAAGTTCTCTTATCCCTCTATTGAGATGCATTAATACTTTGGGCCAGCTGTACTGTTATGACCTGGTGGTTAGGAGCACCCGGAATGACCTGATAGTTAAACCTCATACAGGACGAGTTCTGGGATGTGGGAGCTCTGCTGACCGCAAGCCATAATCCTATCACACACACTAAAAATAGCGTGGAGCGCTCCTGACGCTCCCTAGGCGCCTCGTCACAGCCTAAGGACTAGCTAGCCCTAGAGATAGAAAAAAAAGCCTACCTTGCCTCAGAGAAATTCCCCAAAGGTAAGGGAAGCCCCCCACATATATTGACTGTGAGTAAAGATGGAAGTCACAAACGCAGAGATGAAACAGGTTTCAGCAAAGGGAGGCCAGACTTACTAAATAGACAGAGGATAGGAAAGGTAACTTTGCGATCAGCACAAAAACCTACAAAAGACCACGCAGAGTGTGCAAAAAAGACCTCCACACCGACTCACGGTATGGAGGGGCCACTCTGCATCCCAGAGCTTCCATCTAGCAAGGCAAAATCATGATAACCAGCTGGACAAGAAAACAATGAACAAATAATGACTATCAGGAACTTAGCTTCTGCAGGAGAAGGCAGGTCACCAGAGAGATCCAGGAGCGAACTGAACCAATGCAAAAACATTGACAGCTGGCGTGGAGTAACGATCTGAGAGGAGTTAAATAGAGCAGCCAACCAAAGGATTACTGTTATGAAAGGTAATTCAGTACCACAATGGACATAGAGGTCAGCGCACATACAGTGACCTGGCAATAACCCAAAAAACAAGAACGAGCTCTGAGACGTGGGAACTCTGTTGACCGCAATCCCTAATCCTCTCCAACCACACTAAAGGCAGCCGTGGATTGCGCCTAATGCTCCCTATGCAACTCGGCACGGCCTGAGAAACTAGCTAGCCTGAAGATAGAAAATAAGCCTACCTTGCCTCAGAGAAATACCCCAAAGGAAAAGGCAGCCCCCACATATAATGACTGTGAGTTAAGATGAAAAGACAAACGTAGAGATGAAATAGATTTAGCAAAGTGAGGCCCAACTTTCTGAACAGAGCGAGGATAGGAAAGGTAACTTTGCGGTCAACACAAAACCCTACAAAAACCACGCAAAGGGGGCAAAAAGACCCTCCGTACCGAACTAACGGCACAGAGGTACACCCTCTGCGTCCCAGAGCTTCCAGCAAGCAGTAAAAAACAAATTGACAAGCTGGACAGAAAAAAACAGCAAACAAATAGCAAAGAGGAACTTAGCTATGCAGAGCAGCAGGCCACAGGAACGATCCAGGAGGAAACAGGTCCAATACTAGAACATTGACTGGAGGCCAGGATCAAAGCACTAGGTGGAGTTAAATAGAGCAGCACCTAACGACTTCACCACATCACCTGAGGAAGGAAACTCAGAAGCCGCAGTACCACTTTCCTCCACCAACGGAAGCTCACAGAGAGAACCAGCCGAAGTACCACTTGTGACCACAGGAGGGAGCTCTGCCACAGAATTCACAACAGATTACCCACGTCACCTGTGTAAGGAACCTCAGAAGCAGCAGCTTCACTCATAGCCACCAGAGGGAGCCCATAGACAGAACTCGCCGAAGTACCATTCACGACCACAGGAGGGAGTTTGACAACAGAATTCACAACAGGAAACTCTCCTTCAGGCCCTGCGATCCATATTATTGTGTAAAATAAAGAATAAAAATAAAAAATATTGCTATACTCACCCTCGGACGCGCCCTGGTTGTAACCGGGAGCCTTCCTTCCTAAGAATCAGCGCTTGAAGGACCTTTCGATGATGTCGCGGCTTGTGATTGGTCGCGTGAGCGGTCACATGGGCGTCACGCGACCAATCACAAGCTGCGATGTCATCGAAAGGTCCTTCAAGCGCTGATTCTTAGGAAGGAAGGCTGCGGGTTAGAACCAGGGCGCGTCCGAGGGTGAGTATAGCAATATTTTTTATTTTTATTCTTTATTTTACACTTAAATCTGAATTCCGATACCGATTCCCGATATCTTAAACATATCGGGAATCGGTATCGGAATTCCGATTCCAGATTCAGAAGATCGCCGACCTCATGGCCGACCCCACACAGGGGTCGAGTCGGGTTTCATGAAACCCGACTTTGCCAAAAGTCGGCGACTTCTGAATCTGGCCGACCCGTTTTGCTCAACCCTACACATTACACTTCACACTCCGGCCACTAGGGGGAGAAAAAGGCTTTATTTATTGGGCCACTCCTCACACTGGTAAAACTAGGGGCTGGGGAGGAAGTTAGTCAGAAGCTGACTGGGTTGGATTCAGGCAACATCCCGTGGCAGGGGGTGTTGCGGGAAGAAGACACAGGGGGGTCCCTGTCAGGCGTGGGAACCTGGCAGGAGCCTAGCGAACAGAACAGAACGTTACGGAGCCGCGCCTGCACTTCCTTGCGGCGGTATCCTAAGAAAGAGATAAGAAAGGGAAGGATATTGTGGAACAGTGTAAACGAGATCAAGCAATAAGGAGTACCAGTAGGAGTCGTGCTGTGGGACCGAGGCAACATCCTACTGAGGCGTGTAGCCGGTGGCCGGAACACCGCGGAAGTAACTGACTTCAGGCCTTACTTCGAATTCCGCAGGACAGTTAATTATAGGTTGGCTGTCTACCTTAAATTTCCTAAGAAGACATAGGGGGCAACATTTGGAGATTGGCGTCTCTAGGGTCCCGGAAGACCTCCAAGCCTTCCCGTCATACAGGTGCGTCCTAGCCAAAACATATCTGGGGGACGAGAAACTAGTAACATCTGGAACAAAAGAGAGAGAGCTGTAGAGAACGAACGAATGAGAACAGCAGTTGTGAGGACTATACCGAATGCTCAGCAGGGTAGGACTACAACACACAGGCGCTAGTGGTAGGCAATGATTTCCATCTGCGAGGGAAACTCTGGAAGTGCCCATCAGACCGGCCTGTCTCTGATAGCCCTGTTAAACGTGCTCTGGATTGAGGATCTTGAAGTCTTCAGTAAAGAGGTAAAGAGACTGCAACCTTGTGTCCTCGTTATTGCCTGCACCTCACACCATCGCTACCTACACCACTGGGAAGCCCTGGGGACATACTTCACCTGTGGGAAGGTATACCATCCAGCTGCCATTCCATCACCCCAGCGGACCCCATAGCAGCGTCGGTCACCGTGACCGAACACCACAGGTGGCGTCACTAACCCCTGACAGACTGTACCACCACCTTTATTGGACGCCCCTTAGCAGGGTCGCGGACCGGGTCTAGCCACCGTGGCAACCTCAGAACCGAACCAGAGAGGCCCGGTACCAAAACGCGTGGCCCTGTGTCTGGGAGCGATCCAAAAGTACTCATCCTCTCATCTGCGTACACAGGGATTGAACGCCCACATTGCTAGACTAATCTCGTTAGAGATGATGCCCTATCGGTTGGTTGAAAGAGAAGCTTTCAAAGCCCTGATGGCCTACGCAGTACCACGCTATGACCTACCCAGTCAACACTTCTTTTTGAGAAAAGCCATCCCAGCCCTCCACCAGCATGTCAAAGACCGCATTGTCCATGCACTCAGGCAATCAGTCAGTAGAAAGGTGCACCTCACAACAGATGCATGGACCAGTAGGCATGGCCAGGGACGTTACGTGTCCATCATGGCACACTGGGTTAATGTGGTGGATGCAGGGTCCACAGGGGACAGCAATATTGGGACAGTTCTGCCTAGCCCACGGTCTAGGAAACAGTTGGCTGTAGGCATTCGCCACCCCTCCTCCTCCTCCTCCTCCTGAAGTGAAAGCTCGTCCACAGAGCGCAGTCGCATGACCACTCCATCCGCAGCTGTCAGTGTTGCACACGAAGTGTCCCATTATCGAACAGCTAGTGGTAAGCGTCAGCAGGCTGTGATAGAAATGAAGTGTTTGGGCGACAACAGACACATTGCGGAAGTATGGGCCGAGTACTTGCAGCAACAAACTCAGTCATGGCTGGGCAGTGTACATCTTGAGGCAGGCAAAGTAGTCAGTGATAATGGAAGGAATTTTATGGCTGCCATAGCCCTTTCAGAACTGAAACACATACCTTGCCTGGCTCACACCTTGAACCTGGTGTTGCAGTGCTTCCTCAAAAATTATCCGGAGTTACCAGCCCTGCTCCTGAAGATGCGAAGACTTTGCTCGCACATCCGCCCGTCGCCCGTACACTACAGCCGTATGCTGAACCATCAGCAATCGCTGAATCTTCCCCAGCACCACCTAATAATCGACGTTGCAACAAGGTGGAACTCCACACTGCACATGGTTCAGAGGCTGTGCGAACAGAGGCGTGCTGTCCTGTATTTGTGGGAGGATACACATACACGGGCAGGCAGTTGGATGGCAGACATGGAGTTGTCTGGTGTGCAGTGGTCGAAGCTCCAAGACTTCTGTCAAGTCCTTCAGTGTTTTGAGGAATGCACACGGCTGGTAAGTGCAGATGACGCCATCATAAGCATGAGCATCCCACTAATGCGTCTGCTGATGCAAAGTTTGACGCACATTAAGGAGCTGGCGTCTGCAGCCGAGGAGGAGGGAAGCCTTGATGACAGTCAGCTATTGTCTGCTCAGGGAACTCTCCTGGACGAGATGGCAGACGAAGAGGAGGAGGAGGAGGATGATGGTGATGAATATTTATGGGAGGAGGATGCTTCTCAGGGGGCAATAGAAACTGGTGGCATTGCAAGGTCAGGTACAGGGTTTTTGCGGGACACAAGTGATGTTGATTTGAAGAAAGTGCTCCTCAACCCAGCACAAGCAGTGAATTGACACCTGAAAAATTGGCCCACATGGCTGAGTATGCCTTGAGTATCCTAAAAAGGGACCCCCGCATTATCAAAATATTGACCGATGACGATTACTGGTTGGCCTGCCTCCTGGATCCATGATATAAAGGAAAATTACAAAATATCATGCCACATGAGAACCTTGAGCAAATATTGGCTACCAAATAAGCAACTCTTGTAGACCGTTTGGTTCAGGCATTCCCAGCACACAGTGGCGGTGAAGGTTCTCACAGGAGCTGTAGGGGGCAACATGGCAGAGGTGTTAGAAGTGCACAAATCCAAAGTGGCCTTGGACAGAGGGGTTTTATGACCAGGTTGTGGAGTGATTTCGCAATGACCACTGACACGACAGGTCCTGCTGCATCGATTCAAAGTGACAGGAGACAGCATTTGTCCAGTATGGTTAGGAACTACTTTTCCTCCCTTATCAATGTTCTCCCTCACAGGTCATTCCCTTTTGATTACTGGTCATCTAAAATAGACACCTGGCCTGAATTGGCAGAATATGCATTACAGGAACTCGCTTGCTCTGCTTCTAGTGTGCTATCAGAAAGAGTCTTCAGTTCTGCTGGTTCAACACTGACCGAAAAAAGGACACGTCTGGCTACCCAGAATGTTGATGATCTAACCTTCATTAAAATGAACCAATCATGGATTTCTAATTATTTTGCCCCACCTTCTCCTGCAGACACGTAGTTTGCCTGAAAAATGTCTTGCTTTTGGCCTCCTCTTACTGACTTTGGACGTGGTATATCTCGATTTTTCCAAAGCGTTTGATACCGTGCCGCACAAGAGGTTGGTACACAAAATGAGAATGCTTGGTCTGGGGGAAAATGTGTGTAAATGGGTTAGTAACTGGCTTAGTGATAGAAAGCAGAGGGTGGTTATAAATGGTATAGTCTCTAACTGGGTCGCTGTGACCAGTGGGGTACCGCAGGGGTCAGTATTGGGACCTGTTCTCTTCAACATATTCATTAATGATCTGGTAGAAGGTTTACACAGTAAAATATCGATATTTGCAGATGATACAAAACTATGTAAAGCAGTTAATACAAGAGAAGATAGTATTCTGCTACAGATGGATCTGGATAAGTTGGAAACTTGGGCTGAAAGGTGGCAGATGATGTTTAACAATGATAAATGTAAGGTTATACACATGGGAAGAGGGAATCAATATCACCATTACACACTGAACGGGAAACCACTGGGTAAATCTGACAGGGAGAAGGACTTGGGGATCCTAGTTAATGATAAACTTACCTGGAGCAGCCAGTGCCAGGCAGCAGCTGCCAAGGCAAACAGGATCATGGGGTGCATTAAAAGAGGTCTGGATACACATGATGAGAGCATTATACTGCCTCTGTACAAATCCCTAGTTAGACCGCACATGGAGTACTGTGTCCAGTTTTGGGCACCGGTGCTCAGGAAGGATATAATGGAACTAGAGAGAGTACAAAGGAGGGCAACAAAATTAATAAAGGGGATGGGAGAACTACAATACCCAGATAGATTAGCGAAATTAGGATTATTTAGTCTAGAAAAAAGACGACTGAGGGGCGATCTAATAACCATGTATAAGTATATAAGGGGACAATACAAATATCTCGCTGAGGATCTGTTTATACCAAGGAAGGTGACGGGCACAAGGGGGCATTCTTTGCGTCTGGAGGAGAGAAGGTTTTTCCACCAACATAGAAGAGGATTCTTTACTGTTAGGGCAGTGAGAATCTGGAATTGCTTGCCTGAGGAGGTGGTGATGGCGAACTCAGTCGAGGGGTTCAAGAGAGGCCTGGATGTCTTCCTGGAGCAGAACAATATTGTATCATACAATTATTAGGTTCTGTAGAAGGACGTAGATCTGGGTATTTATTATGATGGAATATAGGCTGAACTGGATGGACAAATGTCTTTTTTCGGCCTTACTAACTATGTTACTATGTTACTATGTTACTTCTCCAATTCCTCCATTTGCAGCTGCTGAATGTCCACCATAGGCCATTTTTATACCTCCCTAAATGGGCTGACTCCCCCCACAGGGCTGTGGTCACCACCTGGCGCAAGCACACGTACAATGAAGTGTCTCTGATAGTGGTGGTGCACAACCAACGTCAGACACACCGTTGTAATATGAGGGGCCCTGTGCCAGTACCGCCGCCCACGAGTGAGTGTTCCCCCCAGCTCGAATAGTGCTCCCCCACTTGCAATACTTACCTCTCCCTGCTCCACCACTGTGTAGTCTGTGCTGTTAAATCCTTCAATGGCATTGCCAATACAAATTTGTTGAAATGATAGATGATAGTAAAAATATACAGGGGCCCTGGCCTCCATTTAGACCAGTTAATACTTTGCGCCTACTACCACTGTCTGCTACTCAGCAGAGGAGCCCACCCCTATACCTAGCTATGCCGCCTGTTTAGTCCTGTTACCAATTTAGAACTGCTTTTAGCCTACTTTTGTATTTTGGGCCTACTAACTGTTTCTGCGCCACTCATTACAATTGTCCTCCACTTAACAAAGCTATGCGCCTGTTTAGTCCTGTTACCAATTTTGAACTGAATTTAGCCTACTTTTTTATTTTGGGCCTACTACCTGTGTCTGCGGCATTCATTACAATTGTCCTCCACTTAACAAAGCTATGCCGCCTGTTTAGTCCTGTTACCAATTTTGAACTGAATTTAGCCTACTTTTGTATTTTGGGCCTACTACCTGTGTCTGCGCCACTTATTACAATTGTCCTCCACAGAACAAAGCTATGCCGCCTGTTTAGTCCTGTTACCAATTTTGAACTGCTTTTAGCCTACTTTTGTATTTTGGGCCTACTACCTGTGTCTGCGCCACTCAGTACAATTGTCCTCCACAGAACAAAGCTATGCCGCCTGTTTAGTCCTGTTACCAATTTTGAACTGCTTTTAGCCTACTTTTGTATTTTGGGCCTACTACCTGTGTCTGCGCCACTCATTACAATTGTCCTCCACTTAACAAAGCTATGCCGCCTGTTTAGTCCTGTTACCAATTTTGAACTGAATTTAGCCTACTTTTTTATTTTGGGCCTACTACCTGTGTCTGCGCCACTTATTACAATTGTCCTCCACAGAACAAAGCTATGCCGCCTGTTTAGTCCTGCTACCAATTTTGAACTGCTTTTAGCCTACTTTTGTATTTTGGGCCTACTACCTGTGTCTGCGCCACTCAGTACAATTGTCCTCCACAGAACAAAGCTATGCCGCCTGTTTAGTCCTGTTACCAATTTTGAACTGCATTTAGCCTACTTTTTTATTTTGGGCCTACTAACTGTGTCTGCGCCACTCGATACAATTGTCCTCCACTGAACAAAACGATGCCGCCTGTTTAGTCCTGTTACCAATTTTGAACTGCATTTAGCCTACTTTATTATTTGGGCCTATATCTGTGTTTCCTCCTCATCCTGCCCATTGCCCAGCCACTGCTAGATGAGTCTGCTGGTACATTGACCCAGACCACTACATTCCCCTTGCACTCTACACAGCCAGAATCTGACCCTGCTGAACGTCAGGTTCCCCTTCCCGCATACTATACCACCTTACATGGGGACAAAGAGGAAGGTGCAGATGAAAGTGCAGGTTCCTTCATCAAGTGGGGAGGCATACTCGTTGGCACTGGCACATGGCCCCTCATAGTACGCAAAAGTGTCTCTGGCAGTGGGAGGCGGCACCCGCCGTCAAACACACCGCCGTACTATGAGTCCCCCCCGCTTGCTCAGGATCACAGCACTTGCAAAGTTGAAATACTTTCCTCTCCCTGCTCCACCACCGTGACATATTCCGTGTTTCCTGGGCCCACGAAAATCTTGAGACAGCCCTACCCCCCACAGCTTTAGCCAAATGACCACCTGTTTTCAATGCCTATTATTATAAAGTAAATTAAGATTGACAAGCTTAAGAAATAAGAATTTATGTTTTTGGCATTAAAATGGGCACTGTAGGTGTTTTCCTGTCCTCCACTCACTGCCGACTTTGATTCCCCATTGACTTGCATTGGGTTTCGTGTTTCGGTCGGCCACCGACTTTTCAAAATAATCGGCCGATTTCACCCGACCCGACTTTTGACAAAGTCGGGTTTCGCGAAACCCGACTCGATCCTAAAAAAGTAAAAGACACTCATCTCTATTCAATAGTTTAAGGTGACTTAGAAATGTCCTTATTTTTCAAAGAAAAGCACAGTTTTTTTTCCAATGGAGCTAACATTAAATTATTCAGAATACACTCTATACATTGTTAATGTGGTAAATGACAATTCTAGCTGCAAAAGTCTGGTTTGGAATGCAATATCTTCATAGGTGTATAGAGGCCCATTTCCATCAACCATCACTTCAGTGTTCTTATGGTATTTTGTGTTTGCTAACTGCGCAAGAAAGCTAATGAATGGTTGTGCAAGTATTTTAGCACAGCTGAAAACATTTTGGCTAATTAGAGAAACACAACATGAAGAGCAGACTTGGGCCGTGGGCGTCATCAATAGGTTGCCCAAACACTGTGCATCACATTTATCTGTGTGATTAGTGTCTTATGCAGAAATAATCATGAGGAAACGGAGTTACTGTCCATAAATAATCAGATTTTTATTAGTTAACAACCACAAAATTCTAATATTGATACAACAAGTTTCTACAATACATATAAATATAAACCTAAAACAAAAAAGAGGGGTAGTGGTAGCAAAAGAGATGGAAAGACACTGCGTGGATATACCCAATGCCAAAAGATCCTTTCATAAAGTGCTTAGTGCAAATGAGAGCTGGGCTAGGATCAGGGCACTATACAGTATTCAAAGTACGTCATGACAATTGTAGTTGCCAATTACACTAAGCCGTGCGCAAAGGCTCAGAAAGCTATTTAGTAAAGGTATATTAATGCCTACATATAAACGTGCCCAGATAAATCTTACCCAGATGCTGGCAGTTAGGACACTCCACGCAGTGGCCCCAACGCGCGTTTCGCGTCAGCTTCGTCAGGGGGCAGTGCTGCTACATGTCAAAAGGGTATCTTATAAAGGTTGCTCTAATTATCGGGATTCAGCCCACATGTTACGGCGCATGTTACCGCCCGTCCGGCAGGGAATTACATCCCAGTCGGCATCCAAAATGGCGCCGCGGTCAGTTCCGCCGGAAGTGGCGTCACTGAACCGCACGCGTCATCACCGGCGCCGCCTGCAATGTCCCACAATCCAGACGCAAGCGGACATGCGCACAGTGGGTCCAGGCGTCTAAGACTATCAGGCCAATCATCACAGGGACAGGAATAGAGAGGGGGCAGTGTCAAAAAGGGCTCAGCAACCACAGCGCCAGCCGCTGTGCTGCGGATGAAGAGGTTTTAACCCATTAAGGAGCTCATTTTCAAATAGTGCCACATTGTGTAGAAAAATATACATATGATACCCAGTCAGGTCACAGTGATGGTTATAAACAATATAACAATAAAAAGGTGTGAATACCATTCTTACATATAAATGCACAGTATAATACAACAGGCATAAAAAACGAGCGAACAAAGAGAGAGAAAAAACTCTCCAGAGATAAAAAGGAATTTTACATAGTATACTAAAGCTATAATAAACAATTATATAGCATACTTATCCAAGCAACTATATTATGTTTATTATACTAAAGTTTAATAGTTTGACATTAAATCCAAAAATATGTTAATCATAATGTGATGTGAACAGTGAATATCCATAAATTTACATACAGCAGTGCATATAGCCACAAATAATGAACTCCTATATAAAAAGACACAGGAATATAATGATCCATCTTCATTTATCCAAAGCTGCTGTCCTTTCAGAACGCACCAACAGAAGAACTTCAGAATGATCGAGAACGCTGCATCCCAAAGGACACGTCTCATCGTGACAACACAGTCTAGACCAAGCCGCAAAGCCAGCCCCATGGTACGTACACCTAGAGCAACATACTATTGTGAATATAGAAAAAAAGAAAGAATTAATAACAACATACAACAAACACAAAGCAACACCAAAATAAAAACAGATAAAAACCGGAGACATGTACTACAAAAAGGAACTAAAACTCAATTGCTCATTGAGACCCGCTGGAGCAAGTGTATTCAGTATGGTAATCCAGCGGCATTCTCTTTGAGATAGTTTCCGTTTGGCATCACCACCTCTAATTCCCATATGAATTTTTTCAATTCCCCATACTTTGAGTTCTTTAGGGTTGCAATTATGGCACTTCCGAAAATGTTTCGGGATTGGTTTTAAATTTTCCACATCTTCCACCTCAGTTGCCGCCTTAATATCACGCACGTGTTCACGTACACGGATTCTCAACTCTCTTGATGTCAAACCAATATAAATGAGTTTACATGTACATATCGCAAAGTATACGACATAAGTCGTACTACATGTGATATGATCCATTATTTTAAACTCACGCTTGCCATCAGATGAGCAGAAGGTGGAAGATCTAACCATATTTCTGCAAGCCATACAGTCACCACATGGAAAAAAGCCATTTTTAGGTTTTCCGGCTTTGAATGGATCATATTTCTTAGCCACGTAGTGACTGTGTACAAGTATGTCTTTGATGTTACTACTACGGCGTGATGTCATTAGAGGTCGTTCAGAGAGGCAATTCTTGAGTAGGGGGTCAGTTTTTAGAATGGGCCAGTGTTTATTCAAAACGCATCTCATCTCGTCCCACCTGTGGTTAAAGGTTGATATAAATCTAGGTTGGTTATCCTCCATCTTACCTCTAGCTTTCTTATTTTCACCCAAAAGATCATTTCTACATGTCTGTTTTGCCCTTCTATACCCCCTCTTGATAGTCCGTCTGCTATATCCACGTTGGTGAAATCGTTCCCCAAGGTCCACAGCCTGCCTCTCGAATAAAATATCTGAGGCACAGATCCTTCGAGCCCGAAGGAACTGCCCTATGGGGATGGCTCTTATCGTGGAGGGTGGATGGGACGAAGATGAATGAAGGAGCGCGTTCACAGAGGTTTCTTTTCTATACATGTCTGTGTAAATTTCGCCATTACCTTGGACCCTTAGCGTGATGTCTAAAAATGAAATTTCTTCATGGTGGTACATGTAGGTGAGCTTGATGTTGGAGCCGTTATCATTCAATCCTACCATAAACTCATGTAACTCCAGGACAGGGCCCTGCCATATAAATAAGATATCATCAATATATCTGTACCAACCAAGAATTTGGTGGACAGAGGGGACGGACTGTGCGCCACCCTGAAAGATCTCACGCTCCCAAAGGCCTAAAAACAAATTTGCATAGGATGGCGCACAGGCCGCCCCCATGGCAGTGCCCTGCCGCTGGAGAAAAAAACGATCTTTAAAAATAAAAAAATTATGTGTGAGGATGAATTCCAACAGCTCCAACACCAGCTCACGTAAATCCGGGTCCAAGTTACTTGCCTCCAGAAAAAATCTTGAGGCTTTCAACCCATCCACATGTCGAATACTCGTGTACAATTGTTCGACATCAGCCGTAACCAGAAGCATATTTTCCTCCACGATAAGGCCATCAACCCGACGCAGGACGTCCGTAGTGTCTCTGACATACGAGGGCAGCGTTTCTACCTGTGGTTTTAAGTAGTGTTCAATAAATTTGCATGTTGTATCGCATAGCCCTCCTATGCCAGAGACAATCGGACGCCCTGGCGGAGAGAGGAGGTCTTTGTGGACCTTGGGGAGTAAGTAAAAGGTAGGTATCACCGGACATTGGGTGAGCAGACCACCCAACGTTTTTTTATTGATAATACCTCTTTCACAAGCTATTTCTAAAATAGTTTGAAGCTGTTTCTGAAAATTCGATAAAGGATTTTGTGTTAGAGGGGTGTATGTATCCCTATTCCTCAACTGCCTAAACGCTTCTTTTTCGTACCTGTCCACTGGCCAGATGACCACATTTCCCCCCTTATCCGCTGGTTTTACAACCACATCATCCCACATCTTAATCTCTTGTAGAGCCTCTCTCTGCTTAGGTGTGAGATTATCTTTTTTCTTGTAATTACTGATTTTACTGAGGTCCTCTGCCACTAATCTAGTAAAGATATCCACCTGTGGACAGAGAGACAAGGGAGGAAATGTGGTACATCTGGCCGAAATGTGAGGTGGAGAGGCACTTACCCCCATATCAAGGGACTCCCGTTCAAGATCTTCCAGATCCCTCAAGGTTTCCAATTCAATGGGATCCTTAATATCAATATGTCCTGAGGAGCGTAGATGAATCCTTTTAAGGATGATCTTCCGGGCAAATAGGTGTAGGTCTTTCAATGCTACAAAAAAATCAAAATTATTGCATGGGGAGAAAGACAAACCCAGACCCAAAACCTCCCTCTGTGATTCAGAGAGAGCATGAGTGGATAAATTAATTACCTCCAGTACATTAGATTTCATTTTTTTATCTCTCACAGGAGATAAATCCATTTTACGCTTATTCCTTAATCTTCCACTTTTCCACTCGTTTCTCTCCTGATCTTTTTTACTCCAAAATGGTCTACCATTTTCAGCTCTTGGTACTTTCTCCTCAGCCGAGGATACAGAGGAAAAAGATACGGACCGACTCCTAGGGACTGATTTATTGAATGTACGTCTATTATACCACTTATATACATGGCCTTGTTGTCGGTCCGTTACATCTCGCTGGTATTTTTTTGTTTTATTTTGTACTACTTCTGTCTCCCATTTCTTAAGAGACAGATCCATTTCATCCTTAAATTTAGTTTTTGCTTCGCCCGTCAAGCATTTATTAATTTCTTCCTGTATTACATTCAATTCGTCATCAAGTTCTTTCAGCTGTTTTTCATTATGTTTGGCCAATAGTTCCATAAATCTTTTTGAACATGCTGATGCCGCATCTTCCCATTGCTGAATAAAATCATTATCATTTACCACAAAAGATGGGAACACTTGCATCCGTAAACCCCTCGGGACTAGATCACATCCTATATACCGCTCAAGAAAAGCCTTATTCCACCACAGACGAATACGTCTGTGGAGTAGCTCCTTATATTTGTTGGTAAGAGTACTAGTGTCTCCGGATCTAAAATCAGCTGTGCTACCAGCACCCTCATTAAAAACTTGATCAAGCTGGTTTAGCCACGCTTTTTCGCGTTCACGAAAGTCCATATCTTCAAATCTGGTTACTGTGAAAACACAGATAATAGCATAACAGAAAAAGACCAAATTGAAAAATTTCACAGATTTCTCTAACATGCTCACAACCCTAGTGGGGGAGCCTCACAAAGAGAGCCACAATTCTAGGCTGGACACTCCACAAAACAGAAATAATCATGAGGAAACGGAGTTACTGTCCATAAATAATCAGATTTTTATTAGTTAACAACCACAAAATTCTAATATTGATACAACAAGTTTCTACAATACATATAAATATAAACCTAAAACAAAAAAGAGGGGTAGTGGTAGCAAAAGAGATGGAAAGACACTGCGTGGATATACCCAATGCCAAAAGATCCTTTCATAAAGTGCTTAGTGCAAATGAGAGCTGGGCTAGGATCAGGGCACTATACAGTATTCAAAGTACGTCATGACAATTGTAGTTGCCAATTACACTAAGCCGTGCGCAAAGGCTCAGAAAGCTATTTAGTAAAGGTATATTAATGCCTACATATAAACGTGCCCAGATAAATCTTACCCAGATGCTGGCAGTTAGGACACTCCACGCAGTGGCCCCAACGCGCGTTTCGCGTCAGCTTCGTCAGGGGGCAGTGCTGCTACATGTCAAAAGGGTATCTTATAAAGGTTGCTCTAATTATCGGGATTCAGCCCACATGTTACGGCGCATGTTACCGCCCGTCCGGCAGGGAATTACATCCCAGTCGGCATCCAAAATGGCGCCGCGGTCAGTTCCGCCGGAAGTGGCGTCACTGAACCGCACGCGTCATCACCGGCGCCGCCTGCAATGTCCCACAATCCAGACGCAAGCGGACATGCGCACAGTGGGTCCAGGCGTCTAAGACTATCAGGCCAATCATCACAGGGACAGGAATAGAGAGGGGGCAGTGTCAAAAAGGGCTCAGCAACCACAGCGCCAGCCGCTGTGCTGCGGATGAAGAGGTTTTAACCCATTAAGGAGCTCATTTTCAAATAGTGCCACATTGTGTAGAAAAATATACATATGATACCCAGTCAGGTCACAGTGATGGTTATAAACAATATAACAATAAAAAGGTGTGAATACCATTCTTACATATAAATGCACAGTATAATACAACAGGCATAAAAAACGAGCGAACAAAGAGAGAGAAAAAACTCTCCAGAGATAAAAAGGAATTTTACATAGTATACTAAAGCTATAATAAACAATTATATAGCATACTTATCCAAGCAACTATATTATGTTTATTATACTAAAGTTTAATAGTTTGACATTAAATCCAAAAATATGTTAATCATAATGTGATGTGAACAGTGAATATCCATAAATTTACATACAGCAGTGCATATAGCCACAAATAATGAACTCCTATATAAAAAGACACAGGAATATAATGATCCATCTTCATTTATCCAAAGCTGCTGTCCTTTCAGAACGCACCAACAGAAGAACTTCAGAATGATCGAGAACGCTGCATCCCAAAGGACACGTCTCATCGTGACAACACAGTCTAGACCAAGCCGCAAAGCCAGCCCCATGGTACGTACACCTAGAGCAACATACTATTGTGAATATAGAAAAAAAGAAAGAATTAATAACAACATACAACAAACACAAAGCAACACCAAAATAAAAACAGATAAAAACCGGAGACATGTACTACAAAAAGGAACTAAAACTCAATTGCTCATTGAGACCCGCTGGAGCAAGTGTATTCAGTATGGTAATCCAGCGGCATTCTCTTTGAGATAGTTTCCGTTTGGCATCACCACCTCTAATTCCCATATGAATTTTTTCAATTCCCCATACTTTGAGTTCTTTAGGGTTGCAATTATGGCACTTCCGAAAATGTTTCGGGATTGGTTTTAAATTTTCCACATCTTCCACCTCAGTTGCCGCCTTAATATCACGCACGTGTTCACGTACACGGATTCTCAACTCTCTTGATGTCAAACCAATATAAATGAGTTTACATGTACATATCGCAAAGTATACGACATAAGTCGTACTACATGTGATATGATCCATTATTTTAAACTCACGCTTGCCATCAGATGAGCAGAAGGTGGAAGATCTAACCATATTTCTGCAAGCCATACAGTCACCACATGGAAAAAAGCCATTTTTAGGTTTTCCGGCTTTGAATGGATCATATTTCTTAGCCACGTAGTGACTGTGTACAAGTATGTCTTTGATGTTACTACTACGGCGTGATGTCATTAGAGGTCGTTCAGAGAGGCAATTCTTGAGTAGGGGGTCAGTTTTTAGAATGGGCCAGTGTTTATTCAAAACGCATCTCATCTCGTCCCACCTGTGGTTAAAGGTTGATATAAATCTAGGTTGGTTATCCTCCATCTTACCTCTAGCTTTCTTATTTTCACCCAAAAGATCATTTCTACATGTCTGTTTTGCCCTTCTATACCCCCTCTTGATAGTCCGTCTGCTATATCCACGTTGGTGAAATCGTTCCCCAAGGTCCACAGCCTGCCTCTCGAATAAAATATCTGAGGCACAGATCCTTCGAGCCCGAAGGAACTGCCCTATGGGGATGGCTCTTATCGTGGAGGGTGGATGGGACGAAGATGAATGAAGGAGCGCGTTCACAGAGGTTTCTTTTCTATACATGTCTGTGTAAATTTCGCCATTACCTTGGACCCTTAGCGTGATGTCTAAAAATGAAATTTCTTCATGGTGGTACATGTAGGTGAGCTTGATGTTGGAGCCGTTATCATTCAATCCTACCATAAACTCATGTAACTCCAGGACAGGGCCCTGCCATATAAATAAGATATCATCAATATATCTGTACCAACCAAGAATTTGGTGGACAGAGGGGACGGACTGTGCGCCACCCTGAAAGATCTCACGCTCCCAAAGGCCTAAAAACAAATTTGCATAGGATGGCGCACAGGCCGCCCCCATGGCAGTGCCCTGCCGCTGGAGAAAAAAACGATCTTTAAAAATAAAAAAATTATGTGTGAGGATGAATTCCAACAGCTCCAACACCAGCTCACGTAAATCCGGGTCCAAGTTACTTGCCTCCAGAAAAAATCTTGAGGCTTTCAACCCATCCACATGTCGAATACTCGTGTACAATTGTTCGACATCAGCCGTAACCAGAAGCATATTTTCCTCCACGATAAGGCCATCAACCCGACGCAGGACGTCCGTAGTGTCTCTGACATACGAGGGCAGCGTTTCTACCTGTGGTTTTAAGTAGTGTTCAATAAATTTGCATGTTGTATCGCATAGCCCTCCTATGCCAGAGACAATCGGACGCCCTGGCGGAGAGAGGAGGTCTTTGTGGACCTTGGGGAGTAAGTAAAAGGTAGGTATCACCGGACATTGGGTGAGCAGACCACCCAACGTTTTTTTATTGATAATACCTCTTTCACAAGCTATTTCTAAAATAGTTTGAAGCTGTTTCTGAAAATTCGATAAAGGATTTTGTGTTAGAGGGGTGTATGTATCCCTATTCCTCAACTGCCTAAACGCTTCTTTTTCGTACCTGTCCACTGGCCAGATGACCACATTTCCCCCCTTATCCGCTGGTTTTACAACCACATCATCCCACATCTTAATCTCTTGTAGAGCCTCTCTCTGCTTAGGTGTGAGATTATCTTTTTTCTTGTAATTACTGATTTTACTGAGGTCCTCTGCCACTAATCTAGTAAAGATATCCACCTGTGGACAGAGAGACAAGGGAGGAAATGTGGTACATCTGGCCGAAATGTGAGGTGGAGAGGCACTTACCCCCATATCAAGGGACTCCCGTTCAAGATCTTCCAGATCCCTCAAGGTTTCCAATTCAATGGGATCCTTAATATCAATATGTCCTGAGGAGCGTAGATGAATCCTTTTAAGGATGATCTTCCGGGCAAATAGGTGTAGGTCTTTCAATGCTACAAAAAAATCAAAATTATTGCATGGGGAGAAAGACAAACCCAGACCCAAAACCTCCCTCTGTGATTCAGAGAGAGCATGAGTGGATAAATTAATTACCTCCAGTACATTAGATTTCATTTTTTTAT
The DNA here is from genome assembly GCF_032444005.1 of Ranitomeya imitator. Lineage (NCBI taxonomy): Eukaryota > Metazoa > Chordata > Amphibia > Anura > Dendrobatidae > Ranitomeya > Ranitomeya imitator. The sequence goes on along the minus strand of NC_091286.1, from coordinate 144,048,078 downwards.
CTCTCACAGGAGATAAATCCATTTTACGCTTATTCCTTAATCTTCCACTTTTCCACTCGTTTCTCTCCTGATCTTTTTTACTCCAAAATGGTCTACCATTTTCAGCTCTTGGTACTTTCTCCTCAGCCGAGGATACAGAGGAAAAAGATACGGACCGACTCCTAGGGACTGATTTATTGAATGTACGTCTATTATACCACTTATATACATGGCCTTGTTGTCGGTCCGTTACATCTCGCTGGTATTTTTTTGTTTTATTTTGTACTACTTCTGTCTCCCATTTCTTAAGAGACAGATCCATTTCATCCTTAAATTTAGTTTTTGCTTCGCCCGTCAAGCATTTATTAATTTCTTCCTGTATTACATTCAATTCGTCATCAAGTTCTTTCAGCTGTTTTTCATTATGTTTGGCCAATAGTTCCATAAATCTTTTTGAACATGCTGATGCCGCATCTTCCCATTGCTGAATAAAATCATTATCATTTACCACAAAAGATGGGAACACTTGCATCCGTAAACCCCTCGGGACTAGATCACATCCTATATACCGCTCAAGAAAAGCCTTATTCCACCACAGACGAATACGTCTGTGGAGTAGCTCCTTATATTTGTTGGTAAGAGTACTAGTGTCTCCGGATCTAAAATCAGCTGTGCTACCAGCACCCTCATTAAAAACTTGATCAAGCTGGTTTAGCCACGCTTTTTCGCGTTCACGAAAGTCCATATCTTCAAATCTGGTTACTGTGAAAACACAGATAATAGCATAACAGAAAAAGACCAAATTGAAAAATTTCACAGATTTCTCTAACATGCTCTTTCTCCCCATGCAATAATTTTGATTTTTTTGTAGCATTGAAAGACCTACACCTATTTGCCCGGAAGATCATCCTTAAAAGGATTCATCTACGCTCCTCAGGACATATTGATATTAAGGATCCCATTGAATTGGAAACCTTGAGGGATCTGGAAGATCTTGAACGGGAGTCCCTTGATATGGGGGTAAGTGCCTCTCCACCTCACATTTCGGCCAGATGTACCACATTTCCTCCCTTGTCTCTCTGTCCACAGGTGGATATCTTTACTAGATTAGTGGCAGAGGACCTCAGTAAAATCAGTAATTACAAGAAAAAAGATAATCTCACACCTAAGCAGAGAGAGGCTCTACAAGAGATTAAGATGTGGGATGATGTGGTTGTAAAACCAGCGGATAAGGGGGGAAATGTGGTCATCTGGCCAGTGGACAGGTACGAAAAAGAAGCGTTTAGGCAGTTGAGGAATAGGGATACATACACCCCTCTAACACAAAATCCTTTATCGAATTTTCAGAAACAGCTTCAAACTATTTTAGAAATAGCTTGTGAAAGAGGTATTATCAATAAAAAAACGTTGGGTGGTCTGCTCACCCAATGTCCGGTGATACCTACCTTTTACTTACTCCCCAAGGTCCACAAAGACCTCCTCTCTCCGCCAGGGCGTCCGATTGTCTCTGGCATAGGAGGGCTATGCGATACAACATGCAAATTTATTGAACACTACTTAAAACCACAGGTAGAAACGCTGCCCTCGTATGTCAGAGACACTACGGACGTCCTGCGTCGGGTTGATGGCCTTATCGTGGAGGAAAATATGCTTCTGGTTACGGCTGATGTCGAACAATTGTACACGAGTATTCGACATGTGGATGGGTTGAAAGCCTCAAGATTTTTTCTGGAGGCAAGTAACTTGGACCCGGATTTACGTGAGCTGGTGTTGGAGCTGTTGGAATTCATCCTCACACATAATTTTTTTATTTTTAAAGATCGTTTTTTTCTCCAGCGGCAGGGCACTGCCATGGGGGCGGCCTGTGCGCCATCCTATGCAAATTTGTTTTTAGGCCTTTGGGAGCGTGAGATCTTTCAGGGTGGCGCACAGTCCGTCCCCTCTGTCCACCAAATTCTTGGTTGGTACAGATATATTGATGATATCTTATTTATATGGCAGGGCCCTGTCCTGGAGTTACATGAGTTTATGGTAGGATTGAATGATAACGGCTCCAACATCAAGCTCACCTACATGTACCACCATGAAGAAATTTCATTTTTAGACATCACGCTAAGGGTCCAAGGTAATGGCGAAATTTACACAGACATGTATAGAAAAGAAACCTCTGTGAACGCGCTCCTTCATTCATCTTCGTCCCATCCACCCTCCACGATAAGAGCCATCCCCATAGGGCAGTTCCTTCGGGCTCGAAGGATCTGTGCCTCAGATATTTTATTCGAGAGGCAGGCTGTGGACCTTGGGGAACGATTTCACCAACGTGGATATAGCAGACGGACTATCAAGAGGGGGTATAGAAGGGCAAAACAGACATGTAGAAATGATCTTTTGGGTGAAAATAAGAAAGCTAGAGGTAAGATGGAGGATAACCAACCTAGATTTATATCAACCTTTAACCACAGGTGGGACGAGATGAGATGCGTTTTGAATAAACACTGGCCCATTCTAAAAACTGACCCCCTACTCAAGAATTGCCTCTCTGAACGACCTCTAATGACATCACGCCGTAGTAGTAACATCAAAGACATACTTGTACACAGTCACTACGTGGCTAAGAAATATGATCCATTCAAAGCCGGAAAACCTAAAAATGGCTTTTTTCCATGTGGTGACTGTATGGCTTGCAGAAATATGGTTAGATCTTCCACCTTCTGCTCATCTGATGGCAAGCGTGAGTTTAAAATAATGGATCATATCACATGTAGTACGACTTATGTCGTATACTTTGCGATATGTACATGTAAACTCATTTATATTGGTTTGACATCAAGAGAGTTGAGAATCCGTGTACGTGAACACGTGCGTGATATTAAGGCGGCAACTGAGGTGGAAGATGTGGAAAATTTAAAACCAATCCCGAAACATTTTCGGAAGTGCCATAATTGCAACCCTAAAGAACTCAAAGTATGGGGAATTGAAAAAATTCATATGGGAATTAGAGGTGGTGATGCCAAACGGAAACTATCTCAAAGAGAATGCCGCTGGATTACCATACTGAATACACTTGCTCCAGCGGGTCTCAATGAGCAATTGAGTTTTAGTTCCTTTTTGTAGTACATGTCTCCGGTTTTTATCTGTTTTTATTTTGGTGTTGCTTTGTGTTTGTTGTATGTTGTTATTAATTCTTTCTTTTTTTCTATATTCACAATAGTATGTTGCTCTAGGTGTACGTACCATGGGGCTGGCTTTGCGGCTTGGTCTAGACTGTGTTGTCACGATGAGACGTGTCCTTTGGGATGCAGCGTTCTCGATCATTCTGAAGTTCTTCTGTTGGTGCGTTCTGAAAGGACAGCAGCTTTGGATAAATGAAGATGGATCATTATATTCCTGTGTCTTTTTATATAGGAGTTCATTATTTGTGGCTATATGCACTGCTGTATGTAAATTTATGGATATTCACTGTTCACATCACATTATGATTAACATATTTTTGGATTTAATGTCAAACTATTAAACTTTAGTATAATAAACATAATATAGTTGCTTGGATAAGTATGCTATATAATTGTTTATTATAGCTTTAGTATACTATGTAAAATTCCTTTTTATCTCTGGAGAGTTTTTTCTCTCTCTTTGTTCGCTCGTTTTTTATGCCTGTTGTATTATACTGTGCATTTATATGTAAGAATGGTATTCACACCTTTTTATTGTTATATTGTTTATAACCATCACTGTGACCTGACTGGGTATCATATGTATATTTTTCTACACAATGTGGCACTATTTGAAAATGAGCTCCTTAATGGGTTAAAACCTCTTCATCCGCAGCACAGCGGCTGGCGCTGTGGTTGCTGAGCCCTTTTTGACACTGCCCCCTCTCTATTCCTGTCCCTGTGATGATTGGCCTGATAGTCTTAGACGCCTGGACCCACTGTGCGCATGTCCGCTTGCGTCTGGATTGTGGGACATTGCAGGCGGCGCCGGTGATGACGCGTGCGGTTCAGTGACGCCACTTCCGGCGGAACTGACCGCGGCGCCATTTTGGATGCCGACTGGGATGTAATTCCCTGCCGGACGGGCGGTAACATGCGCCGTAACATGTGGGCTGAATCCCGATAATTAGAGCAACCTTTATAAGATACCCTTTTGACATGTAGCAGCACTGCCCCCTGACGAAGCTGACGCGAAACGCGCGTTGGGGCCACTGCGTGGAGTGTCCTAACTGCCAGCATCTGGGTAAGATTTATCTGGGCACGTTTATATGTAGGCATTAATATACCTTTACTAAATAGCTTTCTGAGCCTTTGCGCACGGCTTAGTGTAATTGGCAACTACAATTGTCATGACGTACTTTGAATACTGTATAGTGCCCTGATCCTAGCCCAGCTCTCATTTGCACTAAGCACTTTATGAAAGGATCTTTTGGCATTGGGTATATCCACGCAGTGTCTTTCCATCTCTTTTGCTACCACTACCCCTCTTTTTTGTTTTAGGTTTATATTTATATGTATTGTAGAAACTTGTTGTATCAATATTAGAATTTTGTGGTTGTTAACTAATAAAAATCTGATTATTTATGGACAGTAACTCCGTTTCCTCATGATTATTTCTGTTTTGTGGAGTGTCCAGCCTAGAATTGTGGCTCTCTTTGTGAGGCTCCCCCACTAGGGTTGTGAGCATGTTAGAGAAATCTGTGAAATTTTTCAATTTGGTCTTTTTCTGTTATGCTATTATCTGTGTTTTCACAGTAACCAGATTTGAAGATATGGACTTTCGTGAACGCGAAAAAGCGTGGCTAAACCAGCTTGATCAAGTTTTTAATGAGGGTGCTGGTAGCACAGCTGATTTTAGATCCGGAGACACTAGTACTCTTACCAACAAATATAAGGAGCTACTCCACAGACGTATTCGTCTGTGGTGGAATAAGGCTTTTCTTGAGCGGTATATAGGATGTGATCTAGTCCCGAGGGGTTTACGGATGCAAGTGTTCCCATCTTTTGTGGTAAATGATAATGATTTTATTCAGCAATGGGAAGATGCGGCATCAGCATGTTCAAAAAGATTTATGGAACTATTGGCCAAACATAATGAAAAACAGCTGAAAGAACTTGATGACGAATTGAATGTAATACAGGAAGAAATTAATAAATGCTTGACGGGCGAAGCAAAAACTAAATTTAAGGATGAAATGGATCTGTCTCTTAAGAAATGGGAGACAGAAGTAGTACAAAATAAAACAAAAAAATACCAGCGAGATGTAACGGACCGACAACAAGGCCATGTATATAAGTGGTATAATAGACGTACATTCAATAAATCAGTCCCTAGGAGTCGGTCCGTATCTTTTTCCTCTGTATCCTCGGCTGAGGAGAAAGTACCAAGAGCTGAAAATGGTAGACCATTTTGGAGTAAAAAAGATCAGGAGAGAAACGAGTGGAAAAGTGGAAGATTAAGGAATAAGCGTAAAATGGATTTATCTCCTGTGAGAGATAAAAAAATGAAATCTAATGTACTGGAGGTAATTAATTTATCCACTCATGCTCTCTCTGAATCACAGAGGGAGGTTTTGGGTCTGGGTTTGTCTTTCTCCCCATGCAATAATTTTGATTTTTTTGTAGCATTGAAAGACCTACACCTATTTGCCCGGAAGATCATCCTTAAAAGGATTCATCTACGCTCCTCAGGACATATTGATATTAAGGATCCCATTGAATTGGAAACCTTGAGGGATCTGGAAGATCTTGAACGGGAGTCCCTTGATATGGGGGTAAGTGCCTCTCCACCTCACATTTCGGCCAGATGTACCACATTTCCTCCCTTGTCTCTCTGTCCACAGGTGGATATCTTTACTAGATTAGTGGCAGAGGACCTCAGTAAAATCAGTAATTACAAGAAAAAAGATAATCTCACACCTAAGCAGAGAGAGGCTCTACAAGAGATTAAGATGTGGGATGATGTGGTTGTAAAACCAGCGGATAAGGGGGGAAATGTGGTCATCTGGCCAGTGGACAGGTACGAAAAAGAAGCGTTTAGGCAGTTGAGGAATAGGGATACATACACCCCTCTAACACAAAATCCTTTATCGAATTTTCAGAAACAGCTTCAAACTATTTTAGAAATAGCTTGTGAAAGAGGTATTATCAATAAAAAAACGTTGGGTGGTCTGCTCACCCAATGTCCGGTGATACCTACCTTTTACTTACTCCCCAAGGTCCACAAAGACCTCCTCTCTCCGCCAGGGCGTCCGATTGTCTCTGGCATAGGAGGGCTATGCGATACAACATGCAAATTTATTGAACACTACTTAAAACCACAGGTAGAAACGCTGCCCTCGTATGTCAGAGACACTACGGACGTCCTGCGTCGGGTTGATGGCCTTATCGTGGAGGAAAATATGCTTCTGGTTACGGCTGATGTCGAACAATTGTACACGAGTATTCGACATGTGGATGGGTTGAAAGCCTCAAGATTTTTTCTGGAGGCAAGTAACTTGGACCCGGATTTACGTGAGCTGGTGTTGGAGCTGTTGGAATTCATCCTCACACATAATTTTTTTATTTTTAAAGATCGTTTTTTTCTCCAGCGGCAGGGCACTGCCATGGGGGCGGCCTGTGCGCCATCCTATGCAAATTTGTTTTTAGGCCTTTGGGAGCGTGAGATCTTTCAGGGTGGCGCACAGTCCGTCCCCTCTGTCCACCAAATTCTTGGTTGGTACAGATATATTGATGATATCTTATTTATATGGCAGGGCCCTGTCCTGGAGTTACATGAGTTTATGGTAGGATTGAATGATAACGGCTCCAACATCAAGCTCACCTACATGTACCACCATGAAGAAATTTCATTTTTAGACATCACGCTAAGGGTCCAAGGTAATGGCGAAATTTACACAGACATGTATAGAAAAGAAACCTCTGTGAACGCGCTCCTTCATTCATCTTCGTCCCATCCACCCTCCACGATAAGAGCCATCCCCATAGGGCAGTTCCTTCGGGCTCGAAGGATCTGTGCCTCAGATATTTTATTCGAGAGGCAGGCTGTGGACCTTGGGGAACGATTTCACCAACGTGGATATAGCAGACGGACTATCAAGAGGGGGTATAGAAGGGCAAAACAGACATGTAGAAATGATCTTTTGGGTGAAAATAAGAAAGCTAGAGGTAAGATGGAGGATAACCAACCTAGATTTATATCAACCTTTAACCACAGGTGGGACGAGATGAGATGCGTTTTGAATAAACACTGGCCCATTCTAAAAACTGACCCCCTACTCAAGAATTGCCTCTCTGAACGACCTCTAATGACATCACGCCGTAGTAGTAACATCAAAGACATACTTGTACACAGTCACTACGTGGCTAAGAAATATGATCCATTCAAAGCCGGAAAACCTAAAAATGGCTTTTTTCCATGTGGTGACTGTATGGCTTGCAGAAATATGGTTAGATCTTCCACCTTCTGCTCATCTGATGGCAAGCGTGAGTTTAAAATAATGGATCATATCACATGTAGTACGACTTATGTCGTATACTTTGCGATATGTACATGTAAACTCATTTATATTGGTTTGACATCAAGAGAGTTGAGAATCCGTGTACGTGAACACGTGCGTGATATTAAGGCGGCAACTGAGGTGGAAGATGTGGAAAATTTAAAACCAATCCCGAAACATTTTCGGAAGTGCCATAATTGCAACCCTAAAGAACTCAAAGTATGGGGAATTGAAAAAATTCATATGGGAATTAGAGGTGGTGATGCCAAACGGAAACTATCTCAAAGAGAATGCCGCTGGATTACCATACTGAATACACTTGCTCCAGCGGGTCTCAATGAGCAATTGAGTTTTAGTTCCTTTTTGTAGTACATGTCTCCGGTTTTTATCTGTTTTTATTTTGGTGTTGCTTTGTGTTTGTTGTATGTTGTTATTAATTCTTTCTTTTTTTCTATATTCACAATAGTATGTTGCTCTAGGTGTACGTACCATGGGGCTGGCTTTGCGGCTTGGTCTAGACTGTGTTGTCACGATGAGACGTGTCCTTTGGGATGCAGCGTTCTCGATCATTCTGAAGTTCTTCTGTTGGTGCGTTCTGAAAGGACAGCAGCTTTGGATAAATGAAGATGGATCATTATATTCCTGTGTCTTTTTATATAGGAGTTCATTATTTGTGGCTATATGCACTGCTGTATGTAAATTTATGGATATTCACTGTTCACATCACATTATGATTAACATATTTTTGGATTTAATGTCAAACTATTAAACTTTAGTATAATAAACATAATATAGTTGCTTGGATAAGTATGCTATATAATTGTTTATTATAGCTTTAGTATACTATGTAAAATTCCTTTTTATCTCTGGAGAGTTTTTTCTCTCTCTTTGTTCGCTCGTTTTTTATGCCTGTTGTATTATACTGTGCATTTATATGTAAGAATGGTATTCACACCTTTTTATTGTTATATTGTTTATAACCATCACTGTGACCTGACTGGGTATCATATGTATATTTTTCTACACAATGTGGCACTATTTGAAAATGAGCTCCTTAATGGGTTAAAACCTCTTCATCCGCAGCACAGCGGCTGGCGCTGTGGTTGCTGAGCCCTTTTTGACACTGCCCCCTCTCTATTCCTGTCCCTGTGATGATTGGCCTGATAGTCTTAGACGCCTGGACCCACTGTGCGCATGTCCGCTTGCGTCTGGATTGTGGGACATTGCAGGCGGCGCCGGTGATGACGCGTGCGGTTCAGTGACGCCACTTCCGGCGGAACTGACCGCGGCGCCATTTTGGATGCCGACTGGGATGTAATTCCCTGCCGGACGGGCGGTAACATGCGCCGTAACATGTGGGCTGAATCCCGATAATTAGAGCAACCTTTATAAGATACCCTTTTGACATGTAGCAGCACTGCCCCCTGACGAAGCTGACGCGAAACGCGCGTTGGGGCCACTGCGTGGAGTGTCCTAACTGCCAGCATCTGGGTAAGATTTATCTGGGCACGTTTATATGTAGGCATTAATATACCTTTACTAAATAGCTTTCTGAGCCTTTGCGCACGGCTTAGTGTAATTGGCAACTACAATTGTCATGACGTACTTTGAATACTGTATAGTGCCCTGATCCTAGCCCAGCTCTCATTTGCACTAAGCACTTTATGAAAGGATCTTTTGGCATTGGGTATATCCACGCAGTGTCTTTCCATCTCTTTTGCTACCACTACCCCTCTTTTTTGTTTTAGGTTTATATTTATATGTATTGTAGAAACTTGTTGTATCAATATTAGAATTTTGTGGTTGTTAACTAATAAAAATCTGATTATTTATGGACAGTAACTCCGTTTCCTCATGATTATTTCTGTTTTGTGGAGTGTCCAGCCTAGAATTGTGGCTCTCTTTGTGAGGCTCCCCCACTAGGGTTGTGAGCATGTTAGAGAAATCTGTGAAATTTTTCAATTTGGTCTTTTTCTGTAGTGTCTTATGCAGCCTTACCTGTGTGCATTTTTGCTACTAGGCAGCCAACCCCTCTAATGTTTGGGCGAGTGTGTGGTTGCTCTCATCAGTAGCTTGCACCTGTGCTGCTTTAGCATTTATTATCGGGGGCCTGCTGCACCCTGTGAGTGCATTTGTTATCTGACAAGGTCTGGGTGAGTCTGCTCTTCATGTTGTGTTATTTTGAGTTTTTCTACGTTAGCTGTTTTTGATATTAGAGTAGGACTTGCAAGTTTATGAGGACCCTTGACGTTGGGTTGCGGGCTTATCCATTTTGGCCAAAATTCTGAATTCCCTTAAGCTTATTGAATATCCCTGGCCCCTAAATTAACCTCTTTAAAACCTCTGATGTTTAGTTATGTCATAGGTTGCTTCCCTCTCTTTGGTGCGGGCTAAGAAATGCCCCTAATTGCTGCGGGTGGAAACGCAATCCATCAGCGGCTGTTAACATGGCAAATGCTGCTGCCAGTCTCTGATAGTTGCCTTTAAATCGCGCTTAATGGAAGCGCGTTATAAGACCTGCCCATCGGCGCCCTGTAACATGATCTCGGGTCGCCGATGGGTTTGCATGACAGCATTGCCTGTCATTGCACATCTCCTATGAACATCAGCCAGTGCCTGCAATAATAGGAGATGATAATTTCTGCTCCAGAGGAGACTATTAACACCAGTGAAAAGTGTAAAAAAAACCTTAAAAAAAATATTAAAAACAGTAAAGGGAACCTGTCACTCCCAAAATCGAAGGTAAGCTAAGCCCACCGGCATCAGGGGCTTACCTACAGCATTCTGGAATGCTATAGATAAGCCCCCAATGTATCCTGAAAGATAAGAAAAAAGAGGTTAAATTATACTTACCCTGGTCTGATGGGCGTCGCAGTCTGGTCTGGGGCCTCCCATCTTCTTGCGATGACATCCTCTTCTTGTTTTCACGCTGCGGCTCCGGCGCATGCCTACTTTGCCTGCCCTGTTGAGAGCAGGGCAAAGTACTTTGAAGAGAAGGCTCACCCGTGATGCATAAGCGGATTTTCCGGAGCACGGACCCGCTCTGTTCATGCGTGTAGAATCCAAAAGAAAAAAATGTCCAGCTTCACCGAATCCGTGAAAAAAAAAATCATGATGTCATGATTAAGGGAGCTTAGTCTCCAGAAACGCATTGAGATTCTTACCCATATGGTTTGTGCTGAAGTTTGTATCCTCCATGTTTAATTTTGTGAATAAATAAAACTTTTTTTCACGGATTCAGTGAAGTTGGACATTTTCTTCTTTCAGAGCAAAGTACTGCAGTGCGCAGGCGCCGGGCCTCTCTGACCTTTCCCGGTGCCTGCGCACTGCAGTACTTTGTTCTCCCCTCAACAGGACAGGCAAAGTACGCCTGTGCCTGAGCTGCAGCGTGAAGGCACGAAGAGGACATCATCGTAAGAAGATGGGAGGACCCGGACCGGACCGCAACGCCCATCGGACCAGAACTGCCCTTGGGTGAGTATTATCTAACCTCTTTTTCTCATCTTTAAGGTTACATCGGGGGCTTATCTACAGCATTACAGAATGCTGTAGATAAGCCCCTAATGCTGGTGGGCTTAGCTCACCTTCGATTTTGGGAGTGACAGGTTCCCTTTTAAAAATGTTCAAATGACCTCCCTTTTGCCCAATTCAAAATAAAACAATGAAAAAAAAAATACACATTTGGTATCACTGAATTCAAAAACACCTAATACATAAAAATATAAACTAAATTAGTCTGATCGATAAAAAGGGCGTAACGAGAAAAAAAATGAAAACACTAGAATTATATTTTTTGGGGATTGCCGCAACATTGCAATAAAATGCAATAACAGGTGATGAAAACATCATCTAGCCGAAAATGGTATCTATAAAAACGTCAGCTCGGCATGCAAAAAAAAAAAAACCCTCACCCAGTCCCAGATTTAAAAAAGTGGGATGCTACAGGTCTCAGGATATGGCACCATTTTTTTTTCTAAACTTTTACATTTTTTTCACCACTTAAATAAAAAGAGTCTCTACATGTTTGGAGCTCATAATGACCTGGGGGAATCATAATGGAAAGTCAGTATTAGCATTTATCGAACATTTTAAAACATGGTTTTCCAGTACACTATATGGTAAAATCAATGGTGTTGTTCAAAAGTACAACTCATTCCACAATATGCAAGCACTCATGCAGCCATATTGACTTAAAGGGACACTGTCACCTGGATTTGGAGGGAACAATCTTCAGCCATGGAGGCGGGGTTTTTGGGTGTTTGATTCACCCTTTCCTTACCCGCTGGCTGCATGCTGGCTGCAATATTGGATTGAAGTTCATTCTCTGTCCTCCATAGTACACACCTGCGCAAGGCAAGATTGCACCTTGTGCAGGCATGTACTACGGAGGACAGAGAATGAACTTCAATCCAATATTGCAGCCAGCATGCAGCCAGCGGGTAAGGAAAGGGTGAATCAAACACCCCAAAACCCCACCTCCATGGCTGAAGATTGTTCCCTCCAAATCCAGGTGACAGTGTCCCTTTAAAAATAAAGAAAGCTATGAATATGGGGAGAAAAATACTAAAATGCAAAAAAAACGGAAAATTCCAAGGTTGTGAAGGGGTTAAGGCCCTAAAATATACTGCTACAAATGCTTCACCTTCTTCTGTTGACACTGCTCCTGCCTTTTCTTCCCCAAAAACATTGATGTTATTATGCATTGGCTGACCCCTCCTCATCTTTCTAACTGGGCATTGTTTCTTGTGCTTCTGTTTCTGCAAAGTTCCTTCTTCTCAGATAAGATTTAAGGCTTATCCTCTGATATTGCTGGAGTTTTTTCTAAGGTTTTTCAAGAATATTAACCCCTTCATGACCTTGGGATTTTTCATTTTTCCGTGTTCGTTTTTCACTCCCCTCCTTCCCAGAGCCATACCTTTTTTATTTTTCCGTGAATTTGGCCATGTGAGGGCTTATTTTTTGCGGGACGAGTTGTACTTTTGAACGACGTCATTGGTTTTAGCATGTCGTGTACTAGAAAACGGGAAAAAAATTCCAAGTGCGGTGAATTTGCAAAAAAAGTGCAATCCCACACTTGTTTTTTGTTTGGCTTTTTTGCTAGGTTCACTAAATGCTAAAACTGTCTTGACATTATGATTCTCCAGGTCAGTACGAGTTCATAGACACCTAACATGACTAGGTTATTTTTTATCTAAGTGGTGAAAAAAAAATTCCAAACTTTGCTAAAAAAATAAAATAAAAATTGCGCCATTTTCCGATACTCGTAGCGTCTCCATTTTTCGTGATCTGGGGTCGGTTGAGGGCTTATTTTTTGCGTGCCGAGATGACGTTTTTAATGATAGCATTTTGGTGCAGATACATTCTTTTGATCGCCCGTTATTGCATTTTAATGCAATGTCGCGGCGACCTAAAAAACGTAATTCTGGCGTTTCGATTTTTTTTCTTGCTACGCCGTTTAGCGATCAGGTTAATGCTTTTTTTTTAGTTGATAGATCGGGCGATTCTGAGCATGGCGATACCAAATATGTGTAGATTTGATTTTTTTTTATTGATTTATTTTGATTGGGGCGAAAGCAGGGTGATTTAAACTTTTATATTTTTTTTATTTTTTTCACATTTTTTTTTACTTTTTTTTTTTACTTTTGCCATGCTTCAATAGCCTCAATGCGATCGGCTCTGCTACATAGCAGCGATCTGCTGATCGCTGCTATGTAGCAGAAATAGAGGTGTGCTGTGAGCGCCGACCACAGGGCGGCGCTCACAGCCACCGGTCATCAGTAACCATAGAGGTCTCAAGGACCTCTATGGTAACAATGGAGACGCATCACCGACCCCCGATCATGTGACGGGGGTCGGCGATGACGTCATTTCCGGCCGCCCGGCCGGATGCGGTAGTTAAATGCCGCTGTCTGCGATTGACAGCGGCATTTAACTAGTTAATAGGTGCGGGCAGATCGCGATTCTGCCCGCACCTATTGCGGGCACATGTCAGCTGTTCAAAACAGCTGACATGTCCCGGCTTTGATGCGGGCTCACCGCGGAGCCCTGCATCAAAGCAGGGGATCTGACCTCGGACGTACTATCCCGTCCGAGGTCAGATAGGGGTTAATATAATTTCCAGAAAAATCTGAATGAAATATAAAATCTAAAACTAGTTTAAAATAAATATAAAAAATGGATTTAATTAAAAATCCCTTTTTTCTGAACACAGTTGCCCTTATCAATGCATTTAAACACTGGAGAATATGATTTAAACATTTCAGCACCACAACAAAGATTAATGGCCTTAATAAGTTCTGTCTTCTAACAAAACAGATATTAAATTCATGAAGAAGAGAAATGCCAGGAAACATGAGGGAAAATTACCAGCTGCGTACAAAAGCTGTAGCCTACATAAAGATCCTTTGGCTGTAATTACTGATAAACCACTTTCATGATTATTGCCCTTTTCATCAAGCACAATTCATGTATTTTATTCAGCTAACAAACCAAATAAACAAGTATAGACACATTTGCATTTAGTAATATAAAAAAAATATAATTTTGGTTCTATAGTGAGAATTTCACAGATTAAATCGCAAATACAAAAAATGTACAGCAATATAATTTTGAATTTTAGTGGTATGGCCAAAAAGAATAACAGAAATGGCGCACCGTGTGTATTTGAATAAAACTTAGAGAGACTTTGCGTTGTGCTAAAATATATAGATTGATATAGGTCATGCTTAGTCAAATGCTGCTAGCATCTCAATGTCATCGTAGACAGGTGCCAACTTTTTCAGGGAAGGACACACAGTAATGCAGGTCCCATGTGTACCTGCATACAAATTCCATGGTTTGAATTACTAGTATCATATAGTAGGGGACTTGACTTTCAAACAGTTTGTAGCATCTAGTGTGTTATAGAGGTCTGATACAGAGGCCACAAAAAACTCTTCTGCTACTAGTGTCATACAGTAGGGGACCTGGCTTTCAAATAGTTTTCTGCATCTAGTTTGTTATAGAGGCCTGATCCAGAGGCCACAAAAAATTCTTTTACTCCTAGTGTCATACAGTAGGGGACCTGACTTTCAAGTAGTTTGCAGCATCTAGTGTGTTAAAGAGGCCTGATTCATAGGTCATATAAAATTCTTCTGTTACTAGGGTCATACACTAGGGACCTAACTTTCAAATAGATTGCAGCATCTAGTGTGTTATAGAGGCCTGATACAGAGGCCACAAAAATACTTCTGTTACTAGTGTCATACAGTTGGAGACCTAACTTTCAAATATTTTGCAGCATCTAGTGCGTTACAGAGGCCTGATGCAGAGGCCGAAAAAATCCTTCTGTTCCTAGGGTCTAAGGGGTAACGTTTCTCCTTATGGAGAGTGACATACCAGCTGGCTTGTCAAGGTAAGGAGGCTTATTCGCCGTGCAGTGCTCCTCTGGGAAATTAAATATGCAAATAGGCAAGAGGCAATTTGCATACTTCTGTTCCTAGTGTCATACATTAGCGGACCTGACTTTCAAATAGTTTGCAGCATCTACTGTGTTATAGAGTTCTGATACAGAGGCCACAAAAACTTCTTCTGTTGCTAGTGTCACACAGAGTAGGGGACCTGACTTTTTCAAATAGTTTGCAGCATCTAATGTGTTATAGAGGCTTGATACAGAGGCAACAAAAAATCTTCTGTTCCTAGTGTCATACAGTAGGAGACATGACTTTCAAATAGTTGGCAGCATCTAGAGTGTTATAGAGGCCTGATCCATAGGCAGGGCCGCCATCAGGGCATTACAGCCGTGACTGGCGTATGGGGCCCGGTGAGCAGAGGGGGCCCGCATCGGGCCCCCTCTTACCTGCTCACCGGGCCCCTACCGGCAGCCGCAGGCTGAACCGGGCCCTTAGCGGCGGCCGGCGCTACAGCTGTATAACGCTATTGACGTGCGGGCCCGCGCCCGCACGTCAATAGTTAACAGCCGCCAGCCGCAGCGTGCAGGTCGCCGGCGTCTGACGTCATTGTCAGTCGCCGGCGACTGCACGTGCAGCTGCGTGGAGAGAGCAGGAGCGCGGCAGCCAGATAAGTAGAACTTTTTTTTTTTTTATCGAGAGCGGCGATCCGGGGCAGAAAGCTGGACACAGGTGGGGGGTAAAGCTGGACACGGCTGGAGGTAAAGCTGGACACGGCTGGACACAGGGGGGGGGGGTTAAAGCTGGACACGGCTGGTCACAGGTGGGGGGGCAAAGCTGGACACGGCTGGACACAGGTGGGGGGCAAAGCTGGACACGGCTGGACACAGGGGGGGTAAAGCTGGACATGGCTGGACACAGGGGGGGTAAAGCTGGACACGGCTGGACACAGGGGGGGTAAGGCTGGACACGGCTGGACACAGGGGGGGGCAAAGCTGGACACGGCTGGACACAGGTGGGGGGGCAAAGCTGGACACGGCTGGACACAGGGGGGGGTAAGGCTGGACACGGCTGGACACAGGGGGGGTAAAGCTGGACACGGCTGGACACAGGGGGGGGTAAGGCTGGACACGGGGGGGGCAAAGCTGGACACGGCTGGACACAGGTGGGGGGGCAAAGCTGGACACGGCTGGACACAGGGGGGGTAAGGCTGGACACGGCTGGACACAGGGGGGGTAAAGCTGGACACAGGTGGGGGGGCAAAGCTGGACACGGCTGGACACAGGAGGGGTAAGGCTGGACACGGCTGGACACAGGGGGGGTAAAGCTGGACACAGTGGGGGTAAAGCTGGACACAGGGGGGGTAAGGCTGGACACGGCTGGACACAGGGGGGGTAAAGCTGGACACGGCTGGACACAGGGGGGGGTAAGGCTGGACACGGCTGGACACGGGGGGTAAAGCTGGACACAGGGGGGGGTAAAGCTGGACACGGCTGGACACGGGGGGGTAAAGCTGGACACAGGTAGGGGGGTAAAGCTGGACACGGCTGGACACAGGGGGGGGTAAAGCTGGACACGGCTGGACACAGGGGGGGTAAAGCTGGACACGGCTGGACACAGGGGGGGTAAAGCTGGACACGGGGGGGTAAAGCTGGACACGGGGGGGGCAAAGCTGGACACGGGGGGTAAAGCTGGACACAGGGGGGTAAAGCTGGACACGGGGGGGTAAAGCTGGACATGGGGGGGTAAAGCTGGACACGGGGGGGCGGTAAAGCTGGACACGGGGGGGGGCAAGTAAAGCTGGACACGGGGGGGCAGTAAAGCTGGACACGGGGGGTAAAGCTGGACACGGGGGGGTATAGCTGGACACGGAGGGGGTAAAGCTGGACACGGGGGGGGCGGTAAAGCTGGACACGGGGGGCGGTAAAGCTGGACACGGGGGGGGCAAGTAAAGCTGGACACGGGTGGGCAGTAAAGCTGGACACGGGGGAGGCAGTAAAGCTGGACACGGGGGGGCAGAGTTCTGGACACAGATGGGGCAGAGTGCTGGACACAGATGGGGCAGAGTGCTGGACACAGTGGCAGGGGCAGAGTGCTGGACACAGTGGCAGGGGCAGAGTGCTGGACACAGTGGCAGGGGCAGAGTGCTGGACACAGTGGCAGGGGCAGAGTGCTGGACACAGTGGCAGGGGCAGAGTGCTGGACACAGTGGCAGGGGCAGAGTGCTGGACACAGTGGCAGGGGCAGAGTGCTGGACACAGTGGCAGGGGCAGAGTGCTGGACACAGTGGCAGGGGCAGAGTGCTGGACACAGTGGCAGGGGCAGAGTGCTGGACACAGTGGCAGGGGCAGAGTGCTGGACATAGTGGCAGGGGCAGAGTGCTGGACACAGGGGCAGACTGTGAGACCCGGGGGCAGAATGCTGGACATGGGGCAGAATGGAAATACGGGGCATGATTGGAGACATGGGGGCATGACTGGAGACAGATGGGGGAGGATTGGAGACAGATGGGGCAGAATGGAGACAAGTGGCAGGATTGCAGACACGGGGGCATGGTTGGAGACATGGGGCATGATTCGAGACAGATCGTGCAGGATCATGGGGCAGGATGGATATGATGGAGACAGATGGGGCCGGATGGAGAGATCATATGGGGTAGAATGGATACTCATGAGGGCAGGATGGGAGAACATATGGCTGACGCCAGGAATGAGACACACGGTGGCCAGGATGGGGAATATTATTACCATAGGGGCTAATTTAGGGATATTATTACTGCAGTGATGTATTTATTTAATTTTTTGAGTATACTGTTTTAAATGAGGGGGCGGTCCTGTTACTGTATAGAGTGACGATATGTTGCCTCTTTTTCTTCATGTGGTGTAATGTAGAAGTTGTGAAAAAGTAAGTAATGTATTCTACAAGCGGAGCTCGAGATAACTGTGTTATTTCCTGCAGAGACGAGCCCTGGCTGGATGAAATGATGGCGGTCTGTGCTGGATGAAGGACTTCACCTAGAGACATCACTGGTGAGTCAGTGTGTTTCCTATACACTGACACTATACACTGTATACTATATACAGAGCTCCTGTGTATAATTTCACTAGTGATCACTGTATTATCTGTACACATACACTGCATACCAAGTACAGATCTCCTGTGTATAATGGCACTTATGGTGATAGTATGGTGCTTTTTTTAAATTACTGATCAGAATTGTAGTATTCAGTCACTATGTGGTGGTAATATGTGGTCTGGCCATGGTGTTGGGGTATTTGTTCCTTGTATGTGATATTATTCGATCACTGTGGTGGTAATATGCGGTCTGGTCATGGTGTTGTGGTATTTGTTCCTTGTATGTGATATTATTCGATCACTGTGGTGGTAATATGCGGTCTGGTCATGGTGTTGTGGTATTTGTTCCTTGTATGTGATATTATTCGATCACTGTGGTGGTAATATGTCATCTGGTCATAGTGCGGTGGTATTTGTTCTTTGTATGTGATATTATTGGTCATTTTAAAAATTGAAAAATATATAAAAATATACCTAAATTGTATTGCATATTTTAACAAATATTTAATAGGTTACAGCAGAGTAGGGCCCGGCCAAAAGTGTCTACCGTGTTATGGTGGCAGCTTAAAAAAATCTTTTGACCAAAACAAAAGCTGCAGCTATATGTGTGATCTGGTGATGGGAACTGTTAATGTGTGATAGGTGAGAAGTGGAGATTTTCCAAGAGAGAGCGGTGGGACTGTGGACAGTTCGTGGGGTGGAGCCTGGAGGCGGGGCTGGGGTGGAGCCTGGGCGGAGTCTCAAGGGGGCCCCGAAAATTTTGCCAGTATGGGGCCCCGAAATTTCTAGTGGCAGCCCTGTCCATAGGCAACAAAAAGTATTCTGTTCCTAGTGTTACACTAGGGGACCTGACTTTAAAATAGTTTTCAGCATCTAGTTTGTTATAGAGGCCTAATACAGAGGCCATCAAAATATCCTAATGTTCCTAGTGTCATAGAGTAGGAGACCTGACTTTCAATCAAATAGTTTGAAGCATCTACTGTGTTACAGAGGTCTGATACAGAGGCCACAAAAAACTCTGCTGTTGCTAATTCACACAGAGTAGGGGACCTCACTTGCAGCATCTAATGTGTTATAGAGGCTTGATACACAGGCCACAAAAAATCTTCTGTTCCTATTGTCATACAGTAAGGGACCTGACTTTCTAAAAGTTTGCAGCATCTATTGTCTTAAAGAGGACTGATCTATAGGCCTTAAGAAAACCTTCCCTTTCTAGTCTCATATAGCAGGGAACTGACTTTCAAATAGTTTGCAGCATCTAGTGCATTATAGAGGCCTGATCCATAGGGCACAAACACATTTTCTGTTAAAAGTGTCATACAGTAGGGGACTTCACTTTCAAATAATTTGCAGCATCTAGTGTGTTACAGAGGCCTGATCAATAGGCCACAAAAATTGTTCTGGCAATAGTGTTATACTGTAGGGGACTTTCAAATGGTTTGCAGCATTTAGTGTGTTATAGAGGCTTGGTACAGACAGGCGCGGGCTGGGCCGGGTGGCAGAAATGCATATGCCCCCCGGGCCCGTGTCTAAGCAGCTGCACAGGGCCGCTGCAGGACTGGCAGTGACTAATACATAGCACACCTGTAGTGCGCAGTGGTGTCATCCCGCCAGCAGCCCTGACATGCAGGCTGCAGGGGTATGTGATGAGCAAGCTCCTATGCGCCACTGCCACTCTGAGGGAGAGAGCCAGCAGCCAGATGAAAGGTCAGCATACCGGCATACCCACCTGTGTGTGCACGGAGCTCCGGCTTCTCCTGCTCTTATCTGCTATCCCGGCAGTCGGCAGAGAAGGAGAGACGGGGGAGGTGCCAGGACAGTGCAGAGCTGTGAGCAGGAGAAACCGAAGAGCTGCACATGGACATCAGCCGTCCCTGCACCACAGAGGAGAGTGTGTGATGTGTGTATGAGAGTGTGTGTGAGCTGCGTGCGTGCGTGTGTGAGCTGCATGTGTGTGTGTAATAGCTGCGTGTGTGTGAGCTGCGTGCATGTATGTGTGAGCTGTGTGCGTGTGTGTGTGAGCTGCATGCGTGTGTGTGAGCTACGTGCATGTGTGTGTGAGCTGCGTGCGTGTGTGTGTGTGAGCTGCGTGCGTGTGTGTGAGCTGCGTGCGTGTGTGTGAGCTGCGTGCGTCTGTGAGCTGCATGTGTGTCATTATACAGTGGGGCCGTGCGTGTGCCTGTCATTATATAGTGGGGCTGTGCGTGTGCCTGTCATTATATAGTGGGCTGTGCGTGTGCCTGTCATTATACAGTGGGGCCGTGCGTGTGTGTGTCATTATACAGTGGGGCCGTGCGTGTGCCTGTCATACAGTGGGGCCGTGCGTGTGCCTGTCATTATACAGTGGGGCCGTGCGTGTGCCTGTCATTATATAGTGGGGCTGTGTGTGCCTGTCATTATACAGTGGGGCTGTGCGTGTGCCTGTCATACAGTGGGGCTGTGCATGTGTGTCATTATACAGTGGGGCTATGCGTGTGTGTCATTATACAGTGGGGCTGTGCGTGTGTGTGTCATTATACAGTGGGGCTGTGCATGTGTGTCATTATACAGTGGGGCTGTGCATGTGTGTCATTATACAGTGGGGCTGTGCATGTGTGTCATTATACAGTGGGGCTGTGCATGTGTTTGTGTCATTATACAGTGGGGCTGTGCGTGTGTGTCATTATACAGTGGGGCTGTGCATGTGTGTCATTATACAGTGGGGTTGTGCGTGTGTGTGTGTGTGTCATTATACAGTGGGGCTGTGCGTGTGCCTGTCATTATACAGTGGGGCTGTGCGTGTGCCTGTCATTATATAGTGGGGCTGTGCGTGTGCCTGTCATTATACAGTGGGGTTGTGCGTGTGTGTGTGTCATTATACAGTGGGGCTGTGCGTGTGCCTGTCATTATACAGTGGGGCCGTGTGTGTGTGTCATTATACAGTGGGGCTGTGCGTGTGTTTGTGTCATTATTCAGTGGGGCTGTGCGTGTGTCATATTACAGTGGGGCTGTGCGTGTGTGTCATTATGCAGTGGGGTTGTGCGTGTGTGTGTGTCATTATACAGTGGGGCCATGCGTGTGCCTGTCATTATACAGTGGGGCCGTGTGTGTGTGTGTCATTATACAGTGGGGCTGTGCGTGTGTGTGTGTCTCATTGGTGCATTCACTCTGTGGCATTCTTTGGACTGCATTTCAAAAACCTGACCTGCACATCCAAACATAGACTAAGTGTGAACAGGTGCTGAACCTAGAGTCGCCAACTCGTATATAGTTAAATAAATAAGGCAGCACACTGCAGCGCTAGAACATACAAACTTGAAATACGAAATTTGAACTGCATTACTGCACTAGAAATATGAAAAATGAGAGCGTTTAATTACAGCAGGTCCAATACCCCTCCATAGAGAGAAAGAATTTTAGTCTAGGAAGAGGTTTCTCATGTACCCATTCAGATGGAGACGTTTATTCTCAGCGAGGTAAGGCAAGCGTAGGACCTGGTATAAGAGAGATGCCGTAAAGTGGCTACCAGGTACACATAAAATTGGCCATTTTTATGCGCTAAACGCTCTCATTTTTCATATTTCTAGTGCAGTAATGCAGTTCGAATTTCAAGTTTGTATGTTCTAGCGCTGCAGTGTGCTGCCTTATTTATTTAACTTAATTCTTTGGACTGCAGACTTGTGCTTCTCACATTGCTCGCAGAGCTGTGGTTATTTGGCGGGTGTGTGGCTGTAAGTTTGTGATTTGCATACATGCGGTCACATCCCGACTAGACTTGCATGGCCTAATGCAACTGTATTGAACAAGGCCCAAAACAGTCTAGTCGAAATGTGGCTGGAATATATATATTGCATGCTTGCAGTCACAAGACCACCTGTTGCCGGCACCAGAGAATCTTTATAGCGCATGATATGAGGATTCACACATAGTGTCTGTAGACATGTAGCATAAGATCCGACAACCCCTTTAAGGATGAGCCGCTACTCATGGGCCACTGCTGTGTGCTTGCCCCCCAGGCCAAAATTTGCCAGTCAGCCCCTGGGTACAGATGTCACAAAAAAATCTTCTGTTCCTAGTGTCATACAGTAGGTGATCTGACTTTCAAATAGTTTGTAGCATCTAGTGTGTTATAGAGGACTGATGCAAAGGCCACAAAAATTCTTCTGTTCCTATTATCATACAGTAGGTGACCTGACTTTCAAATTATTTCAAGCATTATGTCTTTGTCATACATGTCTCATCCACACTCAAACAATTTTATTTTCTGTGACTAACATGATACAGCACGCCATATTTCAACTTAGAATTTAATGTTGCTGAAATTCAGCTTTTTGCAGAGGTGTTGTAGAGTTTAAAATCTGCATTTTTGTTGCTAATACTGTGCTTGTACCACACTATCTGAGCAACATGACTGGGAGAAAGTGAGGCCGTGATGGAAGGGGAATTAGGCTTGATGTTAACCCCTTTACCTCCGTTGGTGGATTGCATATTAATGACCAAGCCAATTTTTTCAATTCTAACCACTGTCCCTTTATGAGGTAATGACTGCGGAACGCTTCAATGGATCCTCACATTGTTTTTTCATGACATATTATACTTGATGTTAGTGGTAAAAATTCTTTGATATGACTTGCGATTATTTGTGAAAAAAAATGGAAATTAGGCAGAAATTTTGAAAATTTCGCAATTTTCCAACTTTGAATTTTCATGCCCTTAAATCACAGAGATATGTCACACAAAATTCTTAATACGTAACATTTTCCACCTGTCTACTTTACATCAGCACAATTTTGGCACAAACATTTTTTTGTGAGGAAGTTATAAGGGTTAAATTTAAACAGCGATTTCTCATTTTTACAACACCATTATTTTTTAGGGACCACCTCACATTTGAAGTCACTTTGAGGGGTCTATATGATAGAAAATACCCAAAAGTGACACCATTCTAAAAACTGCACCCCTCAAGGTGCTCAAAACCACATTCAAGATGTTTATTAACCCTTCAGGTGCTTCACAGGAATTTTTGGAATGTTTAAAAAAAATGAACTTTTAACTTTTTTTCACAAACAATTTTATTCAAACACAAATTTTTTAATTTTCCCAAGGGTAACAGGAAAAACTGGACCCCCAAAAGTATATACCCCATATGTAGGGGTAAATCACTGTTTGGCACATGACAGAGCTTGGAAGGGAAGGAGCACTGTTTTGCTTTTTCAATGCAAAATTGGCTGGAATTAAAATCGGATGCCATGTCGCGTTTGCTGAGCCCCTGATGTGCCTAAACAGTGGAATGCCCCACAAGTGACACCATTTTGGAAACTAGACCCCCGAATGAACTTATCTAGATGTGTGGTGAGCACTTTCAAACCCAAAGAGCTTCACAGAAGTTTATAACATAGAGCCGTAAAAATAAAAAATCATGTTTTTCTTTAAAAATCCAGAGCGAAAAAATCATTTTTGTATTTTCCCAAGGGTAACAAAAGAAATTGAACCCCAAAAGTTATTGTGCAATTTGTCCTGAGTATGCCGGGCAAAGCTGTGGGCTGCTATTTTTAGGCTGGGGGGGTCAATATCCATGGCTCCTAACCAGCCTGAGAATACC
Source organism: Ranitomeya imitator (assembly GCF_032444005.1). NCBI lineage: Eukaryota > Metazoa > Chordata > Amphibia > Anura > Dendrobatidae > Ranitomeya > Ranitomeya imitator. The sequence continues at coordinate 144,024,563 of NC_091286.1, read as the reverse complement.
AGCCCCCAGCTGTGAGCTTTAGCAAGGCTGGTTGTCAAAAATGGGGAGGACCCCACATCTTGTTTTTTAATTATTTATTTAAATAATTAAAAAATATGGCGTGTGGACCCCTCTATTTTTGATATCCAACTTTGCTGAAGCTGACAGCTTATGGTTACAGCCCCAGCTGTGACTTTTGTCTGGCTGGTTTTTAAAAATAGGAGGGAACCCAAGCCTTTTTTTTTTAACTACCGTATTTATTATCAGTGCAGGAGCGGCAGATGAATTCGCCAGTCCACCATTCCTGCTGTCACTGTTATTAATAGCAGCAGGGGGTAGGCTGATGGGAGTGTAAGTCCCATCAGCTGCTGCCTGCTGTCTCTTTTACTACTTAAATGTAACTCTCATCATTCAACCCTGCTCGCGATGATCGCCGGCAGAGCAGGGGAGAATTATGAGAGCTGTGTTCAGCACCCACTGCCGGGGAACAACGCTTTCTGTAACGCTTCTTCCTTGGCGCCCGTCCTTGTGGTACTGATGCGGCACATGCATGCCACATGTGTGCCGCAAGTATTACACACATGGACACTGACATCACCAGTACCGGAAATATCAGGACGTGTGAAAGAGACTTTATAGCGGGTTTTTATACAGTGGGGCAAAAAAGTATTTAGTCAGTCAGCAATAGTGCAAGTTCCACCACTTAAAAAGATGAGAGGCGTCTGTAATTTATATCATAGGTAGACCTCAACTATGGGAGACAAACTGAGAAAAAAAAATCCAGAAAATCACATTGTCTGTTTTTTTAACATTTTATTTGCATATTATGGTGGAAAATAAGTATTTGGTCAGAAACAAGCAATCAAGATTTCTGTCTCTCACAGACCTGTAACTTCTTCTTTAAGAGTCTCCTCTTTCCTCCACTCATTACCTGTAGTAATGGCACCTGTTTAAACTTATCAGTATAAAAAGACACCTGTGCACACCCTCAAACAGTCTGACTCCAAACTCCACTATGGTGAAGACCAAAGAGCTGTCAAAGGACACCAGAAACAAAATTGTAGCCCTGCACTAGGCTGGGAAGACTGAATCTGCAATAGCCAACCAGCTTGGAGTGCAGAAATCAACAGTTGGAGCAATAATTAGAAAATGGAAGACATACAAGACCACTGATAATCTCCCTCGATCTGGGGCTCCACGTAAAATCCCACCCCGTGGGGTCAGAATGATCACAAGAACGGTGAGCAAAAATCCCAGAACCACGCGGGGGGACCTAGTGAATGAACTGCAGACAGCTGGGACCAATGAAACAAGGCCTACCATAAGTAACACACTACGCCACCATGGACTCAGATCCTGCAGTGCCAGACGTGTCCCACTGCTTAAGTCAGTACATGTCCGGGCCCGTCTGAAGTTTGCTAGAGAGCATTTGGATGATCCAGAGGAGTTTGGGGAGAATGTCCTATGGTCTGATGAAACCAAACTGGAACTGTTTGGTAGAAACACAACTTGTCGTGTTTGGAGGAAAAAGAATACTGAGTTGCATCCATCAAACACCATACCTACTGTAAAGCATGGTGGTGGAAACATCATGCTTTGGGGCTGTTTCTCTGCAAAGGGGCCAGGACGACTGATCCGGGTACATGAAAGAATGAATGGGGCCATGTATCGTGAGATTTTGAGTGCAAACCTCCTTCAATCAGCAAGGGCATTGAAGATGAAACGTGGCTGGGTCTTTTAACATGACAATGATCCAAAGCACACCGCCAGGGCAACGAAGGAGTGGCTTCGTAAGAAGCATTTCAAGGTCCTGGAGTGGCCTAGCCAGTCTCCAGATCTCAACCCTATAGAAAACCTTTGGAGGGAGTTGAAAGTCCGTGTTGCCAAGCGAAAAGCCAAAAACATCACTGCTCTAGAGGAGATCTGCATGGAGGAATGGGCCAACATACCAACAACAGTGTGTGGCAACCTTGTGAAGACTTACAGAAAACGTTTGACCTCTGTCATTGCCAACAAAGGATATATTACAAAGTATTGAGATGAAATTTTGTTTCTGACCAAATACTTATTTTCCACCATAATATGCAAATAAAAAGTTAAAAAAACAGACAATGTGATTTTCTGGATTTTTTTTCTCAGTTTGTCTCCCATAGTTGAGGTCTACCTATGATGTAAATTACAGACGCCTCTCATCTTTTTAAGTGGTGGAACTTGCACTATTGCTGACTGACTAAATACTTTTTTGCCCCACTGTATTTGGCTGCTGTCACACACTAAAAGACGGGTTTTATTGCAAAAAACAGTTTTTGCATCACCATATTTTGAGAGCTTTAATTTTTTCATATTTCGGCCAACAGAGTCATATAAGTTCTCGTTTTTTGCGGGACAAATTGATGTTTTTACTGGTACCATTTTTTGGCACATGCCATTTTTTGACAGCTTTCTTTTCCAATTTTTGGGAGGCAGAATGAACAAAAAACAGCAATTCATGAATTTCTTTTGGGGAGGGCATTTATGCTGTTCCATGTGTGGTAAAATTGATAAGGCAGTTTTTTTCTTTGGGTTAGTATGATTACAGCAATATCTCAGGTACATTATTTTTATGTTTTGGCGCTTGTATACAATAAAAACTATTTTATATAAAAATTAATTATTTTTGCATCCCTTTATGCTAGGAGCTATGACTTTTTCATTTTTCCACTAATGGAGCTGTATCGGGGCTTGTTTTTTGTGGGACTAAATGATGTTTCAGCGATACCATGTTTATTTATATCCGTCTTTTTGATCGCATGTTATTCCACTTTTTGTTCGGCGGTATGATGATAAACAGTGATGAGCGAATATACTCTTTACTCGAGATTTCCCGAGCACACTCGGGTGACCTCCGAGTATTTTTTAGTGCTCGGAGATTTACTTTTCCTCACCTCAGCTGAATGATTTACATCTCTTAGCCAGCTTGATTACATGTGGGGATTCCCTAGCAACTAGGCAACCCCCACATGTACTTATGCTGGCTAACAGATGTAAATCATTCAGTTGCGGCGATGAAAACGAAATCTCCGAGCACTAAAAAATACTCGGAGGTCACCCGAGCATGCTCAGGAAATCCCGAGTAATGATAAACCATTGTTTTTTGCTTTGTTGTTTTATGGTGTTCACTAAATGGTTTAACTAATGGTATAGTTCTATAGGTCAAGTTGTTGCGGATGCGGCAATACCAAATATGTGTACTTTTATTGTTTAGATTTTTTCATTAAAATATTTATTTAGAGATAGAATAAATATTGATTATTTAACCCCTTCCCGACCCATGACGCCACGTAGGCGTCATGAAAGTCGGTGCCATTCCGACCCATGACGCCTATGCGGCGTCATGGAAAGATCGCGTCCCTGCAGATCGGGTGAAAGGGTTAACTCCCATTTCACCCGATCTGCAGGGACAGGGGGAGTGGTAGTTTAGCCCAGGGGGGGTGGCTTTACCCCCTCGTGGCTACGATCGCTCTGATTGGCTGTTGAAAGTGAAACTGCCAATCAGAGCGATTTGTAATATTTCACCTATTATAACGGGTGAAATATTACAATCCAGCCATGGCCGATGCTGAAATATCATCGGCCATGGCTGGAAATACTAGTGTGCCCCCACCCCACCCCACCGATCGCCCCCCCAGCCCTCCGATCTGGCCGGTACACTGCTCCGGCTCCCCTGCGTCCAGTGCTCCGCTCCCCCCCGTGCTCTTGTCCGCTCCCCCCGTGCTCCAATCACCCCCCCTGCACTCCGATCCACCCCCCCCGGTGCTCCGTTCCACCCCCCCGTGCTCCATTCCAGCCCCCCCGTGCTCCGTTCCACGCCCCCCGTGCTCCGTTCCACCCCTCCCGCACTCCGATTCCCCCCCCTCCGTGCTCCGATCCCCCCGCCTGTGGTCCCCCCCCCACCCCATCATACTTACCGATCCAGCCGGGGTCCTGTCCGTCTTCTCCCTGGGCGCCGCCATCTTCCAAAATGGCGGGCGCATGCGCACTGCGCCCGCCGAATCTGCCGGCCGGCAGATTCGTTCCAAAGTGCATTTTGATCACTGAGATAGATTATATCTCAGTGATCAAAATAAAAAAAATAATAAATGACCCCCCCCCTTTGTCACCCCCATAGGTAGGGACAATAAAAAAATAAAGAAATTTTTTTTTTCCACTAATGTTAGAATATCGTTAGGGTTAGGGTTAGGGGTAGGGTTGGGGTTAGGGTTAGGGTTAGGGCTAGGGGTAGGGTTAGGGGTAGGGTTAGGGTTAGGGTTAGGGGTAGGGTTAGGGTTAGGGTTAGGGGTAGGGTTAGGGTTAGGGCTAGGGGTAGGGTTAGGGCTAGGGTTAGGGTTTCGGTATGTGCACACGTATTCTGGTCCTCTGCGGATTTTTCCGCTGCGGATTTGATAAATCCGCAGTGCTAAACCGCTGCGGATTTATGGCGGATTTACCGCGTTTTTTCTGCACATTTCACTGCGGTTTTACAACTGCGATTTTCTATTTGAGCAGTTGTAAAACCGCTGCGGAACCGCACAAAGAAGTGACATGCTGCGGAATGTAAACCGCTGCGTTTCCGTGCAGTTTTTCCGCAGCATGGGCACAGCGATTTTTGTTTCCCGTAGGTTTACATTGAACTGTAAACTCATGGGAAACTGCTGCGGATCCGCAGCGTTTTCCGCAGCGTGTGCACATACCTTTAGAATTAGGCTATGTGCACACGGTGCGGATTTGGCTGCGGATCCGCAGCAGTGTTCAATCAGGTTTACAGTACCATGTAAACATGAAAAACCAAATCCGCTGTGCCCATGGTGCGGAAAATACCGCGCGGAAACGCTGCGTTGTATTTTCCGCAGCATGTCAATTCTTTGTGCGGATTCCGCAGCGTTTTACACCTGTTCCTCAATAGGAATCCGCAGGTGAAATCCGCACAAAAAACACTGGAAATCCGCGGAAAATCCGCAGGTAAATCGCAGTGCCTTTTACCCGCGGATTTTTCAAAAATGGTGCGAAAATATCTCACACGAATCCGCAACGTGGGCACATAGCCTTAGGGTTAGGGTTGGAATTAGGGTTGTGGTTATGGTTAGGGGTGTGTTGGGGTTAGGGTTGTGGTTAGGGGTGTGTTGCGGTTAGGGTTGTGTTTAGGGTTATGGCTACAGTTGGGATTAGGGTTAGGGGTGTGTTGGGGTTAGTGTTGGAGGTAGAATTGAGGGGTTACCACTGTTTAGGCACATCAGGGGTCTCCAAACGCAACATGGCGCCACCATTGATTCCAGCCAATCTCGTATTCAAAAAGTCAAATGGTGCTCCCTCACTTCCGAGCCCTGACGTGTGCCCAAACAGTGGTTTACCCCCACATATGGGGTACCAGCATACTCAGGACAAACTGCGCAACAACTACTGGGGTCCAATTTCTCCTGTTACCCTTGTGAATCAAAAAAAATGCTTGCTAAAACATAATTTTTGAGGAAAGAAAAATTATTTTCTATTTTCACGGCTCTGCGTTGTAAACGTCTGTGAAGCACTTGGGGGTTCAAAGTGCTCACCACATATCTAGATAAGTTCCTTGGGGGGTCTAATTTCTAAAATGGGGTCACTTGTGGGGGTTTCTACTGTTTAGGCACACCAGGGGCTCTGCAAACGCAACGTGACACCCGCAGACCATTCCATCAAAGTCTGCATTTCAAAAGTCACTACTTCCCTTCTGAGCCCCGACGTGTGCCCAAACAGTGGTTTACCCCCACTCATGGGGTATCAGCGTACTCAGGAGAAACTGGACAACAACTTTTGGAGTCCAATTTCTCCTGTAACCCTTGGGAAAATAAAAAATTCTGGGCTAAATAATTATTTTTGAGGAAAGAAAACGTATTTATTATTTTCACGGCTCTGCATTATAAACTTCTATGAAGCACTTGGGGGTTCAAAGTGCTCACCACACATCTAGATAAGTTCCTTTCGGGGTCTAGTTTCCAAAATGCGGTCACTTGTGGGGGGTTTCTACTGTTAAGCCACATTAGGGGCTCTGCAAACGCAACGTGACGCCCACAGAGCATTCCATCAAAGTCTGCATTTCAAAACGTCACTACTTCACTTCCGACCCTCGGCATGTGCCCAAACAGTGGTTTACCCCCACATATGGGGTATCAGCGTACTCAGGAGAAACTGGACAACAACTTTTGGGGTCCAATTTCTTCTGTAACCCTTGGGAAAATAAAAAATTCTGGGCTAAATAATTATTTTTGAGGAAAGGAAACGTATTTATTATTTTCACGGCTCTGCATTATAAACTTCTATGAAGCACTTGGGGGTTCAAAGTGCTCACCACACATCTAGATAAGTTCCTTTGGGGGTCTAGTTTCCAAAATGGGGTCACTTGTGGGGGGTTTCTACTGTTAAGCCACATCAGGGGCTCTGCAAACGCAACGTGACGCCCACAGAGCATTCCATCAAAGTCTGCATTTCAAAACGTCACTACTTCACTTCCGAGCCCCGGCATGTGCCCAAACAGTGATTTACCCCCACATATGGGGTATCATCGTACTCAGGAGAAACTGGACAACAACTTTTGGGGTCAAATTTCTCCTGTTACCCTTGGGAAAATAAAAAATTGCAGGCTAAAAGATCATTTTTGAGAAAATAATTTTTTTTTTTTTTCATGGCTCTGCGTTATAAACTTCTGTGAAGCACTTGGGGGTTCAAAGTCCTCACCACACATCTAGATTAGTTCCTTTGGGGGTCTAGTTTCCAAAATGGTGTCATTTCTGGGGGATCTCCAATGTTTAGGCACACAGGGGCTCTCCAAACGTGACATGGTGTCCGCTAATGATTGGAGCTAATTTTCCATTTAAAAAGCCAAATGGCGTGCCATCCCTTCCAAGCCCTGCCGTGCGCCCAAACAGTGGTTTACCCCCACATATTGGGTATCTGCGTACTCAGGACAAACAGGACAACAATATTTGGGGTCCAATTTCTCCTATTATCCTTGGCAAAATAGGAAATTCCAGGCTAAAAAATCATTTTTGAGGAAAGAAAAATTATTTTTTATTTTCATGGCTCTGCGTTATAAACTTCTGTGAAGCACCTGGGGGTTTAAAGTGCTCAATATGCATCTAGATAAGTTCCTTGGGGGGTCTAGTTTCCAAAATGGGGTCACTTGTGGGGGAGCTCCAATGTTTAGGCACACAGGGGCTCTCCAAACGCGACATGGTGTCCGCTAACAATTGGAGCTAATTTTCCATTCAAAAAGTCAAATGGCGCGCCTTCCCTTCCGAGCCCTGCCGAGTGCCCAAAACAGTGGTTTACCCCCACATATGAGGTATCAACGTACTCGGGAGAAATTGCCCAACAAATTTTATGATCCATTTTACCCTACTGCCCATGTGAAAATGAAAAAATTGAGGCGAAAAGAATTTTTTTGTGAAAAAAAAGTACTTTTTCATTTTTACAGATCAATTTGTGAAGCACCTGAGGGTTTAAAGTGCTCACTAGGCATCTAAATAAGTTCCTTGGGGGGTCTAGTTTCCAAAATGGGGTCACTTGTGGGGGAGCGCCAATGTTTAGGCACACAGGAGCTCTCCAAACGCAACATGGTGTCCGCTAACGATGGAAGTAATTTTTCATTCAAAAAGTCAAATGGCGCTCCTTCCCTTCCGAGCCTTACCATGTGAGGTATTGGTGTACTCAGGAGAAATTGCCCAACACATTTTAGGATCCATTTTATCCTGTTGCCCATGTGAAAATGAAAAAATTGAGGCTAAAAGAATTTTTTTGTGAAAAAAAAGTACTTTTTCATTTTTACGGATTAATTTGTGAAGCACCTGGGGGTTCAAAGTGCTCACTATGCATCTAGATAAGTTCCTTGGGGCGTCTAGTTTCCAAAATGGGGTCACTTGTGGGGGAGCTCCAATTTTTAGGCACACGGGGGCTCTCCAAACGTGACATGGTGTCCGCTAAAGAGTGGAGCCAATTTTTGATTCAAAAAGTCAAATGGCGCTCCTTCCCTTCCAAGCCCTGCCGTGCGCCCAAACAGTGGTTTACCCCCACATATGAGGTATCAGCGTACTCAGGACAAATTGGACAACAACTTTCGTGGTTCAGTTTCTCCTTTTACCATTGGGAAAATAAAAAAATTGTTGCTAAAAGATAATTTTTGTGACCAAAAAGTTAAATGTTCATTTTTTCCTTCCATGTTGCTTCTGCTGCTGTGAAGCACCTGAAGGGTTAATAAACTTCTTGAATGTGGTTTTGAGTACCTTGAGGGGTTCAGTTTTTAGAATGGTGTCACTTTTGGGTATTTTCAGCCATATAGACCCCTCAAACTGACTTCAAATGTGAGGTGGTCCCTAAAAAAAATGGTTTTGTAAATTTCGTTGTAAAAATGACAAATCGCTGGTCAAATTTTAACCCTTATAACTTCCTAACAAAAAAAAATTTTGTTTCCAAAATTGTGCTGATGTAAAGTAAACATGTGGGAAATGTTATTTATTAACTATTTTGTGTCACATATCTCTCTGGTTTAACAGAATAAAAATTCAAAATGTGAAAATTGCGAAATTTTCAAAATTTTCGCCAAATTTCCGTTTTTATCACAAATAAACGCAGAATTTATTGACCTAAATTTACCACTAACATGAAGCCCAATATGTCACGAAAAAACAATCTCAGAACCGCTAGGATCCGTTGAAACGTTCCTGAGTTATTACCTCATAAAGGGACACTGGTCAGAATTGCAAAAAACGGCAAGGTCTTTAAGGTCAAAATAGGCTGGGTCATGAAGGGGTTAATTTTATTTTTACTTTTTTCTAACTTTTTTACTTTGTCCCACTATTGGAAAATTATTTTCTGCAGGCTTATTTCTTCTATGGCATGCAGAGACTGGGTGCATGATCACCAAGTTTCCTACCTCTGGTGACCCGTATATGGTTATGACGACATTGGGTCACCATGGAAATGATCGGGAGCCCGCGTCACGCCAAGGGGTTTCCGATCCAAAGGCAGAGGGGCTTTCAGCCCCTGTACGGGCTTCCGGAATACTGCTCATCATGTTGGATTGCAGTATTTCGGGGGTTAAAGTGCCGGGAGTGGTCTGTGACCACTCCTGGCACCTACTGTCGGGTGACAGCTGTCAGAATCAGCTGACACCCAGTGGCAATCGGCTGCACTTCTCCCGTGATTGTGGCTGATCGCTCAGATGTACTATTTCGTCCATGGTCAAATTGGCCCTGGTCACATGGACAGAATAGTACGTCTGACATCAGAAAAGGGTTGAAGGTGTACGTGGGGTAGGTGGTAATGTTGGTGAAAGCAATAGGGAAGCAATGTCATGTCCTATGCAACTGACAACTTCTGTTACTGGACAGGCTGATGAGGATTACCTTGAGTTTCAAAATTCTAACTTAAGTAATTTTGCAGATAATAGCATAAAAGTAAGCATGGGGCCCTAAAAGGCCTCTAATACGCATGCTAGGGTTAATTGAATGAACAGAAAATTGTCATCTAGTTAACAGAGGATAAGCATCAAGTGGGCATCAGGCACTCTTACAACTAGAGCGGGGTATAATAGATGTTTTAGTTTAGTAAAGGTTTTCAATTACATTTTCTTTTTAAGTGCCAAAAGAAAATATATCCGAAAGTTCTTATGTACATAGCAATTCTTTGTGCAATGATTCAACAAATTGCAAATTACTTCACTTGTTAATTCAAGTTATTTATAAAAGACTTTTTGTTTTCAGCTATTATTATATATCCTAGGGACACAAACACATGGTAATAGGAGAAATAAAGGATTTCAGATTCAGAGGATGCGATCCAATCCTTAACCCCTTAATCCCATTGGACGTACTATCCCATCAAGGTGACCTGGGACTTAATTACCAGTGACGGAATAGTACGTCCAGCGCGATCAGCTGCACTGACTATCGCAGCTGACATCCGGCACTATGTGCCAGGAGCGGTCACGGACCGCCCACGGCACATTAACCCCCGACACACTGCGATCAAACATGATCACAGTGTTACGGTGGTATAGGGAAGCATCGAGCAGGGAGGGGCTCCCTGCGTACTTCCCTGAGACCCTTGGAGCAACACGATGTGATCGCGTTGTTTGATGGTCTCTTACCTCCTACTCCCTGCAGCAGGCCCGGATCCAAAATGGCCGCGGGGCTGCATCCGGGTCCTGCAGGGAGGTGGCTTCACATCGCCTGCTCAGAGCAGGCACCGGAAGCCTGCAGGAGTGCACGTCACAGCATCAGCGATCTTACACTATAATGGCCGTGGGGCTGAATCCGGGTCCAGCAGGGAGGTGGCTTCACATCGCCTGCTCAGAGCAGGCATCGGGAAGCCTGCAGGAGTGCACGTCACAGCATCAGCGATCTTACACTATAATGGCCGTGGGGCTGAATCCGGGTCCAGCAGGGAGGTGGCTTCACATCGCCTGCTCAGAGCAGGCATCGGGAAGCCTGCAGGAGTGCACGTCACAGCATCAGCGATCTTACACTATAACATGATGTCCCCCTTGGGGCAATGTTATAGTGTAAAAAAAAATATTCACATGTGTAAAAAAAATTAAAAAAATTCCTAAAAAAATAAATAAATAAATATATATACAGTATATATATATATATATATATATATATATATATATATATATATATATATATATAACCATGGTACCGCTGAAAACGTCATCTTGTCCTGCAAAAAACGAGCCACCGTACAGCATCATCAAATAAAAAAGAAAAAAGTTATAGTCCTCAGAATAAAGCAATGCAAAAATAATTATTTTTTCTATAAAATAGTTTTTATCGTATAAAAGCGCCAAAACATAAAAAAATTATATAAATAAATGAGGTATCGCTGTAATCGTACTGACCCGAAGAATAAAACTGCTTTATCCATTTTACCTAGCGCGGAACGGTATATACGCCTCCCCTAAAAGAAATTCATGAATAGCTGGTTCACAAAAATCGGAATACACAGGGCCTGTTTTTTTGCTGCAGTCTCCCCCCTAAAAAATGTGAGATTTAAATTGACAAGTTTCTATATGTCAGTTCTGTTTGTCGTATATCTGCCAGCCACGTCGTGCCACTTACATTGTGTAAGGTAATACTCAGGGCCTGTTTTTTGCTGCAGTCTCCCCCCCAAAAAAGTGAGATTTAAATTGACAACAAGTCTCTATACGTCAGTTCTGTTTGTCGTAGATCTTCCAGCCAAGTTGTGCCACTTACATTGTAACATAGTAACATAGTAACATCGTTAGTAAGGCCGAAAAAAGACATTTGTCCATCCAGTTCAGCCTATATTCCATCATAATAAATCCCCAGATCTACGTCCTTCTACAGAACCTAATAATTGTATGATACAATATTGTTCTGCTCCAGGAAGACATCCAGGCCTCTCTTGAACCCCTCGACTGAGTTCGCCATCACCACCTCCTCAGGCAAGCAATTCCAGATTCTCACTGCCCTAACAGTAAAGAATCCTCTTCTATGTTGGTGGAAAAACCTTCTCTCCTCCAGACGCAAAGAATGCCCCCTTGTGCCCGTCACCTTCCTTGGTATAAACAGATCCTCAGCGAGATATTTGTATTGTCCCCTTATATACTTATACATGGTTATTAGATCGCCCCTCAGTCGTCTTTTTTCTAGACTAAATAATCCTAATTTCGCTAATCTATCTGGGTATTGTAGTTACATAGTAACATAGTAACATAGTTAGTAAGGCCGAAAAAAGACATTTGTCCATCCAGTTCAGCCTATATTCCATCATAATAAATACCCAGATCTACGTCCTTCTACAGAACCTAATAATTGTATGATACAATATTGTTCTGCTCCAGGAAGACATCCAGGCCTCTCTTGAACCCCTCGACTGAGTTCGCCATCACCACCTCCTCAGGCAAGCAATTCCAGATTCTCACTGCCCTAACAGTAAAGAATCCTCTTCTATGTTGGTGGAAAAACCTTCTCTCCTCCAGACGCAAAGAATGCCCCCTTGTGCCCGTCACCTTCCTTGGTATAAACAGATCCTCAGCGAGATATTTGTATTGTCCCCTTATATACTTATACATGGTTATTAGATCGCCCCTCAGTCGTCTTTTTTCTAGACTAAATAATCCTAATTTCGCTAATCTATCTGGGTATTGTAGTTCTCCCATCCCCTTTATTACTTTTGTTGCCCTCCTTTGTACTCTCTCTAGTTCCATTATATCCTTCCTGAGCACCGGTGCCCAAAACTGGACACAGTACTCCATGTGCGGTCTAACTAGGGATTTGTACAGAGGCAGTATAATGCTCTCATCATGTGTATCCAGACCTCTTTTAATGCACCCCATGATCCTGTTTGCCTTGGCAGCTGCTGCCTGGCACTGGCTGCTCCAGGTAAGTTTATCATTAACTAGGATCCCCAAGTCCTTCTCCCTGTCAGATTTACCCAGTGGTTTCCCGTTCAGTGTGTAATGGTGATATTGATTCCCTCTTCCCATGTGTATAACCTTACATTTATCATTGTTAAACCTCATCTGCCACCTTTCAGCCCAAGTTACCAACTTATCCAAATCCATCTGTAGCAGAATACTATCTTCTCTTGTATTAACTGCTTTACATAGTTTTGTATCATCTGCAAATATCGATATTTTACTGTGTAAACCTTCTACCAGATCATTAATGAATATGTTGAAGAGAACAGGTCCCAATACTGACCCCTGCGGTACCCCACTGGTCACAGCGACCCAGTTAGAGACTATACCATTTATAACCACCCTCTGCTTTCTATCACTAAGCCAGTTACTAACCCATTTACACACATTTTCCCCCAGACCAAGCATTCTCATTTTGTGTACCAACCTCTTGTGCGGCACGGTATCAAACGCTTTGGAAAAATCGAGATATACCACGTCCAATGACTCACCGTGGTCCAGTCTATAGCTTACCTCTTCATAAAAACTGATTAGATTGGTTTGACAGGAGCGATTTCTCATAAACCCATGCTGATATGGAGTTAAACAGTTATTCTCATTGAGATAATCCAGAATAACATCCCTCAGAAACCCTTCAAATATTTTACCAACAATAGAGGTTAGACTTACTGGCCTATAATTTCCAGGTTCACTTTTAGAGCCCTTTTTGAATATTGGCACCACATTTCCTATGCGCCAGTCCTGCGGAACAGACCCTGTCGCTATAGAGTCACTAAAAATAAGAAATAATGGTTTATCTATTACATTACTTAGTTCTCTTAGTACTCGTGGGTGTATGCCATCCGGACCCGGAGATTTATCTATTTTAATCTTATTTAGCCGGTTTCGCACCTCTTCTTGGGTTAGATTGGTGACCCTTAATATAGGGTTTTCATTGTTTCTTGGGATTTCACCTAGCATTTCATTTTCCACCGTGAATACCGTGGAGAAGAAGGTGTTTAATATGTTAGCTTTTTCCTCGTCATCTACAACCATTCTTTCCTCACTATTTTTTAAGGGGCCTACATTTTCAGTTTTTATTCTTTTACTATTGATATAGTTGAAGAACAGTTTGGGATTAGTTTTACTCTCCTTAGCAATGTGCTTCTCTGTTTCCTTTTTGGCAGCTTTAATTAGTTTTTTAGATAAAGTATTTTTCTCCCTATAGTTTTTTAGAGCTTCAATGGTGCCATCCTGCTTTAGTAGTGCAAATGCTTTCTTTTTACTGTTAATTGCCTGTCTTACTTCTTTGTTTAGCCACATTGGGTTTTTCCTATTTCTAGTCCTTTTATTCCCACAAGGTATAAACCGCTTACACTGCCTATTTAGGATGTTCTTAAACATTTCCCATTTATTATCTGTATTCTTATTTCTGAGGATATTGTCCCAGTCTACCAGATTAAGAGCATCTCTAAGCTGGTCAAACTTTGCCTTCCTAAAGTTCAATGTTTTTGTGACTCCCTGACAAGTCCCCCTAGTGAAAGACAGGTGAAACTGCACAATATTGTGGTCGCTATTTCCTAAATGCCCAACCACCTGCAGATTTGTTATTCTGTCAGGTCTATTAGATAGTATTAGGTCTAAAAGTGCTGCTCCTCTGGTTGGATTCTGCACCAATTGTGAAAGATAATTTTTCTTGGTTATTAGCAGAAACCTGTTGCCTTTATGGGTTTCACAGGTTTCTGTTTCCCAGTTAATATCCGGGTAGTTAAAGTCCCCCATAACCAGGACCTCATTATGGGTTGCAGCTTCATCTATCTGCTTTAGAAGTAGACTTTCCATGCTTTCTGTTATATTTGGGGGTTTGTAACAGACCCCAATGAGAATTTTGTTACCATTTTTCCCTCCATGAATTTCAACCCATATGGACTCGACATCCTCATTCCCTTCGCTAATATCCTCCCTTAAAGTGGACTTTAGACAAGACTTTACATAGAGACAAACCCCTCCTCCTCTCCGATTTTTACGATCCTTTCTAAACAGACTGTAACCCTGTAAGTTAACTGCCCAGTCATAGCTTTCATCTAACCATGTCTCGGTTATTCCCACTATGTCAAAGTTACCTGTAGATATTTCTGCTTCTAGTTCTTCCATCTTGTTTGTCAGGCTTCTGGCGTTTGCGAGCATGCAGTTTAGAGGATTTTGTTTTGTTCCAATCTCCTCACTGTGGATTGTTTTAGAAATGTTCTTACCTCCCTTCTGAGTATGTTTTCCTGGGTCGTCTTTGTTCGAGTCTAATGTTTTTCTTCCCGTCCCCTCTTCTTCTAGTTTAACGCCCTCCTGATGAGTGTAGCGAGTCTTCTGGCGAATGTGTGTTTCCCAGGTTTGTTGAGGTGTAGTCCGTCTCTGGCGAGGAGTCCATCATACCAGTAATTCACACCGTGGTCCAGGAATCCAAATCCTTGTTGTCTGCACCATCGTCTTAGCCAGTTGTTTGCATCAAGGATCCTGTTCCATCTCCTGGTGCCATGCCCGTCTACTGGAAGGATAGAAGAAAAAACTACCTGTGCATCCAGTTCCTTTACTTTCTTCCCCAACTCTTCAAAGTCCTTGCAGATTGTCGGTAGGTCCTTCCTTGCCGTGTCATTGGTGCCAACATGTATCAGAAGAAATGGGTGGATGTCCTTGGAGCTGAAGAGCTTTGGTATCCTATCGGTCACATCCTTGATCATCGCACCTGGAAGGCAGCATACTTCTCTTGCAGTTATGTCCGGTCTGCAGATGGCTGCATCGGTGCCTCTCAGTAGTGAGTCTCCCACCACCACCACTCTTCGTTGCTTCTTGGCTGTACTTTTTGCTGTCACTTGTTGCTGTGTGCCCTTTTCTTTTTTGCTTGCTGGTATTGCTTCATTCTTAGGTGTGCCATCTTCATCCTCTACAAAGATTTGATATCGGTTCTTCAGTTGTGTGGTTGGTGATTTCTCCATGGTCTTCTTGCTTCTTTTGGTCACATGCTTCCACTCATCTGCTTTTGGAGGTTCTCTGACACTTTTTGCACCTTCTGTGACCAGTAGAGATGCTTCTGTTCTGTCTAGAAAGTCTTCATTCTCTTTGATGAGTTTCAAAGTTGCTATTCTTTCTTCCAGACCCCGCACCTTTTCTTCTAAAAGGGCCACTAGTCTACACTTCTGACAGGTGAAATTGGATTCTTCTTCTGGTCGATCTGTGAACATGTAGCACATGCTGCAGCTCACCATCCCCTTTATTAATTTTGTTGCCCTCCTTTGTACTCTCTCTAGTTCCATTATATCCTTCATGAGCACCGGTGCCCAAAACTGGACACAGTACTCCATGTGCGGTCTAACTAGGGATTTGTACAGAGGCAGTATAATGCTCTCATCATGCCTTCTCCCTGTCAGATTTACCCAGTGGTTTCCCATTCAGTGTGTAATGGTGATATTGATTCCTTCTTCCCATGTGTATAACCTTACATTTATCATTGTTAAACATCATCTGCCACCTTTCAGCCCAAGTTTCCAACTTATCCAGATCCATCTGTAGCAGAATACTATCTTCTCTTGTATTAACTGCTTTACATAGTTTTGTATCATCTGCAAATATCGATATTTTACTGTGTAAACCTTCTACCAGATCATTAATGAATATGTTGAAGAGAACAGGTCCCAATACTGACCCCTGCGGTACCCCACTGATCACAGCGACCCAGTTAGAGACTATACCATTTATAACCACCCTCTGCTTTCTATCACTAAGCCAGTTACTAACCCATTTACACACATTTTCCCCCAGACCAAGCATTCTCATTTTGTGTACCAACCTCTTGTGCGGCACGGTATCAAACGCTTTGGAAAAATCGAGATATACCACGTCCAATTACTCACCGTGGTCCAGCCTATAGCTTACCTCTTCATAAAAACTGATTAGATTGGTTTGACAGGAGCGATTTCTCATAAACCCATGCTGATATGGAGTTAAACAGTTATTCTCATTGAGATAATCCAGAATAACATCCCTCAGAAACCCTTCAAATATTTTACCAACAATAGAGGTTAGACTTACTGGCCTATAATTTCCAGGTTCACTTTTAGAGCCCTTTTTGAATATTGGCACCACATTTGCTATGCGCCAGTCCTGCGGAACAGATCCTGTCGCTATAGAGTCCCTAAAAATAAGAAATAATGGTTTATCTATTACATTACTTAGTTCCCTTAGTACTCGTGGGTGTATGTATACTGTGTATTACACTATTGTGTAGTGTAATACACAGGGCCTGTTTTTAGCTGCAGTCTCCCCCCCAAAAAAGTGAGCTTTAAATTGACAACAAGTTTCTATACGTCAGTTCTGTTGGTTGTATATCTGCCAGCCACGTTGTGCCACTTACATTGTGTAGTGTAATACACAGGGCTTGTTTTTAGCTGCAGTCTCTCCCCAACAAAAGTGAGATTTAAATTGACAACATGTTTCTATACGTCAGTTCTGTTGGTTGTACATTTGCCAGCCACGTTGTGCCACTTACATTGTGTAGTGTAATACACAGGGCCTGTTTTACCATCACCAACCCTCTCTAAATCTGCCATGTCCTCCACCACCCCCGCTAGTTCCACCATATGCACCTCTCCAGTCCAGCTCACCCTACAAGAGACTCTCGTTAGGAAAAGGAAGTACTTATCCTCTCATCCGCGTAAACACTGTTTGAACGCCCACATTGCTAGACTAATCTCGTTAGAGATGATTCCCTACCGGTTGATTGAAAGCGAAGCTTTCAATGCCCTGATGGCCTACGCAGTACCACGCTATGACGTACCCAGTCGACCCTTCTTTGTGAGAAAAGCCATCCCAGCCCTCCACCAGCATGTCAAAGACCGCATTGTCCATGCACTCAGGCAGTCAGTAGAAAGGTGTCCCTCACAACAGATGCATGGACCAGTAGGCATGGCCAGGGATGTTACGTGTCCATCATGGTGCACTGGGTTAATGTGGTGGATGCAGGGTCCACAGGGGACAGCCATAGTGGGGCAGTTCTGCCTAGCCCACAGTCTAGGAAACAGTAGGCAGTAGGCGTTCGACACCCCTCCTCCTCCTCCTCCTCCAGAAGCGAAAGCTCGTCCACAGAGCGCACTCGCCCAACCACTACATCCGCAGCTGCCAGTGTTGCACACGAGGTGTCACATTATGGAACAGCTAGTGGTAAGCGTCAGCAGGCTGTGTTGGAAATTAAGTGTTTGGGCGAAAACTGACACACCGCAGAAGTACTGGCTGAGTACTTGCGGCAAGAAACTCAGTCATGGCTGGGCAGTGTATATCTTGAGGCAGGCAAGGTAGTCAGTGATAACGGAAGGAATTTTATGGCTGCCATAGCCCTTTCAGAACTGAAACACATTCTTTGCCTGGCTCACACCTTGAACCTGGTGGTGCAGTGCTTCCTGAAAAATTATCTGGGGTTACCAGCCCTGCTCCTGAAGGTGTGAAGACTTTGCTTGCACATCTGTCGGTCGCCCGTACACTCCAGCTATATGCTGAACCATCAGCGATCGCTGAAGCTTCCCCAGCACCGCCTAATAATTGACGTTGCAACAAGGTGGAACTCCACACTGCACATGCTTCAGAGGCTGTGTGAACAGAGGCGTGCTGTAATGTATTTGTGGAAGGATACACATACACAGGCAGGCAGTTGGATGGCAGACATGGAGTTGTCAGGTGTGCAGTGGTCGAAGCTCCAAGACCTCTGTCAAGTCCTTCAGTGTTTTGAGGAATGCACACGGCTGGTAAGTGCAGATGACGCCATCATAAGCATGAGCATCCCACTAATGCGTCTGCTGATGCAAAGTTTGACGCACATTAAGGAGCAGGCATCTGCGGCCAAGGAGGAGGGAAGCCTTGATGACAGTCAGCCATTGTCTACTCAGGGAACTCTCTTGGACGAGTTGGTGGACGAAGAGGAGGAGGATGATGGGGATGAATATTTATGGGAGGAGGATGCTTCTCAGGGGGCAATAGAAACTGGTGGCGTTGCAAGGTCAGGTACAGGGTTTTTGCGGGAGACAAGTGATGTTGATTTGCAAGAAAGTGCTCCTCAACCCAGCACAAGCAGTGAATTGACACCTGGAACATTGGACCACATGGCTGTTTATGCCTTGCGTATCCTAAAATGGGACCCCCGTATTATAAAAATGATGACGGATGACGATTACTGGTTGGCCTGCCTCCTGGATCCACGATATAAAGAGAAATGACAAAATATCATGCCACATGAGAACCTTGAGCAAATATTGGCTACCAAACAAGCAACTCTTGTAGACAGTTTGGCTCAAGCATTCCCAGCACACAGCGGCGGTGATGGTTCTCACACGAGCTGTAGGGGGCAACATGGCAGAGGTGTTAGAGGTGCACAAATCAGAAGTGGTGTTGGACAGAGGGGTTTTATGACCAGGTTGTGGAGTGATTTCGCAATGACCGCAGACACGACAGGTACTGCTGCATCGATTCAAAGTGACAGGAGACAGCATTTGTTCAGTATGGTTACGAACTATTTTTCCTCCCTTATCGATGTTTTCCCTCACAGGTCATTCCCCTTTGAATGCTGGGCATCAAAAATAGACACCTGGCCTGAATTGGCAGAATATGCATTACAGGAGCTCGCTTGCCCAGCTGCTAGTGTGCTATCAGAAAGAGTCTTCAGTGCTGCTGGTTCAATACTGAATGAAAAAAGGACTCGTCTGGCTACACGAAATGTTGATGATCTAACCTTCATTAAAATGAACCAATCATGGATTTCTAATTATTTTGCCCCACCTTCCTCTGCTGACACGTAGCTTGCCTGAAAAATGTCTTGCTTTTGGCCTCCTCTTACTGACTGCTCCAATTCCTCCATTTGCAGCTGCTGAATGTCCGCCATAAACCATTTTTATACCTCCCTAAATGGTCTGACTCCCCCCACAGGGCCGTGGTCACCATTTGACGCAAGCACCCGTGCGAGTGCCGTGGCAACACTCACCGATCCTGAGAAGCAGGCTTTACCTTTTATTAAAGCAGACGTGAGACCATCTTCACGGCACGGGGGAGACCTCTCCCCCGCTCACCTCCTCTATTTTGTCTCCCCCGTGCCGTGAAGATGGTCTCACGTCTGCTTTAATAAAAGATAAAGCCTGCTTCTCAGGATCGGTGAGTGTTGCCACGTCTCTCTTCATTTTTGATCTACATGCTTGCTGTGTCTTGGACGTGAGCACCTCGCTGTACATGCTGGGCTCAGTGGTTCCTGTGGTGACTCCATATGGTTACTCCTTATCGGGCTGTGCTGCTTTCTATCTTCTTTTGCATATTACCCGTGCGAGTGCCGTTTGCCTGGACAGGTGGGTGTGCCCACTTTTGTGCGACGGCACTGGCACTGGGTCCCTCATAATACAATGAAGTATCTCTGATGTTTGTGGTGCACAACCAATGTCAGACACACCGTCATAATATGAGGGGCCCTGTGCCAGTACCGCCGCCCACGAGAGAGTGTTCCCCCCCAGCTTGAACATTGCTCTACCACTGGCAATACTTACCTCTCCCTGCTCCACCACTGTGTAGTCTGTGCTGTTAAATCCTTCAATGGCACTGCCAAGACAAATTTGTTGAAAAGATAGATGATAGTTAAAATATACAGGGACCCTGGCCTCCATTTAGACCAGTTAATACTTTGCGCCTACTACCACTGTCTGCTACTCAGCAGAGGAGCCCACCCCAGTACCTACCTGTGCCACCTGGTTAGTCCTGTTACCAATTTTGAACAGCATTTTGCCAACTTTCTTATTTTAGGCCTACTAAGTCTGTGTGAGCCTCTCATAACAGATGTCCTCCTCCGCTGAAAAAAGCTATGCTGCCTGTGTATTCCTCTTACCAATTTTGAACTGCATTTAGCCTACTTTTTTATTTTAGGCCTACCAAGTCTGTGTGAGCCTCTCATAACAGTTGTCCTCCTCCGCTGAAAAAAGCTATGCCACCTGTGTACTCCTCTTACCAATTTTGAACTGCATTTAGCCTACTTTTTTATTTTAGGACTACTAAGTCTGTCTGCGCCACTCATTACAGCTGTCCTCCACTGAACAAAGCTATGCCGCCTGTGTACTCCAGTTACCACTTTTGAACTGCATTTAGCCTACTTACTTATTTAGGCCTACTAAGTGTGTCTGCCTCCCATTACAGTTGTCCTCCACTGAACAAAGCTGAGCCTCAATTTTCACTGTTTCAGATATTAAACTGCATTTGGCCTACTTGTTTGGTTGGGCCTACTAACGGTGTCTGCCGCTCCTTGCTTTTCTCCTCCACTGAACAAAGCAATGCTGCCTGTCTACTCCTGTTACCAATTTTGAACTGCATTTAGCCTACTTACTTATTTGGGCCTAGTAACTGTGTCAGCCACAGTTGTCCTCCACTGAACAAAGCAATGCCGCCTGTGTACCCTTGTTACCAATTTTGAACTGCTTTTAGCCTACTTTTTTGTTTTGGGCCTATATCTGTGTTTCCTCCTCATGCTGCCCATTGCCCAGCCACTGCTAGATGAGTCTGCTGGTACATTGACCCAGACCACTACATTCCCCTTGCATTCTACACAGCCAGAATCTGACCCTGCTGAAAGTCAGGTTCCCCTTCCCGCATACTATACCACCTTACACGGGGACAAAGAGGAAGGTGCAGATGAAAGTGCAGGTTCCTTCATCAGGTGGGGGGCATACTCGTTGGCACTGGCACAGGGCCCCTCATAATCTGCAAAAGTGTCTCTGGCAGTGGGAGGCGCCGCCCACCGTCAAACACACCGCCGTACTATGAGGGGCCCTGTGCCAGTGCCAACTAATGGGCCCCCCCTGCTTGCTCAGGATCGCGGCACTTGCAAAGTTGAAATACTTACCTCTCCCTGCTCGACCGCCGTGACGTATTCCGCGTTTCCCGGGCCCACGAAAATCTTGAGCCAGCCCTACGCCCCCACAACTTTAGCTAAAAGAGCCCCTGTTTTCAATGCCTAACTATTATTATAAAGTAAATTAAGATTGACAAGCTTCAGTGATACGAATTGATGTTTTTGGCATTAAAATGGACACTGTAGGTGTTTTCCTGTCCTCCACTCACTGCCGACTTTGATTCCCCATTGACTTGCATTGGGTTTCGTGTTTCGTCCGAACCCCGACTTTTCGCAATAATCGGCCGATTTCACCCGACCCGACTTGAGAAAGTCGGGTTTCGCGAAACCCGACTTGATCCTAAAAAAGTTAAAGTCGCTCAACTCTAGCTGTCACATCTACATTTCTGGTGGTGAAACAAGTAGGACATTCTCCGATATACTGTAGATATGCTATATATGACTGAGTTGGGAAAACACCTGTAATTTATTATTGGTTTATTGATCTCAAAAGCAGGTTACGTGTATCTATCGATCTAGGAAAAGGGTAAAGAGGGAAGAGGGATGTATGATAAAATTGAACTTTTATTATTAATTAGGTTAAATGTGTAAAGAAAATAACCATACATCTCCATATAAGATGTATGTACAGTATATCTGTATACATAGGATATATATTGGATCATAAGTACTATATAGTTATGTGATCCATTAATGCCCTATAGGACGCAGTGCTCAATGTTGTATAGTTGGAAGATTAATGATAATAATCGATGACTGTGTCCCTTGTAAGCTATAAGTCAGGTTTAATTAGGAAGTACATTATTCTGTAGATACTGTAACTGCAAACATTAATATCATAGTCAGTCAATGTAGAAGTACTATTGTACTTTTATACAGGAAGACAGTTATTATCTGACATATGTATCCTTGGTTGTGGGTGACTAGACAGCCCCATTAATCTGCATACAGGTTATTAGGATATTGCTGTATTGAAACTCAGATATAATTATAGCTGCCCTGATGGAAGCTTATACTGTGTGACCATATCAGATAAAGCATTGCCAGCATGTGAGTGCTGGTTAGAATCACTCAAGTATATAGTAATCACACTGGTATGCTGGTAGGATGCGCTTACATGGGTGAGCTAATATTTGACTGAGTGTCGTGCATGTTCGTTAACTGACTGTCATGACCCCAGTAATCTGTACCGCAGAATACTCCGCCAGGAACCACATCTAGGTACAGGGCCGTATTTAGAGTTTCTGCTGCCCTAGGCACTTTTAGTTCAGCCTCCCCCTTTGGTGAGTATGACACTATCGGTAGTGACTTTGGCAAAAATCACTGATGTGAAAGTAGCCTTTTGCAGCATATCTGGCAGTTTTTCCGCATCTGCCGCATAACGGATCACTTACGGCAACACTGCATTCGGCCTCATTCATTCCCTATGGGACTTGCGGACATGTGCAGCACTTGCAGCTTTGCAGTGATCCGGTAAATGCTGTAATTGCAGCAATGGAAAAAAACGCTGCTAGCAGTGTTTTTTTGTCTTACCGCAAGGGCAAAACCGCAAGTGCTGCACATGTCTGCAAGTAGCCATCACTACCTGTCCCTGCACCTTGTTAGCTCATCCCTAATCATCCCCCTCTGACCTAAAACTACTCTATAAAGCTTTAGAAAAACAATGTATTAACTGACATATTCCTACAATGATGAGGCTCCAGGCTACTCCAGGCGTAGACTGGGACTGGGCAGTCTCCGGGTCTCCATTCTCTCTCTGTGCACACCCTCAGTCCC
This sequence comes from Ranitomeya imitator, assembly GCF_032444005.1. Classification (NCBI taxonomy): domain Eukaryota; kingdom Metazoa; phylum Chordata; class Amphibia; order Anura; family Dendrobatidae; genus Ranitomeya; species Ranitomeya imitator. The sequence continues at coordinate 144,001,482 of NC_091286.1, read as the reverse complement.
TGCCTCACTGCCTGTGCTGCACTGTGCACAGACATCCCTCCACCAGACCCGGTAGTCACGGCTCGCAGTAGCATACCGGCAGAGTTGTATCTAGGGTTTCTGGCACCTGGGGCAAGAATTCATTTTGGTGCCCTCCCCCCCAGGACATATGCGATTTTCACACTTAGTCATGTACCCATAAGCCCCTCTCCCTAATGCTCTCAATGATCAGTGAAAAATAGAGAAGCGGAAGAGAAGCTCATTGTCACAGGACCACAAGTATGAAAATCGCATATGAGTGAAGTGTCCATGTGATGACTACTGGAACCTGCAGAGCTGAATCCTGGCATCGCAGGCTTCTGAGTTCTCACAACTAATGCACGGCACACTTTTAGGATTCTCCTTTGCTGGTGGACGGTCATGTCATCAGAATCATGGGCTTTGTATACTTCTGACAACATTCTGACTAGACGTGCCCGGCCTCGCTCAGTTCATTTTCATTGAGTGAGGCCACACATGTCTAGTCAGCACGTGACCGCATGTATGTAAATCGAACTAACCAAAGGACATGAAGTATATTAACTCAAAAAAAAATAAAAAAAATTTTCCATATAAAATTGTATGTTTATTGGTGCAACGTAAGCAACACTAAAATATACAAGAAACAAAATATCCAGATATATATACAAATAAGAAACAGAAACATTTGAGTATAGAGAATGGGTGCAGTAAAAACAGTGTTGCACCATGGATATAGGAAGACAGGGGGGGGGATTGATATAATGGGGGGTCCTAAGACCTATTAACACGAGAAGAACGCTGCCACAGGGCTAAAATAGAATGCTCAGTGCTCAATCTATCCCCTCACAGCTATATGGAGTGTGAACGTTAAATCAAGTGAAAGGAGAATATCCTATAGTTCAACACATCCACGCCCCAACAACACGCGTGTGTTGTGAACTATGGAAAAGGAAAAGGGTAAGATGGGGACATGGGTTTAGTTTACTCCTTGTTTACCGTGGATGTGTTGAACTATAGGATATTCTCCTTTCACTTGATTTAACGTTCACACTCCATATAGCTGTGAGGGGATAGATTGAGCACTGAGCATTCTATTTTAGCCCTGTGGCAGCATTCTTCTCGTGTTAATAGGTCTTAGGACCCCCCATTATATCAATCCCCCCCCCTGTCTTCCTATATCCATGGTGCAACACTTTTTTTACTGCACCCATTCTCTATACTCAAATGTTTCTGTTTCTTATTTGTATATATATCTGGATATTTTGTTTCTTGTATATTTTAGTGTTGCTTACGTTGCACCAATAAACATACAATTTTATATGGAAATTTTTTTTTTTTTTGAGTTAATATACTTCATGTCCTTTGGTTAGTTAGATTTGAGGAAGTATCTCAGGGTATTTACCCTATCAGTCCTGTGTTGTCCAGACGGGACTGTATTGCATTGTAATGGTATCTGTATCTGAGGTTTTGTTTCTGATGTATGTAAATCGCCAGCACGAGAGAATCCTGACAGCGTGCAGTGCACACTGTGAGAATTCAGAAGTCTGCAGTCACAAAGAATGACTGCAGACTCATTACAAACCAGGACATCCCCTTTAATGCTCCTAACATAAATAAAAACATGAGAATTAGTCAGTATCACAAATAACATTTATATCCAGGTACCTTATAGATGATGTCGTCTCTGGAGTCGCTCTCCTTCTTTTCTTCATCTTGTCCAGACCCCATGATGAGTTTTCTCATCCACAGCTCATCTCTGCAGACTTCCATCTTCTCCGTTCTTTTGCAGAAAATCTCCACATGATGCCCTTAAAGTCATTATAATGCTCCTGAATAAAAAATTGCTCCTCACTATATTGTCTGCACAAAATATGACCCCCACATTGTCCCTCTTATGGTACATGCTCTTCACACTGACCTCTCCTTTCCATACCGGCCCCATCTTCACACTGTCCTCTCACACTGTGTCCCCCTATAGGGCCAGTATTTATACTGTATTCTCTCATCACACTCCCCCTCCTTGGTATACTGTCCCCTCCTGGCTGTGCCCTTACACTGTCCCTCCATGCTACGCCCCCACTACTCAGTTTTTATTCTGTGCCCACTCAGTTTTGTCTCCTCACACTATTCCCCTCCCTCCTCATACTGTCTCCTCTCACATCTCTCCTGTTCACCTTTCTGTCTCCTCATATATTTCCCCCATCACTTTCTATACTGCCTGCTCACCTGACTCCCCATACTGTGTCTGCACTTATCCCATCACCCTCACTCCCCGTACTCTGTCCACATACATTTTTCACATCGCTACTCATTATGTGTCCACATACATTCCTGTTGCTCCCCATAATGACTGCACCCATCCACCATACTGTTTCCTCATACATGCCCCTCATTCCCCCAGTATTGTTTCCTCATACATGACCCTCATTCCCCCAGTATTGTTATCTCATACATGCCCCCCATTCCCCAGTACTGTTTCCTCATACATGCCCCAATTCTCCCAGTACTGTTTCCTCATACATGCCCCCCCATTCCCCAGTACTGTTTCCTCATACATGCCCCCATTCCCCTGTACTGTTTCCCCATCTCCCCCTTTGCTATTCATTTTGTATCTTCAAATCTCACCCCACACATTTAAACCCCCCATCCCCACTCAAATTCTCCACACATAATAAATCCCCCCATCCCGTGCACTTAATCTTCGGTGTCTTCAGCTCCACTGGGTAAGCTTATTGACTCGAGTATAAGCCGGGTATGCATTGTCCCCTCATTCCTATCCCGGTATGTGTGGTTCCACCTGTGCTGTTCTGCTCTGTGTGGTTCCCCCTGTTGTATGCATGGCTCCCCTGTCCCATCTTGTATGCATAGCTCCCCCCTCCCATCCTGTATGCATGGCTCTGCTACCCCTCCTCTCATCTTTGTATGCATGGCTCTCCCTCCCATCCTTGTATGCGCGGCTCTGCTCCCCCTCCTCCCATTTCTGTATGCTTGGCTCTGCTCCTCCTCCTCCCATCCTTGTATGCATGGCTCGGGGGGGCTGCTCCTCCTCCTCCCATCCTGTATGCATGGCTCTGCTCTCCCTCCTCCCATCTTTCTATGCATGGCTTTCCCCTCCCATCCTTGTATGCATTGCTCCCCCCCTCCCATCCTGTATGCATGGCTCGGCTCCCCCTCCTCCCATCTTTCTATGCATGGCTCCCCCCTCCCATCCTTGTATGCATGGCTCTACTCCCCTTCCTCCTATCCTTGTATGCGTGGCTCTGCTCCCCCTCCTTCCATCTTTGTATGCGTGGCTCTGCTCCCCCTCCTCCCATCCTTGTATGCGTGGCTCCGTTCCCCCCCTCCTCCCATCCTTGTATGCGTGGCTTCATTCCCCCCTCTTCCCATCCTTGTATGCGTGGCTCTGCTCCCCCTCCTCCCATCTTTGTATGGGTGGCTCCGTTCCCCCCCTCCCATCCTTGTATGCATGGGTCCGTTCCCCCCTCCTCCCATTCTTGTATGCGTGGCTCTTCCCCCCCTCCTTCCATCCTTGTATGCGTGGCTCCGTTCCCCCCTCCCATCCTTGTATGCATGGCTCCGTCCCCCCCTCCTCCCATCTTTGTATGCGTGGCTCTCCTCCCCCTCCTTCCATCTTTGTATGCGTGGCTCTGCTCCCCTCCTCCCATCCTTGTATGCGTGGCTCCGTTCCCCCCTCCTCCCATCCTTGCATGCGTGGCTCTGCCCTCCAGTCCTTCCATCTTTGTATGCGTGGCTCTGCTCCCCCTCCTCCCATCCTTGTATGCGTGGCTCCGTTCCCCCCTCCTCCCATCCTTCATGCATGGCTCCCTTCCCCCCTCTCCTCCCATCCTTGTATGCGTGGCTCCGTTCCCCCCCCTCTTTTATACGTGGCTCCCCTGTCCTCCTTCTCCTCCCCCGGCCGTCATACTCACCCTCCTCACAGCGCGCTGAACGGACTCTTCCTCCTGCACCTCTGTCCCGTCTCCCGGCGCCGAAGCTTCTTCCTGTGTGAGCGGTCACATAGTACCGCTCATTAAGGCAATGAATATGCGTCCATATTTATCACCTTAATGAGCGGTACAACGTGACCGCTGTGAGCACAGGACTTGCTGCCGGCGCTGAGACCAGGCACCGCTGGAGGAGGGTGAGTATATCGTCTTCAAGGAGGTGGGGAGGTGGTGGGTGGGGAGGGGGTAGGGTTGAGGCAGGTGGGCTGGCGGACTCCAGCCTTAAAAAAAAAAAAACTTGCTCAGCTCAGGTGCCGCCCCCCCCGCATCCTGGCACCCAAGGCACGTGCTCTCACGTGCCTAGTGGCAAATATGGCCCTGTCTAGGTATATGTGGCTGATGCAGGTAAGCGTGTGTCACTGCCTTGCATGCAGGCACAGTCTTAGCTCTGACCACATTTGTCAGTATTGGTAATTATATGAGCCTATGTTCATGTATTACTAAAATGGCGATCTAAACTATTGTATGTCAATTAATATCTCAACTTAATCTGCTAATATCCTAATAGAAATTAGATGGATCTTTTATTGGATGATGTTATGTTGGTTGCATCAATCTCATTTAGAATTCATTGTTTTGTCATAATACAGACAAGTTATTTTGTATTATGTTCCATTCAGAACATAAAGTTTGTATATTACTTATTCATTATATTTTTGCCAAAGTAAATATTTGATCCTTTTCTAATGACTTCAGGTTAGTTATTAATTATCCATTCAAGTTGTCATTATTTTTTGTTTTTATTATATAAATGTTCTATTAGGGCCATTTATACAGCTCTGCCCTTACACGTATTACAATTATGGTGCATATCATATTAGGCTTTAAGGATTGAATTGATCCTCATAGGTTGATAGATTAATCCTAATAGTATATGGAACAATGAGGTGTATATTTATGCCATATGTTTTAAAGGTACATCAAAAGACTAATTTTGATGCTAATGTGATATTTGTCCTTTCATGTCTCATAGTGGAGACCAAAAATCCTATGTGAGGTTCATGAACCCAATACCTTACGAACTCTGCCGTGCTATTACTGCGGAGGTCGGTACCCCCGCTTTGATGCGGCGGTGAGCCCGCATCAAAGCCGGGACATGTTAGCTGTTTTGAACAGCTGACATGTGCCCGCAATAGCGGCGAGTGAAATCGCGATTCACTCGCCGCTATTAGTTAAATGCCGTTGTCAAATGCTGACAGCAGCATTTACTGGACGCTTCTAGCCATCGGGCCGGAAAATAGCACATCGCCAACCCCCGTCACATGATCGGGGGTCAGCGATGCGTCGGCATAGCAACCAGAGGTCTCCTTGAGACCTCTATGGTTGCTGATGCCGGCTTGCTGTGAGCGCCACCCTGTGGTCGGTGCTCATAGCATGCCTGTAATTTAGCTACATAGGAGTGATCTGATGATCGCTGCTATATAGCAGAGCCGATCAGGCTATGCCAGCTTCTAGCCTCCTATGGAGGCTATTGAAGCATGGCAAAAGTTAAAAAAAAGTTTAAAAAAATATGAAAAAAATAAATAAAATATAAAAGTTTAAATCATCCCCATTCAAAATAAAACAATAAAAGAAAAAAAATCAAACCTACACATATTTGGTATCGCCGCGTTAAGAATTGACCAATCTATCAATAAAAGAAAAGCATTAACCTGATCGCTAAACAGTGTGACAAGAAAAAAATTCAAAACGCCAGAATTATGCTCTTTTGGTCGCCACGACATTGCATTAAAATTCAATAACGGGCGATCTCAAGAACGTATCTGAACAAAAGTGGTATCAATAAAAATGTCAGCTCGGCACGCAAGAAAATAAGCCCTCACCTGACCCCAGATCACAAAAAATGGAGACATCGGAAAATTGCACAATTGTTTTTTTTCTTTTAGCAAAGTGTTGAATTTTTTTTTTATCACTTAGATAAAACGTAACATAGACATCTTTGGTGTCTATGAACTCGTAATGACCTCGAGAATCAAAATGGCAGGTCAGGTTTAGCATTTAGTGAACCCAGCAAAAAAGCCAAACAAAAAACAAGTGTGGGATTGCACTTTTTTTGCAATTTCACCGCACTTGGAATTTTTTCCCCATTTTCTAGTACATGACATGCTAAAATCAATGATGTTGTTCAAAAGTAGAACTTGTCCTGCAAAAAACAAGCCCTCACATGGCCATATTGACGGGAAAATAAAGTCTTCTGGGTAATTTCGCAATGCATCTCTTGGAACGGAAGCTGGCGGCAGGCGTGAGCGCATCGTCGGAATACCGAAGGTGAGAATAGCAGGTTTTTTGTTTTTTTATATTATTTTTAACATTAGATTTTTTTACTATTGATGCTGCATAAGCAGCATCAATAGTAAAAACTTGGTCACACAGGGTTAATAGCGGCGGTAACGGAGTGAGTTACCCACGGCATAAAGCGGTCCATTACCGCTGGCATTAACCCTGTGTGAGCGGTGACCAGAGGGGAGTATGGAGTGGGCGCTGATTGCGGGGAGGATGGAGCGGGCGCTGACTGCGGGGAGTATGGAGCGGGCATTGACTGCGGGGAGTTTGGAGCGGGCGCTGGGCACTGACTGCGGGGAGTATGGAGTGGGCGCTGGGCACTGACTGCAGGGGAGTAGGGATGGACTAATCGGAATGTGGCCATTGCTGATTGGTCGCGGCAGCCATGACAGCCAGCTGGCGAGACCAATCAGCGACTTGGATTTCCATCACAGGCAGAGGCTGCAACCAATGAATATCCTGGACAGACAGACAGACAGAAGTGACCCTTAGACAATTATATAGTAGATGTTCCTTGATTCATATATTGGTACTTCTCTTGTAAAAATAGAGGATTACTTCCTATTGTACATAAGGGTTTGTTAATCACACATATGACTTCCTTCTTCCCTATAGGGTTATTCACAAGAAACAACCAAAATTAAAGTTCTTATTCAAACCATAAGGGTTAAACCATATTGAGTTTGAAGATCTGCTCACTTTCTTTCTTTAGGAGTAAAGGTACCTTCACACTGAGCAACTTTCCAACGAGAACGACAGCGATCCGTGACGTTGCAGCGTCCTGGATAGCGATCTCGTTGTGTTTGACACGCAGCAGCGATCAGGATCCCGCTGTGACATCGCTGGTCGTAGCTAGAAGTCCAGAACTTTATTTAGTCATCAGGTTGGCGTGATTTGTCATGTTTGACAGCGAAAGCAACGATGCCAGCAATGTTTTTACATGGAGCGAACAACTAGCGAGAACGATAAGTACGTCACTGGATCGCTCCTGCATCGTTCTGCTGTTGCCGTGTTTGACATCTCCTAGCGACCTAAACAGCGATGCTGCAGCGATTGGATCATTGTCTATATCGCTGCAGCGTCGCTTAATGTGACGGTACCTTAAGAGTCTAGATCTCTCCCTTTGATTTCCAGTTTGATTTGGCAAACTGCCAATCCCTGGAGTTCTTTCCTACGTAACCCATACTTGTTTTTTAAATATTTAGAGCTAGGGGTAGGATTGAATGCTTTGTTCTGTTCAGGGCTAGTCTGTTTGTACTTATCGAAATTGGCTATACTCCTGATATGTTTTCTTATACAAGACTTCAGATCGTTGTTTTAACTACATATCTTAAATTACATGTACATTCTAAACAGTATACTACTCCTATTGAGGAGCAGTTGATGTATTGATGAAGTCTTCCCAAAAGCATCCGCCAAAGATTTTTTTCTAAATCAAAATTTGACGCACTATGCACATTTTTGCATGGGAAAAATCCAAGGTCCTTTATTTTGGGTATCATCTCCGTACGTCTAAAATGACTAGATAACAAAAGATTAGATATTGACGTAGTATTTCTGTAACTTGGTGAGGCTTGTGGTGTTAGATGTTCCTTGAGCTCATGATCTGATTTGACGATATGCCAGTATTTTTTTAAAATACCGAGCATATCTTGCCAATATTAATGATACTCCGTGATGAACCTAATTATATTGTTCTGATTTTGATCTTGATGTTTTGGAACTGAGTTCATCCCTATCGGACCTCAGGGCAATGTTATAAGCCCTCTTAATGACCCTTTTAGAGTAATTTTTTCAAGAAGTCTCGACTTGAGTTCTTGATCTCTCAATTTAAAACATTCAAATGTCGAACAGTTCCAGCATAATTGTATTATCGTACATTTCTTATATAAAATTCCCCTTTCGGAGCAGCTCTAAAGGTCATGGGGGAGTGTACGCTACCAGCATCTAAGATGCTTTTCGTCACGCTATCCTTTCTGTACAAGGTCTGTCTGTACTAGGTTGTCTGTATTCTCTTTATCATAATGTCCAAGAAGGAAATAGACTGTTTATGATAGGAGAGCGTGAGTTTTAGATGCATCTTGTTTTTATTAAGTAGTCCACCAATTCCAACTATGTGCCTCTCCAAATCATAAAAACATCATTTACAATGGGGGAAGAAAGTATTTGATCCCTTGCTTATTTTGTAAGTTTGCCCACTGACAAAGACATGAACAGTAGTGATGGGCAAGTACTAAAATGCTCGGGTGCTCGTTGCTCGGGTCGAGCAAATTGGAATACTCGGGAACTCGGCCAGAACAACGAGCCCAATGTAAGTCTATGGGAGACCCGAGTATTTTTACCGCGATCCCCCTCGGGGGTCCTTTTAAGGTCTAAAAACATTGGAAAATGATGGAAACACTGCTCAAATGACACAGGAACCTCATGGGGATCGCACCTGGAAGAATTCCTGACTCCTAGTTCACAGCATTAATAATTTTTTTCCGAGATTTATGCCATTTTTCCCGGTGCCACAAAAAACACATGAAAAAGAAACCAAACTGGGTTTTGCTTGGAAATAAGTCAAGGTACATCCTTTGCAGGTTCATGACTTGCCTGTAAGGCCAAATATTTAACCCCAGACCGAAAATTTAATCTCCTACTTAGGCTTAGTTCAGACGCTGCGTTTTTGAAGCGTTTTTCAACTTAAACATTGCTTTCAACCACTACAAATGCATTCACTGGGAAATGGTAAACATTTAATAACCCTAGCAGACCATGTGGTGTGTGACACATAAGCAGACCCATCTTGTTTCATGTACGAAGGAGGGACTCTTAAAGTCACAGAGCCTATTTTTACTGGTGCATCAGGTGGCATGAATCTTCTTAAAGGGCCATTATGAAACAGTGGGTCTCCTAAGCTGTTGTAGCCTATGCTGTGAGTGGATGGACTTCCAAGAATTGCAACGCACCACAATACCCCTGTCATATGGTGTCCAGGGGGCACTCCTGAAAAAGCGTTGCATTGAATTCAAAGCCTGCCCTGCTACCAATTCATATGCTCCCATTTAGACCTTGGAACCCACATACTGGATGGTCCCAGGAAAATTCACTCGTATTTTTTAATGGTATGATGGTTTCCTCTTTGCACAATTATTTAGAGGAGAATTTGGCAATTTTATTTGACATGTTTTTAACACAAAGGTTCAGATATGGCTTTAAAAAAGGCTAATACTTGAAATACAAGGCAATTTTATTGCAAACTACAAAATTCAAGGAATAGTATGATTGAATAGTGTGAGTGCACACACTTTTGTATGTGTTAACATACACAGGTTAATAAGTACATATAAGGATTAAATAAATATAGTGATTATGTATATACGATGATTAAATACATATAGTATGGTTAGATCATCACCAAGAGGCTTTTATAAACATCATCCGTCTGGAATATCAGTAAAGCAACACCAAGACAGAGAACCCCTTGGGAGATTTCCTACACTGCATGGGCATCCCCAATTATGCAGGTATCAGCACACTGTACCTGTACAGGTACCCCAGTTTTGGCATCTGTCTTAGTCATGTTTCTCTGGTCTTATACAGTGAATAACACTATGTAGTAACGCTAGATTCACCCACACCTTCAAGTGGCCACTTTTCAAGGTTGGATGAAACAGAGATATCATGGAGTCATTAGACGAGGGGCCATAAACCCCAAGAAAATAAAAGCCACAAGGATTTAGATCAAACCACCACCGGCATAGTTTCAGTAAACTGTAATGTTTTAAAATGATAAACAGCAAACATATAGAGACTTAGAACTGTTTGTGAAGTTAATAAACAAATATTTATCAAGATTGTGTCACTATGAGCATTGTCTGTCACATCTCTCATCAATGTTTTACAAGAAATGCAGCTATGTGATTGTCTGAATGCATTTGGTATACAGTATTTCAATCTTGTTTACAAATCGCCATTTGTATATTCTCCATTTGTACATTTGAGGCAGACAAAGTTAAGGCTCACAAGGAGAGAAACTAATATAGTGGATAATCCACAAGCAAGAAGAAATGAGGGCACTCACCACTCTTCACAGGATTCGAAACTTTATTATCGTGATCTTCACATAAAAATCATAGCCGGAGCCTGCAGCGGCACAGCTCGTGTGAGCAGGGGAGCGCTTGGACGACGGCCGTTTCGCGCTGTGCTTGCGCTTCTACGGGTCCATCAGCGGTCAGGTGAGGCAGCGGAAATATAGCGCAGACAAAGCTGCACCTCCCCTCTTCAGCTGTCTGACCCTCCCACTCTTAAAAACAGTACAAATAAAAGCACAATTAAAAACATGTATCAAATACAAAGGCATAGAAGCGCCGGAATAACAATACATTTGGCTTACAACAAATGATACAAAATAACTCTGCTAATGTTATTGGGAGACTTACTGATGCTGAATATCCGGAGAGATCTCATCTAGTAATGGAACTTTACTGCAGAAAGATAGACATATCCACCCTATCATTGAACCCCAACGGGCCCGTGGCGTTACTACGCATAATCCATCTGGCTTCACACTTTAAAAGCAAACCGTCTAGATCTCCCCCTTTGGTGGGTAAATTAACTTTTTCAATACCGGCAAAGGTCATTGTATCCGCCCTCCCTCCATGTTGTTCTTTCATATGGGTAATTAACCGCGGTACTCCCTTGCCAGTTACTATGGACCTACAATGCTCCCGAAAACGGATATGGAGCGGTCTTATCATTTTCCCTATGTAGAAATATCTACAAGGGCAAAAGATCACATATACAACGTGATCTGTTCGGCACGTGATGAAATCCTTAACCATGTGTTCTAACGCCCCTATGTGCAATACCCGATCTGATATGTGCTGTTTACAAAACGAACAATGACCGCACTTGAAATTCCCCTTCGGAATCATTGTATTTAACCAATTTTGACCCGGTTTTTTAATGCGATTTTGAACCAACCTGTCTTTTAACCTGACACTGCATCTATTTGCTATCACGGGACCTCTCGCTACTACGTCCATAAGATCTTTATCTCGACCCAAAATGTGCCAATTCTTTTTGATAGCCAATCTGATCTGCTGATCCATATTATTAAAAGCAAAACAAAAAGTAAACATCTTCCCTGTCTGCTTTTTTCGACGAGACAACGAAAACCCATTGTCTGTCTTTCTTCAGTTACCTCATCTTTAACTGTTTCCATCAATTTCCGTGGATAACCCCTTTGTTCAAATCTATGTAACATATCCTCAGATTGTAATAAAAAACCTTCATCAGTGTTATTGACTTTGCTCACCTTCAAAAACTGACTTCGAGGTAGTGCTCTTTTGACATGTCCTGGGTGAAAACTATTAAAATGCATCATAGTATTAGCCGCGACTGGTTTGCGAAACAAAAATGTACAAATACCATCATATTTAATCTCAACAAGAACGTCCAAAAATTCCAAACGGCGTCCACCAAACACCGAAGTGAACGCCATGTTCATCTCATTTTTTTCATTCAGATGGTTTACAAAATCATTAAATTTCTCCTCTGTGCTGTCCCAGATTACCACTATATCATCGATATATCTCTGATAAAATTTAATGTGTCGCAATATAAGTGGATAAAGCTATATATTTAATGAACTACTGAGGCAAACTAACAGCATTGCTTTATCAAATTTATATGAAGTGTATTGTGTCCAATGTTAGCAACCAGGCAACACACAAAGGAGCTTTTCAAGTGAGCTCTTTAAAGGTACACAAATGTTATACAATGTTTGCCAACAAGGATGTGGTTTCACCAATGGGGGGTACCTTTTGTAAAAATAGACTAGTGCCATCACAGCCCCCCTTGATCAAACTTCACTGGCCTATAACAGTACAAAGCATGTTCACCCTGGTGATCTAGTGGCAGTTAAACAAGAGACATTGCAGGAGACAGAGTTAAGAAGTTGGCCCAATGGAATGCCATGCCCAATTCCCCAATGTAGGCTCCTTTTTGGACTGATTGAAATAGTGTCATCACAGCCCCCTAGCCCTAAATGGCCGTACAGACCACGTTCACTCTGGTGATCTACTGGCAGGAACTGGACATATTGCAGGAGACCGAGTTAAGAAATAGGCCCAATGGAATGCCATGCCCAATTCCTCAATGTGGTGTCCATTTTTGGCTTATTAAAATAGTGCCATTACAGCCCCCTTGGCCACAATGCACCGTACAGAGCACGCTGACCCTGGTGATCTAGTGGCAGGTACAGGACAGATTGCAGGAGACCAAGTTAAGAAGTAGGCCCAAAGAAATGTCATACCCAATTCCTCAATGTAAAATCCTTTTTTTTTTTTAAATAAAAGAGTGTCATGACAGCCCCCTTGGCCAAAATGGACCGTACAGAGCACGTTGACCATGGCGATCTAGTGCCAGGTACAGGACAGATTTCAGGAGACCGAGTTAAGAAGTAGGCCCAAAGAAATGTCATACCCAATTCCCCAATGTGTTGTCATTTTTGGACTTAAAAATAAAGTGCCATCACAGCCTACTTGCCCAAAATGACACAGGAACCTCATGGGGATCGCACCTAGAAGCATTCCTGACTCCTAGTTCACAGCATTAATCATTTTTTTCCGTGATTCATGCCATTTTTCTCGGTGCCACAAAAAACACATGAAAAAGAAACCAAACTGGATTTTGCTTGGAAATATGTCAAGGTACATCCTTTGATGGTTCATGACAAATATTTAACCCTAGACCGAAAATTTAATCTCCTACTTAGGCTTAGTTCAGACGCTGCGTTTTTGAAGCGTTTTTCAACTTTAACATTGCTTTCAACCACTACAGATGGATTCACTGGGAATTGTCATTGCAACATTTAACAACCCTAGCTGGTCATGTGGTGTGTGACACATAAGCAGACCCATCTTGTTTCATTTATGAAGGCCAATGTAGGGCCAATGTAGTGGTGTGGGTCTCTGAGACTTGTAATGCAGTGCATGATCTGCCAAACAATTCCTCAATGGGGATACCTTTTTTAAAAATACATTAGTTCCATCTCATGCCCCTAGCCCAAACTTCAACGGCCTATAACAGTACTGCGCACTTTCACCCTGGTGATCTAGTGGCAGGTACATTTTAGATTGCAGGAGACAAAGTTAAGAAGTCGGCCCAATGGAATGTCATGCCCAATTCCCCAATGTGGGGTCCATTTTTAAAAAGAATAAAAGAGTGTCACCACAGTCCCCTTGCCCAAAATGCACCGTACAAGCCATGTTCACCCTGGTGATCTACTGGCAGGTACAGGACAAATTGCAGGAGACAGAGTTAAAAGTAGGCTCAATGTAATGCTATGCCCAATTCCCCAATGTGTTGTCCTTTTTAAAAAAATAAAAGAGTGCCATCACAGCACCCTTGGCCAAAATGCACCGTACAGACCACGTTCACCCTTGTGATATAGTGGTTCTGGATGAGGAGGATGAGGATAAGGAGGAGGATAAAAACAAACAGACCAAATCTGAAGCGTATACCCATGTGTGGTTGTGAAGAGGTGCATGAGAATACACCTCCCCAAAAGAGAGAATGTATGTTGTAAATTCTGTTGTCGAGCTCCCTCCTGTGGTCGTGAATGGTACTTCGGTGACTTCTGTCCGTGGGCTCCCTCTGGTGGCTGTGAGTGGAGCTGCTGCTTCTGAGGTTCCTTACACAGGTGACGTGGTTTATCCTTTGGTTGGCTGCTCTATTTAACTCCACTTAGATCGTTACTCCATGCCAGCTGTCAATGTTTCTGCATTTGTTCAGTTCGCTCTTGGATCTTTCTGGTGACCTGTCTACTCCATCAGAAGCTAAGTTCCTGATAGTATCTAATTCGTTCATTGTTTTCTTGTCCAGCTGGATATCATGATGTTGTCTTGCTAGCTGGAAGCTCTGGGATGCAGAGTGGCATCTCCGCACCGTTAGTCGGTGCGGAGGTCTTTCTTGCACACTCTGCGGGGTTTTTTGTAGTTTTTTGCGCTGATCGCAAAGCTACCTTTCCTATCCTCTGTCTATTTAGTAAGTCTGGCCTCCCTTTGCTGAAACCTGTTTCATTTCTGCGTTTGTGACTTTCATCTTTACTCACAGTCAATATATGTGGGGGGGCTGCCTTTTCCTTTGGGGAATTTCTCTGAGGCAAGGTAGGCTTTATTTTCTATCTCTAGGGCTAGCTAGCTCTTAGGCTGTGACGAGGCGCCTAGGGAGCGTCAGGAGCGCTCCACGGCTATTTCTAGTGTGTGTGATAGGATTAGGGATTACGGTCAGCAGAGCTCCCACATCCCAGAGCTTGTCCTGTGGGAGTTTTAACTATCAGGTCATTCCGGGTGCTCCTAACCACCAGGTCATAACAGTACAGCTGGCCCAAAGTATTAATGCATCTCAATAGAGGGATAAGAGAAGTTCTGAGACCATTTTTTTTTCTTTGCACTGTGTTTTGTCTTTCTTTTCCCCTAAACCTTTGGGTGGTTCAGGACACAGGTGTAGATATGGACATTCAAGGTCTGTCCTCTTGTGTGGATTATCTCACTGCAAGGGTACAAAACATTCAAGATTTTGTGGTTCAGAATCCTATGCTAGAGCCTAGAATTCCTACTCCTGATTTATGTTCTGGGAATAGATCTAAGTTTCTGAATTTCAAAAATAATTGTAAACTGTTTCTAGCTTTGAAACCCCGCTCCTCTGGTGACCCCGCTCAACGAGTAAAAATCATTATTTCTTTGTTGCGTGGTGACCCTCAAGACTGGGCATTTTCCCTTGCGCCAGGAGATCCTGCATTGCGTGATGTTGATGCGTTTTTTCTGGCGCTTGGATTGCTTTATGATGAACCAAATTCCGTGGATCAGGCAGAGAAAATCTTGCTGGCATTGTGTCAGGGTCAGAATGAAGCGGAGGTGTACTGTCAGAAGTTTACAAAGTGGTCTGTGCTTACTCAGTGGAATGAATGTGCCCTGGAGGCAATTTTCAGAAAGGGTCTTTCTGAAGCCCTTTTACGATGTCATGGTGGGATTTCCCACGCCTGCTGGTCTGTATGAGTCTATGTCCTTGGCCATTCAGATCGATCGGCGCTTGCGTGAGCGCAAAGCTGTGCACCATTTGGCGGTGTTCTCTGAGAATAGGCCTGAGCCTATGCAGTGTGATAGGACTTTGACCAGAGCTGAACAGCAAGAACATAGATGTTGGAATGGACTGTGTTTTTACTGTGGTGAATCCACTCATGCTATCTCCGATTGTCCTAAGCGCACTAAGCGGTTCGCTAGGTCTGCCACCATTGGTACGGTACAGTCTAAATTTTTTTTGTCCGTTACTCTGATTTGCTCTCTGTCGTCCTATTCTGTTATGGCATTTGCGGATTCAGGCGCTGCCCTGAATTTGATTGACTTGGAGTTTGCCAGGTGCTGTGGTTTTTCCTTGGAGCCCTTGCAGTATCCTATTCCATTGAGAGGAATTGATGCTACGCCTTTGGCCAAGAATAAACCTCAATACTGGACGCAATTGACCATGTGCATGGCTCCTGCACATCAGGAGGATATTCGCTTTTTGGTGTTGCATAATCTGCATGATGTGGTCGTTTTGGGGTTGCCATGGCTACAGGTCCATAATCCAGTATTGGATTGGAAATCTATGTCTGTGTCCGGCTGGGGTTGTCAAGGGGTACATGGTGATGTTCCATTGTTGTCAATTTCGCCTTCCACTCCTTCTGAAGTCCCTGAGTTTTTATCAGATTACCGGGATGTATTTCAGGAGCCCAAATCCGGTGCCCTACCTTCTCATAGGGATTGCGATTGTGCTATTAATTTGATTCCCGGTAGTAAGTTTCCTAAGGGCCGACTGTTTAATTTGTCTGTGCCAGAGCACGCTGCTATGCGGAGTTATATAAAGGAATCCTTGGAGAAGGGTCATATTCGCCCGTCGTCACCATTGGGAGCAGGGTTCTTTTTTGTGGCCAAGAAGGATGGCTCTTTAAGACCTTGTATTGATTACTGCCTTCTTAATAAGATCACAGTCAAATTTCAGTATCCTTTGCCGCTGATGTCTGATTTGTTTGCTCGGATTAAGGGGGCTAGTTGGTTCACCAAGATAGATCTTCGAGGGGCGAATAATCTTGTGCGAATTAAACAGGGCAATGAATGGAAAACAGCATTTAATACGCCCGAGGGCCGTTTTGAGTACCTGGCTATGCCATTCGGGCTTTCTAATGCTCCATCTGTGTTTCAGTCCTTTATGCATGACATCTTCCGAGAGTACCTGGATAGATTCATGATTGTATATTTGGATGACATTTTGGTCTTTTCGGATGATTGGAAGTCTCATGTGAAGCAGGTCAGAATGGTGTTCCAGGTCCTTCGTGCGAATTCCTTGTTTGTGAAGGGGTCTAAATGTCTCTTTGGAGTTCAGAAGGTTTCATTTTTGGGTTTCATTTTTTCCCCTTCTACTATCGAGATGGACCCTGTTAAAGTTCAGGCCATTTATGATTGGACTCAGCCGACATCTGTGAAGAGCCTACAGAAGTTCCTGGGCTTTGCTAATTTTTACCGTCGCTTCATCGCTAATTTTTCTAGTATTGCTAAACCGTTGACTGAATTGACCAAAAAAGGTGCTGATGTGGTCAATTGGTCCTGTGCGGCTGTAGAGGCTTTTCAGGAGTTGAAGCGTCGTTTTTCTTCTGCCCCTGTGCTGTGCCAGCCAGATGTTTCGCTCCCGTTTCAGGTCGAGGTTGATGCTTCTGAGATTGGAGCAGGGGCTGTTTTGTCGCAAAGAAGTTCTGATGGCTCGGTGATGAAACCATGTGCCTTCTTTTCTAGAAAATTCTCGCCTGCTGAATTATGATGTTGGCAATCGAGAGTTGTTGGTCATGAAGTGGGCATTCGAGGAGTGGCGGCATTGGCTTGAATGAGCTAAACATCGCGTGGTGGTCTTGACGGATCACAAGAATTTGACTTATCTCGAGTCTGCCAAACGGTTGAATCCTAGACAGGCTCGATGGTCGTTCTTTTTCTCCCGTTTTGATTTTGTGGTTTCATACCTTCCGGGATCTAAGAATGTGAAGGCTGATGCCCTGTCAAGGAGTTATGTGCCTGACTCTCCGGGTGTTCCGGAGCCGGCGGGTATTCTTAAAGAGGGGGTAATTTTGTCTGCCATCTCCCCTGATTTGCGGCGCCTGCTGCAGAAGTTTCAGGCTAATAGACCTGACCGTTGTCCAACGGAGAAACTTTTTGTCCCTGATAGATGGACTAGTAGAGTTATCTCTGAGGTTCATTGTTCGGTGTTGGCTGGTCATCCTGGAATCTTTGGTACCAGAGATTTGGTGGCTAGATCCTTTTGGTAGCCTTCTTTGTCACGGGATGTGCGTTCTTTTGTGCAGTCCTGTGGGACTTGTGCTCGGGCTAAGCCCTGCTGTTCTCGTGCCAGTGGGTTGCTTTTGCCCTTGCCGGTCCCGAAGAGGCCCTGGACGCATATTTCCATGGATTTTATTTCTGATCTCCCTGTTTCTCAAAGGATGTCGGTCATTTGGGTGGTTTGTGATCGCTTCTCTAAGATGGTCCATTTGGTACCCTTGTCTAAATTGCCTTCCTCCTCTGATTTGGTGCCATTGTTTTTCCAGCATGTGGTTCGTTTGCATGGCAAACGGAGAACATCGTCTCGGACAGAGGTTCCCAGTTTGTTTCAAGGTTTTGGCGGTCCTTTTGTGCTAAGATGGGCATTGATTTGTCTTTTTCTTCGGCTTTCCATCCTCAGACTAATGGCCAAACCGAACGAACTAATCAGAATTTGGAAACATATCTGAGATGCTTTGTTTCTGCTGATCAGGATGATTGGGTGTCCTTCTTGCCTTTGGCTGAGTTCGCCCTTAATAATCGGGCCAGCTCGGCTACTTTGGTTTCTCCTTTTTTCTGCAATTCTGGTTTCCATCCTCGTTTCTCTTCAGGGCAGGTTGAGCCTTCGGACTGTCCTGGTGTGGATGCGGTGGTGGACAGGTTGCAGCAGATTTGGACTCATGTTGTGGACAATTTGACATTGTCCCAGGAGAAGGCTCAATCTTTCGCTAACCGCCGGCGCTGTGTTGGTCCCCGACTTCGGGTTGGGGATTTGGTTTGGTTGTCATCTCGTCATGTTCCTATGAAGGTTTCCTCTCCTAAGTTTAAGCCTCGTTTCATTGGGCCATATAAGATTTCTGAAGTTCTTAATCCGGTGTCATTTCGTTTGGACCTTCCAGCTTTTTTGCCATCCATAATGTGTTCCATAGGTCGTTGTTGCGGAGATACGTGGCGCCTATGGTTCCCTCCGTTGATCCTCCTGCCACGGTGTTGGTCGAGGGGGAGTTGGAGTATGTGGTGGAGAAGATTTTGGATTCTCGTGTTTCAAGATGGAAACTCCAGTACCTGTTCAAGTGGAAGGGTTATGGTCAGGAAGATAATTCCTGGGTTTTTGCCTCTGATGTTCATGCTGCCGATTTAGTTCGTGCCTTTCATTTGGCTCATCCTGATCGGCCTGGGGGCTCTGGTGAGGGTTTGGTGACCCCTCCTCAAGGGGGGGGGTACTGTTGTGAATTCTGTTGTCGAGCTCCCTCCTGTGGTCTTGAATGGTACTTCGGTGAGTTCTGTCCGTGGGCTCCCTCTGGTGGCTGTGAGTGGAGCTGCTGCTTCTGAGGTTCCTTACACAGGTGACGTGGTTTATCCTTTGGTTGGCTGCTCTATTTAACTCCACTTAGATCGTTACTCCTTGCCAGCTGTCAATGTTTCTGCATTTGTTCAGTTCGCTCTTGGATCTTTCTGGTGACCTGTCTACTCCAGCAGAAGCTAAGTTCCTGATAGTATCTAATTCGTTCATTGTTTTCTTGTCCAGCTGGATATCATGATGTTGTCTTGCTAGCTGGAAGCTCTGGGATGCAGAGTGGCATCTCCGCACCGTTAGTCGGTGCGGAGGTCTTTTTTGCACACTCTGCGGGGTATTTTGTAGTTTTTTGCGCTGATCGCAAAGCTACCTTTCCTATCCTCTGTCTATTTAGTAAGTCTGGCCTCCCTTTGCTGAAACCTGTTTCATTTCTGCGTTTGTGACTTTCATCTTTACTCACAGTCAATATATGTGGGGGGGCTGCCTTTTCCTTTGGGGAATTTCTCTGAGGCAAGGTAGGCTTTATTTTCTATCTCTAGGGCTAGCTAGCTCTTAGGCTGTGACGAGGCGCCTAGGGAGCGTCAGGAGCGCTCCACGGCTATTTCTAGTGTGTGTGATAGGATTAGGGATTGCGGTCAGCAGAGCTCCCACATCCCAGAGCTTGTCCTGTGTGAGTTTTAACTATCAGGTCATTCCGGGTGCTCCTAACCACCAGGTCATAACAAATGTATTTAAGGTTATGTTTCGCTGTTTTCATTTGGTGGTGTACAGAAGTCTTTCCCAATCCAGGCCTTGTTCATTTTTATAAGAATCAGCCTGTCAGCATTTTCAGTTGACAGGGGGATGCACTTATCTTTTATAATTCCACCAGCGGCACTAAAAACCCTCTCCGACAGAATGCTAGCAGCAGGGCAGGCCAGGACCTCCAAGGTGCAGAGAGCCAGTTCATGCCACGTGTCCAGCTTGGATACCCAATAATTAAAAGGCACAGAGGAATCACGGAGGACTTTTGTACAATCTGCAAGGTACTCCCTCACTAGCTTCCCAAACGTTACACTTCTTGTGACAGCACCCCTTGCCTCTGTGCCGCCACAATGGGAGAGTCTGAGAAAACTGTCCCAGAACTTGGTCATTGTTCACCTGCCTGAGCTGGATTGTACTTCTGTCTCTGTCACTTGGAGTCCTTGGTTGTACAACAAACTCTGACGTCTGCTGCCAGCGTTCTCACACGGGAATTTTCTAACTAATTCTGCCACAAGGGCCCTGTGGTACTGCAACATTTTAGTACACCTCTCCACCTCAGGCAGAAAAGATTGAAAGTTCTCCTCGTAGCGTGGGTCTAGAAGTGTCACCAACCAAAATTTTGATAATCCAAGGGTCACGCGACATGCAGCACATCATAAAGTCAGCCATGGGTGCCAGACTGGTAACAGGCAAGACTTCCATGTCCTCACCAACAGGAAGACTGACCATGCTGTCCTCCTCCTCCTCCTCCTCCTCACTGTCCTCAGGCCATCCCCGCTGAACAGAAGCTAATACAGATGTGTTTGTAGTACGGTCTATAGCGCATGAATGTAGCTCCTGTTCTTCCTCCTTCTCCTCCTCCTCATTGCCTACCAATCCACATTGAGAAGACATGAGGCTGGGCTGACTGTAATCCCCCTGTATATTTCCTTGCTCCATGTCCTCGTGCTCCGCCTGCAATGCATCCTCTTTGATTGTGAGCAGAGAGTTTTTCAGAATGCTGAGAAGCGGGATGGTGATGCTAATAATACTGTAATCGCCACTCACCATCTTGGTGGTGCAGTCCTCAAAGTTTTGGAGGATGTTACATATTTCTGACATCTATGTCCACTCCTGACTGAGGTCTTATGTGTGGAGTCTGACCTGAAATTCGACGGACTTTTTGATGTTGGTAGTCAACAATGGCCCTCTTCTGCTCAAAAATCCTTTCCAACATATGCAGCGTAGAGTTCCAGCGCGTGGGGACATCACACAACAGTCGGTGATCTTGAAGCTGAAACCACTGCTGAAGCTCGGCA
Source organism: Ranitomeya imitator (assembly GCF_032444005.1). Taxonomy (NCBI): domain Eukaryota; kingdom Metazoa; phylum Chordata; class Amphibia; order Anura; family Dendrobatidae; genus Ranitomeya; species Ranitomeya imitator. The sequence continues at coordinate 143,980,526 of NC_091286.1, read as the reverse complement.
AGGACAGCTGAAGCTGTAGCTGACTTTCTAAAATGGGCAGACAGCATACTTTCACTATCGGCTCCTGCAGCTCCGGGTAGCTTTTCAGAAAATGTTGAACCGCGAGGTTAAGCACAAGGGTCAAGCAAGCTATGTGTGTGAGCTCACCTTGCCTCAGATCTTCCACCGGGTTATGGCCAGTCACACACGACCATGCCTGGCTGTAGGTTCAGCGGTGTCATCCAAACATCTGACTGCTCTTTCAGCACTGTCCACAACTCTTCTGCATTGTGCTTTTTGTCACCTATGCAGAGTAGCTTCAGCACAGCCTGTTGCCGCTTGGCTGAGGCAGTGCTTCCAGCTTCTGACTGATGTGTTGATTTCAGAGATGGAGGATGAAGAGTAGGAGGAGGTGCTGGAGTTGTACACTGTGGGGTAAACCCTGATTGACGTAGGGCCAGCAATCCTCGGCGTGGGGAGGATGTGTTCCATCCCAAGGTCCAACTGGGTCCCGGTTTCTACTATGTTAATTCAGTGTACCGTCATTGAGATGTACCGTCCCTGCCCACAAGCACTTGTACATGTATCCGTGGTTAGGTGGACTTTCCCGGTAACAGCATTGTTGAGGGCATGGGTAATGTTGTGGGACACATACTGGTGTAATGCTGGTATGGTACACTGGGAGAAATAGTGGCGACTGGGGACCGAGTACCTTGGGACAGCAGCCATCAGGCTGCGGAAAGCTTTGCTCTCAACAAGCCTAAAAGGCAGCATTTCTAGTGCAAGCAGAAGAGAAATATTAGAATTGAGGAGTATGGCCTGTGGGCATTGGCTGGGTATTTCCGCTTGCGTTCCAAAGACTGGGTTATAGAAAACTGAACGCTGTGCGACAAGGATGTTGATGCGCTTGCTGATGGTGCTGCTTGACTGTGGGCCACAACAGGTGCATGGCTAGAGGCATCTTCACATGCACAGTGTACTGGGGATTGGCTTCTACGCAAAACAGTGGAAAAAGCAGCAGTGTGACCAGCAGGCAGTGGTCCTGGAGCCTGGGGTTCGGCCCACAAAGTTGGGTTCTTTGCTTGCATGTGCCTGATCATGCTGGTGGTGATCAGGCTGGTTGTTTTGCTACTCCTGCTGATGCGGGCATGGCAGGTGCTGCAAATGGCCTGTTTGCGGTTATCGGTAGAGTCTTTAAAAAATAGCCAGACTCCAGCTTTGCTCGGGTCTGTGATCTTGTCGCTGACATCCTTATAAAGCTCTTTGGTCCTGCCCATGTTGTAGAAGTTAGAGTCTGACTTATTGAGTCTGTGGACAGGAGTCTCTTATAAAAGTGACAATGTAAGACAGCTGTCTTTAATGCAGGTAATGAGTTGATTAGGAGCGTCTAACTGGTCTGTAGAAGCCCGAGCACTTAGTGGTTGATAGGGGATCAAATACTTATTTCTCACAGCAAAATGCAAATAAATGTATAGAATTTCAACAATGTGATTTTCTGGATTTTATTTTTGATATTCTATCTCTCAATATTAAAATTAACGTACCCTTAAAATAATAAACTGTTCATGTCTTTGTCAGTGGACATGAGAGAAAACACCGTGTGCACAGCTATACTGTGGTGCTTAGACTAGGTTCCCAGACCTTCAATACAAATAGAAAGAAGTCTAGCACTCAACTTAAGTGGCGAAAGATTTGATTTATTTGTAGCACTCGAAACGTTTCGGTCCATAAGGACTTTCATCAGTCACGTGGCGTTAGAAGCCCGTAGGGCTGGGTTCAGAAAGAGCAGGGATGCACAGAATGTGCAAAAAGCGCCGCCACAGATTGCGTTATAGAGAATGGAGGTAAAATAGAGCTTAGTTAGAGTGCTGTAATGGTGGGGCAATGGCCGCACATCAGGATGTAGCACCCACAAGCTGAAAGCGCTGATGTTCGGGGTGAGGGGCACTGCCTCCAGACACGGTATCCACCGCTAGACTAGCTACAAATAAATCAAATCTTTCGCCGCTTAAGTTGAGTGCTAGACTTCTTTCTATTTGTCAGTGGACAAACTTACAAAATTAGCAGGGGATCAAATACTTATTGTATGCTGTGTTTCCTTATTGCAATATGGTCCACCATAGATGACATGTGGCCAGCATAAACTATTTCCTTCTCCCACCACCATAGATACAGGTTAGTGAATGTAGGTGCTACGGCCGCCCCCATTGCGGTTTGGTAAACGCATCACTGGTTGTCCCTTTGTGCAGCACTGTTGTGGTCTTGGAGCATGTTCATTGCTACATTTTTAATAATATTGTACGCCCCACTTTTCAGTTTTTGAGTTTCCCCAAAAATTTAAAATAACCAATAAATTTCGTTCAACTTCACAATTGTGTTCCACTTGTTGTTGATTCTTCACCAAAAATTAACATTTGGTATCTTTATGTTTGAAGCATGATATGAGGGAAAAGGTTGAAAAGTTCCAGGGGGCCGAATACTTTTGCAAGGCACTGTATTTGGTATTGCCGCGTTCAGAATCGCCCGATCTATCAATGAAAAAAGGATTAACCTGATCGCTAAACAGCTAATTACAGGAAATCACATTTGATCATGCACATCTGACACACTGACCAAATACTGATGAAAATCTAATTCAAAACACTGATGAAATTGGTCCCTTTTTTGCTATCGAGAACAATCACCTGATGTCTGAATAAGGCCTTACAGTGAGTGAAAAGTTAACAAGCAGTTTACTGGTTTAAATATCTAAAGGCTGGCTGTAAATTCACAATTTCCCATCTGTTCTAAATATTTTTCTGTCTGTACCAGTAATTAGCAACTGATATATAAACTTGGTTAGCAGTAAGATCATTACAACCACATAAAAACTGAGTCATGTTAATTAAAAATGATTAAACAAACATGAGCTGATGATTTCAACTTGTGAAAATATGTCCATTGATTTTTTAAGATGAGAAAAACTGTATAACTGGATTAGTAATGCTCTAAAAAAATCATTTTAATTTGCATATATGGAAGTGCATTTGAACAGCAAGGTGGATTGCTGTTAAGGGGAACTAGAGAAAAAAAAATCTATAAATCTTCAGCTTAGCGAGTGTGAACGAGCTGAGTGTGAGCTGAGCGTAAGTGTGAACGGCGGTAAGTGTGACTTGTGATTCAGTGACTTTGGATTCAGGGAGTTTCCAAGGGAGGAATTGCTGTCTGTTTTTTATTAATACTTTGTATTTATTTATTTATGTATTATTTAACTTTTCTGTCTGGTGCAATCCCCATTAGGATATGTGCTCCACTATTGTTAATGCCATCCAGCGCACATCTTGCCACATGTATGCAGTCCTTGATCAGCCGGTCGAGGGTGCATACTGCTGTGCGAGATGTGAGCACGTTGTGCATTTGGAAACCCAGATTCTGAATCTAAATGTGCAGCTGGCAACACTGAGATCCATAGTCAATATGGAGAGGAGTCTTCTGCTCACTGAGCAGACGCTCAATGGGATAGATGGGGGGATGGTAGGATGGAGCTGCAGGATGATGAAGTAGCAAGCTGGGTGACAGTTAGGAAGCGGGGTAGAGGGAAGTGTGCCATGGAGGCTAGTCCTGATCTGGAACACCCCAATAAGTTTGCTAAGTTGGCAGATGAGGGGGGTGCCAGTACAGGGGTAGCACTGCTGCAGCCAGGCATGTCCTCTGAAAGCCTGAGGAGTGTCTGCTCCAGTAAGGAGGGAAATAGGAGAGCAGGGCAGGCCAGACAGGTGCTGGTAGTGGGGGACTCAATTATTAGGGGAACAGATAGGGCAATCTGTCACAAAGACAGGGATCGTCGAACGGTGTGCTGCCTACCTGGCGCTCAAGTCTGACACATCGCTGATCGGGTGAACAGAATACTGGGAGGGGCTGGTGAGGACCCAGCGGTCGTGGTGCACATTGGCACAAATGACAAAGTTAGAGGTAGGTGGAAGGTCCTTAAAGATGATTTCAGGGAATTAGGCTGCAAGCTGAAAGCAAGGTCCTCCAATGTGGTATTTTCCGAAATACTGCCTGTACCACGTGCCACGCCAGAGAGGGAACGGGAGATTAGGGAGGTTAATAAGTGGCTCAAGAATTGGTGTAGGAAGGAGGGGTTTGGGTTCATGCAGAACTGGGCCAACTTCTCAGTTGGCTACAGGCTCTACGCTAGGGACGGGCTGCACCTCAATGGGGAAGGTGCAGCTGTGCTGGGGGAGAAAATGGCTAGAAGGTTGGAGGAGTGTTTAAACTAGGAATTGGGGGGGAGGGTATTCAATTTATAGGAGGGGAAGATAGTGCAGACAGAGACCTGGGCACAAATAAGGAAGTTGGGGGTGGTGGTGGCATGGGGGGTGGGGTTAGAACAGTTAACAATTTAAGAAAGAATAGAGGTACAGAGAGGAACATCAAGTGCATGTATACTAATGCCAGAAGCCTCGCCAACAAAATGGACGAATTAGAACTAATGTTGTTGGAGCATAATTATGGCATGGTGGGGATATCTGAAACATGGCTGGATGAGAGCCATGACTGGGCAGTTAACTTGCAGGGCTATAGCCTGTTCAGAAATGACCCTACAGATAAGCGAGGGGGTGGGGTGTGTCTATATGTAAAATCGTCCTTAAAACCCATCCTGTCTGATAATATAGGTGAATTTAATGAAAATGAAGAATCCCTGTGGGTGGAGATAAGGGGAGGGGGGGAAATAATAAATTACTGATAGGGGTTTCTTATAAATCTCCAAAAATAATGGAAGCAATGGAGAATATCCTCATAAAGCAAATAGATGAAGCTGCGACTCAAGGAGAAGTCATTATTATGTGGGACTTCAACTACCCTGAAATAGATTTGGGAACAGAAACCTGCAGCTCCAGCAAAGGTAATCGGTTTTTGACAACTATGAGAGACAATTACCTTTCACAACTGGTTCAGGACCCAACAAGAAGGCGGGCACTGCTAGACCTAATATTAACCAACAGGCCAGAACGCATAGCAAATATAAGGGTTGGGGGTCACTTGGGGAATAGCGATCCCAACATAATAAGTTTTCATGTATCCTTTAAAAAGATGTGTAATAGAGGGGTTACAAGGACACTAAACTTCAGGAGGGCAAATTTCCAATGGATGAGAGAGGATCTTGGTGCAATTAACTGTGACGATATCCTGAGACACAAAAATACACAAAGAAAATGGGAGACGTTTATTAGCATCCTGGAGAGGACCTGTGCACAGTATATACCGTATGGGAATAAACATACTAGGAATAGGAGGAAACCAATATGGCTAAATAGAGCTGTAAGGGGCGCAATAAGTGACAAAAAGAAAGCATTTAGAGAATTAAAGGAAGTAGGTAGTGTGGAGGCATTAAATAAATACAGAAAATTAAATAAATTCTGTAAAAAGCGAATCAAGGCAGCAAAGATTGAGACAGAGAGACTCATTGCCAGAGAGAGTAAAAATAATCCCGAAATATTCTTTAACTACGTAAATAGTAAGAAACTAAAATATGATAGTGTTGGCCCCCTTAAAAATAGTCTGGGTGAAATTGTGGATGAGGATGAGGAAAAAGCCAATATGCTAAATGACTTTTTTTCATCAGTATTTACACAAGAAAATCCCCATGGCAGACAATATGACTAGTGATAAAAATTCCCCATTAAATGTCACCTGCTTAACCCAGCAGGAAGTGCGGCGGCGTCTAAAAAATCACTAAAATTGAAAAATCTCTGGGCCCGGATGGGATACACCCCCGACTACTGCAGGAATTAAGTACAGTCATTGATAGACCATTATTTTTAATCTTTAAAGACTCCATAATAACAGGGTCTGTACCACAGGACTGGCATATAGCAAATGTGGTGCCAATATTCAAATAGGGGACAAAAACTGAACTCGGAAATTATAGGCCAGTAAGCTTAACCTCTACTGTGGGTAAAATCCTGGAGGGCATTCTAAGGGATGCCATACTGGAGTATCTGAAGAGGAATAGCCTCATGACCCAGTAACAGCACGGGTTTACTAGGCACCGTTCATGTCAGACTAATTTAATCAGTTTCTATGAAGAGGTAAGTTCCAGACTGGACCAAGGGAATCCAGTGGATGTAGTGTATATGGACTTTTCAAAAGCTTTTGATACCGTGCCACACAAAAGGTTGATACATAAAATGAGAATAATGGGGATAGGGGAAAATATGTGTAAGTGGGTTGAGAGCTGGCTCAGGGATAGGAAACAAAGGGTGGTTATTAATGGAGCACACTCGGACTGGGTAGCGGTTAGCAGTGGGGTACCACAGGGGTCAGTATTGGGCCCTCTTCTTTTTAACATATTTATTAATGACCTTGCAGGGGGCATTCAGTGTAGAATTTCAATATTTGCAGATGACACTAAACTCTGCAGGGTAATCAATACAGAGGAGGACAATTTTATATTACAGGATGATTTATGTAAACTAGAAGCTTGGGCTGATAAATGGCAAATGGGCTTTAATGGGGATGAATGGTCATGCACTTGGGTAGAAGTAATAAGATGTATAAGTATGTGCTTAATTCTAAAACTCTGGGCAAAACCGTCAATGAAAAAGACCTGGGTTAATGGGTGGATGACAAACTCATATTCAGTGGCCAGTGTCAGGCAGCTGCTACAAAGGCAAATAAAATAATGGGATGCATTTAAAGAGGCATAGATGCTCATGAGGAGAACATAATTTTACCTCTATACAAGTCACTAGTTCGACCACACTTAGAATACTGTGCACAGTTCTGGTCTCCGGTGTAAGAGAAAGACATAGCTGAACTGGAGCGGGTGCAGAGAAGAGCAACCAAGGTTATTAGAGGACTGGGGGGTCTGCAATACCAAGATAGGTTATTACACTTGGGGCTATTTAGTTTAGAAAAACAAAGACTAAGGGGTGATCTTATTTTAATGTATAAATATATGAGGGGACAGTACAAAGACATTTCTGATGATCTTTTTAATCATAGACCTGAAACAGGGACAAGGGGGCATCCTCTACGTTTGGAGGAAAAAAGGTTTAAACATAATAACAGACGCGGATTCTTTACAGTATCTCTGCCATATGATGTTGTAATGAGTGATTCATTACTTAAATTTAAGAGGGGACTGGATACATTTCTGGAAAAGTATAATGTTACAGGGTATATACATTAGATTCATTGAAGGGGCGTTGATCCAGGGAACTAGTCTGATTGCCGTATGTGGAGTCGGGAAGGAATTTTTTTCCCCAAGGTGGAGCTTACTCTTTGCCACATGGGTTTTTTTTGCCTTCCTCTGGATCAACATGTTAGGGCATGTTAGGTTAGGCCAGTGGTCCCCAACTCCAGGCCTCGAGGGCCGCCAATAGTGCAGGTTTTCAGGATTTCCTTAGTATTGCACAGGGGTTGGAATCATCACCTGTGCAGATGATCACATTACCACCGATGCAATACTAAAGAAATCCTGAAAACATGCACTGTTGGCGGCCCTCGAGGCCTGGAGTTGGGGACCCCTGGGTTAGGCTATGGGTTGAACTAGATGGACTTAAAGTCTTCCTTCAACCTTAATAACTATGTCACTATGTAACTATATAGTTGCACATTTAATGTTAATCTTTTAGGAGTAAATACCAAAAACTATCAATCCTGCAATGCACTGCAATTAATATATTTTCTTTATTATGTGATGAGGATGCAATGAATATATCGTACTATATACAGTGTGTACGGAAAGTATTCAGACCCCTTAAATTTTTTCATGCTTTATTTCATTGCAACCATTTGGTCAATTCAAAAAAGTTCATTTTTTTCTCATTAATGTACACTCAGCACCCCATCTTGACTGAAAAAAACAGAAATGTAGTAAGTTTTGCAAATTTATTAAAAAAGAAAAACTGTAATATCACATGGTCATAAGTATTCAGACCCTTTGCTCAGTATTGAGTAGAAGCATCCTTTTGAGCTAATACAGCCATGCGTCTTCTTGGGAATGATGTAACAAGTTTTTCACACCAGGATTTGGGGATCCTCTGCCATTCTTCCTTGCAGATCCTCTCATGTTACTTCAGGTTGGATGGTGAATGTTGGTGGACAGCCATTTTCAAGTCTCTCCAGAGATGCTCAATTGGGTTTAGGTCAGGGCTCTGGCTGGGCTAGTCAAGAATGGTCACATAGTTGTTTTGAAGCCACTCAATTGTTATTTTAGCTGTGTGCTTAGGGTCATTGTCTTGTTTGAAGGTGAACCTTCAGCCAAGTCTGAGGTCCACAGCACTCTGGAATAGGTTTTCATCCAGGATATCTCTGTACTTGGCCGCATTCATGTTTTCTTCAATGACACCAGTCGTCCTGTCCCTGCAGATGAAAAACGCCCCCATAGCATTATGATGCCACCACCATGTTTCACTGTTTCAATACTGGGATTGTATTGGGCAGGTGATGAGCAGTGCCTGGTGTTCTCCACAGAGTTATCACCAAAAAGGTCGATCTGCTTTTCATCAGACCAGAGAATGTTATTTCTCATAGTCTGGGAGTCCTTCATGTGTTTTTAGCAAACTCTATGTAGGCTTTCATATGTCTTGCACTGAGGAGACGCTTCGGCATGGCCACTCTACCGTAAAGGCCCGACTGGTGGAGGGCTGCAGTAATAGTTGACTTTGTGGAACTTTCTCCCATCTCTCCAGCTCAGCCACAGTAATTTGGGGGTTCTTCTTTACCTCTCTCAACAAGGCTCTTCTCCCACGATTGCTCAGTTTGGCTGGACTGCCAGGTCTAGGAAGAGATTTTGTGGTTCTAAACTTCTTCCATTTAAGGATTATGTAGACCACTGTGCTCTAAGGAACCTTGAGTACTTGAGAAATTTTGTTGCATCCTTGGTCAGATCTGTGCCTTGCCACAATTCTGTCTCTGAGTTCCTTGGCCAGTTCCTTTGACCTCATGATTCTCATTTGGTCTGACATGCACTGTGAGCTCTTACATAGACAGGTGTGTGCCTTTCCAAATCAAGTTCTATCAGTTTAATTAAACACAACTGGCCTCCAATGAAGGAGTAGAACCATCTCAAGGAGGATCACAAGGAAATTGACAGCATGTGACTTAAATATGAGTGTCTGAACAAAGGGTCTGAATACTTATGACCATGTGATGTTTCAGTTTTTCTTTTTTTAATAAATTTGCAAAAATTACTACAATTCTGCTTTTTTCAGTCAAGATGGGGCACAGAGTGTACATTAATGTGAAAAAATTAACTTTTTTGAATGTACCAAATGGCTGCAATGAAACAGAGTGAAAAATTTAAAGGGGTCTGAATAATTTCCGTACCCACTGTACCTGCAGATGTTGGGTTAATCTACAGGTAAATAGAGTTTCAAAGCTACCTACCTTACTGAAAGTGCGGCTACCAGGAGAAAATGAACTTATTTCCTCAGACAAGCTGCAGACTTTCTTTCATACGGGAGTTGCAGGGAGAGATTATAGTCATTGTTCACAATACCTCTTACTATACTATACAAGTTCAATCCGTGAAAAATAGCCTATCCCATTGTTTTGATATACACTTGCAAAATCACATGAACAATTTCCAATCACATGCAAGAGATACATACTTTAACCAATCAATTATAGAGTTTCCTTTGGAAGATCATTACTTTTAATCATATCGTTATACACCAATATATAATAGAATACAGCCAGTGCCAATTTTCTGGATGAAGAAAGTCAGATTACCATCCAGTAGCTATCTATTCAGTATGAATTAAAGTTGTGTTCAATTGTAAGAAATTCTCAGTTCCTGTCAAATTCAAGCAACTTGCAATTCAATTCCCCTGAATAGCCAAAACATGTTTTACACCATTTTAGACATTGCAATAGATATTACGTATATAATCGAGTATAAGCTGACCCGAGTATAAGCCGACCCCCCTAATTTTGCCACAAAAAACTGGGAAAACTTAATGACTCGAGTATAAGCCTAGGGTGGGAAATGCAGCAGCAAAAATAGATAACAATACAAGTAAAATTAATTGAGACATCAGTAGGTTAAGTGTTTTTCAATATTCATATTGAATCAGGAGCCCCATATAATGATTCATAAAGTTTATGATGGGCCCCATAAGATGCTCCATATTAAAATATGCCCCTTATAATCCTGCATAAAGGTTAATAATGGGCCCATAAGATGCTCCATAGACAAATTTGCCCAATATAATGCTGCACAAATGTTGATTATGGCCCCATAAGAGGCTCTATACAGACACTTACCCCATTATAGTGCTGCACAAACGTTATGGCCCCATAAGATTCTCCATACAGACATTTTCCCCATTATAGTGCTGCACAAACATTATGGCCCCATAAGATGCTACATACAGACACTTGCCCCATTTTCTGTTGCTGCGATAAAAAAAAAAACACATACTCACCTCTCTGTCTCTCAGGCCCCCGGCCCTTTCAATATTCACCTGCTCCACGTTCCGGGCGCCGCTCCATCTTCAGCGTCTTCTGCACTGACGTTCAGGTAGAGAGCGTGCACTAACCACGTCATCGCGCCCTCTGACCTCAGCGTCACTGCAGAAGATGCTGCAGACAGAGCGGCGCCGGAACGTGGAACAGGTGAATATCGCGCAGCGCTGCGCTCCCCTCCCCATTATACTCACCTGCTCCTGGAGTGGTGCAGTCCCTGCTTCCCCGGCGCTGCTGCTTCTTCCTGTACTGAGCGTCACCATTACCGCTCATTACAGTAATGAATATGCAGCTCCACCCCTATTACCGCTCAGTACAGGAAGAAGCTCCAGAGGCGGGGAAGCCAGGTACCTGCAGGGACCGCGCCAGGAGCAGGTGAGTATAATTAGACAGCCCCCGCTCCCCCTCCCCTGCCGACCCCCGGGTATGACTCGAGTATAAGCCGAGAGGGGGACTTTCAGCCCCAAAAAATGGGCTGAAAATCTCGGCTTATACTCGAGTATATACGGTAATAGATTTCATCAGTTAGTGTAAGCTCACATGAACACAGATGTGATCACATGGTCTTCTGCATAATGTCTTACAGTTATCACATCTGATGCACAGCTAATTAGGAAGGAGTATTGTAGCCTGGATAGAAGCTAAAGCATGGAAAGCTGTATCCATTATAAATACTCCAGACAATAACAACAGCAAACATTTGTACTGTACTTTTCTTACAATAACTTTAGCATTAAAGAATATGAGCATAATTGTCTACAAATACTACAGAGATTCAATTGCTATGGGTGAAAGAGATATTAGCAGCAGTGCCAGACTCAGTGTGATTGATCAGTGATATAGTCTAGCTGGCATTTGTCCTACTTAATTAAAATTACATTTACACATTTTTCTCTTTATTCTTAACTAGCTGAAGATCCTGGCATTGCCCGGGCATAGTAACTAACTGTGGTTACTTATAACAAATTATAATGATTATATTGCACATAAAACATTTCTCATCATATATTCAACATTTACAGATTTTTAACACAAATTAACTAAATGATTACCCAAGTCTTGATAGTATTTTATTTTCAACTCATTCAAGAGCCTTTTGATAAACAACATTTTTGTTTTTTCCTTCCGATGCAAAAATGAACAGATTTTTGGCAGTTCCAACTCTTGAAAAGACAGCGTATAGTTGGCTATTATAAAAGCATGGAGAGTGCAAATTGATCCTTACTACTTTCAAGGACTGTCACTGAGCCTTGTAAATGGACATTGCAAATGCCAGTCAAACTGGATGCTGGAGGCATTTAAAATCAAAAGGCAAATCAGATGGAATGAGTGGAATTCTTGGAATGAAAATGTTCTCTCCTTTGGCACATTCTGTCAAAATGTTTGCTCCAATTACATGTGTAAATAGGTTCCTTCATCAAGAGTCTAGTTCCATTGCACAGCTTTGGTGGATCTAATTTCTCACAGCAGAATAGGTGTTCCAGGTTTTAGAAGAAGTTTATGCGGAGGAAGTCCTTGTGGTTCCAAGGAGTTGAGGAATTCTATTGGATAGAATAATGCTTGATCAGGGTCTGTAACTGTATCCACTGACTTGTAGGTCACGCACATACCTGGAAGGAGACTTAAAATTTCAAGATTGATCTTGTTTGAACTATCATTTTTTGGAGCTAGAAAAACCCTTTCACACAGCCAGCCAGTTTTTCTGAAGTTGCATTGATTGGAAAAACCTTTTCTTTTAGCTCCTCAATTGATGTAACAATATAGCAAAAGTTGTTTGGAAACATGATCTGTCTAGTGGTTGAGTTTACTGGTGCCTTGCCATCTCCAACAGTCAACAGTTGGCTTGAGAACAGTCCAGCAGAAACATTGGCTGTCATGTGGACACTCATGTTTGTGTTCAGCAACATTTCCATCACTTGTCTCCAAAGGTATGATGCTTTTAGGCAGGCATTGAGTTCATCTGCAGGGGTTGATCATGGTATAATGGGTAGTGTTTGTTGAAAGTCACCTACCAAAACAACAACTACACCTCCCATGATAGAATTGTTTTCAAGCAAGTCTTGCAGCAGTCTGTCCACTGCTTCCAGAGCCCTCTTGTGTGACATTGTGCATTCATCCCAAATGATGGCACTACACTTTTGAAGCAGTTTGGCCTTTCCTGATCCTTTGGCAACGTTGCAAGCTGGGCTGTCACTGCGAGACAGGTTAAGGAGTAGCTTGAATGTCGAATGTGCAATCCTACCACCAAAATTTTGTTAGGAGCAATTAAAAATGTCTTTCCTCTCCCACCTGGAGCATCTAGAAAGACAATCACACTTTTTTCGGTGGTTTTGAAACTAAAATTTTGGTTGTAGGCATTTCTTTGGTCTGGTGCCAACAGTGGCTCATTGTAAGAGACAAATGCTGCGAGTTCATCAATTTTGTAGTTTGTTTCTCTGAAAATCTTTCTGTACATTTGGTTAGCTTCCTGATTTCTTGTTGGAGTAGGCAAGCCAAGTAAGGTGTAATGCTTTTACAGACATTTCTATGCAGTAGTCCTCAAGGAGAATTAAGATTTTATTGAAAATTTATTCAGTGAAGTTGAAAAGTTGCTGAGGATTTTCCTTTTTAACCTGCATGAGGATGTACACACTGAGATCAGTTTTGAACTTTGTCCAAATGTCAATGGGACTTGAAATGTTACAGGTTGTTAGAAGAATAGCAAAAGAGGTGTCTTAGTCGCTTTGGGGTTTGTGTGGCTGCTGCTTCACTAAGAGTCATGTCCCAGTGTGCTTCATTTTCCAGAAGTCCTGATCTTTGACAAGCTTCCCTGAATGTTTCACAAACATGGCCTTTGACAGCCTTCAAGTCAGAAAATGATGTTAGACCCTTGACAACATGAAGTAACATGTGCAGGTAGAAGCACTCTGCATATGATGGATGAACAATGTTGACGTGACCAATTGTATCATTTGCTTTGACCCCTGGATGGCAAATGTATCATTTTGACAAAGTTAAAAAAATGCCAAGAGGGTGGTCTTAGGTGTTGTTTGAAGCTGCTGGATCAGGTTTGCTGGGTCAAAGTAAATGCTTTGTCCATGTTCCAAGTGAACACTGAGATGCTTAACTGGTGGGTAGCGCTCATGAATGGAGAACCCTAGTATTTTCCAAACAGCTTCATTGCTGCTGATGTACCTGCCCATCTGGAATGCCTCTACTTCATCAATAGGTTCATTTTTTTGGAGTTCAAACCCTGCTTGATCACTTCCTTTGTAGACATATTTGCATATATACTTGATTGATTTTACAGAATGGCAAGATTTGATGTTGATGTGGGTCTGGAAAACTTGAGAGCAGAGGATTGTAAGGCACCATCCACTTATCAATTTCTATCTCTTGGGGTGATGATCCAACCCGCATTTTGAGCTACGCTATGAAACCACCATTCCCTTTGTTTTCTTCTTCGGTAGACTGGATATCCATCTTGTCCAGTTTGTTTTTCTTGGACCAGGTTTCGTGGGTAATTCTTTGAACATCTGCCATCAACCATGTTAGGCGAAGTTTTGTTGAGGTTCCTACATCCTACAGGGACCTTGGATCATGTTCTTTGTAATGGTGTCAAACAGCAACGGGTCATTATCAGGGTCTGGTAATTCTGCACTGATGATATTGTCAATTTCAGTGAGCTATATTTTTTGTTTCTGCCAGATAAATATATGGGCTTGAGGAAGGCCTCTTTTTTGCCACTCAACTGAATACATCCAGGACTGTGTCTCTCCAAAAACGTATGCTTTTGTAATCAGATGAACCATTTTTGAAAGTTTTCTTTTGAAAACTCGTGCAATGATGTAAATGATGTCAAGGCGATGGACAGTTTCTGGCCTGGTAACAGGTGCTCTCTGATTTCCTCACAATTAGGATTGCAAGTGAAGGTAATGAAAAGATTTGGATGGCCAAACTTTCTTACGTAAGTCATTGCATCCTGCGTGTATTCATGCATGTGTCATGGGCTCCCAGTGAAAATTAATGGAAGTTTTACCATTTTACCAAAGTCTTTTGTATTGGCATCATTTGCCACAGCATCTCTAAGGTGAATATATTACTCGGCTTTGAGCTTCCTTTGATTTAGTCGGATATACAGCAGACGTTCACTCTCAGTTTTTGCATTCATGTCAACAATAGGGTTGAGCGACTTTTAGTTTTTTAGGGTCGAGTCGGGTTTCGCGAAACCCAACTATCTCAAAAGTCGAGTCGAGTGAAATCGGCCGATTATCGCAAAAAGTCGGGGATCGACCAAAACACGAAACCCAATGCAAGTCAATGGGGAAGCATAGTCGGCAGTGAGTGGAGGCCAGGAAAACACCTACAGTGCCCATTTTAATGGCCAAAACATCCATTCTTGGTACTGAAGCTTGTCAATCTTAATTTACCTTATAATAATAGTTAGGCATTGGACATTGGGGGTAATTTAGCAAAATTTGTGGAGGGTATGGCTGGGTCAAATATTTAGTGGGCCCAGGAAACGTGGACCACGTCACAGCAGTGGAGCAGGGAGAGGTAAGTATTTCAACTTTGCAAGTGCTGTGATCCTGAGCAAGCATGGGGAGCCCACTCGTTCGCATTGCCACTGGCACAGGGCCCCTCAAAGTATGGCGGTGTGTTTGCATGGCGGGGGCGCCTCCCACCGGCAGCGACACTTTTGCGTACTATGCGGGGCCCTGTGCCAGTGGCAATGCGAACGAGTGGGCCCCCCCACCTGATAAAGGAACCTGCACTTTCATCTGCACCTTCCTCTTTGTCCCCGTGTAAGGTGATTTAGTATGCGGGAAGGGGAACCTCACTTTCAGCAGGGTCAGAATCTGGCTGTGTAGCGTGCAAGGGGAATGTAGCGGTTTGGGTCAATGTACCAGCAGTGTCATCTAGCACTGGCTGGGCAATGGGTAGGATGTGGAGGAAACACAGATCTAGGCCCAAATAATAAAGTGGGCTAAATGCATTTCAAAATTGGTAACAGGACTAACCAGGTGGCATTGCTTTGTTCAGTGGAGGACAACTATAATGAGAGGCTGACACAGAGAGTAGGCCCAAATCAGTAAGTAGTCTAAATGCAGTTTAAAATTGGCAACAGTAGTAAACAGGCGGCACAGCTTTGTTCAGTGGAGGAGAACAGCAAGGAGCGGCAGACACCGTTAGTAGGCCCCAACCCAACTAGTAGGTCAAATGCAGTGTAACATTAACAACTACTTAACGTGAGCCTGAAAATGGAAGTTCAGGACAGGAAACCAGGAGAACAGCACGGAGCAGCATACACAGTTAGTAGGCCCCAACCACACTAATAGGCCAAATGCAGTGTAATATTAACAACTAGTTAACGAGAGCCTGAAGATCGAAGTTCAGGACAGGAAACCAGGAGAACAGCAAGGAGCAGCAGACACCGTTAGTAGGCCCCAACCCAACTAGTAGGCCAAATGCAGTGTAATATTAACAACTACTTAACGAGAGCCTGAAAATGGAAGTTCAGGACAGGAAACCAGGAGAACAGCAAGGAGCGGCAGACACCGTTAGTAGGCCCCAACCCAACTAGTAGGCCAAATGCAGTTGTTCCATTTAACAACTATTTAACAAGAGCCTGAAGATAGAAGCTCAGGAAAGGTAACCAGGAGAACACCTTGGAGCAGCAGACACTGTTAGTAGGCCCCAACCAAACTAGTAGCCCCACTGCAGTTGCTCCATTTAACAACTATTTAACAAGAGCCTGAAGATAGAAGCTCAGGAAAGGCAACCAGGAGAACACCTTGGAGCGGCAGACACTGTTAGTAGGCCCCAACCAAACTAGTAGCCCCACTGCAGTTGTTCCATTTAACAACTGTTTAACAAGAGCCTGAAGATAGAAGCTCAGGAAAAGCAACCAGGAGAACACCTTGGAGCGGCAGACACTGTTAGTAGGCCCCAACCAAACTAGTAGCCCCACTGCAGTTTTAAAATTCCGATAGGCTGAAAACCTGATAATTGCAGGTCATTTTTTTAAAGAGGACAGCTGTATTGAGTGGCGCAGCCAGACACTGCTAGTAGGCCTTACACCACAAAGTTGGCTCGACGCAGGTTTAAAAAAGGTTACATGGGTACACGGTCTGCATTGGTGTGCTCAGTGGAGGACAATTGGAAGGAGGGACCGCAGACAGACTTAGTAGGCCTAAAATAACAAAATAGGCTCTATGCAGCTTCGATTATGTGGCAACCTGGAGAACACCTTGGAGCGGAAGACTCAGTTTGTAGACCACAACGAAACTTGTGGCCCCAATGCAGTTTTATAATTCCGACAGGCTGAAAACCAGACAATTGTGTTTTTTTTTTTTTGTTTTTTTTTAGAGGAGGACAGCTGTATTAAGTGGCGCACACAGACACTGCTAGTAGGCATTACACCACAAAGTTGGCTCACTGCAGGTTGAAAAAAGGTTACATGGGTACACGGTCGGCATTGGTGTGCTCAGCGGAGGACAATTGGAAGGAGGGACCGCAGACAGACTTAGTAGGCCTAAAATTAAAAAAAATAGGCTCAAAGCAGTTTGAATTATCTTGCAGGGGTACACAAGTAGCATTGGTGTGGTCAGCGGAGGACAATTTGAAGGAGGGACCGCAGACAGACTTAGTAGGCCTAAAATTAAAAAAAATAGGCTCAAAGCAGTTTGAATTATCTTGCAGGGGTACACAGGCAGCATTGGTTTGGTCAGCGGAGAACAATTTGAAGGAGGGACCGCAGACAGACTTAGTAGGCCTAAAATAAAAAAATTAGACTCAATGCAGTTTGAATTATCTTGCAGGGGTATACAGGCAGCATTGGTGTGGTCAGCGGAGGACAATTTGAAGGATGGACCGCAGACAGACTTAGTTGGCCTAAAATTTAAAAAAATAGGCTCAAAGCAGTTTGAATTATCTTGCAGGGGTACACAGGCAGCATTGGTTTGGTCAGCAGAGAACAATTTGAAGGAGGGACCGCAGACAGACTTAGTAGGCCTAAAATAAAAAAATTATACTCAATGCAGTTTGAATTATCTTGCAGGGGTACAAAGGCAGCATTGTGTGGTCAGCGGAGGACGATTGGAAGGAGTGTCTGACACAGTTAGTACTCCCAAAAGAGAAATAGATGTTAATGTCTCGCAAAACAACAAAACAAAAAAAAAGGGTGGCATACTTAGGTACAGGGGTGGGCTCCTCTGCTGAGTTTCAGACATAGTAATTGGGCGCTAAGTATTTACGAGTGTCAATATAGCACACTGACCCTGACTATATTAACTAGCATCATACATGTCAACAAATTGGTATTGTCAGTGCCAGGCATTGAAGGATGTCAGCGCATAGACTAAACATTGGTGGAGATGTGAGAGATAATTTTGCAAGTGGTAGAGCACTGTTTGAGTTGGGGGGAAACTCTTTTGTGGCCGGCAGTACAGGCCCAGGGCCCCTCATGTTACAACGGTGTGTCTGACGTTGGGTGCGCACCACCACCGCCAAAGACACTTTATTGTACTATGAGGGACCCAGTGGCAGTGCCGTCGACCAAAAGCGGGCACACGCACCTCTTCAGACAAACGGCACTCTCACGGGTGCTTGCGTCAAGTGGCAAGACGACGGCCCCGTGGGGGGAGTTAGCCCATTTAGGGAGGTGTAAACATGTCGTATGCTTGACAAACAGCAGCTGCAAATTAAGAGATTGGAACAGTCAGTAAAACCAGTCCACAAGCAAGACCTTTTTATAGGAAAGCTAGGTGTCAGCCGGGAAAGGTGGGGCAAAATAATTCAAAATCCATGAGTGGTTCATTTTAATGAAGGTTAGATCATCAACATTTTGGGTAGCCAGACGAGTCCTTTTTTCGGTCAATATTGAACCAGCAGCACTGAATACTCTTTCTGATAGCACACTAGCTGCTGGGCAAGCAAGCTCCTGCAATGCATATTCTGCCAATTCAGGCCAGGTGTCTCTTTTGGATGCCCAGTAATCAAATGGGAATGACGGTTGAGGGAGAACATCGATAAGGGATGAAAAATAGTTAGTAACCATACTGGACAAATGTTGTCTCCTGTCACTTTGAATTAATGCTGCAGTACCTGTCCTGTCTGCGGTCATTGCGAAATCACTCCACAACCTGGTCAGAAAACCCCTCTGTCCAACGCCACTTCTGATTTGTGCACCTCTAACACCTCTGCCCTGTTGCCCCCTGCAGCTCATGTGAGAACCATCACCGGCGCTGTGTGCTGGCAATGCCTGAATCAAACTGTCTACAAGAGTTGCTTGTTTGGTTGCTAATATTTATTCAAGGTTCTCATGTGGCATACTATTTTGCAATTTGCCTTTATAGCGAGGATCAAGGAGGCAGGCCAACCAGTAATCGTCATCGGTCATCATTTTAATAATGCGTGGGTCCCTTTTGAGGATACGTAAGGCATAATCCGCCATGTGGGCCAAAGTTCTGGCAAATATACGTCACTTGTCTCCCTCAAAAAGCCTGAACTCGGCCTTGCAGCGCCACCAGTTTCTATTGGCCCCGGAGAAGCTTCCTCATTCAAAAAATACTCATTCCCATCATCCTCCTCCTCCTCATCGCCCACTACCTCGTCCTGTAGACTGCCCTGACCAGACAATGGCTGACTGTCATCAAGGCTTCCCTCTTCCTCGGCTGCAGACGCCTGCTCCTTTATGTGCGTCAAACTTTGCATCAGCAGACGCATTAGGGGGATGCTCATGCTTATTATGGCATTGTCTGCACTAACCAGCCGTGTGCATTCCTCAAAACACTGAAGGACTTGACACAAGTCTTGTACCTTCGACCACTGCACACCTGACAACTCCATGTCTGCCATCCAACTGCCTGCCCATGTATGTGTATCCTCCCACAAACACATAACAGCACGCCTCTGTTCGCACAGTCTCTGAAGCCTGTGTGGTGTGGAGTTCCACCTTGTTGCAACGTCGATGATTAGGCGATGCTGTGGAAGGTTCAAAGACCGCTGATGGTTCTGCATATGGCTGGAGTGCACGGGCGAACGGCGGATATGCGAGCAACGTCTGCGCACCTTGAGGAGCAGGTCAGGTAACCCCGGATAACTTTTCAGGAAGCACTGCACCACCAGGTTTAAGGTGTGAGCCAGGCAAGGAATGTGTTTCAGTTGTGAAAGGGCTATGGCGGCCATAAAATTCCTTCCGTTATCACTCACTACCTTGCCTGCCTCAAGATGTACAGTGCCCAGCCATGACTGAGTTTCTTGCTGCAAGAACTCGGACAGAACTTCCGCGGTGTGTCTGTTATCGCCCAAACACTTCATTGCCAATACAGCCTGCTGAGGCTTGCCACTAGCTGTCCCATAATGGGACACCTTGTGTGCAACAGTGGCAGCTGCGGATGGAGTGCTCGTGCGACTGCGGTCTGTGGACAAGTTCTCGCTTCTGCAGAAGGACGAGGAGGAGGAGGAGGGGGGCCAACGCCTACAGCCAACTGTTTCCTAGACCGTGGGCTAGGCAGAACTGTCCCAATACTGCTGTCCCCTGTGGACCCTGCATCCACCACATTAACCCAGTGTGCCGTGATGGACACGTAACATCCCTGGCCATGCCTACTGGTCCATGCATCTGTTGTCAGGTGCACCTTTGTACTCACAGATTGGCTGAGTGCATGGACATACATAGTAACATAGTAACATAGTTAGTAAGGCCGAAAAAATACATTTGTCCATCTAGTTCAGCCTATATTCCATCATAATAAATCCCCAGATATACATCCTTCTACAGAACCTAATAATTGTATGATACAATATTGTTCTGCTCCAGGAAGACATCCAGGCCTCTCTTGAACCCCTCGACTGAGTTCGCCATCACCACCTCCTCAGGCAAGCAATTCCAGATTCTCACTGCCCTAACAGTAAAGAATCCTCTTCTATGTTGGTGGAAAAACCTTCTCTCCTCCAGACGCAAAGAATGCCCCCTTGTGCCCGTGACCTTCCTTGGTATAAACAGATCCTCAGTGAGATATTTGTATTGTCCCCTTATATACTTATACATGGTTATTAGATCGCCCCTCAGTCATCTTTTTTCTAGACTAAATAATCCTAATTTCGATGCGGTGTTTTACATGCTGGTGGAGGGTTGGGATGGCTTTTCTCGAAAAGAAGTGTCGACTCGGTAGCTCGTAGCGTGGTACAGCATTGTCCATCAGGGCTTTGAAAGCTTCGCTTTCAACTAACCGGTAGGGCATCATCTCTAACAAGATTAGTCTAGCAATGTGGGCGTTCAAACCCTGTGTACGCGGATGCGATGATGGGTACTTCCTTTTCCTAACGAGAGTCTCATGTAGGGTGAGCTGGACTGGAGAGCTGCAGATCGTGGAACTAGCGGGGGTGCCGGTGGACATGGCAGACTGAGAGAGGGTTGGAGATGGTATTCTTGCTGGTGCCCTACATGCAGTGTTTCCTACCACGAACCTGGTGATTCCCTGACTGCTTTGGCCTGGCGACGAAACCTGCACATTTACTGCAGGTGGTGCGGGAAATGGTGGGCTTACAGTGAGGGAAGGGATGTAGCGTTGCTGACTATCTTCATTGGCCGAGGGTGCTACAACCTTAAGGGACGTTTGGTAGTTAGTCCAGGCTTGCAAATGCATGGTGCTTAAATGTCTACGCATGCAACTTGTATTTAGACTTTTAAGATTTTTCTGACCTCTGCTTAAGGTAGTTGAACATTTTTGACAGATGACTTTGCGCTGATCATTTGGATGTTGTTTAAAAAATGCCAGACTGCACTCTTTCTACTATCAGATACCTTTTCAGGCATTGCAGACTGAGCTTCTTTCACCGGATGGCCATGCTGTCCTACAACTGGTTTTGGTTTTGCCACGCGTTTTTGGCCAGATACGGGCCTGGCAGATGGAACCTGTTGCGATGTTGATGCCTGCTGCGGCTCCTCCTCCTCCGCTTCAGAGCTACTGCCGCCTGCACCCAGTTCCCCCAATGGCTGCCAATCGGGGTCAACAACTGGGTCATCTATGACCTCCTCTTCTATCTCGTGTGCAACTTCGTCTATGTCACCGTGTAAGCCGGTGGTATAGCATTCGTGACGGGGCACCATAGTCTTATCTGGGTCAGATTCTGGATCAGTACACTGCGAGGGCAATGTTCTGGTCTGAGTCAAAGGAACAGCATAGTAATCTGGCTGTGGCTGTGCATCTGTGCACTCCATGTCTGATTCAACTTGTAATGGGCATGTTAACTATTTCACTTTCTAACCCAGGAACGGTATGTGTAAAGAGCTCCATGGAGTAACCGTTGTGTCGCCTGACTCATCCTTATCTGTTGTTCTTGGTGAAGAAGACAAGGAAGCGACTTGTCCCTGACCGTGAACATCCACTGACGACGCGCTGCTTTTACATTTAGCAGTTTCAGAAGAGGAGGCGAAAGAGCTAGAGGCAGAGTCAGCAAGGAAAGCCAAAACTTGTTCTTGCTGCTCCAGCTTTAAAAGCGGTTTTCCTTCTCCCAGAAAAGGTAGCGTTCGAGGCCTTGTGTAGCCAGACGACGAAGCTGGCTCAACAACTCGAGACTTAGGTGCTATATTGCTTTTCCCACGACCACCTGATGCTCCACCACCACTACCATCATTACCAGCTGGCAATGACCGCCCACGGCCACGACCTCTTCCACCAGACTTCCTCATTGTTTGAAAACGTAACCAAACTAACGGTATTTGTTACTGTAAAACCAGTTACAAGGTGAACTCAAACTTCTGTTGGATTTATATATCCCTTTATAGGTGGGTGAGACTGCAGGGAAAATAAGGCCCAATGTATAACAGTACACAGCTTCAGTGGCAGACAGATATGCCACTAACAGGACTGACGCAGATGCACACACTACCAATAAAAATCTCCCCTTTTTTATTTTTTCAGGGAGAATATTGAAGAAATGTGGCCCACTCTTTTACAGTATATGTTCTGTGGCATAAAATGAAAGACAGATGCCACAGACAGGACAGGCACTGAGGCAGAAATGCCAATCTAAATCTCCCACTATTTTTTTTTTCTGGGAGAATTGTCAAAAAATCTGGCCCAGTGTTACACACTAGGTTTTATGTGGCACAAAATGAGAGACAGTTGGCAAACACAGGACTGGCACTGAGGCAGAAATGCCAATCTTAATCTCTCACTATTTTTTTTTTCCTGGGAGAATTGTCAAAAAATCTGGCCCAGTATTACACACTAGGTTTTCTGTGCCACAAAATGAGAGACTGATGCCACACACAGCACTGGCACTGAGGCAGAATTGCCAATCTTAATCTCCCACAATTTTTTTTTTATTTATGGGAGAATTGGCAAGAAATCAGGCCCACTGTTAGACTGTATGTTTTCTGTGCCAGAAAATGAGACAGAGATGCCACACACAGGACTGCCACTGATGCAGATTTGCCAATTTTAATCTGCACCCTTTTTTTTTTTTTCTTCAGGGAGAGTAGTGAATAAATCTGGGCCACTGTATTAGAGTATATTTTCTGTGGCAGAAAGTGGCTTGAAGAGATATAAAGAAAAAAAAAAAAAAGGGGCTGTACTACAATTACTATCTCCCTGCAGTAATCTCAGCAAAGTATGGCAGGCAGCAATAAAAAGGAGTGGACTGCTGCACAAAAAAAGTCAAAAGTGTGGACAAACAAACAAGATAGCTGTGCAGAAAGGAAGGAGCAACAGGATTTATGCTTTGAAAAAAGCAGTTGGTTTGCACAGCGGCGTACAAACAGCAATGCAGCTATCAGGGAGCCTTCTAGGGCAGCCCAATGAGCTACAGCGTTGAGGAAAAAAAATGTAGCCTCCACTGTCCCTGCAAACAAAAGGTGGTGTTGGACAGTGGAAATCGTTACAGCACAAGCGGTTTGGGGGTTAATGTACCCTGCCTAACGCTATCCCTGCTTCTGACGAAGCGGCAGCAACCTCTCCCTATGCTCAGATCAGCAGCAGTAAGATGGCGGTCGGCGGGAACGCCCCTTTATAGCCCTTGTGACGCCGCAGAAATCAAGCCAATCACTGCCATGCCCTTTTCTAAGATGGTGGGGACCAGGAACTATGTCATCACGCTGCCCACACTCTGCGTCCACCTTCATTCGCTTAGAAATGGCGCTGAATGCGTCATCGAAACGCGACTTTGGCGCAAAGGTCGCCGACCGCTTGGCCGACCCCACACAGGGATTGGGTCGGGTTTCATGAAACCCGACTTTGCCAAAAGTCGTCGACTTATGAAAATGACCGATCCGTTTCGCTCAACCCTAGTCAACAATGAATTGGTGGAAGAGATGTCTGCATTTGAGGATGTGATTTTCATCACCAACTCTTGTCATAATCCTATAGGCATAGAAGTCCATGGCTGACACTTTTTTCCCTGAAGGGTTGCCTGTTGCTGGATTTGTCTGAGGTATTTCAAAGTGATAGCCATCCTGTCCCTGCCAAAAGATAATTGGATATTGCATAGGACCTGTGAGTTTCTGGCACTCGTTGTAAACCATTGTTCCTTTTCTGATGCACAATGTCACGGCGGTGAAACTCATTACCCACAATCAAAATAGCTACCTCATCAAATATGGTAGCATTGAAAAGCAACTTTGTTTTCGTCACTTGGCATGCATTCAAGCGCAGTCTTGAAAAGTTGAACATACAGATTAAATGAAGGAACTGCTGCAAGTTAGTGACAATATAAAGGCGAGTGTTTGGAACTAAAGAGCATCTTTGCCGAACCTCTGCTTCTACATTTCCCATGAACTAGAGTTGAAGAAATTGAGGTTATTTTCCTTGTAATGGAAGCATTGAGCCAATTGAGTGGTAAATCTGTCCTTGAACTTCGAACGTGGGCAGTTGAAAAACTTCTCTTTTTGCACCAAATGATGTCATTTGGAAGCAGGAGTTGTACTTCCTGATGTTGTACACGAAATGGTTTGATATTCCAGTGGTGCCTGTCATCAGAGACTTCAGGGGATCTGGTGGTGAGAGGAGAGGAAGCAGTTTTACCTTGCCATTTGCACATCATAAACATGGTGTTAGGGTTGGCGGAACGCACAGAGTATATATATGTTTTAATAGGTCCACCGTGCAGGAGAGGAACCTGATGCTGGCAAATGGCAGCACTATATGGCGGTATAAGCAAACTCTGTTAACTCCACAGATTCGCTAGAAACAAGATGCTGTGCTCTGATAACCTCACAGAGGTACACAGCTACCAAACAGAGCAAAACTGTTGTCATGCAGTCAGAGAAACAGGCAAACAACTCCTCACCGGAGGTGCCAGTATTCCAGCAGCTTATTTCAGCCAAGGCCCTGAATACACACATACAAACTCCTCACCGGAGGTGCTGGTATTCTAGTGGCTTATTTCAGCCAAACCCTAACCACATCCAGACATGACCACACTGGTGCTGAGCTCATAGACTGGTTTAATACTAGCGCATGGCTGTGCGGCCATGCAAACCTTTTATAGCTGCAGCAACTTCATGACCTTCCTAGAGGACAATGGTAGCTGCTGCAGTACCTGAGCAACTTCAGGACCTTCCTAGAGGACCAACGGTAGCTGCTGCAGTACCTGAGCATGTGACCCCTGACCTCCAATGAGAGGTCTTACCTTGGGCATGGTCAGAAGTGGAAAAGCAGTACTTAGTCGCAGAGACGTCTGCTTGCCGCTGACCAGTACTGGCTACAATGGCTGAGCCTGGAAAGGCAGCAGTAACCCTTTGCACAGTATCAGGCTGAGCGAGACGCTGGGACCGACGTCTTAGGTGAGCAGGCTCCACTACGGCTGAAGTAAAATGGGAGACCGCAGCAGACATGGTTCGAGATTCCCCTGTGCAGCGCAGGGAACTCGACTCCTAACACATGGCAGTTTATCTTTCCACTTCAGGGCATTGCAGTACATGCAAATCATATCCATTTTTCCTATTGTAACTATTGGATTATCCTGATAGTTGATGTCTGTGTTGTAGCAAAAGGCAGAGTATTTCAAATTTCCAACTTTTTACTGTGTCCTGCTGGAAGCAGTTGCGATTCTAATGTCTGCCAGTGTTGCTTCTCTCTGCTGAGACATTTCAGTGGCTCTTGAGGAAGCAGCTTTTGTTTTCATGTCTGCAAGCCTTGGTTCTCTCTGCTGAGATTTTTCAGTGGACCTTGAAGAAGCAGCTTTTGTTCTCTTGTCTGCAAGTCTTGCTTCTCTCTGCTTAGATGTTTCAGTTACCCTTGAGGAAGCAGCTCTTATTCTCATGTCTGCAAGTCTTGCTTCTCTCTGCTGAGACATTTCGGTGGCGCTTGAGTAAGCAGCTATTATTCTTATGTCTGCATGTCTTGCTGCTCTCTGATGAAACATTTCAGTGGGCCTTGAGGAAGAAGCTCTTTCTTCCATTTCTGTACTCATTTCTGTAAATTTTGCCTCCATTTCTTCTTTCTGTAAAGGCCCCTTCACATTAAGCGACGCTGCAGCGATACCGACAACGATCCGGATCGCTGCAGCGTCGCTGTTTGGTCGCTGGAGAGCTGTCACACAGACAGCTCTCCAGCGACCAACGATGCCGGTAACCAGGGTAAACATCGGGTAACTAAGCGCAGGGCCGCGCTTAGTAACTCGATGTTTACCCTGGTTACCATCCTAAAAGTAAAAAAAACAAACACTACATACTTACCTACCGCTGTCTGTCCCCGGCGCTGTCTGTCCCCGGCAATGCTCTCAATCTGCATATGCGCAGCCCACTGTTTTCCGAGGACCAGTGTGGGAATGGGCACAAGAAAAAGAAATTGTCACTGTTGAATATAGCAACGCTCCCGCACTGGTACACGGAACACAACTGGTGCCATTTTGTTGAAGCCAAATTTTTTTTTAACACAATATTAACCCGTTAATGACTACCGATACAACTTTCAATGGCGGCAGTAAAGGGGCCTTATTTCTCCTGCACCTCATGCTCCTTCTTTTTATACAGCCTCCTCCACCTCACACTCATCCTTTTATACACGACATTTTTCTGCAGCACAGCTTTTCTCCTTTATAGTCGCCTCCTTCGGCAGCATCTCACACTCTTCTTCCATATACAATTGCAAACACTTGATCACGAGAGAAATTGCACTAATTGCAATAAAGTGTATTGTATACACAGCCTTCTTTTTCTGCAGCACCACACTTTTCTACTTGAGACCTCGTACACACATTGTTTGGTCAATATTTTTACCTCACTATTTGTAAGCTAAAACTTGGAGTAAAACAATCAGAGGAAAAATATAATAGAAACATGTCACCACTTCTGTATTTTTCTTACATTCGTGGTTTTGGCTTATAAATACAGAGGTAAAATACTGACCAAATACTCAGGGCCACCATCAGGGCATTACTGTCCTGACTGACGTATGGGGCCCGGTCAGCAAAGGGGCCTGCATTGGGCCCTGTCTCTCCTGCTGATCGGGCCCCAGCGGCAGGATTTACTAAACCCTGCGTCCGGGCCCACATGGCAATAGTTAAAGCCACCAGCCAATAAGAGGCTGGCAGCTGACGTTAGCACGTCGCTGGCGTCTGACATCATTGTCATTCGCTGGCGAGTGCGCACTTTCAGCCTGGAGGGAAAATCACTCGCAGCAGGAGTGCGGCAAGGTAAGAGGAAAGGTTTTTTTTTTAAATTTATTGAAAGCGGCAAGCCGGCAGGATGGAGACAAGTTCCATCCTGCCAGGGGCAGAATAGAGATGGGGCGAAATGGAGACTGGGCAGGGTGAAAGATATCGAGGCATGACTGGCGACATTGGGCAGGATTGGAGACGCAGGGCAGAATGGAGACACAGGGGAAGAATGGAGACACGGGGGCAAGGATGGAGACACAGGGGAAGAATGGAGCCACAGGGAAAGAATTGAGACACGGGGCAAGAATGGAGACACGGGGCAAGAGTGGAGACACGGGGCAGAATGGAGACACACGGGCAAGAATGGAGACACAGGGGACAGAATGGAGAAATGGGGCAGGATTGGAGACACGGGGCAGAATGGAAACACACGGGGCAGAATGGAGACACATGGGGAAGAATGGAGACACAGCGGGCAAGAATGGAGACACGTGGCAGGATTGGAGACACAGTGCAGGATTGGAGACACGGGGCAGGATTGGAGACACTGGGCAGAATGGAGACATGGGGCAGAATGGAGACACAGGGGGCAAGAATGGAGACACAGGGGGCAGAATGGAGACACGGGGCAAGAATGGAGACACGGGGCAAGAATGGAGAAACAGAGGCAGAATGGAGACACAGGGGGCAGAATGGAGACACAGGGCAAGAATGGAGACACAAGGCAGAATGGAGACATGGGGGCAGAATGGAGACACATGGGGCAAGAATGGAGGCACAAAGGGCTGGATTAGAGACACGGGGCAGAATGGAAACAAGGGGCAGAATGGAGACACAAGAGCAGAATGGAGACACAGGGAAGAATGGAGGCACAGGGGGCAGAATGGAGACACAGGGGGCAATAAAGGAGACATGGGGCAGAATGGTGACACATGGGGCAAGAATGGAGACAAGGGGCAGAATGGAGACCCATGGGGCAAGAATGGAGAAACAGGGGCAAGAATGGAGATAAGGGGCAGAATGGAGACACATGGGGCAAAAATGGAGACACAGTGGGCACAATGGAGAAATGGGGCAAGACTGGAGACACAGGGGGCTGGATTAGAGACAAGGGGAGAATGGAGACATGGGGCAAGAATGGAGACTCAGGGGGCAGAATGGAGACACGGGGGCAAGAATAGAGACACATGGCAAGATCAAAGACACGGGGCTGGATTGGAGACACTGGGCAGAATGGAGACACTGGGCAGAATGGAGACACAGGGGGCAAGAATGGAGACACAGGGGTACAATGTAGACACAGGGCAAGAATGGCGACATGGGGGCAAGCATGGAGACACAGGGCAAGAATGGAGAAACAGGGCAGAAAGGAGACACAGGGGGGGCAGAATGGAGACACAGTGGACAGAATGGAGACACAGGGCAAGAATGGAAACATGGGGGAAGAATGGAGACACGGGGCAAGAATGGAGACACAAGGGGCTGGATTAGAGACACAGGGCAGAATGGAAATATGGGGCAGAATGGACACACAAGGGCAGAATGGAGACACAGGAAAGAATGGAAACACAGAGGGCAGAATGGAGACACAGGGGGCAAGAATAGAGACTCGGGGCAGAATGGAGACATGGTGGCAGAATGGACAAACATGGGGCAAGAATGAAGACACAGTGGGCAGAATGGAGACAAAGGGCAGAATGGAGACATGGGGGCAGAATGGAGACACATGGGGCTAGAATGGAGGCACAAGGGCTGGATTAGAGACACGGGGCAGAATGGAAACATGGGGCAGAATGGAGACACAAGGGCAAAATGGAGACACGGGAAAGAATGGAGACACAGGGGGCAGAATGGAGACACAGGGGGCAGGAATGGAGACAAGGGGCAGAATGGTGACACATGGGGCAAGAATGGACACAAGGGGCAGAATGGAGACCCATGGGGCAAGAATGGAGAAACAGGGGGCAAGAATTGAGACATGGGGCAGAATGGAGACACATGGGGCAAAAATGGAGACAGAGTGGGCAGAATGGAGACATGGGGCAAGACTGGAGACACAGGGGGCTGGATTAGAGACACGGGGCAGAACGGAGACACGGGGCAAGAATGGAGACACCGGGGGCAGAATGGAGACACAGGGGGCAAGAATAGAGACACGTGGCAGGATCAGAGACACGGGTCTGGATTGGAGACATAGGGCAGGATTGGAGACACAGGGGGCAAGAATAGAGACACAGGGGGCAGAATCGAGACACAGGGCACGAATGGCGACATGGGGGCAAGAATGGAGACACAGGGCAAGAATGGAGAAACAGGGCAGAATGGAGACACAGGGGGCAGAATGGAGACACAGTGGACAGAATGGAGACACAGTGGACAGAATGGAAACACGGGGGAAGAATGGAGACACGGGGCAAGAAACGAGACACAAGGGGCTGGAGTAGAGACACGGGGCAGAATGGAAATATGGGGCAGAATGGACACACAAGGGGAGAATGTAGACACAGGAAAGAATGGAGACACAGAGGGCAGAATGGAGACACAGGGGGCAAGAATAGAGACCCGGGGCAGAATGGAGGCACGGGCAGAATGGAGACATGGGGGCAGAATGGAGAAACATGGGGCAAGAATGGAGACACAGTGGGCAGAATGGAGACAAGGGGCAGAATGGAGACATGGGGGCAGAATGGAGACAAAGGGGGCAAGAATGGAGACATGGGGCAGAATGGTGACACATGGGGCAAGAATGGTGACAAGGGGCAGAATGGAGACCCATGGGGCAAGAATGGAGAAACAGGGGTCAAGAATGGAGACAAGGGGCAGAATGGAGACCCATGGGGCAAGAATGGAGAAACAGGTGGCAAGAATGGAGACATGGGGCAGAATGGAGACACATGGGACAAAAATGGAGACACAGTGGGCAGAATGGAGACATGGGGCAAGACTGGAGAAACAGGGGGCTGGATTAGAGACATGGGGCAGAATGGAGACACGGGGCAAGAATGGTGACACATGGGCAAGAATGGAGACACAGGGGACAGAATGGAGAAATGGGGCAGGATTGGAGACACGGGGCAGAATGGAAACACACGGGGCAGAATGAAGACACATGGGGAAGAATGGAGACACAGAGGGCAAGAATGGAGACACGTGGCAGGATTGGAGACACAGTGAGGATTGGAGACACGGGGCAGGATTGGAGACACTGGGCAGAATGGAGACATGGGGCAGAATGGAGACACAGGGGGCAAGAATGGAGACACAGGGGGCAGAATGGAGACACGGGGCAAGAATGGAGACATGGGGAAAGAATGGAGAAACAGAGGCAGAATGGAGACTCAGGGGGCAGAATGGAGACACAGGGCAAGAATGGAGACACAAGGCAGAATGGAGACATGGGGGCAGAATGGAGACACATGGGGCAAGAATGGAGGCACAAGGGGCTGGATTAGAGACACGGGGCAGAATGGAAACATGGGGCAGAATGGAGACACAAGAGCAGAATGGAGACACGGGGAAGAATGGAGACACAGGGGGCAGAATGGAGACACAGGGGGCAATAAAGGAGACATTGGGCAAAATGGTGACATTTGGGGCAAGAATGGAGACAAGGGGAAGAATGGAGACCCATGGGGCAAGAATGGAGAAACAGGGGCAAGAATGGAGACAAGGGGCAGAATGGAGACACATGGGGCAAAAATGGACACACAGTGGGCAGAATGGAGACACGGGGCAAGACTGGAGACACGGGGGGCTGGATTAGAGACACGGGGGAGAATGGAGACACGGGGCAAGAATAGAGACACATGGCAAGATCAGAGACACGGGGCAGGATTGGAGACACGGGGCAGGATTGGAGACACGGGGCAGGATTGGAGACACTGGGCAGAATGGAGACACTGGGCAGAATGGAGACACAGGGGGCAAGAATGGAGACACGGGGCAGAATGTAGACACAGGGCAAGAATGGCGACATGGGGCAAAAATGGAGACACAGGGCAAGAATGGAGAAACAGGGCAGAAAGGAGACACAGGGGGGGCAGAATGGAGACACAGTGGACAGAATGGAGACACAGGGCAAGAATGGAAACATGGGGAAGAATGGAGACACGGGGCAAGAATGGAGACACAAGGGGCTGGATTAGAGACACGCGGCAGAATGGACACACAAGGGCAGAATGGAGACACAGGAAAGAATGGAAACACAGAGGGCAGAATGGAGACACAGGGGGCAAAAATAGAGGCTCGGGCAGAATGGAGACATGGGGGCAGAATGGAGAAACATGGGGCAAGAATGGAGACACAGTGGGCAGAATGGAGACAAAGGGCAGAATGGAGACATGGGGCAGAATGGAGACACATGGGGCTAGAATGGAGGCACAAGGGCTGGATTAAAGACACGGGGCAGAATGGAAACATGGGGCAGAATGGAGACTCAAGGGCAAAATGGAGACACGGGGAAGAATGGAGACACAGGGGGCAGAATGGAGACACAGGGGGCAAGAATGGAGACAAGGGGCAGAATGGTGACACATGGGGCAAGAATGGACACAAGGGGCAGAATGGAGACCCATGGGGCAAGAATGGAGAAACAGGGGGCAAGAATGGAGACATGGGGCAGAATGGAGACACATGGGGCAAAATTGGAGACTGTTGTGAATTCTGCTCTTGGGCTCCCTCCAGTGGTTGTTGATGGTAATGCAGTTATTCCTGAGCAGCAGTCTTTGACAGGTGTTTCTACTAATTGCAATTCTGACTGGGGTATTTAGCTATGCAGGACTCATTAGTCTTTGCCAGTAGACAATGTTCCTTTTGAAGTGTTGGTCCTCTGCCTGGCCTCTCCTGCTTGCTGCCAATTCAGCTATGATAAGTGTTTACTTCATTTTTTTAGACACACTGCTGTGTGTTTATTTTCTGTGCTTATCTTGTTTCTATTTTGTTCCTGCTAGACTGTGCCTGATGTTTTTCTCAGTCTAGTTGTACTCGCTGGAGTCGCAGATATACTCTCCACATCTTTAGTTAGGTGGTGGAGTTTTTGTATTTTTCTGCTGTGGATATTTTGTAGTGTTTTATGCTGACCGCATAGTATCCTGTACTATCCTTTCCTATCTAGGTAGAAGTGGCCTCCTTTGCTTATCCCTGTTTTCTGTCTGCGTGTGTCTTTTCCTCTCCTACTCACAGTCATTATTTGTGGGGGGCTACCTATCCTTTGGGGGTCTGCTCTGAGGCAAGAGAGTTTTCCTATTTCCATCTTTAGGGATATTTAGTCCTTAGGCTGTGTCGAGGTGTCTAGGTCTGGTTAGGCACACCCCACGGCTACTTCTACTTGCGGTCATAGGATCAGGGTTTGCGGTCAGTATAGTTACCACTGCTCCAGCGA
Organism: Ranitomeya imitator; assembly: GCF_032444005.1. Lineage (NCBI taxonomy): Eukaryota > Metazoa > Chordata > Amphibia > Anura > Dendrobatidae > Ranitomeya > Ranitomeya imitator. Next base: position 143,948,122 of record NC_091286.1, on the reverse strand, counting down.
AGGTCATTTCATGCTGCTCCAAGGCCACCTGATCATAACAGTACTACTGGCCAACAATGAGTTAATTGCATCTCAGAAGAAGGGAGGAAAGATCTTGAGCCATTTTTTTTCTCCAGTCTGTTTTGTCTTCTCCTCCCTCTTTATCTCTGGGTGGCTGATGAGCCTTGTGCTAGCATGAATGTTCAGGAATTAGTTTCTCGTATAGACCAGCTTGCTGCTAGAGTACAGGGTATTTCTGATTACATTGTTCAGACTCCTGATTTAGAACCGAAGATACCTACTCCTGATTTTTTTTTTTTGGTGACAGGTCCAAATTTTTGGGTTTTAAAAACAACTGTAAACTGTTTTTTGCATTGAAACCTCGTTCCTCCGGTGATTCCATTCAACAAGATAAAATCATCATTTCCCTGCTGCGTGGTGATACACAGGATTGGGCATTTTCCCTGGAATCTGGGGATCCTGCTTTGCTTAATGTAGACTCCTTCTTTCAGGCGTTAGGATTACTGTATGATGAAGCTAATTCGGTGGATCAAGCTGAGAAGACCTTGTTGGCCCTGTCTCAGGGTCAAGAGGCGGCAGAATTGTATTGTCAGAAATTCAGAAAATGGTCTGTATTGACTAAATGGAATAATGATGCTTTGGCGGCAATTTTCAGAAAGGGTCTTTCTGAATCCGTTAAAGATGTTATGGTGGGGTTTCCCACACCCTCCAATCTGAGTGATTCCATGTCTCTGGCCATTCAGATGGATTGGCGCTTGCGGGAGCGCAGAACTGTGCGCGCTATGGCGTTATCCTCAGAGCAAATTCCTGAACCAATGCAGTGTGATAGGATTCTGTCTAGAACGGAACGACAAGGTATCAGACGTCAGAATAGGTTGTGTTATTATTGTGGCGACGCTTCCCATGTCATTTCTGTCTGCCCTAAGCGGACCAACAGGATTGCCAGTTCATTTACCATCAGTACTGTACAACCTAAATTTCTGTTATCTGTGTCCTTGATCTGTTCATTGTCATCATTTTCTGTCATGTCGTTTGTGGATTCATGCACCGCCTTGAACTTAATGGACTTTGAGTTTGCCAGGCGTTCTGGTTTTCCCTTGCAGCCTTTGCAGAACCCTATTCCTTTAAGGGGCATTGATGCTACACCCTTGGCTAAAAATAAGCCCCAGTTTTGGACACAGGTGACCATGCGCATGGCGTCAGCCCATCAGGAAGAGTGTCAATTTCTGGTGTTGCATAATTTGCATGATGCTATCGTGCTGGGTTTTCCATGCTTGCAAGTACATAATCCTGTTTTGGATTGGAAGTCCATGTCTGTGACTAGTTGGGGTTGTCAGGGGGTTCATAATGATGTTCCTCTGATGTCTATCGCCCCTTCTCCCTCTTCTGAAATTCCGGAGTTTTTGTCTGATTTTCAGGATGTATTCGATGAGGCCAAGTCCAGTTTCCTTCCACCACACAGGGACTGCGATTGTGCTATTGACTTGATTCCTGGCTGTAAGTTTCCTAAGGGCCGACTTTTCAACCTGTCTGTACCTGAACATACTGCCATGCGGAGCTATATTAACCCCTTTCTGACATGGGACGTACTATCCCGTCGAGGTGGGGTGGGCCCCCATGACCATGGACGGGATAGTACGTCCAGTGCGATCGGCGGCGCTCACGGGGGGAGCGCCGCCGATCGCGGCCGGGTGTCAGCTGTTTATCGCAGCTGACATCCGGCACTATGTGCCAGGAGCGGTCACGGACCGCCCCCGGCACATTAACCCCTGGCACACCGCGATCAAAGATGATCGCGATGTGCCGGCGGTGCAGGGAAGCATCGTACAGGGAGGGGGCTCCCTGCGGGCTTCCCTGAGCCCCCCGCAGCAACGCGATGTGATCGCGTTGCTGCAAGGGTCTCACCTCCCTCCCTGCTTCCTCCAGTCCCGGATCCAAGATGGCCGCGGATCCGGGTCCTGCAGGGAGGGAGGTGGCTTCACAGAGCCTGCTCAGAGCAGGCACTGTGAAGGCTGCAGCGCTGCATGTCAGATCAGTGATCTGACAGAGTGTTGTGCACACTGTCAGATCACTGATCTGTGATGTCCCCCCCTGGGACAATGTAAAAAAGTTAAAAAAAAAATTTCAAAATGTGTAAAAAAAAATAAAAAAAAATATTCCTAAATAATGAAAAAAAAAAAAAATATTATTCCCCTAAATACTTTTCTTTATCTAAATAAAAAAAAAACAATAAAAGTACACATATTTAGTATCGCCGCATCCGTAACGGCCCGACCTATAAAACTGGCCCACTAGTTAACCCCTTCAGTAAACACCGTAAGAAAAAAAAAACAAAACGAGGCAAAAAACAACGCTTTATTATCATACCACCGAACAAAAAGTGGAATAACACGCGATCAAAAAGACAGATATAAATAACCATGGTACCGCTGAAAGCGTCATCTTGTTCCGCAAAAAACGAGCCGCCATACAGCATCATCAGCAAAAAAAAAAAAGTTATAGTCCTGAGAATAAAGCGATGCAAAAATAATTATTTTTTCTATAAAATAGTTTTTATCGTATAAAAGCACCAAAACATAAAAAAATGATATAAATGAGGTGTCGCTGTAATCGTACTGACCCGAAGAATAAAACTTATTTATCAATTTTACCAAACGCGGAACGGTATAAACGCCTCCCCTAAAAGAAATTCATGAATAGCTGGTTTTTGGTCATTCTGTCTCGCAAAAATCGGAATAAAAAGCGATCAAAAAATGTAACGTGCCCGAAAATGTTACCAATAAAAACGTCAACTCGTCCCACAAAAAACAAGACCTCACATGACTCTGTGGACCAAAATATGGAAAAATTATAGCTCTCAAAATGTGGTAACGCAAAAAATATTTTTTGCAATAAAAAGCGTCTTTCAGTGTGTGACGGCTGCCAATCATAAAAATCCGCTAAAAAACCCGCTATAAAAGTAAATCAACCCCCCTTCATCATCCCCTTAGTTAGGGAAAAATTAAAAAAATGTATTTATTTCCATTTTTCCATTAGGGCTAGGGTTAGGGCTAGGGCTAGGGTTAGGGTTAGGGCTAGGGCTAGGGTTAGGGTTAGGGCTAGGGTTAGGGTTTGGGCTAGGGCTAGGGTTAGGGCTAGGGTTAGGGCTAGGGTTAGGGCTAGGGTTAGGGCTAGGGTTAGGGTTAGGGCTAGGGTTAGGGCTAGGGTTAGGGTTAGGGCTAGGGTTAGGGCTAGGGTTAGGGCTAGGGCTAGGGTTAGGGCTATGGTTAGGGCTAGGGTTAAGGCTACAGTTAGGGTTGGGGCTAAAGTTAGGGTTAGGGCTATGGTTAGGGCTAGGGTTAGGGCTACAGTTTGGGTTGGGGCTAAAGTTAGGGTTGGGGCTAGGGTTAAGGCTACAGTTAGGGTTGGGGCTAAAGTTACGGTTAGGGTTTAGATTACATTTACATTTGGGAATAGAGTTGGGATTAGGGTTAGGTGTGTGTCAGGGTTAGAGGTGTGGTTAGGGTTACTGTTGGGATTAGGGTTAGGGGTGTGTTTGGATTAGGGTTTCAGTTATAATTGGGGGGTTTCCAATGTTTAGGCACATCAGGGGCTCTCCAAACGCGACATGGCGTCCGATCTCAATTCCAGCCAATTCTGCGTTGAAAAAGTAAAACAGTGCTTCTTCCCTTCCGAGCTCTCCCGTGTGCCCAAAAAGGGGTTTACCCCAACATATGGGGTATCAGCGTACTCAGGACAAATTGGACAACAACCTTTGGGGTCCAATTTCTCCTGTTACCCTTGGGAAAATACAAAACTGGGGGCTAAAAAATAATTTTTGTGGGAAAAAAAAAGATTTTTTATTTTCACGGCTCTGCGTTATGAACTGTAGTGAAACACTTGGGGGTTCAAAGTTCTCACAACACATCTAGATAAGTTCCATGGGGGTCTAGTTTCCAATGTGGGGTCACTTGTGGGGGATTTCTACTGTTTAGGTACATTAGGGGTTCTGCAAACGCAATGTGACGCCTGCAGACCATTCCATCTAAGTCTGCATTCCAAATGGCACTCCTTCCCTTCCGAGCCCTCCCATGCGCCCAAACGGTGGTTCCCCCCAACATATGGGGTATCAGCGTACTCAGGACAAATTGGACAACAACTTTTGGAGTCAAATTTCTCCTCTTACCCTCGGGAAAATACAAAACTGGGGGCTAATATATAATTTTTGGGGGAAAGATTTTTTTTTTTCAATTTTCACGGCTCTGCGTTACAAACTGTAGTGAAACACTTGGGGGTTCAAAGCTCTCACAATACATCTAGATGAGTTCCTTAGGGGGTCTAGTTTCCAAAATGGTGTCACTTGTGGGGGTTTCTACTGTTTCGGTACATTAGGGGCTCTGCAAATGCAATGTGACACCTGCAGACCATTCCATCTAAGTCTGCATTCAAATGGCACTCCTTCCCTTCCGAACCCTCCCATGCGCCCAAACAGTGGTTCCCCCCACATATGGTGTATCATCGCACTCAGGACAAATTGGGCAACAAATTTTGGGGTCCACTTTCTCCTGTTACCCTCGGGAAAATACAAAACTGGGGGCTAAAAAAATAATTTTTGTGGGAAAAATTTTTTGTTTTATTTTTAAGGCTCTGCATTATAAACTTCTGTGAAGCACTTGGTGGGTCAAAGTGCTCACCACACCTCTAGATAAGTTCCTTAGGGGGTCTACTTTCCAAAATGGTGTCACTTGTGGGGGATTCAATGTTTAGGCACATCAGTGGCTCTCCAAACGCAACATGGCTTCCCATCTCAATTCCTGTCAATTTTGCATTGAAAAGTCAAACAGTGCTCCTTCCCTTCTGAGCTCTCCCATCCGCCCAAACAGTGGTTTACCCCCACATATGGGGTATCAGCGTACTCAGGACAAATTGTACAACAACTTTTGGGGTCCAATTTCTTCTCTTACTCTTGGGAAAATAAAAAATTGGGGGCGGAAAGTTAATTTTTGTGAAAAAATATGATTTTTTATTTTTACGGTTCTACATTATAAACTTCTGTGAAGCACTTGGTGGGTCAAAGTGCTCACCACACATCTAGATAAGTTCCTTAAGGGGTCTACTTTCCAAAATGGTGTCACTTGTGGGGGGTTTCAATGTTTAGGCACATCAGGGGCTCTCCAAACGAAACATGGCGTCCCATCTCAATTCCAGTCAATTTTGCATTGAAAAGTCAAATGGCGCTCCTTCGCTTCCGAGCTCTGCCATGCGCCCAAACAGTGGTTTACCCCCACATGTGGGGTATTGTCGTGCTCAGGACAAATTGTACAACAATGTTTGGGGTCTATTTTCTCCTGTTACCCTTGGTAAAATTAAACAAATTGGAGCTGAATTAAATTTTTTGTGAAAAAAAGTTAAATGTTCATTTTTATTTAAACATTCAAAAAATTCCTGTGAAGCACCAGAAGGGTTAATAAACTTCTTGAATATGGTTTTGAGCACCTTGAGGGGTGTAGTTTTTAGAATGGTGTCACACTTGGGTATTTTCTATCATATAGACCCCTCAAAATGACTTCAAATGAGATGTGGTCCCTAAAAAAAATGGTGTTGTAGAAATGAGAAATTGCTGGTCAAATTTTAACCCTTATAACTCCCTAAAAAAAAAAAATTTTGGTTCCAAAATTGTGCTGATGTAAAGTAGACATGTGGGAAATGTTACTTATTAAGTATCTTGTGTGACATATCTCTGTGATTTAATTGCATAAAAATTCAAAGTTGGAAAATTGCGAAATTTTCATAATTTTCGCCAAATTTCCATTTTTTTCACAAATAAACGCAGGTACTATCAAAGAATTTTTACCATTTTCATGAAGTACAATATGTCATGAGAAAACAATGTCAGAATCACTGGGATCCGTTGAAGCGTTCCAGAGTTATAACCTCACAAAGGGACAGTGGTCAGAATTGTAAAAATTGGCCCGGTCATTAACGTGCAAACCACCCTTGGGGGTAAAGGGGTTAAGGAGTCTTTGGAGAATGGGCATATTCGGCCATCTTCCTCACCGTTGGGAGCGGGGTTCTTTTTTGTTGCTAAAAAAGATGGTTCCTTAAGACCCTGTATTGATTATCGCCTCTTGAATAAGATCACGGTCAAGTTTCAATATCCTTTACCTTTGCTTTCCGATTTGTTTGCTAGGATTAAGGGAGCTAGTTGGTTTACTAAGATTGACCTTCGGGGGGCTTATAATCTTGTTCGTATTAAGCAGGGTGATGAATGGAAAACTGCGTTTAACACGCCCGAGGGCCATTTTGAATACTTTGTGATGCCATTCGGACTCTCTAATGCTCCATCTGTTTTTCAGTCCTTCATGCATGATATCTTCCGGGATTATCTTGATAAATTCCTGATTGTATATTTGGGCGATATTTTGATTTTTTTCCGATGATTGGGAGTCTCATGTGCAGCAGGTCAGGATGGTATTTCAGATCCTTCGTGACAATGCCTTGCTTGTGAAAGGGTCTAAGTGTCTTTTTGGGGTGCAGAAGGTTTCCTTTTTGGGATTTATTTTTTCTCCCTCGTCTATAGAGATGGATCCGGTTAAGGTTCAGGCCATTCATGACTGGATTCAGCCCACATCCGTGAAGAGCCTTCAGAAATTTTTGGGTTTTGCTAATTTTTATCGCCATTTCATTGCTAATTTTTCCAGCATGGTTAAACCCTTGACTGATTTGACGAAGAAGGGCGCTGATGTGGCGAATTGGTCCCCTGCGGCTGTCTCTGCCTTTCAGGAACTTAAGCATCGTTTTACTTCTGCTCCTGTGTTGCGTCAACCGGATGTTTCTCTTCCATTTCAGGTTGAGGTTGACGCTTCTGAGATTGGGGCAGGGGCTGTTTTGTCTCAGAGGGATCCTGTTGGTTCCTTAAAGGGAACCTGTCACCCCGAAATTCATGGGTGAGGTAAGCCCACCGGCATCAGGGGCTTATCTGCAGCATTCTGTAATGCTGTAGATAAGCCCCCGATGTTACCTGAAAAAGGAGAAAAAGACTTTATATTATACTCACCCAGGGGCGGTCCCACTGCTGGTCAGGTCAGATGGGCGTCTCCGGTCCGCTGCGGCGCCTCCCATCTTCATTGCAAGACGTCCTCTTCTGATCTTCAACCACGGCTCCGGCGCAGGCGTACTTTGCTCTGCCCTGTTGAGGGCAGACAAAGTACTGCAGTGCGCAGGCGCCGGGCCTCTGACCTTTCCGGCGCCTGCGCACTGCAGTACTTTCCTCTGCCCTCAACAGATCAGAAGAGGACGTCTTGTAATGAAGATGGGAGGCGCCGCAGCGGACCGGAGAAGCCCATCCGACCTGACCAGCAGCGGGACCGCCCCCCGGGGGGGTATAATCTAACGTCTTTTTCTTCTTTTTCAGGTAACATCGGGGGCTTATCAACAGCATTACAGAATGCTGTATATAAGCCCCTGATGCCGGTGGGCTTACCTCACCCGCGAATTTCGGGGTGACAGGTTCCCTTTAAGGAAACCGTGTGCCTTCTTTTCCCGTAAGTTTTCGCCTGCTTAACGCAATTATGATGTCGGCAATCGGGAGTTGTTGGCTATGAAGTGGGCGTTTGAGGAGTGGCGACATTGGCTTGAGGGAGCTAAGCACCGTATTGTGGTCTTGACCGATCATAAGAATCTGATTTACCTCGAGTCTGCCAAACGGTTGAATCCTAGACAGGCTCGATGGTCCTTGTTTTTTTCTCGTTTTGATTTCGTGGTCTCGTACCTTCTGGGTTCTAAGAATATTAAGGCTGATGCCCTCTCAAGGAGTTTTTTGCCTGATTCTCCTGAGGTCTTGGAACCAGTCGGTATTTTGAAGGAAGGGGTGGTCCTTTCTGCCGTTTCTCCTGATTTACAACGGGTTCTTCAGAAATTTCAGGCTGACAAACCTGATCGTTGTCCTGTAGGGAAGCTGTTTGTTCCTGATAGATGGACTAGTAGAGTGATTTCTGAGGTTCACTGTTCGGTGTTGGCTGGTCATCCTGGCATTTTTGGCACCAGAGACTTGGTTGGTAGGTCATTTTGGTGGCCTTCTTTATCGCGTGATGTGCAGCCTTTTGTACAGTTCTGTGGGACTTGTGCGCGGGCCAAGCCTTGTTGCTCCCATGCTAATGGGTTGCTTTTGCCATTGCCAGTCCCTGAGAGGCCCTGGACGCATATTTCTATGGATTTTATTTCCGATCTTCCTGTTTCCCAGAGGATGTCGGTTATCTGGGTTGTTTGTGACCGATTCTCTAAGATGGTTCATTTGGTGCCTTTGCCTAAATTGCCTTCTTCTTCTGATTTGGTTCCGTTGTTTTTTCAGCATGTGGTCCATTTGCATGGTATTCCTGAGAATATTGTGTCCGACAGAGGTTCCCAGTTTGTTTCTAGGTTTTGGCGGGCCTTTTGTGCTAGGCTGGGCATTGATTTGTCTTTTTCTTCTGCATTTCATCCTCAGACAAATGTCCAGACCGAGCGTACTAATCAGACTTTGGAGACTTATCTGAGATGCTTTGTGTCTGCTGATCAGGATGATTGGGTGGCTTTTTTGCCATTGGCCGAGTTTGCCCTTAATAATCGGGCTAGTTCGACTACTTTGGTTTCGCCTTTTTTTTGTAATTTTGGTTTTCATCCTAGTTTTTCTTCTGGGCAGGTTGAGTCTTCTGACTTTCCTGGTGTGGATTCTGTGGTTGACAGGTTGCAGCAGATTTGGGCTCAGGTGGTGGACAATTTGGTGTTGTCTCAGGAGGAGGCTCAATGTTTTGCTAACCGACGTCGCTGTGTTGGTTCCCGGCTTCGGGTTGGGGATCTGGTTTGGTTATCTTCCCGTCATGTTCCTATGAAGCTTTCTTCTCCTAAGTTTAAGCCTCAGTTTATTGGTCCTTATAGGATTTCTGAGATTATTAATCCGGTGTCTTTTCGACTGGCGCTTCCGGCCTCTTTTGCTATCCATAATGTCTTCCATAGGTCTTTGTTGCGGAAATATGTGAAGCCCGTTGTTCCTTCTGTTGATCCTCCGGCCCCTGTGTTGGTCGATGGGGAGTTGGAATATGTGTTTGAGAAGATTTTGGATTCTCGTTTTTCGAGGCGAAAGCTTCAGTACCTTGTCAAATGGAAGGGTTATGGCCAGGAGGATAATTCTTGGGTTTCTGCCTCTGATGTCCATGCCGCTGATTTGGTTCATGCCTTTCATCTTGCTCGTCCTGACCGGCCTGGGGGCTCTGGTGAGTGTTCGGTGACCCCTCCTCAAGGGGGGGTACTGTTGTGAATTCTGCTCTTGGGCTCCCTCTGGTGGTTGTTGATGGTAATGCAGTTATTCCTGAGCAGCAGTCTTGGACAGGTGTTTCTGCTAATTGCTAATTGCAATTCTGACTGGGGTATTTAGCTGTGCAGGACTCATTAGTCCTTGCAAGTAGACAATGTTCCTTTGGAAGTGTTGGTCCTCTGCCTGGCCTCTCCTGCTTGCTGCCAATTCAGCTAAGATAAGTGTTTTTTTAGACACACTGCTGTGTGTTTATTTTCTGTGCTTATCTTGTTTCTATTTTGTTCCTGCTAGACTGTGCCTGATGTTTTTCTCAGTCTAGTTGGACTCGCTGGAGTCACAGATATACTCTCCACATCTTTAGTTAGGTGGTGGAGTTTTTGTATTTTTCTGCTGTGGATATTTTGTAGTGTTTTATGCTGACCGCATAATATCCTGTACTATTCATTTCTATCTAGGTAGAAGTGGCCTCCTTTGCTTATCCCTGTTTTCTGTCTGCGTGTGTCTTTTCCTCTCCTACTCACAGTCATTATTTGTGGGGGGCTACCTATCCTTTGGGGGTCTGCTCTGAGGCAAGAGAGTTTTCCTATTTCCATCTTTAGAGATATTTAGTCCTTAGGCTGTGTCGAGGTGTCTAGGTCTGGTTAGGCACACCCCACGGCTACTTCTACTTGCGGTGATAGGATCAGAGTTTGCGGTGATAGGATCAGGGTTTGCGGTCAGTATAGCTACCACTGCTCCAGCGAAGGTCATTTCATGCTGCTCCAAGGCCACCTGATCATAACAGGAGACACAATAGGTAAAATGGAGACATCGGGCAAGACTGGAGACACAGGGGGCTGGATTAGAGACACGGGGCAGAACGGAGACACGGGGCAAGAATGGAGACACAGGGGGCAGAATGGAGACACAGGGGGCAAGAATAGAGACACGTGGCAGGATCAGAGACACGGGTCTGGATTGGAGACACAGGGCAGGATTGGAGACACAGGGCACGAATGGCGACATGGGGGAAGAATGGAGACACAGGGCAAGAATGGAGAAACAGGGCAGAATGGAGACACAGGGGGCAGAATGGAGACACAGTGGACAGAATGGAGACATGGGGAAAGAAAGGAGACACAAGGGGCTGGATTAGAGACAAGGGGCAGAATGGAAATATGGGGCAGAATGGACACACAAGGGCAGAATGGAGACACAGGAAAGAATGGAGACACAGAGGGCAGAATGGAGACACAGGGAGCAAGAATAGAGACACGGGGCAAGAATGGAGACATGGGGCAAGAATGGAGACACGGGGCAAGAATGGAGAAACAGAGGCAGAATGGAGACACAGGGGCAGAATTTAGTCAAGGGGCAGAATGGAGACATGGGGGCAGAATGGAGACAAAGGGGGCAAGAATGGAGACATGGGGCAGAATGGTGACACATGGGGCAAGAATGGAGACAAGGGGCAGAATGGAGACCCATGGGGCAAGAATGGAGAAACAGGGGTCAAGAATGGAGACAAGGGCAGAATGGAGACCCATGGGGCAAGAATGGAGAAACAGGGGGCAAGAATGGAGACATGGGGCAGAATGGAGACACATGGGGCAAAAATGGAGACACAGTGGGCAGAATGGAGACATGGGGCAAGACTGGATACACAGGGGGCTGGATTAGAGATATGGGGCAGAATGGAGACACGGGGCAAGAATGGAGACACACGGGCAAGAATGGAGACACAGGGGACAGAATGGAGAAATGGGGCAGGATTGGAGACACGGGGCAGAAAGGAAACACACGGGGCAGAATGGAGACACATGGGGAAGAATGGAAACACAGAGGGCAAGAATGGAGACACGTGGCAGGATTGGAGACACAGTGCAGGATTGGAGACACGGGGCAGGATTGGAGACACTGGGCAGAATGGAGACATGGGGCAGAATGGAGACACAGGGGGCAAGAATGGAGACTCAGGGGGCAGAATGGAGACACGGGGCAAGAATGGAGACATGGGGCAAGAATGGAGACACGGGGCAAGAATGAAGAAACAGAGGCAGAATGGAGACACAGGGGCAGAATGGAGACACAGGGCAAGAATGGAGACACAAGGCAGAATGGAGACATGGGGGCAGAATGGAGACACATGGGGCAAGAATGGAGGCACAAGGGGCTGGATTAGAGACACGGGGCAGAATGGAAACATGGGGCAGAATGGAGACACAAGCAGAATGGAGACACGGGGAAGAATGGAGACACAGGGGGCAGAATGGAGACACAGGGGGCAATAAAGGAGACATGGGGCAGAATGGTGACACATGGGGCAAGAATGGAGACAAGGGGCAGAATGGAGACCCATGGGGCAAGAATGGAGAAACAGGGGGAAGAATGGAGACAAGGGGCAGAATGGAGACACATGGGGCAAAAATGGAGACACAGTGGGCAGAATGGAGACACGGGGCAAGACTGGAGACACAGGGGCAGAATGGAGACACGGGGGGCAAGAATAAAGACACATGGCAAGATCAGAGACACGGGGCTGGATTGGAGACACGGGGCAGGATTGGAGACACGGGGCAGGATTAGAGACACTGGGCAGAATGGAGACACGGGGCAGAATGGAGACATGGGGCAAGAATGGAAACCCAGGGGAAGAATGGAGACACGGGGGCAAGAATGGAGACACAGGGGAAGAATGGAGCCACAGGGAAAGAATGGAGACACGGGGCAAGAATGGAGACACGGGGCAAGAGTGGAAACACGGGGCAGAATGGAGACACACGGGCAAGAATGGAGACACAGGGGACAGAATGGAGAAATGGGGCAGGATTGGAGACAGCAGAATGGAAACACACGGGGCAGAATGGAGACACATGGGGAAGAATGGAGACACAGAGGACAAGAATGGAGACACGTGGCAGGATTGGAGACAGAGTGCAGGATTGGAGACACTGGGCAGAATGGAGACATGGGGCAGAATGGAGACACAGGGGGCAAGAATGGAGACACAGGGCAAGAATGGAGTCACAAGGCTGAATGGAGACATGGGGCAGAATGGAGACACATGGGGCAAGAATGGAGGCACAAGGGGCTGGATTAGAGACACGGGGCAGAATGGAAACATGGAGCAGGATGGAGACACAAGAGCAGAATGGAGACACGGGGAAGAATGGAGACACAGGGGGCAGAATGGAGACACAGGGGGCAATAAAGGAGACATGGGGCAGAATGGTGACACATGGGGCAAGAATGGAGACAAGGGGCAGAATGGAGACCCATGGGGCAAGAATGGAGAAACAGGGGCAAGAATGGAGACAAGGGGCAGAATGGAGACACATGGGGCAAAAATGGAGACACAGTGGGCAGAATGGAGACACGGGGCAAGACTGGAGACACAGGGGGCTGGATTAGAGACACGGGGGAGAATGGAGATATGGGGCAAGAATGGAGACACAGGGGGCAGAATGGAGACACAGGGGGCAAGAATAGAGACACATGGCAAGATCAGAGACACGGGGCTGGATTGGAGACACGGGGCAGGATTGGAGACACGGGGCAGGATTGGAGACACTGGGCATAATGGAGACACTGGGCAGAATGAAGACACAGGGGGCAAGAATGGAGACACAGGGGGCAGAATGTAGACACAGGGCAAGAATGGCGGCATGGGGGCAAGAATGGAGACACAGGGCAAGAATGGAGAAACAGGGCAGAAAGGAGACACAGGGGGGCAGAATGGAGACACAGTGGACAGAATGGAGACACAGGGCAAGAATGGACACATGGGAAAGAATGGAGACACGGGGCAAGAATGGAGACACAAGGGGCTGGATTAGAGACACAGGGCAGAATGGAAATATGGGGCAGAATGGACACACAAGGGCAGAATGGAGACACAGGAAAGAATGGAAACACAGAGGGCAGAATGGAGACACAGGGGGCAAGAATAGAGACTCGGGGCAGAATGGAGACATGGGGGCAGAATGGAGAAACATGGGGCAAGAATGGAGACACAATGGGCAGAATGGAGACACAGGGCAGAATGGAGACATAAGGGCAGAATGGAGACACATGGGGATAGGATGGAGGCACAAGGGCTGGATTAGAGACACGGGGCAGAATGGAAACATAGGGCAGAATGGAGACACAAGGGCAAAATGGAGACACGGGGAAGAATGGAGACACAAGGGGCAGAATGGAGACACAGGGGGCAAGAATGGAGACAAGGGGCAGAATGGTGACACATGGGGCAAGAATGGACACAAGAGGCAGAATGGAGACACATGGGGCAAGAATGGAGAAACAGGGGGCAAGAATGGAGACATGGGGCAGAATGGAGACACATGGGGCAAAAATGGAGACACAGTCGGCAGAATGGAGACATGGGGCAAGAATGGAGACACAGGGGGCAGAATGGAGACACAGGGGGCAAGAATAGAGACACGTGGCAGGATCAGAGACACGGGGCTTGATTGGAGACACAGGGCAGGATTGGAGACACAGGGGGCAAGAATGGAGACACAGGGGGCAAGAATGGAGACACAGGGCACGAATGGCGACATGGGGGCAAGAATGGAGACACAGGGCAAGAATGGAGAAACAGGGCAGAATGGAGACACAGGGGGCAGAATGGAGAAACAGTGGACAGAATGGAGACACAGTGGACAGAATGGAAACACGGGGGAAGAATGGAGACACGGGGCAAGAAAGGAGACACAAAGGGTGGACTAGAGACATGGGGCAGAATGGAAATATGGGGCAGAATGGACACACAAGGGCAGAATGGAGACACAGGAAAGAATGGAGACACAGAGGGCAGAATGGAGACACAGGGGGCAAGAATAGAGACCCGGGGCAGAATATAGACACAAGCAGAATGGAGACATGGGGGCAGAATGGAGAAACATGGGGCAAGAATGGAGACACAGTGGGCAGAATGGAGACAAGGGGCAGAATGGAGACATGGGGGCAGAATGAAGACACAGGGGGCAAGAATGGAGACATGGGGCAGATTGGTGACACATGGGGCAAGAATGTGGACAAGGGGCAGAATGGAGACCCATGGGGCAAGAATGGAGAAACAGGGGGCAAGAATGGAGACATGGGGCAGAATGGAGACACATGGGGCAAAAATGGAGACACAGTGAGCAGAATGGAGACACGGGGCAAGACTGGAGACACAGGGGGCTGGATTAGAGACGGGAGAGAATGGAGACACGGGGCAAGAATGGAGACACAGGGGGCAAGAATGGAGACACGGGGGCAAGAATAGAGACACATGGCAAGATCGGAGACACAGGGCTGGATTGGAGACACGGGGCAGGATTGGAGACACGGGGCAGGATTGGAGACACCGGGCAGAATGGAGACACTGGGCAGAATGGAGACATAGGGGCAGAATGGAGACACAGGGCAAGAATGGCGACATGGGGGCAAGAATGGAGACACAGGGCAAGAATGGAGAAACAGGGCAGAAAGGAGAAACAGGGGGGCAGAATGGAGACACAGTGGACAGAATGGAGACACAGGGCAAGAATGGAAACACGGGGGAAGAATGAAGACACGGGGCAAGAAAGGAGACACAAGGGGCTGGATTAGAGACACGGGGCAGAACGGAAATATGGGGCAGAATGGACACACAAGGGCAGAATGGAGACACAGGAAAGAATGGAAACACAGAGGGCAGAATGGAGACACAGGGGGCAAGATTAGATACCCAGGGCAGAATGGAGACATGGGGGCAGAATGGAGAAACATGGGGCAAGAATGGAGACACAGTGGGCAGAATGGAGACACAGGGCAGAATGGAGACATGGGGCAGAATGGAGACACATGGGGCTAGAATGGAGGCACAAGGGCTGGATTAGAGACACGGGGCAGAATGGAAACTTGGGGCAGAATGGAGACACAAGGGCAAAATGGAGACACGGGGAAGAATGGAGACACAGGGGGCAGAATGGAGACACAGGGGGCAAGAATGGAGACAAGGGGCAGAATGGTGACACATGGGGCAAGAATGGACACAAGGGGCAAAATGGAGACCCATGGGGCAAGAATGGAGAAACAGGGGGCAAGAATGGAGACATGCTGGCAGAATGGAGACACATGGGGCAAAAATGGAGACACAGGGGGCTGGATTAGAGACACGGGCAGAATGGAGACACGGGGCAAGAATGGAGACACAGGGGGCAGAATGGAGACACAGGGGGCAAGAATAGACACACATGGCAGGATAAGAGACACGGGGCTGGATTGGAGACACAGGGCAGGATTGGAGACACAGGGGGCAAGAATGGAGACACAGGGGGCAGAATGGAGACACAGGGCACGAATGGCGACATGGGGCAAGAATGGAGACACAGGGCAAGAATGGAGAAACAGGGCAGAATGGAGACACAGGGGGCACAATGGAGACACAGTGGACAGAATGGGGACACAGGGCAAGAATGGAAACACGGGGGGAGAATGGAGACACGGGGCAAGAAAACAGACACAAGGGGCTGGAGTAGAGACACGGGGCAGAATGGAAATATGGGGCAGAATGGACACACAAGGGCAGAATGGAGACACAGGAAAGAATGGAGAGACAGAGGGCAGAATGGAGACACAGGGGGCAAGAATAGAGACCCGGGGCAGAATGGAGACATGGGCAGAATGGAGACATGGGGCAGAATGGAGAAACATGGGGAAAGAATGGAGACACAGTGGGCAGAATGGAGACAAGCGGCAGAATGGATACATGGGGGAAGAATGGAGACACAGGGGGCAAGAATGGAGACATTGGGCAGAGTGGTGACACATGGGGCAAGAATGGAGACAAGGGGCAGAATGGAGACCCATGGGGCAAGAATGGAGAAACAGGGGTCAAGAATAGAGAAATGGGGCAGAATGGAGACCCATGGGGCAAGAATGGAGAAACAGGGGGCAAAAATGGAGACATGGGGCAGAATGGAGACACATGGGGCAAGAATAGAGAAACAGGGGGCAAGAATAGAGACATGTGGCAGGATCAGAGACACGGGGCTGGATTGGAGACACGGGGCAGGATTGGAGACACGGGGCAGGATTGGAGACACTGGGCAGAATGGAGACACGGCAGAATGGAGACACAGGGCAAGAATGGTGACATGGGGGCAAGAATGGAGACACAGGGCAATAATGGAGAAACAGGGCAGAATGGAAACACAGGGGCAGAATGGAGACCCAGTGGACAGAATTGAGACACAGGGCAAGATTGGAAATACGGGGGAAGAATGGAGACACAGTGGGCAGAATGGAGACATGGGGCAAGACCGGAGACACAGGGGGCTGGATTAGAGACATGGGGCAGAATGGAGACACGGAGCAAGAGTGGAGACACAGGGGGCAAAATGGAGACACAGGGGGCAAGAATAGAGACACGTGGCAGGATGAGAGACACGGGGCTGGATTGGAGACACGGGGCAGAATGGAAACATGGGGCAGAATGGAGACATGGGGAAGAGTGGAGACACAGGGGCAAGAATGGAGACAAGGGGCAGAATGGAGACCCATGGGGCAAGAATGGAGAAACAGGGGGCAAGAATGGAGACACAGGGCAAGAATGGAGAAACAGGGCAGAATGGAAACACAGGGGGCAAAATGGAGACACAGTGGACAGAATGGAGACACAAGGCAAGAATGGAAACACGGGGGAAGAAAGGAGACACGGGGCAAGAATGGAGACACAAGGGGCTGGATTAGAGACACGGGGCAGAATGGAGACACAGGAAAGAATGGAGACACAGAGGGCAGAATGGAGACACAGTGGGCAAGAATAGAGACCCAGGGCAGAATGGAGACACGGGGCAGAATGGAGACACGGGGCAGAATGGAGACATGTGGGCAGAATGGAGAAACATGGGGCAAGAATGGAGACACAGTGGGCAGAATGGAGACACGGGGCAAAATGGAGACATGGGGGCAGAATGGAGACACAGGGGGCAAAAATGGAGACATGGGGCAGAATGGAGACCCATGGGGCAAGAATGGAGAAACAGGGGTCAAGAATGGAGACAAGGGACAGAATGGAGACCCATGGGGCAAGAATGGTGAAACAGGGGGCAAAAATGGAGACACAGGGCAGAATGGAGACACAGGGCAAGAATGGCGACATCGGGGCAAGAATGGAGACACAAGGCAAGAATGGAGAAACAGGGCAGAATGGAGACACAGGGGGCAGAATGGAGACACAGTGGACAGAATGAACACACAGGGCAAGAATGGAAACACGGGGGAAGAATGGAGACACGGGTCAAGAATGGAGACACAAGGGGCTGGATTAGAGACACGGGGCAGAATGGAAATATGGGGCAGAATGGACACACAAGGGCAGAATGGAGACACAGGAAAGAATGGAGACACAGAGGGCAGAATGGAGACACAGGGGGCAAGAATAGGGACCCGGGGCAAAATGAAGACACGGGGCAGAATGGAGACATGGGGGCCGAATGAAGAAACATGGGGCAAGAATGGAGTCACAGTGGGCAGAATGGAGACACGGGGCAAAATGGAGACATGGGGCAGAATGAAGACACCGGGGGCAAAAATAGAGACATGGGGCAGAATGGTGACACATGGGGCAATAATGGAGACAAGGGACAGAATGGAGACCCATGGGGAAAAAATGGAGACACAGGGGGCAAGAATGGAGGCAAGGGGCAGAATGGAGACCCATGGGGCAAGAATGGAGAAATAGGGGACAAGAATGGAGACATGGGGCAGAATGGAGGCACATGGGGCAATAATGGAGACACAGAGGGCAGAATGGAGACCCATGTGGCAAGAATGGAGAAACAGGGGGCAAGAATGGAGGCAAGGGTGTTATGATTAGGTAATTCAGAACCACAAGATGATTGGCCTCGGGGAGACCAAAACATCCAACACCGCGGAGACACCATCACGTGTTTCTCAACGCAGTGATTCCAGAACACTGCCCCCATCCCTTATGGGAAATATGCATCACTACACCTGTGTCCTGAACCACCCAAATGTCTAGGGGAAAAAAAAGGCAAAACACAGTGCAAAGAAAAAAAAAATGGTCTCAGAACTTCTTTTTTCCCTCTATTGAGAAGCATTAGTACTTTGGGCCTCCAGTACTGTTATGATTAGGTAATTCAGAACCACAATGGACCTTGAAGTTCAGAGCACACAAAGTGACCTGACAATAACCAAAAGACATAGGACGAGCTCTGAGACGTGGGAACTCTGCTGACCGCAATCCCTAATTCTATCCAACCACACTAGAGGCAGCCGTGGATTGCGCCTAACGCTCCCTATGCAACTCGGCACAGCCTGAGAAACTAGCTAGGCCTAAGATAGAAAAATAAGCCTACCTTGCCTCAGAGAAATACCCCAAAGGAAAAGGCAGCCCCCCACATATAATGACTGTGAGTAGAGATGAAAATACAAACGCAGAGATGAAATAGATTTAGCAAAGTGAGGCCCAACTTACTGAACAGACCAAAGATAGGAAAGATAACTTTGCGGTCAACACAAAACCCTACAAACAACCACGCAGAGGGGGCAAAAAGACCTTCCGCACCGACTAACGGTACGGAGGTGCTCCCTCTGCGTCCCAGAGCTTCCAGCAAGCCAGAAAAACCAATTAAGCAAGCTGGACAGAAAAAATAGCAAACAAAAATAACACAAGCAAAACTTAGCTTATGCAGAGCAGACAGACCACAGGAACGATCCAGGAGGAAGCAAGACCAATACTAGAGCATTGACTGGAGGCCAGGAGCAAAGCACTAGGTGGAGTTAAATAGAGCAGCACCTAACGACTTCACCACATCACCTGAGGAAGGAAACTCAGAAGCCGCAGTACCACTTGTGACCACAGGAGGGAGCTCTGCCACAGAATTCACAACAGTACCCCCCCTTGAGGAGGGGTCACCGAACCCTCACCAGAGCCCCCAGGCCGACCAGGATGAGCCATATGAAAGGCACGAACAAGATCGGCAGCATGGACATCAGAGGCAAAGACCCAGGAATTATCTTCCTGACCATAACCCTTCCACTTAACCAGATACTGGAGTTTCCGTCTCGAAACACGAGAATCCAAAATCTTCTCCACAATATACTCCAACTCCCCCTTCACCAAAACCGGGGCAGGAGGATCAACAGATGGCACCATAGGTGCCACGTATCTCCGCAACAATGACCTATGGAATACGTTATGGATGTAAAAAGAATCTGGAAGGGTCAAACGAAAAGACACAGGATTAAGAACCTCAGAAATCCTATACGGACCAATGAAACGAGGCTTAAACTTAGGAGAGGAAACCTTCATAGGAATATGACGAGATGACAACCAAACCAAACCCCCAACACGAAGTCGGGGACCCACACAGCGTCTGCGATTAGCGAAACGTTGAGCCTTCTCTGTTGTGAATTCTGTGGCAGAGCTCCCTCCTGTGGTCACAAGTGGTACTTGCGGCTGATTCTCTCTGTGAGCTTCCGTTGGTGGAGGGAAGTGGTACTGCGGCTTCTGAGTTTCCTCCCTCAGGTGATGTGGTGAGGTCGTTAGGTGCTGCTCTACTTAACTCCACCTAGTGCTTTGATCTTGGCTTCCTGTCAATGTTCCAGTATTGGACTTGTTTTCCTCCTGGATCGTTCCTGTGGCCTGCTGCTCTGCATAGCTAAGTTTTCCTTTGCTATTTTGTTTGCTTTTCTTCTGTCCAGCTTATCTATTTGTTTGCTGGAAGCTCTGGGACGCAGAGGGTGTACCTCCGTGCCTTTAGTTCGGTACGGAGGGTCTTTTTGTCCCCTTTGCGTGGTTTTTAGGGTTTTGTGTTGACCGCAAAGTTACCTTTCCTATCCTCGCTCTGTTCAGAAAGTCGGGCCTCACTTTGCTAAATCTATTTCATCTCTACGTTTGTCTTTTCATCTTAACTCACAGTCATTATATGTGGGGGGCTGCCTTTTCCTTTGGGGTATTTCTCTGAGGCAAGGTAGGCTTATTTTCTATCTTCAGGCTAGCTAGTTTCTCAGGCTGTGCCGAGTTGCATAGGTAGCGTTAGGCGCAATCCACGGCTGCCTCTAGTGTTGTTGGAGAGGATCAGGGATTGCGGTCAACAGAGTTCCCACGTCTCAGAGCTCGTTCTATGTTTTTGGATTATTGTCAGATCACTGTGTGTGCTCTGACCTCTATGTTCACGGTGGTACTGAATTGCCTAATCATAACACTTCTCCTGGGACAAGGTCAAATTGTCCACTACATGAGTCCAAATCTGCTGTAACCTGTCCACCACCGTATCCACACCAGGACAGTCCGAAGACTCAACCTGCCCTGAAGAGAAACGAGGATGGAACCCAGAGTTGCAGAAAAACAGCGAAACCAAGGTAGCCGAGCTGGCCCGATTATTAAGGGCGAACTCAGCCAAAGGCAAGAAGGACACCCAATCATCCTGATCAGCAGAAACAAAGCATCTCAGATATGTTTCCAAGGTCTGATTGGTTCGTTCGGTCTGGCCATTAGTCTGAGGATGGAAAGCCGAGGAAAAAGACAAATCAATGCCCATCCTAGCACAAAAAGCTCGCCAAAACCTCGAAACAAACTGGGAACCTCTGTCAGAAACGATGTTCTCTGGAATGCCGTGTAAACGAACCACATGCTGGAAGAACAATGGCACCAAATCAGAGGAGGAAGGTAATTTAGACAAGGGTACCAAATGGATCATCTTAGAGAAGTGATCACAAACCACCCAAATGACCGACATTTTTTGAGAGACGGGGAGATCCGAAATAAAATCCATAGAGATATGTGTCCAAGGCCTCTTCGGGACTGGCAAGGGCAAAAGCAACCCACTGGCACGAGAACAGCAGGGCTTAGCCCGAGCACAAATCCCACAGGACTGCACAAAAGAACGCACATCCCGCGACAGAGACGGCCACCAAAAGGATCTAGCCACTAAATGTCTGGTACCAAAGATTCCAGGATGACCAGCCAACACCGAACAATGAACCTCAGAGATAACTTTATTCGTCCACCTATCAGGGACAAACAGTTTCTCCGCTGGGCAACGATCAGGTTTATTAGCCTGAAATTTTTGCAGCATCCGCCGCAAATCAGGGGAGATGGCAGACAAAATTACTCCCTCTTTGAGAATACCCGCCGGCTCAGACAAACCCGGAGAGTCGGGCACAAAACTCCTAGACAGGGCATCCGCCTTCACATTTTTAGAGCCCGGAAGGTACGAAACCACAAAGTCAAAACGGGAGAAAAACAGAGACCAACGAGCCTGTCTAGGATTCAACCGTTTGGCAGACTCGAGATAAGTCAAGTTCTTGTGATCAGTCAAGACCACCACGCGATCCTTAGCTCCTTCAAGCCAATGACGCCACTCCTCGAATGCCCACTTCATGGCCAGCAACTCTCGATTGCCAACATCATAATTTCGCTCAGCAGGCGAAAACTTCCTGGAAAAGAAGGCGCATGGTTTCATCACCGAGCAATCAGAACTTCTCTGCGACAAAACAGCCCCCGCTCCACTTTCAGAAGCATCAACCTCGACCTAGAACGGAAGCGAAACATCTGGTTGACACAACACAGGGGCAGAAGAAAAATGACGCTTTAACTCTTGAAAAGCTTCCACAGCAGCAGAAGACCAATCGACCACATCAGCACCCTTCTTGGTCAAATCGGTCAATGGTTTAGCAATACTAGAAAAATTACAGATGAAGCGACGATAAAAATTAGCAAAGCCCAGGAACTTTTGCAGACTCTTCAGAGATGTCGGCTGAGTCCAATCATAGATGGCCTGGACCTTAACAGGGTCCATCTCGATAGTAGAAGGGGAAAAAATGAACCCCAAAAATGAAACCTTCTGAACACCAAAGAGGCACTTTGATCCCTTTACAAACAAAGAATTAGCACGCAGGACCTGGAACACCATTCTGACCTGCTTCACATGAGACTCCCAATCATCCGGGAAGACCAAAATATCATCCAAGTATACAATCAGGAATTTATCCAGGTACTCTCGGAAGATGTCATGCATAAAGGACTGAAACACCGATGAAGCATTGGCAAGTCCGAAAGGCATAACTAGGTACTCAAAATGGCCCTCTGGCGTATTACATGCAGTTTTCCATTCATCGCCCCACTTAATACGCACAAGATTATACGCACCACGAAGATCTATCTTGGTGAACCAACTAGCCCCCTTGATCCGAGCAAACAAATCAGATAGCAGTGGCAAGGGGTACGGAAATTTGACCGTGATTTTATTTAGAAGGCGGTAATCTATACAAGGTCTCAGCGAACCATCCTTCTTGGCCACAAAAAAGAACCCCGCTCCCAATGGCGACGATGACGGGCGAATATGACCTTTCTCCAAGGACTCCTTCACGTAACTCCGCATAGCGGCGTGCTCAGGTACAGATAAATTAAACAGTCGACCTTTAGGAAACTTACTACCAGGAATCAAATCGATAGCACAATCACAATCCCTATGCGGAGGTAGGGCATTGGACTTGGGCTCATCAAATACATCCCGGTAAGCAGACAAGAACTCTGGGACCTCAGAAGGGGTGGATGACGAAATAGACAGAAATGGAACATCACCATGTACCCCCTGACATCCCCAGCTGGACACAGACATTGATTTCCAATCTAATACTGATTTATGGACTTGTAGCCATGGCAACCCCAACACGACCACATCATGCAGATTATGCAACACCAGAAAGCGAATATCCTCCTGATGTGCAGGAGCCATGCACATGGTCAGCTGGGTCCAGTACTGAGGCTTATTCTTGGCCAAAGGCGTAGCATCAATTCCTCTCAATGGAATAGGACACTGCAAGGGCTCCAAGAAAAACCCACAACGCCTAGCATACTCCAAGTCCATCAAATTCAGGGCAGCGCCTGAATCCACAAATGCCATGACAGAATAAGATGACAAAGAGCAGATCAAAGTAACGGACAAAAGAAATTTTGACTGTACCGTACCAATGGTGGCAGACCTAGCGAACCGCTTAGTGCGCTTAGGACAATCGGAGATAGCATGAGTGGAATCACCACAGTAGAAACACAGCCCATTCTGACGTCTGTGTTCTTGCCGTTCAACTCTGGTCAAAGTCCTATCGCACTAAATAGGCTCAGGTTTATGCTCGGATAATACCGCCAAATGGTGCACAGATTTACGCTCACGCAAGCGTCGACCGATCTGAATGGCCAAAGACATAGACTCATTCAGACCAGCAGGCATGGGAAATCCCACCATGACATCCTTAAGGGCTTCAGAGAGACCCTTTCTGAAAATAGCTGCCAGCGCACCTTCATTCCATTGAGTGAGCACGGACCACTTTCTAAACTTCTGACAATAAATCTCTATCTCATCCTGACCCTGACACAGAGCCAGCAAATTTTTCTCTGCCTGATCCACCGAATTAGGTTCATCGTACAGCAATCCGAGCGCCAGGAAAAACGCATCAATATTACATAATGCAGGGTCTCCTGGCGCAAGGGAAAATGCCCAGTCTTGACGGTCGCCAAGTAATAAAGAAATAATGATCCTAACTTGTTGAACTGGGTCACCAGAGGAGCGAGGTTTCAAAGCCAGAAACAGTTTACATTTTTTTTGAAACTCAGAAATTTAGCTCTATCTCCAGAAAACAAATCAGGAATAGGAATTCTTGGTTCTAACATAGAATTCTGAACCACAAAGTCTTGAATATTTTGTACTCTTGCAGTGAGATGATCCACACATGAAGACAGACCTTTAATGTCCATCACTACACCTGTAAAGGCACAGATGATTGGCCTCGAGGAGACCAAGACATCCAACACCGCGGAGACACCATCACGTGTTTCTCAACGCAGTGATTCCAGAACACTGCCCCCATCCCTTATGGGAAATATGCATCACTACACCTGTGTCCTGAACCACCCAAATGTCTAGGGGAAAAAAAAGGCAAAACACAGTGCAAAGAAAAAAAAATGGTCTCAGAACTTCTTTTTTCCCTCTATTGAGAAGCATTAGTACTTTGGGCCTCCAGTACTGTTATGATTAGGTAATTCAGAACCACAATGGACCTTGAAGTTCAGAGCACACAAAGTGACCTGACAATAACCAAAAGACATAGGACGAGCTCTGAGACGTGGGAACTCTGCTGACCGCAATCCCTAATCCTATCCAACCACACTAGAGGCAGCCGTGGATTGCGCCTAACGCTCCCTATGCAACTCGGCACAGCCTGAGAAACTAGCTAGGCCTAAGATAGAAAAATAAGCCTACCTTGCCTCAGAGAAATACCCCAAAGGAAAAGGCAGCCCCCCACATATAATGACTGTGAGTAGAGATGAAAATACAAACGCAGAGATGAAATAGATTTAGCAAAGTGAGGCCCAACTTACTGAACAGACCAAAGATAGGAAAGATAACTTTGCGGTCAACACAAAACCCTACAAACAACCACGCAGAGGGGGCAAAAAGACCCTCCGCACCGACTAACGGTAAGGAGGTGCTCCCTCTGCGTCCCAGAGCTTCCAGCAAGCCAGAAAAACCAATTAAGCAAGCTGGACAGAAAAAATAGCAAACAAAAATAACACAAGCAAAACTTAGCTTATGCAGAGCAGACAGGCCACAGGAACGATCCAGGAGGAAGCAAGACCAATACTAGAACATTGACTGGAGGCCAGGAGCAAAGCACTAGGTGGAGTTAAATAGAGCAGCACCTAACGACTTCACCACATCACCTGAGGAAGGAAACTCAGAAGCCGCAGTACCACTTGTGACCACAGGAGGGAGCTCTGCCACAGAATTCACAACACAAGGGGCAGAATGGAGACCCATGGGGCAAGAATGGAGAAGCAGGGGGCTGGATTAGAGACACGGGGAAGAATGGAGACAGGGGGCAGAATGGAGAAACGGGGCAGGAATAGAGACACATGGCAGGATCAGAGACACGGGGCTGGATTGGAGAAACGGGGCAGAAAGGAAACATGGGGCAGAATGGAGACACAAGGGCAGAATGGAGACACGGGGAAGAATGGAGGCATAGGGGGCAGAATGGAAACACAGGGGGCAAGAATGGAGACATGGGGCAGAATGGTGACACATGGGGCAAGAATGGAGACAAGGGGCAGAATGGAGACCCATGGGGCAAGAATGGAGAAACAGGGGGCAAGAATGGAGACATGGGGTAGAATGGAGACACAATGGGCAGAATGGAGACACAGGGCAAGAATGGAAACACAGGGGAAGAATAGAGACACAAGGGACTGGATTAGAGTCACGGGTCAGAATGGAAACATGAGGCAAAATGGAGACACAAGGGCAGAATGGAGACACGGGGAAGAATGGAGACACAGGGGGCAGAATGGAGACACAGGGGGCAAGAATGGAGACATGGGGCAGAATGGCGACACATGGGGCAAGAATGGAGACAAGGGGCAGAATGGAGACCCATGGGACAAGAATGGAGAAACAGGGGGCAAGAATGGAGACATGGGGTAGAATGGAGACACAGTGGGCAAAATGGTGACACAGGGCAAGAATGGAAACACAGGGGAAGAATGGAGACACAAGGGACTGGATTAGAGCCACGGGGCAGAATGGAAACATGAGGCAGAATGGAGACACAAGGGCAGAATGGAGACACAAGGGGCAGAATGGAAACACAGGGGGCAAGAATGGGGACACAGGGGGCAGAATGGAGACACAGGATTAAAGATGGGGGCAGTGTTGGAGATCCAGGGGGCATGATTGGAGAGATGGTGCTGGATGGAGACAGATCGGCAGGATGGAGACAGATGGTGCAGGATCATGGGGCAGGATAATGGGATAGATGGGGTAGGATAATGTGGACAGATGGGGCAGGATAATGGGACAGTTGTGGCAGGATCATGGGACAGATGGGGCAGGATGGGGACATCACATGGGGGCAGAATGGATACTCATGAGGGCAGGATGGGAGAACATATGGCTGAAGCCAGGAATGAGACACACGAGGGCCAGGACGGGAGATATTATTACCATAGTGGCTAATCAAGGGATATTATTACTGCAGTGATGTATTTATTTTATTTTTTGAGTATACTGTTTTAAATGGGGAGGCAGTCCTGTTACTGTGCAGAGCGAAACTATGTTGTCTTTTTTCTTCATTTGGTGTAGTGTAGAAACACATAAGTGGGAAAAACATAAGCAATGGGTTCTGAAAGTGGTGCTCTAGCTAACTGTGTTATTTCCTGCAGAGGAGCCAGGGCTGGAAGAAGTGACGTCAATCTGTGCTGGATGAAGATGAAAGACTTCACCTAGGGGAGTCACTGGTGAAACAATGTGTTACCGATACACTGATACTATACACTGTATAGTATATACAGCGGTCCTGTGCATAATGTCACCAGGGATCACTGTATTACCATTTCACTGCATACTAATTACAGATCTCCTGTGTATAATGGCACATGTGGTGATATTAGTAATGAGTTTTTTTTTTATTACTGATCAGTATTGTACAGAAGTATTCAGTCACTATGTGGTGGTAATATGTTGTCGGGCCATGGTGTGGTAGTAATTGTTCCTTTTATGTGGTATTATTTGTCACCATGTGGTGGTAATATGTGGTCTGGTCATGGTGTGGTGGTATTTGTCCTTTATATGTGATATTATTCAGTCATGGTTGTTTTAATATGTGTAGGGATTCGGACAGAAATCCAAGAGTGGACCCTCTGGGTCGTGACTC
The DNA here is from genome assembly GCF_032444005.1 of Ranitomeya imitator. Lineage (NCBI taxonomy): Eukaryota > Metazoa > Chordata > Amphibia > Anura > Dendrobatidae > Ranitomeya > Ranitomeya imitator. Next base: position 143,921,163 of record NC_091286.1, on the reverse strand, counting down.
TAGAGCCCCCGGGGTCGAGCGGACCAGATGGAATCACCTCCTATACAGGGAGTGTTAGGAGCAGGACCTCGGGGGAATGGAGACACAACAGCTAGAGCCAAAGGGACGACCCAAGATAAAGAAGGAGACCACAGAGCTATTGGAATGGCAGGGAATAATAGGAAAACAGGACTTAACTGATAATGACAGGAACACGAGACGATGCAGGACACGGCAGGAACACAGGACTTGGCAGGAGACGGCAGGTACACGGAACTTGGCAGGACACAGCAGGAACACGGAACTTGGCAAGACAAAGCACGAACACGGAACTTGGCAGGACACAGCAGGAACACGGAACTTGGTAGGACACAGCAGGAACACGGAACTTGGCAGGACACAGCAGGAACACGGAACTTGGCAGGACACAGCAGGAACACGGAACTTGGCAGGACACAGCAGGAACACGGAACTTGGCAGGACACAGCAGGAACACGGAACTCGGCAGGACACAGCAGGAACACGGAACAACACTGAGACAAAGCGAGAACTAAGCTGGGAAAAGATACTGATACAGGGGAGCCTAGGGCATAGGGAAACTGACGGCAGACAGTGCACCTACAAAGCAAAGGCGTCTTGCCTGGAAAGACGCCGGGAAGAAGTAGCCGATGAGCGCCGCCATGTTGGGGCGGAGCCATCGGGTCGCGACCTCCCAGAAGGCTCAGCGACGGAGGAGATGCGACTGCGCATGCGCAGAGAGACCGGACGCCGAGAGCCGGCGAAGGAGGAGGCAGAGCGGCGAGGGACAGGATCGCGAGTGCGCCGAGGGATGGAAGAAGCCGGGTAAGTATGAGCAGCGGACGTGACAGTACCCCCCTCCTTAGTCCCCCTCCTTTTAAGGCTAGAAAGGAATCTTTTCATGATAAGAGGAGCATTGACGTTCTCTCGAGGCTCCCAGGACCTCTCATCAGGGCCAAATCCCTCCCGATCAATCAAAAAATAGGTTTTACCCCTAACTACCTTTTTGGCAAGAATATCTTTAACATTAAAGATTCCATCAGAGGTACAGAGCTGAGGAGAAAGAGAGGTAGCGGAGTGAAAACGATTAAAGACTGCGGGCTTGAGAAGAGATACATGGAAGGCATTGGGAATGCGTAAAGAGGCAGGTAGTTTCAATTTGTAGGAAACATCATTAATGCGACCCAAGATAGGAAAAGGACCAATATAGCGAGGGCCTAGTTTGTAAGAGGGGATTTTGAGCTTGATATAGCGAGAGGAGAGCCAAACTTTATCACCCGGAGAATAGGGAGGAGCATCCAAACGCCTTTTATCAGCAAATCTCTTCATATTATGGCTAGCTCTCTCAAGAGCCTCTTTAGTCTCACTCCAAATCTTAGAGAATTCCCGAGACAAGAAATCCGCTGCCGGTACCCCCGAGGAGAGAGAAACAGGAAGAGGAATGCTCGGATGTTGACCATAGACCACAAAAAAGGGAGATTTGGAGGAAGACTCACTGGGAAGATTGTTATATGAGAACTCAGCCCAGGGGAGAAGGGAGGCCCAGTCATCTTGATGTGCATTGGAAAAATGTCGTAAGTATGTAGTCAGGACTTGATTAACTCGCTCCACTTGACCGTTGGACTGAGGGTGATAAGCGGAAAAGAAGTCCAAGTTAATTTTCAATAGACTGCAGAGAGCTCTCCAAAAACGTGAGGTAAATTGTACTCTGCGGTCAGAGACAATATGATGTGGAAAACCATGAAGACGGAAGACTTGGTGTAAAAAGATTTTTGCCAACTCAGGAGCAGAAGGCAGACTAGGCAACGCGATGAAGTGAGCCATCTTAGAAAAGCGATCCACAACCACTAGGATGACAGAGCAACTCGAGGAACTAGGTAGATCAGTGATGAAGTCCATAGCGATATGACTCCAAGGGACGGAATGCACAGGCAGAGGATGCAGGAGACCGGAAGGAAGCTGCCTAGGGACCTTATTTTTGGCACAAGAAGAACAAGAAGCAATAAATTCGGTGATGTCTTGTCGGAGGGATGGCCACCAGTAGTGCCGAGAGATAAGGGAAAGTGTCTTCTTGACTCCTACATGTCCTGCAATCTTGGAGGAATGACCCCAAGGTAAAACTCTCTCCTTGTCTTGATTAGACACAAGAGTCTTGCCAGGAGGAGTTGAAATCACTCTTAGAGGAGCAAGAGTGACGATCTTCGCAGGATCAATAATGTGAGCCGGAGAATCCTCAATGTCCTGAGGCTGAAAGGATCTTGAAAGAGCATCCGCTTTGACATTCTTATTTCTGGGTCGGAAATGAAGTTCAAATTCAAATTGTCCGAAGAATAAAGACCATCTAGCTTGTCATGGATTTAGTCTTTGGGCAGACTGAACATAGGCCAGATTCTTGTGGTCTGTGTAAATGGTGAATGGATGAAGAGACCCCTCAAGGAGATAACGCCACTCTTCTAAGGCTAGCTTGATAGCCAATAGTTCTTTATCCCCAATGGAGTAGTTACGCTCAGGAGCAGAAAAGGCATTAGAAAAAAAACCACAGGTCACCAAATGTCCGGACGAAGATCTTTGCAAAAGTACTGCTCCAGCTCCAACAGAGGATGCGTCGACTTCAAGGACAAACGGTCTATTAGCATCAGGACGATGAAGCACAGGGGTCGTAGCGAAGCTTTGTTTAAGGGACTGAAAGGCCTCTTCAGCCTCAGGGGTCCAAAGACTGGAGTTGACTCCCTTGTGAACTAGGGCAGAGATAGGCTTGGTCATGGAAGAAAAATGAGGAATAAATTGTCTATAGTAGTTGGCAAAGCCAAGAAAACATTGGATTGCTTTTGTTCCAAGAGGGCGAGGCCAATTCAGGACAGCAGAAACCTTCTCTGGATCCATCTCTAAGCCGGATCTTGAGACAATATATCCAAGGAAGGGAAGTGAGGATTGCTCAAAGACGCACTTCTCAATCTTAGCGAACAGATGATTCTCCCTTAGCCGTTGCAGAACACGGCGGACATCTCGTCTATGAGTGGAGAGATCCGGAGAAAAGATGAGAATGTCGTCAAGGTAAACCACGACTGAGGAGTAGAGAAGATCCCGAAATACATCGTTCACAAATTCCTGGAAAACCGCAGGGGCGTTGCAGAGACCAAACGGCATAACCAAGTATTCATACTGACCGTCACGAGTATTGAAGGCGGTCTTCCACTCATCGCCTGCACGAATTCGAACCAGATTGTATGCGCCACGTAAATCCAATTTGGTAAAAATTTGCGCACCTCGAAGACGATCGAAGAGTTCTGGAATGAGTGGCAGAGGATATTTGTTCTTCACCGTGATGTTGTTTAGGCCTCGATAATCAATGCAGGGACGAAGAGAACCATCCTTCTTCTTCACGAAAAAAAACCCTGCTCTGGCGGGAGAAGAAGACTTGAGAATGAATCCTTTAGCAAGATTTTCCTGAATATACTCAGACATAGCTTGTGTCTCAGCAGGAGAGAGAGGGTAGATTCTTCCCCTGGGCGGGTTAGTTCCAGGCACGAGATCTATGGGACAATCATAGAGACGGTGAGGCGGAAGACCCTCAGCCTCCTTCTTGTTGAAGACATCAGAGAAAGCACTATAGACACAGGGTAAGGCGGGAAAAGAAGAGGAAGGAGAAGAAGAAGAGGAAGAACCCACAGGATGCACCGGCAGCAGACAACGTTCCCGACAAAGCTCTCCCCAGCGCAAGATATTGCCATTGCGCCAATCTAAAGTGGGCTCGTGATTCCGTAACCAAGGAAGACCTAAAAGCATAGGATGAGACAGACCCGCTAAAACATAAAATGCAATTTTTTCCTTATGCAGAGCCCCAACTTGAAGTTCCACCTCAAGCGTTACTTGAGTAATGGTCTCCTGTAACGGTCTACCATCCACAGATGCAAGAATTACAGGAGCCTCTAGGGTTTTGACTGGAACGGAGAATTTCAAAACCTCTTCCAACCTGATAAAATTCCCTGCTGCGCCAGAATCCACATAAGCATCCAAAGAAATGCCCTTGCCAGAAATATGCAAAAGGACAGACAAAGTGAGGGGTTGAGAGGAATCACACACACCTAGGGAGGCCTCTCTTACCTGACCTAGGCGGAGGAGTTTTCCGGACGTTCAGGGCAAGACCGCAATAAATGGGCAGCACTCCCACAGTAAAAACATAAACCCTGAGTACGCCTCTCTTTACGTCGCTGTTCGGACATCTTTAGATGGTCCACTTGCATAGGTTCAGGTGCGGACGCCAGAGGGGAAGTCCTAGGCTGTGGGCTGAGTGGCTTACGGGTGGCAGGAGAAGGACGAAGAGATCTCCACTCCCGGGCGCGTTCTTGGAACCGAAGGTCAATACGGGTAGCTAAGGAAATTAAATCCTCCAAAACCGTAGGGGTGTCCCGACCAGCTAACTCATCTTTTATGTGCCCAGAGAGGCCCCGCCAGAAAGCACCCACTAACGCCTCATTGTTCCAGCCTAAGTCAGAGGAGAGGGTGCGGAACTGAATAGCACACTGGCCCACGGATAACGATCCCTGATGGAGAGACAATAGAGCCTCAGTAGTAGAGGCCAGACGTCCAGGTTCGTCAAAGACAAGACGGAAGGTCTCCAAAAATTCAGACAACCGGGAGACTAGGGGATCGTCTCGCTCCCAGAGTGGATTTACCCATGCCAAGGCGTCACCCTCCAGATGGGAAATCAAAAAGGCAACCTTGGACCGATCCGTCGGGTAATGCTGGGGCAGAAGCTCAAAGTGAAGACGGCATTTGTTCAAAAATCCTCGGCAGAATTTAGGATCCCCATTGTACCGAGGTGGTTTAGCCAAGCGGGGTGGAGGGTGGGAAGCAGAAGCAGAGGTAGAAGCGGCTGTCTGGATAGAAAGCAGCCGATCGTCTATCGAAGACATATAACTGAGGATATGAGCCTGGGTGTCACGCTGCTGAGCTAACTCTTGCTGTAAGCCAACAAGTAGAGCGGCGTTGCCAGGATCAGAGGGCAGGAGCGTAGACAGGCGAGAATCCATAGCCTTCATAAAGGACATAATACGGGACTGATTCTCTTGCAAAAAGAGTAGCTCTTTTTGCACAGCAGATGCCCCAGCAGGGTCCATGGCCTTTGCTTACTGTAGGGATTCGGACAGAAATCCGAGAGTGGACTCTCTGGCTCGTAACTCTATACAGGGAGTGTTAGGAGCAGGACCTCGGGGGAATGGAGACACAACAGCTAGAGCCAAAGGGACGACCCAAGATAAAGAAGGAGACCACAGAGCTATTGGAATGGCAGGGAATAATAGGAAAACAGGACTTAACTGATAATGACAGGAACACGAGACGATGCAGGACACGGCAGGAACACAGGACTTGGCAGGAGACGTCAGGTACACGGAACTTGGCAGGACACAGCAGGAACACGGAACTTGGCAGGACACAGCAGGAACACGGAACTTGGCAGGACACAGCAGGAACACGGAACTTGGCAGGACACAGCAGGAACACGGAACTTGGCAGGACACAGCAGGAACACGGAACTTGGCAGGACACAGCAGGAACACGGAACTTGGCAGGACACAGCAGGAACACGGAACTTGGCAGGACACAGCAGGAACACGGAACTCGGCAGGACACAGCAGGAACACGGAACAACACTGAGACAAAGCGAGAACTAAGCTGGGAAAAGATACTGATACAGGGGAGCCTAGGGCATAGGGACACTGACGGCAGACAGTGCACCTACAAAGCAAAGGCGTCTTGCCTGGAAAGACGCCGGGAAGAAATAGCCGATGGGCGCCGCCATGTTGGGGCGGAGCCATCAGGTCGCGACCTCCCAGAAGGCTCAGCGACGGAGGAGACGCGACCGCGCATGCGCAGAGTGACCGGATGCCGAGAGCCGGCGAAGGAGGAGGCAGAGCGGCGAGGGACAGGATCGCGAGTGCGCCGAGGGATGGAAGAAGCCGGGTAAGTATGAGCAGCGGACGTGACAATATGTGGTCTGGACATGGTGTGGCGGTATTTGTTCTTTGTATGTGGTATTAGAGATCACTATGTGGTGGTAATATGGTGTCTGGTCATCGTACGGTGGTATTTGTCCCTTGTGTGTTATATTATTGGTAATTTACATTTTTTTAAAATACACCTAAATTGTATTGCATATTTTACCAAATGTTTAATAGGTTAGAGTAGAGTAGGGTCCGGCCAAAAGAATCTATCGTGTCGTGGAGGCGGCTTAAAAAATCTTTTGGCCAAAACAAAGGCTGCTGGTTATATGTGTGATCTGGTAATGGGAATTGTTAACGTGTAATTTATGAGAAGTGGAGTTTTTCCAAGAGAGCAGTGGGGCTGTGGACAGTTCGAGGGTGGAGCCTGGGCGGAGTCTCAAGGGGGCCCTGGAAATTTTGCCAGTATGTGGCCACAAAATTCCTAATGGCAGCCCTGCAAATACTGAACACGTGAAAGTGGCCTTATACACAGCCTCCACCTGCAGTGCCTCACTCTTCACTATACACAGTCTTATACTGCAGCAGCACCTCACTTCTCTCATTTTCCCATCATGTCTCTCATTTTCCCCCTCATATATGTAATTTCCCTCTCACATCTCTCATTTTCCCCTCACTCCTCTCATTTTCCCCTCACACCTCTCATTTTCCCCCCTCACTCCTCTCATTTCCCCCCTCACACCTGTCATTTCGACCTCACACCTGTCATTTTCCAATTAGTCCACTATTTCCCCTCACTCCTTTCATTTTCACTCACATTTCTTCAGTTTCGCCTCACACCTCTCATTTTCTCCTCACTCCACTTTTTTCCCCACACTCCTCTCATTTTTCCCTCACGCCTCTCTTCTTCACCTCACTCCTCTTCTCCCCTCACACATGCACAGCAATTTCCTGTTATGAGCTCAGCGGTGTAATCCATGAGGCTCCTCCCTATCCCTTGATGTCATGCCTCACAAAAGCAACTTCATTCTAGACAAGTTGAAGCTATTGGTGGCCTGTACCTGTTGCGCTTTGATACTCTGAAGGCGGTGGCACTGATTGTAGCTCGCACCGGCTGGAACATCACAGTCGGTGAGTTTGGCAAGGTGGCTTTTGAGGTGAATGTGTCTCCGGCTGTGTGCGCTAACAACGTGGGCCGTGTAGACAAGGCTTTGTGTGTGAAGTGAGTGTGGCTATATGGAACAGGTGGGGCTATGTGAGTGGGCAAGGATTGATACACACCCATACATACACTCAGCTTTATATATATATATAGATATACTAGAAAGACGCAGCAAGGCAGCACAACATTTTTGCAGAATTTTCTTTTTAAATCAGAGTCACTCAGAGATGGTGTGCTGACTTGTCACTAGTGACTGTCCTGAGTTTTTTCATTATTGTGCAATCCTTTTTGTGAAGGAGGGAATAATTGCTTTCATTAATAGAAAACAAAATTCTCCAAAAGCTACACTTTTACTGTAACTATGACTCTTTAACTTAAATAGTCTGCGTGATTCAAACAGTTTTTTTGCACATTTGCTTTAATGGTCAAACTTCACATCTGTTAGGGTTGGCGAAACGCACCGAGTATATTTATATATATATATGTATTAACTAGATTGTGGCCCGATTCTAATGCATCGGGTATTCTAGAATATGTATGTCCCCGTAGTATATGGACAATGATGATTCCAGAATTCGCGGCAGACTGTGCCCGTCGCTGATTGGTTGAGGCAACCTTTATGACATCATCATCGCCATGGCAACCATTATGACATCTACGTCGATACTGTGCTCGTTGCTGATTGGTCGAGGCCGGGCGGCCTCGACCAATCAAACGCGGGATGTCTACGTCCTTTATGACATCATCGTCGCTGTGCCCGTCGCTGATTGGTCGAGGCCTGGTGGCCTCGACCAATCAGAGATGCGGGATTTCTACGTCGATACTGTGCCTGTCGCTGATTGGTCGAGGCCTGGCGGCCTCGACCAATCAGCGACGCGGGATTTCCAGGACAGACAGACAGACAGACAGACAGACGGAAAAACCCTTAGACAATTATATATATAGATAGGTGCGTTCGCAACCCGGGTTCCACCGTGCAGGAGAGGAACCTGCTGCTGGCAAATAGCAGTGCTATATGGTGGTATAAGCAAACTCTGCTAACTCCACAAATTCGCTAGACACAAGATGCTGTGCCCTGTTAACCTCACAGAGGTACACAGCTACCAAACAGAGCAAAACTGTGGTCATGCAGTCAGAGAAACAGGCAAACAACTCCTCACCGGAGGTGCCGGTTGTTGTGAATTCTGTGGCTGAATTCACTCCTGTGGTCACAAGTGGTACTGCAGCTTCTGAGCTTCCTCCCTCAGGTGTTCTGGTGAGCTCGTTAACTGCTTCATTACTTAACTCCGCCTGATGCTGCTATCCTTGCTCCTTGTCAATGTTTCAGTGTTGGATCTGAGCTTCTCCTGATTGTTCCTGTGACCTGCTGCTCTGTATAGCTAAGTGCTTTTTGCTTTTTTGTTGCTTTTTTTCTGTCCAGCTTGTCTTTTGTTTTGCTGGAAGCTCTGAGACGCAAAGGGTGTACCGCCGTGCCGTTAGTTCGGCACGGTGGGTTTTTTTTGCCCCCTTTGCGTGGTTTTGCTTTAGGGTTTTTTGTAGACTGCAAAGTTCGCTTTACTGTCCTCGCTCTGTCCTAGAATATCGGGCCCCACTTTGCTGAATCTATTTCATCCCTACGTTTTGTCTTTTCATCTTACTCACAGTCATTATATGTGGGGGGCTGCCTTTTCCTTTGGGGAATTTCTCTGGGGCAAGTCAGGCCTATTTTTCTATCTTCAGGCTAGCTAGTTTCTTAGGCTGTGCCGAGTTGCCTAGGTAGTTGCTAGGCGCAATCCACAGCCGCTTTTAGTTGTGTTTAGGATAGGATCAGGTGTGCAGTCTACAGAGTTTCCACGTCTCAGAGCTCGTTCTTGTATTTTTGGGTATTTGTCAGATCACTGTGTGCGCTCTGATCGCTAAGCACACTTTGTTTCTGGATTGCCTTCATAACACCTGTCATCACTGTGTTTCTGGATTGCCTTCATAACACCTGTCATTAGCAAACATAACAGCCGGTATTCTAGCGGCTTATTTTAGCCAAGGCCCTGAATACACACATACAAACTCCTCACTGGAGGTGTCGGTATTCTAGGGGCTTATTTCAGCCAAACCACATCCAGACATAGCCACACTGGCGCTGAGCTCATAGACTGGTTTGATACTAGCGCATGGCCGTGCGGCCATGCAAACCTTTTATAGCTGCAGCAACTTCAGGACCTTCCTAGAGGGCCAATGGGAGTTGCTACAGTACCTGAGCAACTTCAGGACCTTCCTAAAGGACCAATGGTAGCTGCTGCAGTACCTGAGCATGTGACCCCTGGCCTCTAATGAGAGGTTTTACCTTTGGCATGATCAGAAGGGGAAAAGCAGGACTTAGTTCCAGAGATGTCTGCTCGCCGCTGACCAATACTGGCTACAATGGCTGAGCCTGGAAAGGCAGCCGTAACCCTTTGCAAAGTATCAGGCTGAACGAGACGCTGGGACCGACATCTCCGCTGAGCAAGACCCACTGCGGCTGAAGCAGAATGGGAGACCGCAGTAGACATAGCTCAAGATTCCCCCCGTGCAGCGGTGGGAACTCGACTCCTATCAACATCTGTAACAATATTCAGTGATGGTTTTTGGAATTGTATTGACAAAGCATTTTTTAAAACCTCACTTTTGGGAATAGGGTTGAAATTTGTTAAAAATATTAAAAAAAGTAAAAATCTTGAAATATTTAGACATTTAACTGTGCATGTCTGTTTTTGCACCATTATTTTACTAGTGCAAATTTACAACCATATATGTCACATCTATGCTGAGGCCAAATTTTGCTTCATCTATTGGTACCTACATTGCATGTAATTATTTTTGCAAAGATGGAATAATTTGCTGAAATGATTGTTAAAAAGTTAATAATATTATTGTACAAAATGAATTCTAAAAATAAAAGTGGAAATGGCAATAGACGGGATAGTGTAAAACAAACAGCCTCAAAAAAAAATTATCACCATTACTGGCACTAGTTGTCAGGGCATTAGTACTACCAAAATTGACTGTGCAAATCATGAGGTCTCATTTGACTAGGTGAGAAGCATCTGACCAAAGGAATAAAGAGAAACATTTTGCCTTGTGGAAATTGTCATGTCCTCCTCTAGAGATTTAAATATTCAACTAGCCTCTACAGACAGGAAAAAGTCTTTAACTTAAAAGGCACGAAAAATGGGGAAAATAAATATTTGATGCACTGCCAAGTTTGCAACTTTACCCACCTACAAAGAATGGAGAGGTCTGAAATTTTTGTCTTAGCTACATTTAAAATGCGAGAGACAGAATCTTAAATTTTTTTAAAAAAATCACATTCTCTGGTTTTTTATGTAATTAATTTGCATTTTATTTCATGAAATATATATTTGATACAATAGAAGCACAGAACTTGGTACAGAAACCATTGTTTGCAATTACAAAAGTCTGACGTTTCCTGCAGTTCTTGATCAAGTTTGCACACACTGCAGCAGAGATTTTGGCCTACTACTCCATACAGATCTTCTGCAGATCTTTCAAGTATCGGGGCTGTTGCTGGGCAACATTAAGCTTCATCTCCCTCCAAAGATTTTCAATTGGGTTCAGGTTTGGAGACCTGCTAGAATACTCCATGACCTTGAAATGCTTCTTAAGGAGCCTCTCGTTAGTTGAACTGGCTGTGTGTTCCAGCCACGAACCATCTTCAATGGTCAAACTGAGGGTAAAAGCTAGAAGGAGAATGTGGGCCAAATCTTGCAATATATGAACCCATCCATCCTTCCTTCAATACAATGTAGTCGTCCTCTTCCGATTGCAGAAAAGCAAGATGTTTTAACAACCATGCTTGACTGTTGTGATAGTGTTCTTGGGGTTGTTCTCTACCTGCTTCTTTCTCCAAACCCAGCGAGTGAAGTTGATACCAAAAATTTCTATTTTGGTCTCATCTGTACACATGACCTTCTCCCATGCCTTCTTTGGATCATATAGATGATCATTGGTGAACATCAAATGGGTTTGGACATGTGCTGGCGTGATCAGGGGGACCTTGTGTGCCCTGCAGGATTTTAATCTATGATAGTATAGTGTCTTACTAATGTATTGTTTGAGACTGTGGTCCTAGTTCTCATCAGCTTTGTTTACTTAAGTTAGCTTTTTGTATCATGATATATTTCTTGTGTGCTAGTCTAAAGAATTGCTACATCTGTTAAACATTTTTAGTTATCAACCAGATAAAAGGAAGACTTTTTTTTAATAATAGCGTACTTTAGTAAAAATATCTCTAGTTCAAGATGCACTTAAATTATTAATATGTACAATATACAAAATGTTACAGAGCCTTAAGAACTGTTGAGAAAATCTTTAATGTCATTGTCCACTGTGGACAACCCCTTATTAATCATCTCATTGTCCATCATAAAATGGAAATGATTGATATTTATCTCCCGAAGTGGTGCTGTTTCTGTGATTTTGGTACTGAAATTACTAAATCTCATTTAGAATCTTACTGGTCAATCTCACTGAATGTAGAAATGTGGCAAAAATGTAAGCCGTGTAAGGAGGAAGACCGGACTGTGGGTACTTGTATTGAACCGGGTCCGGAACTGTGGAGGCTGCGTCCCATGTTGCCCAGGAGAAGGAATAAAGAAACTGACAGGTCACATGACCTGGAAAAAGGGAGTGTGTTTAAGCAGGAAAGTGATTGTTTCCAGCCGGCAGTGCGAGCAGAAACAAGCATGTGGCACGCTCCGCAGGGTGACAGACAGTGCAGAGACGCACTGCAGCCGAGATCTCCTGAGTGCTCCAGCGGGATAGTGAGTGTGGAAAGCACCACGTGCCTGGCTAAGCATAAGACCACATGCGTGCAGAGAAGTGTGGGCCGGTTACAGGACATTGAAGGGTGGTTCCCTTTGCTGGCTAGCACGCATCACCCCACAGTCGGTACAGAGGCTTCTGCATCTTTTCCCGCTTTGATTGTGTGGGCTTATGGACTGGGGGCTCAGCTGGTAAAACCAGAAACCTCCCACTGCCACCAGAAGACTGATCATTAACCTTGAACCACATCGGAGAACCCTACACTGGCCCATGCCGGTACTACAACCCCATCAGACTGTATTTGAATGTGAACCAAAGAAGACCACAAGAAGTTCCATTTACATATCAGACTGTCATGTTAACCCTTTGTCTACTTCCCTCGTTACTATCCATTGGTAAATCTTATTAGCACCCTGCGAAGAGACAATTGCAACCCTTTTCCTTTGTTAGCCAATTAAATAACCTTGTTATGCAGCCTGTTCTGCAATCTCTGTGTTACTGCATTCCAGCACCTGCTTACGTTTGGCATAGTCAGCAGGATGCAGTCTACGAACGCAGAGGCAGCAGACCAATCCGTCATGAATGCCCCAAAGTGCAGCTTACTGCTGGGAGCCATGCTTGGCAATCTCCCTAAATTCACGGGGATTAATTTTGTGCTGTGGGACTGGACTGAGGGGGTCAAACACATGTTAAAGATGCATCCTGTGACCCCTGCTATACAGGCAGATATTGCTCTGATGGCCCTGGATGGTGAGGCTAGACATACTGCCATATTTTGCTCCCCTCATGAATGGGACACTTTGAGCAAGATGTTACAGATTTTAGAAGAGATGCATGGGAATCCAACCAATGTTGAAGAGTTGCGGATGCGATTGTTCCGCCGTGTTCAGAAGGAGAGGAGTCAGTGATGCAATACATTAATGTGCTACCAAGAGGTGCACGTGCCTATCGCCTGACGGGATGACATGGGGGTCATAGGAGTGGTGTGATATTGAGAGACCAGTTTGTGGGCCTCAGGGACACGTCACTTAAGCAAGCTCTGCGGGAGCGCCTGCCAAACCGCATTTGACCCTACTAGAAATTGGGGCAGAAATGCACGTAAGAGAGCAGGAGCAGGGGACAGCAGCCTTGGCAGGGATGGTCCAGAGTAGTGAGGTACCCGCCTCGTCCGCGGCTGAACCAGAGTGGGACCAAGAAATTCGGAAGTAAATACAGGAAATGTGGGAAGAGTGGTCCAGCCTCAGAAGAGCCCCCACTGAGCTTCGAGTATGCCTAGAGACAGGACTGACTCTGAGTCCATCTTGCCTGCTGAACATCGCCAGGGAATAGGACAACCCCATGCAGAATAGGATCCGACTTGTTCCAAGTGTGGAAATGCCAGACACTATGCCCAAGCGTGTGTGAGACATGGGCGGTCCATTCCTCGGAAGCCAGTAAGACTAGTGGGCTCCATGGCTGGGGGATGCAGCTTGGAGCCTGAGAAGCCAAGGAGGAGAGAAGGCAGTCCCGAAAGTTTAATTTCCCTGAGCCTTCTCGTATAGGCTAAAATGCATGGTCGAGCTGTCTGGTTGATACCAGTTCCCAAGTGGCACAATGCCAGAAATGTATTTTAGATGTCATTTTCCTGGGCCGAATGGGGCCCAGTGATCAAGTTAACAGCGGCCAATCAGTTGCCCATCCCGGTCGCAGGGGTGGTATGGATGCAAATTACAGTGTGCGGCAAAGATGTGAGCTGTAAAGGAGTTGTGTTGACTGCTGGAGACCCTGGCAATGGCCCTGGAGTGACCTTGGGGTTGAATTGTTGAAAGAACTCGGAACTCTCTTGATCAGCGAGTCACCAGATGCTTTCCTGGACTTATGGAGCCCATGAACTCCACAGAGGAAACTGTTTCAACAATTGATACTGGTTGCCCAGGTCCAAGAAACGTCAAGTGAAGGAAAAGTCTTACGAAAAGTGATAATACCTGCCGCTGCTAAACTCGTTCTACCTCCTGGTCAGAATGTGCTCACGCAGCCTGAATGACCTTGAACACCCCTCGAAGGGGTGGAAGTCCAGATTGAGCCAACCTTAATGGACCAAATACTCTCGGGACTCCTCATTGCTCAGACATTAGCCATCGTCAATGACAGTAACGTGTTGGTATGATGTGTCAACCTGGGCAAAGACAACTTTACTCTATCACCCAAGAGTGAAGTGGCACAGGTGCTGTGCATACCAGAAGAATTGATGCAGCAGAGGCCGTTCAGTTTGCTGTAAAACAAGGAAATCCATGGACTGTAGATGTTACAATTATGCCGGAGCCCCCGTCTGGAAGTATGAAGGAGAGGCGCCGAATTTTGGAGCAGATGCAGGCTGAATTGACAGGACTCTAACCGCAACAGGTGTAACAGGTGGAAGCTGTACTGGAATGTTACCAGGATGTCTTCTCCCATCATGAAAATGACTTCAGGTGCACTACAGCTATAACCCAGGAAATACCCTCAGGAAGCGCCACACTGATCGAGGAGAGATACCGGAAGATACCAACTCAGATGTACAAGTAGTGTGAAAGAAATGTTGGCACTCATGCTGCAGAGTGGAGTCATACGGGAGAGCCAAAGCCCGTCGGCAGCTCCCATTGTCCTAGTTCAGAAGAAAAATGGGACCCTGCATTTTTGTGTCAACTATAGGCGACTGAATGCCTGTATGGTGCGGGACTCTTACCCCTTACCCAGAATTGAAAGTCATTCTCTGCCTTGGGAAAGGCAAAGTATTTCTTGTCTCTGGATCTGGCCAGCGGATTCTGGCAGGTGCCCATGACTAAACATGACCGACCGAAGACAGCGTTCATACTGCCCATGGGATTGTTTGAATTTAATCGGATGCCCTTTGGCCTGACTAATGCTTCTGGGACGTTTCAGCGATTGATGGAAAGGTGTTTGGGGATCTGAACTTTGAAGCAACACTTATCTACCTGGATGATATCATTGTCTATGCAGCCACCTTTGAAGAGCACCTCCGGCGGTTGGTGCAAGTGTTGAGTCGACTTCAGAAGCACGGCCTGAAAGTGAAGCCCCAAAAATGTCACCTCTTCCTTCAGCAAATTGAAAATCTGGGATATGTCACCTTTGCTGAAGGGGTGAGACCTGCACATGAGAAAATAGCGGCAGTCCAGGTCTGGCCCACCTCAAAGACAGTAAAGGATGTCCAGGCCTTCCTGGGGCTTACAGAGCACTACCGAAGGTTTGTGAAGACTTTCGCTCTCATCGCTAATCTGCTGCTGGAACTGTTGAAAAGGGTGCCATCTGGTGCCAATAACTGGACCACTCAGTGGGGAGATAGCCAAGAGATAGCCTTCCGAGCCTTGAACATGGCCTTGACTGAGGCTCCAATACTCGCCTACGAAGACTTTTCTCAGCCCTTCATTCTACACACTGATGGAAGTGTACATGGTCTGGGGGCTGTGCTATCGCAAATACAGGAAGGGAAATAATGAATGATTGTCTACGCGAGTCGGTCCCTCCATGACTCGCAACAGAACCTGGAGAGCTACAGTTCCTTCAAGTTTAAATTGCTGGCATTAGTGTGGGTGATGACCGAAAAGTTTGATGAATACCTGTCCGGATCCGAAGTCTTGGTGCGCACTGATAACAATCCCCTGGCCCACCTGGAAAATGTAAAACTGGGGACCTTGGAACAATGAAGGGTGGCCTGCATGGTGAAGTAATGATACAAGTTCGCATATCAGCTAGAGCTGAAAACACGCATGCTGATGATCTGTTAAAAGTGACCCATGAGGGACATGGACATGACCGAGATGAAGAGTTGGAGGCAGAAGAGACTCCTGGTTTTCGGGACCTCGCCAGGTCATTGGCTGGGATGCAGGGACAGATTGGAGACGCATCTGGGGAAAAGAGTTGGGGGTCACCTGGCAAGTGGTGCTCCCAGAGAAATTAATCCAAGGTGTGGCTATGGAGGCCCATGAGAGAAGGTCCCGCTTTGGGCCAGAGAAGACGTTCCAGTCATGGGAGAAGCTGGTATTTCAACCCAATTGAAGAATGCAGTAGAGGAGGCCTGCCAGCGATATCGGATCTGTGAACTAGCCAAATCGCCAGAGCAAAAGACTCCAACGCAGACCATTGTGACTTCTGCCCCCTTAGAGTTGTTGATGATCGATTACTTGACCATGGGCCCAGCTCATCTCGGGTATGAACATTGTCTGGTGATGACTGACCACTTTACCAAGTGGTGACTCAAAATCGGGATCAGACTGCTGAGTCTGTAGAGATTTCATCCGAGTGTATGGTTGCCCGAAGAGGATCCATTCGGACCAAGGCACTTGTTTCCAAGGTCGAGTGATGGAGGAGTTACATAATTTGTATAAGATTGAGAAGTCAAGAACAACGCCCTACCATCCTCAGGGGAATGGAGCCTGTGAACGCTTCAACTGGAAGCTAATTCAGATGTTGAGAACATTAGTAGAAGATCAAAAAGTACGATAGCCTGAGTTCATGGCTGAATTGGTCTGGGTGTACAACAACCGAGTGCACAGTTCAACAGGATACACTCCATATACCATGCTGTTCGGGCAAGAAGGATGGGAGATTACAGAGCTGGAATTGGATCCAGAATAAGACTACCCATGAACCGGGTTGCCTTCCTGGGTCCAAGAACATCGACATCGGCTGCAGACTCTTCCCTGGCTGGTGCAGACTAATTTCAGGGAACTCGAACATCATGAGGTGACGTCCATTCAGGGGACAGCTCTCAAGGCCGGAGATCAGTGTTGATACGAGACAAGGAGCCTCGGGGCAAGTTAGAACATCGATGGGAAAAAAACTCTGTATCGGGTGAAACACCGAGTTGGATCTGATGGGCCAGTATATGAAACAAGAACAAGATACACGGCACTCTATAGATTTGTGAGTAGAGGTGCTCAAGTAGGGTTTCCAGCCCCTTAAATCAACTGTATCAAAAAGCTTGGCACTCAATAATGCTTGTAGAAAATAAAGTCATTTATTTTACATCTGGACAAACAGATCAGCTGTAGCTCGTATCTTGCTAAACGTTTTCGGTCCTTTGTGGACTTTCCTCAGAGCAGGTTTATCTGGAGCGTAGGATCTGGACATTTAATCAGATGCATGAGTATGCTGACAATATATGTAGAGGCAAATTTCAGAGGCAGTAATGGAGACCGTGACAGTGAGCAGAGTAAGCTGCTTGGGCATACGATGTGCCCACACTGTGCATGTTATGTTGCCTGGAGCGCTGGTGGCGTGCTGAGATGCTGACTAACCTGACGTTACCACTCAACCTGAACTATGCCTTAATGAGCGGATGACCGCAGAAATACCTCCCACTCGTTATGAACAAGACCAGTTTATTTGGCAATGGTGGATTGTTCGAGAAATGAAAGAGTGTCAAGGTCTACTGAAAGAACTCTCACCCGTGGAACGGCAAGCTAAAGGAGAGGGGGAGTGTAAGGAAGAAGAACGGACTGTGGGTACCTGTATTGAGCTGGGTCCAGAACTGTTGAGACTGCATCCCATGTTGCCCTGGGGGAAGGAATAGAGAAACGGAAGAGGGGGTGTGTTTAAACTGGAAACAGAGCAATAAGCACATGAAGTGACAGTTAGTTTACAGCTGGCAGCTTGAGCAGAAGCAGGTGTGTGGTGCACTCCACAGGGTGACAGACAGCGCAGAGATGTACTGCGGCCGAGATCTCCTGAGCGCTCCAGCAGGACAGTGAGTGTGGAGAGCACAGCGTGCCCGGCTAAGCATGAGACCGTGCGCATGCAGAGAAATGTGGGCCGGTTACAAGGCATTGAAGTTTGGTTCCCTTTGCTGGCTAGCACGCATCACCCCATGGTCGGTACAGAGGCTTCTGCAAATTTTCCCGCTTTGATTGCTCGGGCTTATGGATTGGGGGCTCAGCGGATAAAACCAAAGACCTCCAGTAGATGGATCGTTAACCTTGAACCGCATCGGAGGACCCTACACCTGCCGTTGTCGGTACTACAGCCCCCATCAGACTGTATTTGAATGAGGACCAGAGAAGACCACGATAAGTGCCATTCACATATCAGTCTGTCGCGATAACCCTTTGCTTCCCTCATTGCTATCCATTGATTAATGTTATTAGCTCCCTGCGAGGAGACCATTGCTACCCTTTTCCTTTGTTAGCCAATTAAGTAACCTTGTTATACAGCCTGGTTCTGAAGTCTCTGTGTTACTGCATTCCCACATCTGCTTACAGCCTTTGCATGTGCAAAGCTGGTAGAGACATACCCCAAGTGACTTGCAGCAGTAATTCCAGTGAAATTTGGTCCTACAAAAGTATTGACTGAATACAAACTCACGTCACATTATTCAGATTTATATTTTTGGAGTATTTAGAAAATCATGTGTGATTTCCTTTACACTTCACAAATGCCTGCTATTTAGTGTTGTAGATCACATATATGGGTGTAACACACAAAAGAAAATGTGTGAAAAGTTTATGGGGTATGACTACTTTTTCAAAGCAGTTTATATGCAGAACAATCTAATAGCAAATTTATTCAGATGTAAAATCTTGCTTTTAATTCTCTATTTCTACAATTTACATATTTTTTAATTACGGGCTTTGGGACCAAAGAAATTGCCAAAAATTGGCAAATTGTATCATATATCTGCACCAAGGCTGCCAATATTCCAACAAGCATTGGTATCATCCAACTGAAGCTCCCCAACTGCTGAATAGTTCCAGAAGTTTCAGAAATACCATATTGAACGTTATCTTAATTAACTCATCGACAAATAATTAAATATGTTGCGTATTTTAACTGGTTTATTACATTTTTTTCGCATTTATTTAAACTACTTTTGAAAAGCTTTATATTTTTCCCTAAAATGTGTAGACAATGTTTGCAATCAAAGAGTGCATAATTTTCTGTCACTGTTTCATTTTTTATTCTTCCAATTTATCCATGTGTAAAATGAATGGCAAGCACTATAATTACATTCAGGAGTTCTGCTTCACTCCGCAGGTAGACAAAGGCGAATATAATCTAGTTTTAAATCGGCATGTATAAATTAAAAGGCGAACTGTATAAAATTATTAGGATAACCTGTATTTATGTTGTACCAATATGACTTTCTTTTATTAGTTTGACATCTTAAGATTGCACAGGCTTCAGCTTTTTGAAAGACAATCTTATGAAAGATAAGTTATTATTACATTTAACAATGTATTTGTAAATTGTCTTTTAATTTAGCTCAACACTTTGTAGACTTTGTGTTAAAAAAACATATTTATCTTATTAAAGGGCACATTTATCCACAACATGGATATTTCAGGCTAAATTAAAAAAATTAGCAAGAGGTTTCATTCACAGAACAGCTCATGGCGGAAACAGAGTGAAGTAAGGCCGGTTTCACATTTGCAGTTGTGACCGCAGCGTTTCTGCCGCAAATATCCGGATGCGTTGTGTATTCCTATATTTAACATTAGGGACGCATACATCTGCGATCGATTGCTTTTTGCCGCATTTGATGACGCATGCATCGTTTCATCATCTGCGGTTTGGCGCGGTAAATGCTACATGTAGTAATTTTAGAGGTGTCAATTTGCCGCCTAGAAACGTATGTATTCGATTGCGGAAGGAGTGCGCAAAAAAAACGTATTGCTGTCTATGTGAACGCATGCGTTTACAAGCACATGCGTTTGCTTACGTTCATGAACGCATGCGTTGCACCAGAGAAAAACATGTCTAGACACTGATAAGCCACCCCCCCACATACAAGGAGATAAAGGGAGGGAGTGGACATTTGCAGGTCACTACTCAGCAGACAGCCAAGCAGAGCAGACAGACCACAGCACCTTGGAGCAAACAAGACTCTGAACAATGTGAGTATATCCTAACCAATGCCTTTATTTTCTATTTTCTGTCTCTACATGACCTAATTTCTGCCATTTCCTTCTTTCTACATGCATCAGAATGTCTTCTTCTTCTTCTGATGAGGAGCAACGTCCTGGGGCTTCTGAAGTAGAACATGTCAGTGAAGTGAGTACTCACCTCCTCAGATTGGTAAGTATTCACTGTCACATCAACACGTATGACAAATTTAGTTTTTTGTGTTTTTAGAGCACTTCTTCCACTGCGGCAGAGGCTGAGCAGAAGGAGCGGGGCCACAGTCGGGTGGCACGGCGGCAGCGTGTACGTATACGTGACTGACTGTTTATTGTATCCTCACTTTACAATTCTTGAATCTTCCTTTCTTTACTTTTCTTTCCCTTTTGCTTCTGCACTCCTTTCTTTTACTTTCAATATTCGTGCCATTTCTCTGCTTCTGTTTTATTGCTTCCTTCTGTTAATGTCTCCAACATTAATGTCATTTTTTTTTAGGTTCCAGAACGGGATGAGGACCTCATAGACAATGACCACCTCATCTCCCTGGTCCATGAGCGAGTTTCATTGTGGGACACCCAGGTTCCCGACCACTCGGTCAACGTGACGATCCGGCGGCTATGGAATGAGGTGGCCAAAGCATTGTGGGATGGCTGGGACAACACCCCGACTCGGGTCCGAAATGCATTTTGTAAGTATTGCAATGAAGTGTGAAGCAGCAGAGACCTTGGTCGTGCTCACACAACTGTGTTTGATGAGAGAAACTCTCAGGAGTTTCTCTCCTCACACACAGTTGTGTGAGCACAACCAAAAGTACATTGTCTAACCATTATGTTTTGTTTTTTAAACAGTGCTCAAAGTCAAAACACGTTGACGTTCAATGAAGGACCACTTCAACAAGGACCTGCGTCAAGAGAGCTAGCTTCCTAGTGGTTCAGGAGCAAGGATCCGAAAATACAAATATCACCGCATCCTTGCATTTTTAAGACCGGTCCTTACCCAGAGAACGTAAGTATATATTTGGTGAAAAACAAAAAAATGTTTTGTATTGCTTTAGGTTGCCGTCACACTAGCATTTTTTGGTCACTATTTTACATCAGTATTTGGAATCCAAACCCAGGAGTGGATGATTAATGCGGAAGTGGTGCATATGTTTTTATTATAGTTTTCCTCACATTGTTCCACACCTGTTTTTGGCTTACCAATACTGATGTAAAATAGTGAGCAAATACTGACAGTGTGCCGGCAGCCTACACAACAGATCTATAGTCATCAAGTCAGGTGTCAGAAAATGAATGATGCACAAATAAATACCTCATGAATTCATTATTTCTGACACTTGTCCTGGTGAGTATAGAAATGCCTTCCTTGTATGACCTCCATCATTCCTTCCATTTTACATTAGTATTTGGAATCCAAACCCAGGAGTGGGTGATTAATGCAGAAGTGGTGCATCTGTTTCGATTATACTTTTCCTCGTACTCTTGTACTCCTGGTTTTGGCTTACAAAGTCTGATGTAAAACTATGACCAAATACTGCTAGTGTGACCTCAGCCTTAATCTGTATGCTTATATTCCACAGGAGTTTGCGTTTTGTAAATGTTTTGTAAATGTTTGGTATTAATTTTTTTCTCCTCTTTTCACAGCACATGGAGCACCACTGTTGGCCCAGGTTCTGGAGCGGTCCTTCATCAGACAGCCACGGACCCGTCCCAGCCATCCTCCAGTGCTGCAGCAAGTGGGCCTGCCACACTAACTGGAGACCAGGAAGCTGGTCCATCAGGTGATCCCCTTCCCCAGTCCTCTGCCTCGGCCCATTTTTTTAGGGGCTCCTCCCGGCAGCGGCAGAGGGCCGCGGACAGGTCACTCATGCCCAAGTTTTTGCACTTGAGCTTGGTTTTCCACGAGGGACTCAAGGCGATGGGTGACCAACTGGATACTGCCCTTAGCCTTATGAGTACACGTATCCAGGAGGTTACCACAGCCCTTGCCCAAGTGAAATCCGACCTCCAGAGGCCAGCAAATCATTTTTTTTAATCAAATTGAACAGGGCATGTCAGAACACCTTACTCCCGATCTCCAGATTAGTGTTGTGCAGGCCTGCAATGCAGCTTACGTGCAGGCTATGCAGCAGAGTCGGTATTTTCAGCAGACAGTGGGGGCATTTCCACCTGTTCCCACACTGTCACGCTGTACCTCAATGCCGACCTCTGCTGCATACCACTGCACAGGCACCTCCATTCCAAGCACTGCCGGACACCACTATAGCACCACCACCATGCCGAGTGCTGTAGGACAGCCCACCGCCATCACTGTGACAACTGTTGCTCCTGCTTGGACCTCCTCCAGTGCCACCACCATGCGGCAGCCACAGGACCTTGGCATGGCCTTCAGTACCGCCACCACAAGAATGCCACTGCCAGACCCTGGCCTGGCGTTCCCCGCCACCACAACAGCAATGCCGCTGCCGGACCCTGGCCTGGCATTCCCCGCTACCACAACAGCAATGCTGCTGCCGGACCCTGGCCTGGCATTCCCCGCCACCACAACAGCAATGCCACTGCCGGAGCCTGGCCTGGCGTTCCCGCCACCACAACAGCAATGCCGCTGCCAGAACCTGGCCTGGTATTCCCTGCCACCACAACAGCAATGCCGCTGCCAGAACCTGGCCTGGCGTTCCCCGCCAACACAACAGCAATGCCGCTGCAGAGGCACACAGACCATGACAGGTCGGCCACCACGGCCAGGCCAATACCAATGAGCCCAATGAGGCTCCAAGGACAGCAGCACCAATCCAAGAAAGGGAAAGGCAAAAAAAAACAAAAGATGATAGCTATCCCTCCCCCCTCACCTCCCAATTTGTCTGTAATGTCTGGTTTGTCTCACCCTTCCAGTGTGTCTCTGCCCTCTCATGTGTCTAGCCCCATCCCCGAATTTCCAGACCCCAATTTTATTGCACCTTCTCCAGCCACCCCAGCATCGTCCACAGTTAGCCAGCCCTCATAGCTCCACACCCCCCATTTACATCAATCAACCCCAAGCAGGCGCAGTTAAATTTTTTTTTGGGTTTGTTTTGTTAAAATAAATAATAATGTTTTTTGCCCCAATAAGGTTTGGTTAATTGTGTATTTCGCCGCAGGCAACACACACCGCACACTAAATAAAAAAATGCTCCAAACACTTTTTCGGGGGGCCACCTCCTAGCTCCAGTACTTAGTTAGTACAACACTGAAGCTTTGTGTGTGTTTGGTATAGAGATATGAGGTGGCCCAAAAAAATAATACTTGTATTTTCTCCAAAAAGTCTTCTGTTTACTCTGTGTTTTTTTGGTCGCAGACTGAAGATAAAATGGTGGTAATACACAGCTAAATACACAGCAGAACTATAGTGAACAGGTCATGTGTTCAAAAAATTATTACTTATGACACCTCACCTGGTGAGTTGAGAAATGCCGTAAAGTACCTCCATTTTATCTTCTGTGTACATAAAATCTATTTCACAGAAAGTGAAGGGACGATGGAGGTCATACAAGGCATATCTATACTCACCAGGACATGTGTCAGAAATAATGAATTCATGAGGCATTTATTTGTGCATCATGAATTCATTATTTCTGACACCTGACTTGATGACTATAGATCTGTTGTGTAGGCTGCCGTCACACTGTCAGTATTTGCTCACTATTTTACATCAGTATTGGTAAGCCAAAAACAGGAGTGGAACAATGCGAGGAAAAGTACAGGTCCTTCTCAAAAAATTAGCATATAGTGTTAAATTTCATTATTTACCATAATGTAATGATTACAATTAAACTTTCATATATTATAGATTCATTATCCACCAACTGAAATTTGTCAGGTCTTTTATTGTTTTAATACTGATGATTTTGGCATACAACTCCTGATAACCCAAAAAACCTGTCTCAATAAATTAGCATATCAAGAAAAGGTTCTCTAAACGACCTATTACCCTAATCTTCTGAATCAACTAATTAACTCTAAACACATGCAAAATATACCTGAGGCTTTTATAAACTCCCTGCCTGGTTCATTACTCAAAACCCCCATCATGGGTAAGACTAGCGACCTGACAGATGTCAAGAAGGCCATCATTGACACCCTCAAGCAAGAGGGTAAGACCCAGAAAGAAATTTCTCAACAAATAGGCTGTTCCCAGAGTGCTGTATCAAGGCACCTCAATGGTAAGTCTGTTGGAAGGAAACAATGTGGCAGAAAACGCTGTACAACGAGAAGAGGAGACCGGACCCTGAGGAAGATTGTGGAGAAGGACCGATTCCAGACCTTGGGGAACCTGAGGAAGCAGTGGACTGAGTCTGGTGTGGAAACATCCAGAGCCACCGTGCACAGGCGTGTGCAGGAAATGGGCTACAGGTGCCGCATTCCCCAGGTAAAGCCACTTTTGAACCATAAACAGCGGCAGAAGCGCCTGACCTGGGCTACAGAGAAGCAGCACTGGACTGTTGCTAAGTGGTCCCAAGTATTTTTTTCTGATGAAAGCAAATTTTGCATGTCATTCGGAAATCAAGGTGCCAGAGTCTGGAGGAAGACTGGGGAGAAGGAAATGCCAAAATGCCTGAAGTCCAGTGTCAAGTACCCACAGTCAGTGATGGTGTGGGGTGCCATGTCAGCTGCTGGTGTTGGTCCACTGTGTTTCATCAAGGGCAGGGTCAATGCTTTATGGTGATGAAGATTTCATTTTTTCAGCACGACCTGGCACCTGCTCACAGTGCCAAAACCACTGGTAAATGGTTTACTGACCATGGTATTACTGTGCTCAATTGGCCTGCCAACTCTCCTGACCTGAACCCCATAGAGAATCTGTGGGATATTGTGAAGAGAAAGTTGAGAGACGCAAGACCCAACACTCTGGATGAGCTTAAGGCCGCTATTGAAGCATCCTGGGCCTCCATAACATCTCAGCGGTGTCACAGGCTGATTGCCTCCATGCCACGCCGCATTGAAGCAGTCATTTCTGCCAAAGGATTCCCGACCAAGTATTGAGTGCATAACTGAACATTATTATTTGATGGTTTTTTTGTTTGTTATTAAAAAACACTTTTATTTGATTGGATGGGTGAAATATGCTAATTTATTGAGACAGGTTTTTTGGGTTATCAGGAGTTGTATGCCAAAATCATCAGTATTAAAACAATAAAAGACCTGACAAATTTCAGTTGGTGGATAATGAATCTATAATATATGAAAGTTTAATTGTAATCATTACATTATGGTAAATAATGAAATTTAACACTATATGCTAATTTTTTGAGAAGGACCTGTATAATAAAAAAAAGCACCACTTCTGCATTTATCACCCATTCCTGGTTTTGGTTTACAAATACTGATGTTAAGTACTGAACAAATACTGCTAATGTGACGGCACCAAACAGCCTTCGTCTCTTCAGTCTGCGTCAAATAGCTACTGGTGAACCAAGTCAGGATGCAATGACGTCAACAACCTAAGCCCAAAAAACAATTTTTTTTTTATTGGAAATACACAGGAGACATGGTCAAGATAATAAAACATGTTTTTTATTAACAACAAACATTATTGACATTTAAAACATTACAGACCCGAAGCCAACAGGACATTTTACACAATATTGTCCTGCCATGCCACACGTCCAATCTCAGAATCAAAAAAATTGGTCCCGCATGTGGCCAACTTCAACAGTTGACCGCAGCAGGTGATGACAGTAATCAGGCAAAGAGTTTGCAACTTGTTCATCAAGTTTAATGGTGGGTCGCTCCTTAGCCAGAATGTAATTGTGGAGAACCACACAGGCTTTTACCACCTCATCCACTGTCTCCACTTTTAGATTTATGGCTGTTGCAAGAATGCGCCATTTTGAGACTAGAATCCCAAAGGTACACTCTACAGTTCTTCGTGCCCTGGTCAGTCTGTAGTTAAAGATCCTTTTAGTGTGGTTCAAGTCACGACTGGAATATGGCTTCAGTAGATTTTCGCACATCGGAAAGGCCTCATCCCCAACCATTACAAATGGCATTGGTGGGCCTTGAGTGTTGGAGAGAAGTCGTGGCTGTGGAAAATTAAAATTTTTGCCATAAACACGTTGGCCCATTTCCGAGTTTTTGAAAGTCTGTGAATCGTTGCCATGGCCAAAAGCACCAATGTCCATGGCAATGAAGCGAATGTCCGCATCGGCTATTGCCATGAGAACTAATGAAAAATATTTTTTATAGTTGAAGAACTGTGATCCCGTTCTGGCTGGTTTGATAATCCGGATGTGCTTCCCATGCACCGCACCCAAACAGTTTGGGAAATCACACACAGTACAGAATTTATCAGCAATTTCCATCCACATGTCCTCGGTGGGTATGGGTATAAATTCTTCACGGAGAACGTCCCACAAGGCCTGGCAGATGTCAAAAAACTATTCTGGACAGGGTGGAAATTCCAAGCTGGTACTGGAAGTGGAGGCATGACAAGCTCTCTCCGGTTGCCAGAAATCTGTAATAAAATAAAGAAAAAATAATTAAAAAAAAATTCAAAGAATACCTGTCAGACCAACAATAATTATGACTGGCATTTGTTTAGAATTATTACGTACCTTAAGGTAACCAGGAGACGTTCCTCTGCTGGAATCGCTCTACGGAGCTGGGTGTCCTGTCTCCTGATGACTCCTTGAACACAAGCAAGCAAATCCAAAAAAGAGGCTTGCGACATCCTGGTATATTCTGGGAATTTTTCCGGGTTGTCATTAAGCTCCCCATACGGTGTATGATATGCACCACGGCTCTCCCGCAGTTCTATAATGGAGTGCTGCCAAAAACGCCTACGCCGTGTCCTTCTCTGTCTTTCACGGTTTCGGTGTTGCTCCCAAGCAAATGCACAGGCAATATAAAGCTTGATGCTTACATTCAGGTTGAAGTAAAAGCTATCCATTGGAAGATCCATCATGACACAGGATACAGTAGCACACTGTTAAGATTTCAGCAGTCCGAGGGTCTATATATAGAGATCCCATAATACACGCCCTCTGTAGTCCCATTGGCGGTGTCTGGTTATCTCGTTTTTTCTCCTGTAAAATTTTCCAACATGTGCACTAAAATGCAAACACATGAAAAAATGCATTAAAAAGCATGGAAATGCAGCGTTTTTAAACCGCATGCGTTCACGCATGCGACTAAATACCACTGCATTTGTACGCGCTTCTATGCGTTTTTTCCGGGACTTGCGTTTGCGGATTATACGCTGCGGATTCTAACGCAAATGTGAAAGTAGCCTAAGACATTAGTAACTGGTGTAGAACCATAGAGATGGAGACAACTAACAGACTCAAGTCCAGAGTCTGTGGATAACCAAGTTACCGTCTAGGAGGTCAAATATAGAGCATATTAAGACAGGAAAAAGCTGTTTAATCCTGAATAAATCAGCTATGCAAAAAGGAAATAAAGCTGAATTAGAAATAGAGGTCAAAAACAGCAAAAGCATGGAAACAATTATACAGCAGAACTGAGCAGACTGGCTGGGAATCCAGCATTGAGATAGATAACTAGAACGATCTGTTTTAACTCTTACTACTCTGACCCTCTTCACTATGCTGTATGCCCTGACACTTAATTGTGCGGGCACACTCTTGTTTTCTGCAAGATGGATTTCAGCTGTTTTCAATGACGGAATGATGAGTTCAGTAGGTACAGGAGCAGCTTTATGCTTTGGTCGATATCGATTGCAGCATATAGAAGGCAGGAAGATGGAGGGGGCCCCCTCTGCACTCTGATCGCAGCCCCTGCAACATCCAGGTCACCAGAGCTAGCAAACTTGTTACACCATGCTTAAAGCATTGTGTGTCAAGCATGTATGTCAGTGCAGCACTCTCAGTTTACAAAGCATAGCAGTGCTTGTGTATTGCTATTCTTTAAAAGAGATAAAAGCTGTCAAAGAGAAAGTTCCATAGAAGGACTAAGTGAAAAAATAAAAAAATAAAAATTGTAAAAATGTAAAAAGAAATAAAAATAATAATTTAAAAAGTATATGAATAAAGCAAAAAAGTACACATATTTGGTATCGCCGCATTCAGAAACACTCGACCTATAAAAACTTTTCCACTAGTTAAACCCTTCAGTGATCAAAGTGTAAAAATAAATAAAAAACAAGGCAAAAAATCATTCTCTATCATCATACTGCCAAACAGAAAGTGGAATAAAATGCGATCATAAAGACAAATGTAAAAAAATGATATTGCTGAAAATGTCATCTTGTCCCACAAAAATCAAGCCACCATAAATCTCCATCAGTCGAAAAAAAAATTTCTTATAGCTCTTGGAACAAAGCACTGCAAAAATAAACATTTTTTCGACAAAATAGTTTTTATTGATGGAGGTCTGGTTTCTGTTCGGACTCTATTTCGCCCCGCCCCAGATCCAGCATGAAAAAATTTTGGGCATCAGTTCAGATGCTTTCCTCTTTTGGGTTCTGTGATTCTTCAGAGCAGACCTCTAATGCCCATGAAATAGAATGTGTTAACATCTCTGCAGAATGGCCCATCTGTGGTTCCCAACAGTCAATTGAGCGTTTGGAAATTTTTGACGTCGGGAGATACAAGAGTGATTGGAGTGCAACCTCTTATTATGGTGTTTGATGTTAAAGTGGAGGAAGAGGAAGAGGAGCCAATTGATGCAGTGCTTGCCATCCACATGCTCTTTCTGAGTCTCATCTACAAGGCGTACTGCTGTGCGGCTACAAAAGAAAGGGAGTCGAGTAGCCCGGCCAGTAACTGATGTTGTCAGTGGTCTTTGGATGGGATGAGAAGGTGTTTGTTCAGTTGTGCTTTCATTAACATTAACACCTAACCCACAAACACGTATAACACCAAGCTTATTCACCCTTCCACCATGACCTCTCCTTTTCCCTCTCATGTTGTATGTAGCTTCCCCTCTTGCAACCTGCTGCTTCACAACATTAGGCCCACAGCAGTCATTCACCTGTCACTAAATGTTATACTTAACAATTTTTAAGTGGAGATATGACTTTCTGATTTGTCACAGAAGCAGTCTTTATCACAAACGATTTTGTTTAGCTAATTGGGCCCTTTGGCTGCACCCCAACATTAGATCTAACAATTTTTAAGTGGAAATCTGGCCTGATTTGTCACTGAAACACAGTCTTGTCACAAACAATTTTTATTAGCTATTTGTTCCTCCTCGCTGCACCCCAATATTAGGCCTAACAATTTTTAAGTAGATATCTGGCCTTCTGATTGGACTCTGAAACCCAATTTTATCACAGACGCTTTGGAGTAGCAAATGAGACCTTCTGACACTACCACATAGTTTATGCACATTCTGGAAGATGATTTTCAAACAGGACAGGATTCTATCTAGCTAATTGTCAAGTTCACTTGCTGCACTCTCAGGACTGGCTTCTCTGCACTGTGACACTGAGAAAATGGCACCAGCAAAATAAGATGACTGCTTTTCATATGGCCAGGGACATGTGACCTGATTGGCTGCCGGAATCAACACACATAAAGTAAACTTTACAAAATAAAAAGTAAAAGAATGTGCCACTGCTCTAACCTCTCCACACCCCTTCCCCTCATCAAACACGTCCCCCCGTCAAACCTACTCATCATACAGCTCCACTATCCTAATCAAAGTAATACAAAGCATTAGTGGAAACGCGATAATTTACCGAACTGTGACCGAATTTTGCTGACTTTGATTAACAATGCCAGGGAAACCGAACACGAATTTGAATGTGCTATTCGTACTTCATGGGTAAACATTTTTAGTAATGTGGGAACTTGGGTTCCAACGATATAGCGTGCACTTTTGATTATGGTTGGTTAAATATCTTGTGAAAGCAATAACCTTCATAAGTTGCATGCTTAGTGAAAGTAAGTCCACTGTGAGCATTCTAAGTGTCACATGTTCTGTCAGTATATACAGAACTTTTCTGAAAGGCCTTAGAGGCTGCACCAGCATTAAGCAAGAGGCATCTCAAACCAAACAACACCATGAAGGCCAATGAGATCTCAAAGCAAGTCAGGGACAAAGTTTCTGAGAAGTACAAGTTAGGGTTGGGTTATGAAAAAGATCCCAATCTCTGATGATTGCCAGTAGAACCATAAAATCTATTGTCATCAAATTGAAAGAACATGGTAACCCAGAAATCCTGCCAAGAGAGGGCTGCCGAGAGCAACTCTTAGCCCCAACATGGAGGGCATTACTCAGAGAGGCAGCACAGAGACCAAAGGTAACCCTGAAAAAGCTGCAGAGTTTTCAAGCGGAGACTGGAGTATCTGTCCATAAGACCACAATGTGCAATAAACTCCCTAGAGGTGGCCTTTATGGAAGAGTGGGTAGAAAGAAAGCTTTTACTTACACGCAAACATTGTAAGGCTCATTTTAAGTTTGCCAAAAGACATGTGACTCCCCAAATAAATGAAGGAAGGTGGTCAAATTAGAGACAAATTAGACTTTTTGGACACCAAAGTAAACAAAATATCTGGCGCCAAACCAACCCAGTTTATCACCCCAAGAGCACCATTCACACAGTGGAACATGGTGGTGACCAAATCATGCTATGCAGATGTTTTTTAGTAGCAAGGACAGGAAAAGATGGATGGTGCGAAAAAACTGGGATATTCTTGAGCAAAACTTATTTAATTCTGCAAGTGATTTGAGACTGGGACAGAGGTTCACCTTCCAATAAGACAATGACCAAAAGCATACTGCTAAAGCAACCTTCGAGTGGTTTAACCAGGGCCGCCATCAGGGCACTACAGCCGTGACTGGCGTATGGGGCCCGGTGAGCAGAGGGGGCCCGCATCGGGCCTCCTCTTACCTGCTCACCGGGCCCCTACCGGCAGCCGCAGGCTGAACTGGGCCCTTAGCGGCGGCCAGTTTCAAGTTATGTGGTAATAAGTCTGGAATGCTTCAACGGATTCCACTGATTCTGAGGTTGTTTTTAAGACAAATAGTACATCATCATAGTGGTAGTGGTTCTATATAACTTGCAATTATTTGTGAAAAAAATTTGAAGTTTATTGAAAATGTTGAAAATGTACTAATATTAAAAATTTTATTTTTATGCCTTTAAACCAGAAAGTTATGACATACAAAAAAGTAAACTAAATAACATTCCCCACAAGTCTATTTTACATCAGCACAATTTTTTAAACATATTTTTTTATTAGGAAATTAGAAATGTTAAAAGCGGACCAGTGATTTCTCATTATCCCAACAAAAATTTCAAACTATTTTTAGGGACCACATCACATTTGAAGGGACATTGAAGGACCTCTGTGAAATAAAATACGTAAAATTGACACTATTCTAAAAACTGCACCCCTTAAGGTGCTTAAAATCACATTTAAAAAATGTATTTACAATTCAGGTGCTTCACAGGAACTGAAGCATTTTGGATGGAAAAAATTAATCTTTAACTTTTTTTCACTAAAGTTTTAATTCAAACTCAATTTTTTTATTTTCAAAAAGGTACCAGGAGAAAATGGACCCCCAAACTTCTCATGAGCAGAGCCATATCCCATTTGTGGTGGAAAACTACTGTTTGGGCAAATGACAGAGGGCTTTATAGAAAAGGAGCACCAATTGACTTTTTGAATGCAAAATGGAATGGAATCCAGAGCGAATGCCATGTCACGTTTGTAAAGCTCCTGATGTGCCTTAGCATTGGAAACCCTCAAAAGTGACACAATCTTGGAAACTAGACCCCTGAAGAAGCTAGATATGTGGTGAGCACCTTGAATCCACAGGTGCTTCACAGAAATTTTTATAAAATCACATTTTTCCCCACAAAATGTTCATTTAGCCAGAATTTTCCATTTTCACAAGGGTAACAGGAAAAAGTACACTATGCAATTTGTTGTGCAATTTCTCTTGAGTACGCCGACACCCAATACATGGAGGAAAACTGCTGTTTTATGCAGATAAAGTCCTGACCAAATCTGCACCTGAGGTCACTGGCAGGTCACCTGCGCGGTCCTTGGGTTGTTTCTGCAATGTAAGGACATGCTGCGTTCTTAAAAGACGTGCCGCTTGTGCGTTTTCGTGGGTATGCCGCATGCGTCTTTTAATGCATAGTGGAGACAGGATTTCATGAAATCCCCTCCACTATGCTGTAACATCTGGACGCTGCGTTTTTGATGCTGCGGCTCAACTCAGTGTCAAAAACGCAGCGTTTCCTGAACGTGGAAACATACCCTTAGAATGCAAACCTTGCTGGAATCATTAGCGGACTCCATGTCGTGTTTAGAGAGCCCCTGATGTGCCTAAAGGGTGGAAACCCCACAAATAACCAGATTTTGGAAACTAGACCCCTCAAGGAATGTATCTATATGTACTTTATGGTGAGCACCTTCAATCCCCAGGTGCAGCACAGAAGTATATAATGTTGAAAATAAAAAAATCCATATTTTCCTACAAAATTCGT
Source organism: Ranitomeya imitator (assembly GCF_032444005.1). Taxonomy (NCBI): domain Eukaryota; kingdom Metazoa; phylum Chordata; class Amphibia; order Anura; family Dendrobatidae; genus Ranitomeya; species Ranitomeya imitator. The sequence continues at coordinate 143,888,955 of NC_091286.1, read as the reverse complement.
TCACTATAATGAGGCAGCAGTGTTACTCTGGACTCCATTTGGCTTCTGTTCAGTAGTGTTTTTCATTTCCGAGGTGCATAAAATTATGGCTGACGGCACTTTTATGCATCCATAAAAAGACGGACACTGTTGGATCATAGGCCTCATTATAAGGAATCTTCCATTGGATTTTCCATCTGAATTACATATGTTAGAGATTTACACAGAGACCCAGATGAAAACGCTCAGCATAGAGCACAAGATACATGTCAGCCGAGTCATACTGCAATATTTGGGGGGCAGAATGGGAAATCCACAGCAGGTGAAGAATTAGTTTTATTTATTCTTGAAACTGTTCCTTATGCGGTATAAGTGATTAGACCACTTTATTCTTCGCGGTGGTGCTATGACAGCAATGCAAGTTTTATAATTTTTTTATTTTTGGCAGTTATCACCCAATAACAGACACTTTTTTTGCAAAAAATAAGTTTTTGTATAGCCATATTTTGAAAACTATAATTTTTTAATATTTCTACCAACAGAGTAATGCGAAAGCTTATTTTGCAGGACAATTTGACCTTTTTATTGGTATCATGTTGGGGCACATGACCATTTTGATTGCTTTCTAGTCCGATATTCATAGGCAGAATAAACAAAGATGAGCAATTCAGGAATTGTTATTTTTTTAATGCAATTCCGCTTGTGGTAAAATTGATAAGAAATCTTTATTCTTCTGGCAGTAAAATTAGAACAATACCACATTTGTATCACTTTTTTATGTTTTGGCGCTTTTACACATTACAAAGTATTTTATAGAAAAAAGAATTAACTGTGCACCACTATAACTTTCTATTTTTCCACTTACGGAGTTATGTTGTGGGTTGTCTTTTGCAGGACAAGATTACTTTTTCAGCTATACCATTTTTATTTACATTCGTCTTTATTATAGTGCTTTATTCCACTTTTTGCATTATGAAAAAACGCAGTTTTTTGCCATTTTTTTTTTATTTTATATTTAGGGTGGTCATTGAAGGGGCAAATAGTGGAATGGAAAGTTGTGGACGTGGCGATACCAAATACTTTTTTTTAATTAACATTGGGTCACCATAGCAACAATCGACCCCTCGCTGCTGGCACCACTCCTGGTAATGAGTGCTGGGCTACAGCTCTCATGTCAGCTTAACATCAGGTTCTGTGCACTCGAAATCGCCAGGACATATCCATAAGTTCAAGGTCAAGAAGTACTTCCCAACCTGGACATATGAATATTTCTAAGGTTGTGAAATGGTTAAGGGTTTAAATGTTTTGGACTCTCCTTGTCAAAGCCCAGATCTTAATCCAATTGAGAATCTATGGTCAGACTAGAAGATTTCTGTTCACTGGAGGAAACCATCTAACTTGAAGGAGCTGGAGCAATTTTGCCTTGAGGAAAGGACAAAAATCCCAGAGGCAAGATGTGGAAAGCTCATAGAGACTTATCCAAAAGACTAGCAGCTGAAATTGCTGCAAAAGGAGCATCTGCAAAGTACTGACTTTAGGAACGTGAATAGTTATGCACACTGAAGTTTTCACTTATGTTGTCCTATTTGTTGTTTGCTTCACAAGAAAAAGAAAGCCAAATGTTCACGGTTGTAGTCATGTTCTATACATGAACTGATGCTAATCCTAAAAAAAAACCTGTAAAATTCCAGATAGTGAGATAGCAAAATACGAAAAATGCCAAGAGAGGTGAATACTTTCACAAGCCACTGTATGTGGAGGTCTATTTTACTTTTTACCGGGCTATGTGTGAGTCCATTATACTCTTTTCAGGTGTTTATGGGGGAATTATACTGTTTGAAGGGCTAGTTGTGCAGTTATACTGTATGCAAGCAATTATACAATGTGAAGGTTTGTCAAGTGTCTATCATGCTTTGTGAATGGCTTTGTGAGGGCCATTATGCTGTTTGGAGGCCTATGTCGGGGCTATTATACTGTGAAGGAATTCACTGAGGGGGTATCATGCTGTATTAGGGGGGGCACTTCTATTGGCATCCTACTTATTGGTGAAATGAGAGGGAAATCTAGGGGCTTCTATAGCAGGAGAATTACTTTGTAAGAGCTGCAAAGTTGTGAGATATGCCCTTTTGTAACTCCATTGAATAATGACTTTCTTAGGGGAGGTCAAATTAGAACCTTTGCTATTGGGCCCCATGATTTCTATTTACGCCTCTGCCAGCTATGTTACTCAAGTTAGGCAGTGGAGTGAGAATTCTGGTTTAGAAAACAGCGCAGCTCATCATGAATTAGACAAGATGTGGCATTCTTTTCTCACCGCACTAAGTCCCTTGCCAGCTCTGCTTATTTTGTCAAAGCTGAGAGAAATTGGCTTGAATATGCCAAAAGTCACTAAATTTTGGCACAACTCCAAGTTTGTAACTTTTCAAAGCTTCTACACCAGAATTCTAGCATGACAACTTTAACAAACTGGCCCTAACAGTTTCTGTGATCATGTTGTTTACAGAATTATCAACCTACAATGTCATCCACTATTAAATAATTAAACATTTTTTAATTAACTCTTTTAATTGTGCATAATGATTCACAGGTCTGATAGATGGTACGTTTGGTTGATACAGTGGGTATGGAAAGTATTCAGACCCCTTTAAATTTTTCATTCTTTGTTTCATTGCAGCCATTTGGTAAATTCAAAAAAGTTCTTTTTTTTCTCATTAATGTACACACTGCACCGCATCTTGACTGAAAAAAACAGAAATGTAGAAATGTTTGCAAATTTATTAAAAAAGAAAAACTAAAATATCACATAGCCATAGTTATTCAAACCCTTTGCTCACTATTGAGTAGAAGCACCCTCTTGAGCTAGTACCTGGATTTGGGGATCATCTGCCATTCTTCCTTGCAGATTCTCTCCAGGTCCGTCAGGTTGGATAGTGAACGTTGGTGGACAGCCATTTTCAGGTCTCTCCAGAGGTGCTCAATTGGGTTTAGGTCAGGGCTCTGGCTGGGCCAGTCAAGAATGGTCACAGAGTTGCTCTGAAGCCATTCCTTTGATATTTTAGCTGGGTGCTTAGGGTCATTGTCTTGTTGGAAGGTGAACCTTCAGCCAAATATGAGGTCCAGAGCACTCTGGAAGAGGTTTTCATCCAGGAGATCTCTGTACTTGGCCGCATTCATGGTTCCTTCAATGGCAACCAGTTGTCCTCTCCTTGCAACTGAAAAACACCCCCTTAGCATGATGCTGCCACCACCATGTTTCACTGTTGGGATTATATTGGGAAGGTGATGAGCAGTGCCTGGTTTTCTCCACATATACCACATAGACTTATCACCAAAATGGTCTATCTTCATCTCATCAGACCAGAGAATCTTATTTCTCATAGTCTGGGAGTCCTTCATGTGTTTTTTAGCAAAGTCTGTGCGGGCTTTCATATGTCTTGCACTGAGGAGAGGCTTCCGTCGTTCCACTCTGCCATAAAGGCCCGACTAGTGTAGGGCTGCAGTGATAGTTACATAGTAACATTGTTAGTAAGGCCGAAAAAAGACATTTGTCCATCCAGTTCAGCCTATATTCCATCATAATAAATCCCCAGATTTACGTCCTTCTACAGAACCTAATAATTGTATGATACAATATTGTTCTGCTCCAGGAAGACATCCAGGCCTCTCTTGAACCCCTCGACTGAGTTCGCCATCATCACCTCCTCAGGCAAGCAATTCCAGATTCTCACTGCCCTAACAGTAAAGAATCCTCTTCTATGTTGGTAAAAAAACCTTCTCTCCTCCAGACGCAAAGAATGCCCCCTTGTGCCCGTCACCTTCCTTGGTATAAACAAATCCTCAGCGAGATATTTGTATTGTCCCCTTATATACTTATACATGGTTATTAGATCGCCCCTCAGTCGTCTTTTTTCTAGACTAAATAATCCTAATTTTGCTAATCTATCTAGGTATTGTAGTTCTCCCATCCCCTTTATTAATTTTGTTGCCCTCCTTTGTACTCTCTCTAGTTCCATTATAGCATTCCTGAGCACCGGTGCCCAAAACTGGACACAGTACTCCATGTGCGGTCTAACTAGGGATTTGTACAGAAGCAGTATAATGCTCTCATCATGTGTATCCAGACCTCTTTTAATGCACCCCATGATCCTGTTTGCCTTGGCAGCTGCTGCCTGGCACTGGCTGCTCCAGGTAAGTTTATCATTAACTAGGATCCCCAAGTCCTTCTCCCTGTCAGATTTACCCAGAGGTTTCCCATTCAGTGTGTAATGGTGATATTGATTCCTTCTTCCCATGTGTATAACCTTACATTTATCATTGTTAAACCTCATCTGCCACCTTTCAGCCCAAGTTTCCAACCTATCCAGATCCATCTGTAGCAGAATACTATCTTCTCTTGTATTAACTGCTTTACATAGTTTTGTATCATCTGCAAATATCGATATTTTACTGTGTAAACCTTCTACCAGATCATTAATGAATATGTTGAAGAGAACAGGTCCCAAAACCGACCCCTGCGGTACCCCACTGGTCACAGCGACCCAGTTAGAGACTATACCATTTATAACCACCCTCTGCTTTCTATCACTAAGCCAGTTACTAACCCATTTACACACATTTTCCCCCAGACCAAGCATTCTTATTTTGTGTACCAACCTCTTGTGCGGCACGGTATCAAACGCTTTGGAAAAATCGAGATATACCACGTCCAATGACTCACCGTTGTCCAGCCTATAGCTTACCTCTTCATAAAAACGGATTAGATTGGTTTGACAGGAGCGATTTCTCATAAACCCATGCTGATATGGAGTTAAACAGTTATTCTCATTGAGATAATCCAGAATAACATCCCTCAGAAACCCTTCAAATATTTTACCAACAATAGAGGTTAGACTTACTGGCCTATAATTTCCAGGTTCACTTTTAGAGCCCTTTGTGAATATTGGCACCACATTTGCTATGCGCCAGTCTTGCGGAACAGACCCCGTCGCTATAGAGTCCCTAAGACTTTGTGGAACTTTCTCCCATCTCCCTACTGCATCTTTGGAGCTCAGCCACAGTGATTTTGGGGCTTTTGACCTTTTTCACCATGGCTCTTCTCCCACAATTGCTCAGTTTTGTTAGACGGCCAGGTCTAGGAAGAGTTCTGGTGGTCCCAAACGTCTTCCATTTCAGGATTATGGAGGCCACTGTGCTCTTAGAAACCTTGAGTAGTGCAGAAATTCTTTTGTAACCTTGGTCAGATCTGTGCCTTTCCACAATTCTGTCTCTGAGCTCCTTGGCCAGTTCCTTTGACCTCAAGATTTTCATTTGATCTGGCATGCACTGTGAGCTGTGAGGTCTTTCTAAATCGAGTCATATCAGTTTAATTAAACACAGCTGGACTCCAATGAAGGAGTAGAACCATCTCAAGGATGATCACAAGGAAATGGAAGGCATGTGACTTAAATATGAATGTCTGAGCAAAGGGTCTGAATACTTATGACGATGTCATATTTCAGTTTTTCTTTTTTAATAAATATGCAACAATTTCTACATTTCTGGGTTTTTTTTCAGTCAAGATGGGGTGCAGAGTGTAAATTAATATGAAAAAAATTAACGTGTTTGAATTTACCTAGTGGCTGCAATGAAACAAAGAGTATAAAATTTAAAAGTGTCTCAATACTTTCCGTAACCCCTGTATATTTAGAAATTGATGAAAAATACGTCGAGCCACTGATGTGAGCGATAGGCTAGTTATCAGTTATATCAATATTCAATCCATAATATCATTCACTTCAATCATTTTGAAAATGGCAATTTTGTCAATGAGATAACATCAGGTTGTTATCTTTTCTTTATTTTTCATTAAAATCAGTAGGCAAAGTAATTGGTGAAAACAAATTGTACCCATTTGGTGTACACTAAATTGATAAACTTCATGTGGTAAATAACATTCCCTTCAAAATAATTTAATTTCACAGGAATTGGGTCAAATTTACAAATCCTATTTGTACCAGTTAGCATAAACAATGACTAAACAGTTTTAAAATCAACATAATTTATTGCAGTAGCTCCGGTCAGATAATTTTGGTCCATATTTTGACCAAGGATATAATATTAAGTAAATTATTTGTACACCAATTTGTAAGCCAAAGAGATTTTAAAAAATTGTTTTGTAAATGTGTTGTATTTTACAAATACACTTAGCCACACCCCTTTTCTTAACACTTCTTATAAGTGTCTAATTTTTAACTTTAAAGGATTTGTTCAAATTTGGATACATATCTTTCTGTTTTTGAACATCAAAATCAATTTTAAATTCAGTTTTATTGAAAATGTTTCTCTCTTTTGCCTTCTCTGTCTTCTGTGTTGCACTTGTCTATTGCTTGGCTCCAGAAATAATTTAACCCAGAAACTGTCAGGGAGCTCATCCACATGGTCTCATGCAATAGGATACATAGAAATCACTGGGTCTTATAGCAAAAGTTCTAATTGGGCCCTTTTTTACACTCACCTCTCCCCACACAGAAAAAAAAAAAAAAATTCGGTAGACAGTCATACCTCTCAACTTTTAAAATCAGGGGCAGAGACACATATTACGGCAGGTATGCAGTAATTATGCCAATACTGAAACTTACTCACTACTATATCCCTTTCATGGCCCTTATAAATTTTAATGCCCTAAAAAATGCCCCCCCCCCATACTGCATAATTCCCCCCACAGAAAAATCACCTCACAGTCCTGCCTCATGCACATTATGATAACACCACAGTGCATATATCAAAGTATGATGCTGCCACAGTAACCTAAGCACAGTACAATTCCTCCAACAGCATGATGCTTTTAAAGTGATCCCCCCACAGTATGATGGCACCACACCTCCGCTATACATAATATTGAGGCCCCATGGTCACTTATCCCCGTATTATGATCCCCACAGCCCACACACACAATATGAGGGCCCCCATATACAATATTATGTCCACAATAGATTCCAAAGTCAGTGTGAGGACACTCCCACACAGTATAATTGTTTCCCACATACCTCAGCAAAGTATGTGGACCCCCTTCAGCCCCAACATGCAGTTTGAAGGCCCCACATAAAAAATATAAACTTCTAAGCTGACAGCATTCCTGAAATCAAACAGATAAGGCAGCACTCTATAGCGCTATAGCATGCAAACACAAAATATGAAAATTGAATTGCATTACTGCCCTAGATATATGAATATTTGAGAATGCTTAGCGCATAAATTGGCCAATTCATGTGTACCTGGCAGCCATGTTAAGGCGATTCTTGTTGACAGGACCTAATGCAAATCCTCTCTTAGACAGTCTGCATCTCTCTGGGAACCTAATGTAAATACTTTTTTGGACTGAAGTCTATCTCTCTGTGGAGGGGTAGAATCCTGCTGCAATTAAAAACACCTAAGTCTAAGGGGTGGAGTGCTCAGTCAGAAGGCTAATGCACACAAATATAAAAAAAACTGACCATCACATCCAAACATAAGTCAGGTCTGAAAAGGTGCTTACCTATAGTCCTCAACTCATATACAATCAAACAGAAAAAGCAGCACTCTGAAGTGTTATAGCATGCAAACATAAAATCTGAAAATTGAATTGCAATACTGCACTAGAAATATTAAAAATTGAGTATGCTTAGCTCATAAATTGGCCAATTCATGTGTACCTGGCAGCCACAATAAGGTGCCTTGCCAGAACCAAATGCAATCCTCTCTTAGAAAGTCTACATCTCTCTGGGAACCTAATGTGAATCCTCTCTTGGACTGAAGTCTATATGTCTTTGGAGGGGTAGAATCCTGCTGCAATTAAAAACACCTAAGGCTAAGAGTTGGAGTGCTCAGTCAGAAGGCTAATACATACAAATATAAAAAATCTGACTGTCACATCCAAACATAAGTCAGGTCAGAACAGGTGTTTGCCTAGAGTCAACAACTCATATACAATCAAACAGATAAGGCAGCACTCTGTAGCGCTATAGCATGCAAACATAAAATATGAAAATTTAATTGCATTACTGCACTAGAAATATTACAAATTGAGTATGCTTAGCTCATAAATTGGCCAATTCATGTGTACCTGGCAGCCATGTTAAGGCGATTCTCGTTGCCTGGACCTAATGGCAATCCTCTCTTAGACAGTCTACATCTCTCTGGGAACCTAATGTGAATCCTCTCTTGGACTAAAGTCTATATCTCTTTGAAGAGGTAGAATCCTGCTACAATTAAAAACACCTAAGGCTAAGGGGTGGAGTGCTCAGTCAGAAAGCTAATACATACAAATATAAAAAAAACTGACCATCACATCCAAACATAAGCCAGGTCTGAACAGGAGTTTACCTAGAGTCATCAACTCACATACAATCAAATAGATAATGTAGCACTCTGTAGCGCTATTGCATGCAAAAGAGGACTCACATTAGGTTCCCAGAAAGATTTAGACTGTCTAAGAGTGGATTGGCATTAGGTTCTGGCAACGAGAATCACCTTAATGTGGCTGCCAGGTACACTTGAATTGGCCAATTTATGCGTTCTGCATTCTTAGTTTTTCATATTTCTAGTGCAGTAATGTAATTCAATTTTCATATTTTATGCTTGCATGCTATAGCGCTCCAGAGTGCTGCCTTATCTGTTTGATTGTATATGAGTGGGCGACTCTAGGTTAGCACCTGTTCAGACTTGATATATGTTTGTATATGACAGTCAGTTTTTTTGATATTGGAATTCCTGAAATGTCTTCTCTGATCAGTCAGCACTCAGCACCATTCCATTCAATTGTATCTGTATTCTACGAATTTCAGGGAGGTGGAGCAACTCGTCACAGAGCCCTCCCAGCTCACAGGCCCTTTTCTAATCTGACAGTATCTTTAGTTTGTATTTGTCTGACTCTTTTCAGCTAATTTATATTGACAAGCCACGCCATAATTAAATGTGCAAGTAAACACATACTTGTAAAATCCAAAAGATGCAAAAAATAAAAATAGATATATTTTTAACTTCAAGTACATTCATTTTACTAAAAAATAAAAACATGTCCCAAATGAGGTCAATCCCCATAATAGAAATTTGTTCTTTCATTTTTATCCTCCTTTTATCTCCTTTTAGTCATATTTTTAATGTTGTTACAAAAATGCCAGTGGGTAACCCCATGTAAACTGCTAGCATTGTAGGAAACCTATTGAACCATGAAAGAAGCTTTTAGTGAACAAATACTTTCAGCCTGAAGTAAAAGCAATGAAATATCCATAGGGGTTGTAAGTATATAAAAGTCACTGTTCATCTAGCTGAAATATAGTGGAGAATGTAACCTTCAAATTCAGGTCAAATGTAACTGTAAGTAACTATAGGGTTTAGGTCACAGTCACAAGAATTCTAACATGTTTAATTTCATTGCTTATCTTAATTAAATAAGTCTTCAAGGGTAAAACTGTTTAAAAAATAGGTGATTTTTATATACTTTCGAGCCCTGAACTCAGTAAAAATATAGAAAAAATTCCATCACGTACAGTTTTTTCACAAACACTGACTCCATATGCTTATTGTTATGGCTGCGACCACAGACGCTGACCAGCCGGCGCCTCCACATCCCCAGACGACGACGACGTGGGGCGAGCATCCCAGGTGGGAACGGAATGTGGACCCACTGGACCACAGAAAAGAACCTGGACCTACCCAGACTAGAGAAGGGCAGCAAGAAGGGTCTGTGGCAGCTGAGCTTGTGGGCAAGATGGTGACATGCAGAACTAGATAACACCGCACAACTTCAGGTATGAAGAAAAATAAAGTTTACCCAATTGAAATCACAGTACATAAACAGAACATAACTATGCCAGGCTCCCGATTCTGCACATCAAGAAAGGGTACACGTCTTCGGGAAACAGACGAAGGCAGGAGGACATCACGGGTTGATGCAGTTCAGGGTTATCTGGCACGGGCATACTAAGACAGCCTCTCTCTCAGGCGTCAGGTGTAGCACAGGCTCAGCAGGAGAATATCAGACACCAACCTTGGACAGACGTCAGACAATGGCAGGGGTCATCACAGGTTGATGCAGTCCAGGGTCATCTGGCATGGGCATACTAGAATGGCCTCTCTCTTAGGCCTCAGGCATAGAACAGGCTCAGCAGGAGAACATCAGACACCGACCTAGGACAGACGTCATCACAGGGTGGACCCCGGGAAACCGGCGTGACATCGGGACACAGGCAGAACATCAGGACATCTGGACACAGGCAGGACATCAGGACATCTGGACACAGGCTGGACATCAGGACAGCTGGACACAGGCTGGACATCAGGACAGCTGGACACAGGCTGGACATCAGGATATCTGGACACAGGCTAGACATCATGACATCAGACACAGGCAGGACATCAGAACACAGGCATGAAATGGAGGCTCTGGCGTGGCGGCCTAGGTCATCTGTGGGGACACGGATGGCACAGGACCATGCAGAGGTGGTTGGGCTCCAGGAACCAGACAGCTCTGAATATCGGACACCATCTCCAGACACCAGGCAGTAGTCGTCAGGTTCCTAACTGTGGCCGTCAGGCTCCGGGCATCAGACCTAGGATGGAACTCAAGCAAGATGGTGCAAGCACCGCCAGGTTGGACTGGGGCTGGACGGAGTTAGCTCCGCATACCAGGCTGAGCACAGCATAGTAAACGCTCAGCAAAAACACCGGACTCCATCTTTAAAAGATGAACCCAGGTAGTTCACAGTCACTGGGTACAGGGTTCCAGACAGAGAGGGACTTCAGGAACATAACACAGAGGACACCGTTAAGACAGGGTCAGTTACAGGAACAAAAACAGGATCAAGGGTTCAGACCTGAGAATGCAGGCCTCAGGGAGGCGGGAAACAAAGCACAACAGAAACGGGCCTGGTATTCAGCCCCCAGAGCAGGCAGAAAAAAACAAGACAGAAACAGAAACAGATCTGAGTACTCAGGCCCCAAAGCAGGTGGAAGAAAAAAAGGTATCAGCATTCCCAGAACTGAACGCAGGCAGAACAAGAGCTGAACACCCACACACATGACAAGACTCATAAACTTAATGGGAAGTTCTGGCAATGCCCAACCGGAAATAGGGAGATTATATATGAGCTGCCCCTCAGCAATAGGCTGGGGAAAGCAACTCAGGTGCATACACTAACCCTAATACAAGCATGGAAGGTGTGGCTGCGTGCACCCTAAGCTCAAACAGAAACCATTACAGCACAGTCAGCACAGGAACTGAGGCTTATGGCACCTGGCAGCGGCTGCAAGCCTGGACAGACGTGGAAAGTCATGCACCAGCTGCAGAGGACCTTGCAGCCCGCAGATAGCTTCCACAGCGGCAGCCAGGGACAGCACATGCGGATGGTCATGCAGCGGAGCAAAGACATCACAACATGTGTACAGCTATGCAGCAGAGAAGGGAACTGAGCAGCATCCATACAAGTAACAGACAACAGTATACCTGCTAGTTAGGGGGAAAGGAGTAAAGGGTTATAGCAGAGACATGCAGAGTAACGCCGGAGAAGCAAGGTACAAACCCACCGACGTTACACCTTCGGTGAATTATTTTGCTGTCACTAGTTTATTTAGAAATGAATGAATGCTGTGCTGTGATTGGCTGCTGTGGGCAGAAAAGATTTTTTTCACCCCGCTTCCAGAGAGTGTGTTGGTGTCCATAGCATCCAATCATAGCATATATTTCATTTTACCTCACCAGTACAAGAAATAAAAGCTGGGCTGTGATTGCTGTGGGCAGTAAGACAAAAGAAGTGAAGGAGCTTGATCATGCTAGTTCAATGATGGTCCTTCCTGATTCTTCAGTGCTCTTTAACTATTGGTTGTCCAAACTTTGTCCTGCCCTGGATCAAACTGAAAAAAATGTGGGCATCGGTGCAGATGATTTCCTCATCTTGGCTCCTGTGAATCTTTGGAGTACACTTCTGATGCCCATGGCATGGAATGTGTGAAAAGATCTGCAGACACAGCCATCTGTGTTCCCTCCAGTCAGTTGTGCCGTTGGAGAGTTGTGACATGGGGGAAAACAAAGGTAATTGGGGTGCCACCTCTGAGTACTGTACTGTGTGTGATGTTAAGGTGGAGGAAGAAGAGCAGAGGCCACTTGATGTAGTGCTTGCCATCTACTGGAGCACATGTTCTTTCTGGCCCTTATCTGCAAAGCGTACCACTGTGCGGCTTCCAAATAAAGGAAATGGAATAGCCCGTTCAGTAAAAAAAATTGTTAAAATGGTGCGCAATTGCTCATTGCAGCAAAACAAACCTACTTCTCATCTCTCATATCATACCTGTCTCACAACCCTAACCAGCTATTCAGTACTCTTTGAATTCTCTCCCCAATCCACCAGCTCACTCTCTCTCTCTCTCTTCTCATCTCAGCTGAAGACTTTACCTCTCCACCTGTGAACTTGACCCAATAATATCCCACCTCATTCCAATCCTTACCACAGTCTTCATCCCAAGCCTAACCCAACTCTTCAACCTGTCACTAACAACTGGTGTCTTCCCCTCCTGTTTAAAACATACCTCGATCACACTCATCCTCAAAAATTCCACCTTGACACATACTCTGTGTCTAGCTATCGCCCCATGTCATATGTCATATGCCTCCAAACTACTAGAACAACTCGTCCATTTTGAACTGTCCTCCCACTTTTCCTCTTGCTCTCTCTTTGACCACTTACAATATGGCTTCCTACCACTCCACTCCATAGAAAGTACCCTGACTAAAGTCACCAGCAACCTACTATCCACCAAATGAAATCAATGCTAATTTGTCCTTCTCCTTGACTTGGCATCTGCCTTTGAAACAGTAGTCCATCCCCACTTATTGCAGACTTCTGATCTCTTGACATTACAGACTTTGCCCTTTGTTGGATTTCCTTGTACCTAATAGAAAGGACATTCAGTGTCACCCACTCACACACCACCTCCTAATCTCGCCATCTACAGTGGGGAAAAAAGTATTTAGTCAGCCACCAACTGAGCAAGTTCTCCCACTTAAAAAGATGAAAGAGGCCTGTAATTGACATCTTAGGTAGACCACAACTAAGAGAGTCAAAATCAAGAAAACCATCATGTCTGATTTGGCAAGATTTATCTTTCAAATTATGGTGGAAAATAAGTATTTGGTCATAAACAAAAGTTTGTCTCAACATATTGTTATATATCCTTTGTTGGCAATGGCAGAGGTCAAACGTTTTCTCTAAGTCTTCACAATGTTGGCACACACTGTTGGTGGTATGTTGCCCTTTCCTCCATGCATATCTCCTCTAGAGCAGTGATGTTTTGGGCCTTTCGCTGGGCAACATGGACTTTCAACTCCCCCAAAGGTTTTCTATGGGGTTGAGATCTGGAGACTTGCTAGGCCACTCCAGGGCCTTCATAAGCCTATTTCGAAGCCACTCCTTCATTGCCCTGGCAGTGTGCTTGGGATCATTATCATGCTGAAAGACTCATCCACGTTTCATCTTCAATGCGCTTGCTGACGGAAGGAGGATGGCACTCAAAATCTCACGATACATGGCCCCATTTATTCTTTCATGTACACGGATTAGTAGTTCTGGTTCCTTTGCAGACAAACAGCCCCAGAGCATGATGTTGCCACCCCCATGCTTCACAGTAGGTATGGTGTTTTTTGGATGCAACTCAGCATTCTGTCTTCTCCAAACACACATGGAGTACTGTGTACAGTTTTGGGCACCGGTGCTCAGGAAGGATATAATGGAACTAGAGCAAGTACAAAGGAGGACATCAAAATTAATAAAGGGGATGGGGGAACTACAATACCCAGAGAGATTAGCAAAATTAGGATTATTATTCTAGAAAAAAGATGACTGAGGGGAGATCTAATAACCATGTATAAGTATATAAGGGGACAATACAAATATATCTCCAAGGATCTCTTTATACCAAGGAAGTTGACGGTCACACGGGGGCATTCTCTGCGTCTGTAGGAGAGAAGGCTTTTAAACCAATAAAGAAGAGGATTCTTTACTATTAGGGCAGTGAGAATCTGGAATTCCTTGCTTGAAGAGGTGGTGATGGCAAACTCAGTCGAGGGGTTCAAGAGAGGCCTGGGTGTCTTCCTGAAGCGTAACAATATTGTATCTTAAGGAGTCTTAAACAATAATTAGGTTCTTTAGAAGGACGTAGATCTGGGGATTTATTCTGACAGAATATAGGCTAAACTCGATGGACAGATGACTTTTTTCGGCCTTGCTAACTATGTTACTATATTACTATGTCAAACTATACCACAAAACACCACATAAATCCAGGCATCTAAACTAGGAGATACTATCACAACACTGAAAAAGAACAGTCTACAATGCCGATATCAAAAAAACATGAGAATTTATTAAACATAGATATAAGTTAAAATCACAGAACAAGATAACTGCAACGAAAGCAGGGATTGAACCACTTTTATATATAGCTATTACCAGGTACAGTAAAGAACATACAATGCTAATAGTTTACAACAAAGAAACTTGTATCCGCAATGCTAATAACTATCCAGTGTAAGGGCACCATTATATAGCCCTAGTAACTACCCAATAGCATTGACATGAACATAATACACATAGCATAAGTATGCACTTACATGTAATCCCCTCTTTGGTATGGCGTCCCTGCCGCCCCAACGCACGTTTCGCTTCTTCGTCAGGAGGCGTGCTTTGGGGAGGGGTGGACCTGTTTTTAAAGCACGGCCGGCCAATCCTCTATCTCCATTACGTAACTCCGGTGCGACCGCACAGCTGATATGAGCCCATCTGAGAGTCTATTTCCGGGGTTCCAATTGCGCATGCGCCGCCGACACCACTCGTCACTGAGACGCATGGATTCGCGGCCGTGGAGCACAAGCCAACATGGTCCGTCACTTCCAGGCCCCGCTCTCTGATGCCTGGAGGAGTGGCCATTTGGAGACTCGCGCATGCGCCGTCACGATGTGACGGACCATGTTGGCTTGTGCTCCACGGCCGCGAATCCATGCGTCTCAGTGACGAGTGGTGTCGGCGGCGCATGCGCAATTGGAACCCCGGAAATAGACTCTCAGATGGGCTCATATCAGCTGTGCAGTCGCACCGGAGTTACGTAATGGAGATAGAGGATTGGCCGGCCGTGCTTTAAAAACAGGTCCACCCCTCCCCAACGCACGCCTCCTGACGAAGAAGCGAAACGTGCGTTGGGGCGGCAGGGACGCCATACCAAAGAGGGGATTACATGTAAGTGCATACTTATGCTATGTGTATTATGTTCATGTCAATGCTATTGGGTAGTTACTAGGGCTATATAATGGTGCCCTTACACTGGATAGTTATTAGCATTGCGGATACAAGTTTCTTTGTTGTAAACTATTAGCATTGTATGTTCTTTACTGTACCTGGTAATAGCTATATATAAAAGTGGTTCAATCCCTGCTTTCGTTGCAGTTATCTTGTTCTGTGATTTTAACTTATATCTATGTTTAATAAATTCTCATGTTTTTTGATATCGGCATTGTAGACTGTTCTTTTTCAGTGTTGTGATTATATTACTATGTGCAGCTTTGACTTACTTGTTGTTGACAGCTCTTAGCTGATGGCTCTGCTGGCCATCTTTTGATTTCAAAGGCAAGTGAGCATAAAGGGTGGACATACCACTGTTGCAGCTGCATCAGGGCCTCGAGTGGGAGGGGGCCCCCAAGGCACAGAGAAAGCAATGTGGTGATTGATAGCTGGTGGCAGTATTCCTGCTATCAGGGGAAGCAAGGGGGCCCTCTCTGCTGCATGCCTATGATAAGCTCAAATGGGCCCCCTTCCTGTCCTGACCTGTTAGTATTGATTCTGTGGATGGCCGGCTGTCAGTGGTGCGATATCTATGGTGATGGCAGATGCAGGAAAACAAAAGTGGCTCAGTTTGGGACTGACTTCTGCTTCTTGTGCGCATGCGCACTCTTTTCAGCCTCTGGCAATGATAGGTGGAACTGGGATACATAAGAATATGGGGTTGAGGATGTATCACTAGGCTAAGTAGGAGAAGTTTAGGAAAGAAACTTATTAAAATTGTGATAGAAATATATATATATATCATGTAGATCTCACTTGCATGTATACTCCTCTATAATCATATATACTCATATGCCCACAGCTAATATATACCCAGTAGTTTATAATCAATTGCTCGACTTGACCATGTGAGCTAGGCCAGATGGTTCCTCGGTACTTTCCAGACACCCGAAAAGCGGAACAGCTTTCATATGTGCATTAATCACAATATTCCATATATATTTAGATAACTAATTACAGAGGAGCTAGACAATATGGGAATTAACTAACCACCCCTAACCACCCCTTTCTATATGCGATTATAAAACTATGTGTGTACAATAAATCATCAGTATTGATGGAATGTGTTTCTGTCACAATGGTGTACAGTCCATTCTTAATGAGCGTCAAAATACTCAGTCTTATTGGGAATGGCCGCAGCACATACAGGGATAGATTTATCCAAACCAAATTTCCATAACATCTGGCGTCTGCTCGCGGGTGTGGACGAAACACAGGGGGACCCTGCTGACCAGAGAGACAGAGGTGTTGGCCACGGCCTTGGTTCACGGGACGGACCCTGCGCAGCTCATAAGTAAGGCAAGAAAATGTTATCATCTTACTTGAAATTCACCTGTGCCCAGTCCTGGTCTATACTTCTTGCCAGTCAGGTAGTGTAAAAAGTCCAAGCACATATCCAAACCCTGGGATATAAATCAAAGTGTCTGCTGTGTGCCGTGTATGTGTTCCATGTTTGTGTAAGATCCGGGAGACAGTTGGAACGGGGACTGTTTTGTTTGTGGTTGCTGGGTAACAGATGGCAGGAGATCAAATCGCTTGATAAGCTATCACAGATTCCCATGCAGCAGGAGGGACAGGTGGTCCCAGGACAGGTAGCCCCATGTTCCAGGCTCGGATGGTGATAGCTTAGAGGGCTGCCACAGATTCCCGTAGCCGGCGAGCCAGTCAGGATGACAGGAGCGGAGGGTGGTAGAATTCCCGGGTAGGGTTGAGCGAAACGGGTTGGCCATTTTCAGAAGTCGCCGACTTTTGGCAAAGTCGGGTTTCATGAAACCCGACCCGACCCCTGTGTGGGGTCGGCCATCAAGTCGGCGATCTTCTGAATCTGGTATCGGATCCCGAGTTCCGATATGTTTGCAATATCGGAAATCGGTATCGGAATCCATATTTAAGTGCAAAATAAAGAATTAAAATAAAAAATATTGCTATACTCACCCTCGGACGCGCCCTGGTACTAACCGGGAACCTTCCTTCCTTCGAATCAGCGCTTGCAGGACCTTGCGGTGACGTCGCGGCTTGGGATTGGTCGCGCGACCGCCCATGTGACCACTCGCGCGACCAATCACAAGCCGCGACGTCACCACAAGGTCCTGCAAACGATGATTCTTAGGAAGGAAGGCTGCCGGAAAGAAGCAGGGCGCGTCCGAGGGTGAGTATATTCCTGCTTCACACCTATCTCCTCCTGCTTGTCCTTCTCCACACCCATCTCTACGCCTCTCTTCTCCTCCTCTTCTCCACTCCTCACCTCCTCCTCCTATAAACCTTTCATCAACTCCTTCTTCTTCTTCATCTCTTCCTACTTCTCTGCCCCATATATCTCTTCTGGTTTCAGACTCTTATTCTTCTGTGTTGCCGGCTGGGCCAACGCCCAATTCAAACAATGTGGTGCTTACAGCACAAGGCACCACTTCTATGTCCCTGGTAGTTTTGAGCGATACCTTCCGATATCGGAAAGTATTGGTATCGGATAGGATCGGCCGATATTCAAAAAATATCGGATATCGCCGATACCGATACCCGATCCCAATGCAAGTCAATGGGACCAAAATATCGGAATTAAAATAAACCCTTTCTTGCCTTGTAGGTTCATTCTACATGAAGGAAAACAACTAAGAATAATGCCGGATGTATTTGGGGAGGTGGCGGAGACATTAAAGTCATAGAGGTTTATCCCAATCAAATAGAATAGCATGTTTTTTTTGTTTTTTTAAGACGTTCGGAGTGACAAAGATATTGACTATGTACATTTTTTTTTTTTTTGTCAGATATTGATGTTTCACTATTCCACGCCCTTCCCCTTCTTTTTTTTCTTTTTTTTTTCTTTTCCCACACTTTCATCTTCATCATCATCAGCATCTTTGACATCAACTTCTTCTTCACCTTATTCATCTTCTTCTTCATCCTTTACCTTTTTTTTTTTTTTTTATTACATTCTTCATATTCATTTTATTCAACTATTATTATTCTTCCTATTCTACATATTCTTTTTATTCCACTGTTATTATTCTTCCTATTCTACTTCTTCATCATATTCTCATTTGTGACAGGCATTTGTTATCTTTAAAAGTTGGAAGATTACACCTTCCGTTCTGCCAGTCACAAAAGTTATATTTGTCCGCGTTCAGTTTGGCCTGCAGCATCAGGCTTTATCCAGGGGCACCACGAGGAGGAACGGACTCACCCCCATACACTGCTTAGTCTTCTTCTGCGTATAATTTAGATAATATCTTTTGCTCTGATATTAAGTCTTATGCTTAATGTTCTTCTGCTCTTTGTTATGCAGCCTCTTGTTCTTCTGCTTCTCGGTCTTCCATGTCGTCGTCTCCAGGGTCGTCATCTCCAGTGTCGTCATCTCCGCCGTCGTCGTCTCAGCCGTCGTCGTCTCCGCCGTCGTCGTCTCCGCCGTCGTCGTCTCCGCCGTCGTCGTCGTCGTCATCGGGGTGGTCTTCCGGGTCGTCGTCGTCGTCGTCATCGGGGTGGTCTTCCGGGTCGTCGACTTTAGGGTCTTCAACTTGGAAATGTAGCAGAAGGTACAAGAAGGCTGAGAAAATGCCAAGAACCAGCTGATGGAACTGGAACTCGGATGGCTACCCGAAGGTTCAAGAGCCTATGGAACTACCGAGGACCAGCTGACGTTACTGGAACCCGGTTACTAAGCAGGAGGTACCCGTGCTAAAAAGCACTACCAAGGACCACCTGACGTTGGCGGAACTCGGATACCCAGAAGGAGGCACCTAAGCCAAAGGCTCTGCCCGGAACCAGCTGACGGTACTGGAACCAGGATGGGGAGCAGAAGGTACAAGAGCAAAAGACACTGCCGAGAACCAGCTGACGGTACTGGAACCCGGATGGGTAGCCGAAGGTCCAAGAGCCAATGGAACTACCGAGGACCAGCTGACGTTACTGGAACCCGGTTACTAAGCAGGAGGTACCCGTGCCCGAAAGCACTACCAAGGACCACCTGAAGTTGGTGGAACTTGGATACCCAGAAGGAGGCACCTAAGCCAAAGGCTCTGCCCGGAACCAGCTGACGTTTCTGGAACCAGGATGGGGAGCAGAAGGTACAAGAGCAAAAGACACTGCCGAGAACCAGCTGACGGTGCTGGAACCAGGTGGTGGACCTGAAGGCCCACAGGAGAGGAGAGAACAGCTAGGCCGCGAGGCAGCCGCAGTTACCGAACCCCAACAGTCCTACAGGGGGAGCTGGGCCTACTGGCACTGCAGAACCAGCCTTGACTACCAGTTCACGCAGCCCACATAGGAAGCTCCTAAACTGGAGGCACCCTGGAGTTGGCTAACCCGACAGCACCACGACGGGGCAAGCATAGGCGTCTCAGTGAGCTTGACACAACCCGGAAACAGCTGACGGTGCTGAAACCAGGTTTGGCACGAGGGAGTACCTGTGACAAAAACACTGCCGAGAACCAGCTGGCGGTGCTGGAACCCAGATGCGTTGCCCCAGTGTGCAAGAGCCAATGGCACCGAGGACCAGCTGGCGGTGCTGGAACCCAGTTACTAAGCTGTAGATGCCCGCGCTTAAAAGCACTACCAAGGACCGCCTGACGTTGGCGGAACTCGGATACCCAGGAGGAGGCACCTAAGCCAAAGGCTCGGACTGGAACCAGCTGACGGTGCTGGAACCAGGTGGTGGACCCGAAGGTCCACAGGAGAGGAGAGAACAGCTAGGCCGCGAGGCAGCCGCAGTTACCGAACCCCAACAGTCCTACAGGGGGAGCTGGGCCTACTGGCACTACAGAACCAGCCTTGACTACCAGTTCACGCAGCCCACATAGGAAGCTCCTAAACTGGAGGCACCCTGGAGTTGGCTAACCCGACCGCACCACGACGGGGCAAGCATAGGCGTCTCAGCGAGTTTGACACAACCCGGAAACAGCTGACGGTGCTGAAACCAGGTTTGGCACGAGGGAGTACCTGTGACAAAAACACTGCCGAGAACCAGCTGGCGGTGCTGGAACCCAGATGCGTTGCCCCAGTGTGCAAGAGCCAATGGCACGACCGAGGACCAGCTGGCGGTGCTGGAACCCGGTTACTAAGCTGTAGGTGCCCGCGCTTAAAAGCACTACCAAGGACCGCCTGACGTTGGCGGAACTCGGATACCCAGGAGGAGGCACCTAAGCCAAAGGCTCGGCCTGGAACCAGCTGACGGTGCTGGAACCAGGTGGTGGACCCGAAGGTCCACAGGAGAGGAGAGAACAGCTAGGCCGCGAGGCAGCCGCAGTTACCGAACCCCAACAGTCCTACAGGGGGAGCTGGGCCTACTGGCACTACAGAACCAGCCTTGACTACCAGTTCACGCAGCCCACATAGGAAGCTCCTAAACTGGAGGCACCCTGGAGTTGGCTAACCCGACCGCACCACGACGGGGCAAGCATAGGCGTCTCAGCGAGTTTGACACAACCCGGAAACAGCTGACGGTGCTGAAACCAGGTTTGGCACGAGGGAGTACCTGTGACAAAAACACTGCCGAGAACCAGCTGGCGGTGCTGGAACCCAGATGCGTTGCCCCAGTGTGCAAGAGCCAATGGCACGACCGAGGACCAGCTGGCGGTGCTGGAACCCGGTTACTAAGCTGTAGGTGCCCGCGCTTAAAAGCACTACCAAGGACCGCCTGACGTTGGCGGAACTCGGATACCCAGGAGGAGGCACCTAAGCCAAAGGCTCGGCCTGGAACCAGCTGACGGTGCTGGAACCAGGTGGTGGACCCGAAGGTCCACAGGAGAGGAGAGAAAAGCTAGGCCGCGAGGCAGCCGCAGTTACCGAACCCCAACAGTCCTACAGGGGGAGCTGGGCCTACTGGCACTACAGAACCAGCCTTGACTACCAGTTCACGCAGCCCACATAGGAAGCTCCAAAACTGGAGGCACCCTGGAGTTGGCTAACCCGACCGCAACACGACGGGGCAAGCATAGGCGTCTCAGTGAGCTTGACACAACCCGGAAACAGCTGACGGTGCTGAAACCAGGCTTGGCACGAGGGAGTACCTGTGACAAGAACACTGCCGAGAACCAGCTGGCGGTGCTGGAACCCAGATGCGTTGCCCCAGTGTGCAAGAGCCAATGGCACCGAGGACCAGCTGGCGGTGCTGGAACCCGGTTACTAAGCTGTAGGTGCCCGCGCTTAAAAGCACTACCAAGGACAGCCTGGCGTTGGCGGAACTCGGATACCCAGGAGGAGGCACCTAAGCCAAAGGCTCGGCCTGGAACCAGCTGACGGTGCTGGAACCAGGTGGTGGACCCGAAGGTCCACAGGAGAGGAGAGAACAGCTAGGCCGCGAGGCAGCCGCAGTTACCGAACCCCAACAGTCCTACAGGGGGAGCTGGGCCTACTGGCACTACAGAACCAGCCTTGACTACCAGTTCACGCAGCCCACATAGGAAGCTCCTAAAATGGAGGCACCCTGGAGTTGGCTAACCCGACAGCACCACGACGGGGCAAGCATAGGCGTCTCAGTGAGCTTGACACAACCCGGAAACAGCTGACGGTGCTGAAACCAGGCTTGGCACGAGGGAGTACCTGTGTCAAAAACACTGCCGAGAACCAGCTGGCGTTGCTCGAACCCAGATGCGTTGCCCCAGTGTGCAAGAGCCAATGGCACGACCGAGGACCAGCTGGCGGTGCTGGAACCCGGTTACTAAGCTGTAGGTGCCCGCGCTTAAAAGCACTACCAAGGACCGCCT
The DNA here is from genome assembly GCF_032444005.1 of Ranitomeya imitator. Taxonomy (NCBI): domain Eukaryota; kingdom Metazoa; phylum Chordata; class Amphibia; order Anura; family Dendrobatidae; genus Ranitomeya; species Ranitomeya imitator. Next base: position 143,866,934 of record NC_091286.1, on the reverse strand, counting down.
GACGTTGGCGGAACTCGGATACCCAGGAGGAGGCACCTAAGCCAAAGGCTCGGCCTGGAACCAGCTGACGGTGCTGGAACCAGGTGGTGGACCCAAAGGTCCACAGGAGAGGAGAGATCAGCTAGGCCGCGAGGCAGCCGCAGTTACCGAACCCCAACAGTCCTACAGGGGGAGCTGGGCCTACTGGCACTACAGAACCAGCCTTGACTACCAGTTCACGCAGCCCACATAGGAAGCTCCTAAACTGGAGGCACCCTGGAGTTGGCTAACCCAACAGCACCACGACGGGGCAAGCATAGGCGTCTCAGTGAGCTTGACACAACCCGGAAACAGCTGACGGTGCTGAAACCAGGCTTGGCACGAGGGAGTACCTGTGTCAAAAACACTGCCGAGAACCAGCTGGCGTTGCTGGAACCCAGATGCATTGCCCCAGTGTGCAAGAGCCAATGGCACGACCGAGGATCAGCTGGCGGTGCTGGAACCCGGTTACTAAGCTGTAGGTGCCCGCGCTTAAAAGCACTACCAAGGACCGCCTGACGTTGGCGGAACTCGGATACCCAGGAGGAGGCACCTAAGCCAAAGGCTCGGACTGGAACCAGCTGACGGTGCTGGAACCAGGTGGTGGACCCGAAGGTCCACAGGAGAGGAGAGAACAGCTAGGCCGCGAGGCAGCCGCAGTTACCGAACCCCAACAGTCCTACAGGGGGAGCTGGGCCTACTGGCACTACAGAACCAGCCTTGACTACCAGTTCACGCAGCCCACATAGGAAGCTCCTAAACTGGAGGCACCCTGGAGTTGGCTAACCCGACCGCACCACGACGGGGCAAGCATAGGCGTCTCAGCGAGTTTAAAACAACCCGGAAACAGCTGACGGTGCTGAAACCAGGTTTGGCACGAGGGAGTACCTGTGACAAAAACACTGCCGAGAACCAGCTGGCGGTGCTGGAACCCAGATGCGTTGCCCCAGTGTGCAAGAGCCAATGGCACGACCGAGGACCAGCTGGCGGTGCTGGAACCCGGTTACTAAGCTGTAGGTGCCCGCGCTTAAAAGCACTACCAAGGACCGCCTGACGTTGGCGGAACTCGGATACCCAGGAGGAGGCACCTAAGCCAAAGGCTCGGCCTGGAACCAGCTGACGGTGCTGGAACCAGGTGGTGGACCCGAAGGTCCACAGGAGAGGAGAGAACAGCTAGGCCGCGAGGCAGCCGCAGTTACCGAACCCCAACAGTCCTACAGGGGGAGCTGGGCCTACTGGCACTACAGAACCAGCCTTGACTACCAGTTCACGCAGCCCACATAGGAAGCTCCTAAACTGGAGGCACCCTGGAGTTGGCTAACCCGACCGCACCACGACGGGGCAAGCATAGGCGTCTCAGCGAGTTTGACACAACCCGGAAACAGCTGACGGTGCTGAAACCAGGTTTGGCACGAGGGAGTACCTGTGACAAAAACACTGCCGAGAACCAGCTGGCGGTGCTGGAACCCAGATGCGTTGCCCCAGTGTGCAAGAGCCAATGGCACGACCGAGGACCAGCTGGCGGTGCTGGAACCCGGTTACTAAGCTGTAGGTGCCCGCGCTTAAAAGCACTACCAAGGACCGCCTGACGTTGGCGGAACTCGGATACCCAGGAGGAGGCACCTAAGCCAATGGCTCGGCCTGGAACCAGCTGACGGTGCTGGAACCAGGTGGTGGACCCGAAGGTCCACAGGAGAGGAGAGAACAGCTAGGCCGCGAGGCAGCCGCAGTTACCGAACCCCAACAGTCCTACAGGGGGAGCTGGGCCTACTGGCACTACAGAACCAGCCTTGACTACAAGTTCACGCAGCCCACATAGGAAGCTCCTAAACTGGAGGCACCCTGGAGTTGGCTAACCCGACCGCACCACGACGGGGCAAGCATAGGCGTCTCAGCGAGTTTGACACAACCCAGAAACAGCTGACGGTGCTGAAACCAGGTTTGGCACGAGGGAGTACCTGTGACAAAAACACTGCCGAGAACCAGCTGGCGGTGCTGGAACCCAGATGCGTTGCCCCAGTGTGCAAGAGCCAATGGCACGACCGAGGACCAGCTGGCGGTGCTGGAACCCGGTTACTAAGCTGTAGGTGCCCGCGCTTAAAAGCACTACCAAGGACCACCTGACGTTGGCGGAACTCGGATACCCAGGAGGAGGCACCTAAGCCAAAGGCTCGGCCTGGAACCAGCTGACGGTGCTGGAACCAGGTGGTGGACCCGAAGGTCCACAGGAGAGGAGAGAAAAGCTAGGCCGCGAGGCAGCCGCAGTTACCGAACCCCAACAGTCCTACAGGGGGAGCTGGGCCTACTGGCACTACAGAACCAGCCTTGACTACCAGTTCACGCAGCCCACATAGGAAGCTCCAAAACTGGAGGCACCCTGGAGTTGGCTAACCCGACCGCAACACGACGGGGCAAGCATAGGCGTCTCAGTGAGCTTGACACAACCCGGAAACAGCTGACGGTGCTGAAACCAGGCTTGGCACGAGGGAGTACCTGTGACAAGAACACTGCCGAGAACCAGCTGGCGGTGCTGGAACCCAGATGCGTTGCCCCAGTGTGCAAGAGCCAATGGCACCGAGGACCAGCTGGCGGTGCTGGAACCCGGTTACTAAGCTGTAGGTGCCCGCGCTTAAAAGCACTACCAAGGACAGCCTGGCGTTGGCGGAACTCGGATACCCAGGAGGAGGCACCTAAGCCAAAGGCTCGGCCTGGAACCAGCTGACGGTGCTGGAACCAGGTGGTGGACCCGAAGGTCCACAGGAGAGGAGAGAACAGCTAGGCCGCGAGGCAGCCGCAGTTACCGAACCCCAACAGTCCTACAGGGGGAGCTGGGCCTACTGGCACTACAGAACCAGCCTTGACTACCAGTTCACGCAGCCCACATAGGAAGCTCCTAAAATGGAGGCACCCTGGAGTTGGCTAACCCGACAGCACCACGACGGGGCAAGCATAGGCGTCTCAGTGAGCTTGACACAACCCGGAAACAGCTGACGGTGCTGAAACCAGGCTTGGCACGAGGGAGTACCTGTGTCAAAAACACTGCCGAGAACCAGCTGGCGTTGCTCGAACCCAGATGCGTTGCCCCAGTGTGCAAGAGCCAATGGCACGACCGAGGACCAGCTGGCGGTGCTGGAACCCGGTTACTAAGCTGTAGGTGCCCGCGCTTAAAAGCACTACCAAGGACCGCCTGACGTTGGCGGAACTCGGATACCCAGGAGGAGGCACCTAAGCCAAAGGCTCGGCCTGGAACCAGCTGACGGTGCTGGAACCAGGTGGTGGACCCGAAGGTCCACAGGAGAGGAGAGATCAGCTAGGCCGCGAGGCAGCCGCAGTTACCGAACCCCAACAGTCCTACAGGGGGAGCTGGGCCTACTGGCACTACAGAACCAGCCTTGACTACCAGTTCACGCAGCCCACATAGGAAGCTCCTAAACTGGAGGCACCCTGGAGTTGGCTAACCCGACAGCACCACGACGGGGCAAGCATAGGCGTCTCAGTGAGCTTGACACAACCCGGAAACAGCTGACGGTGCTGAAACCAGGCTTGGCACGAGGGAGTACCTGTGTCAAAAACACTGCCGAGAACCAGCTGGCGTTGCTGGAACCCAGATGCATTGCCCCAGTGTGCAAGAGCCAATGGCACGACCGAGGATCAGCTGGCGGTGCTGGAACCCGGTTACTAAGCTGTAGGTGCCCGCGCTTAAAAGCACTACCAAGGACCGCCTGACGTTGGCGGAACTCGGATACCCAGGAGGAGGCACCTAAGCCAAAGGCTCGGCCTGGAACCAGCTGACGGTGCTGGAACCAGGTGGTGGACCCGAAGGTCCACAGGAGAGGAGAGAACAGCTAGGCCGCGAGGCAGCCGCAGTTACCGAACCCCAACAGTCCTACAGGGGGAGCTGGGCCTACTGGCACTACAGAACCAGCCTTGACTACCAGTTCACGCAGCCCACATAGGAAGCTCCTAAACTGGAGGCACCCTGGAGTTGGCTAACCCGACCGCACCACGACGGGGAAAGCATAGGCGTCTCAGCGAGTTTGACACAACCCGGAAACAGCTGACGGTGCTGAAACCAGGTTTGGCACGAGGGAGTACCTGTGACAAAAACACTGCCGAGAACCAGCTGGCGGTGCTGGAACCCAGATGCGTTGCCCCAGTGTGCAAGAGCCAATGGCACGACCGAGGACCAGCTGGCGGTGCTGGAACCCGGTTACTAAGCTGTAGGTGCCCGCGCTTAAAAGCACTACCAAGGACCGCCTGACGTTGGCGGAACTCGGATACCCAGGAGGAGGCACCTAAGCCAATGGCTCGGCCTGGAACCAGCTGACGGTGCTGGAACCAGGTGGTGGACCCGAAGGTCCACAGGAGAGGAGAGAACAGCTAGGCCGCGAGGCAGCCGCAGTTACCGAACCCCAACAGTCCTACAGGGGGAGCTGGGCCTACTGGCACTACAGAACCAGCCTTGACTACCAGTTCACGCAGCCCACATAGGAAGCTCCTAAACTGGAGGCACCCTGGAGTTGGCTAACCCGACCGCACCACGACGGGGCAAGCATAGGCGTCTCAGCGAGTTTGACACAACCCAGAAACAGCTGACGGTGCTGAAACCAGGTTTGGCACGAGGGAGTACCTGTGACAAAAACACTGCCGAGAACCAGCTGGCGGTGCTGGAACCCAGATGCGTTGCCCCAGTGTGCAAGAGCCAATGGCACGACCGAGGACCAGCTGGCGGTGCTGGAACCCGGTTACTAAGCTGTAGGTGCCCGCGCTTAAAAGCACTACCAAGGACCACCTGACGTTGGCGGAACTCGGATACCCAGGAGGAGGCACCTAAGCCAAAGGCTCGGCCTGGAACCAGCTGACGGTGCTGGAACCAGGTGGTGGACCCGAAGGTCCACAGGAGAGGAGAGAAAAGCTAGGCCGCGAGGCAGCCGCAGTTACCGAACCCCAACAGTCCTACAGGGGGAGCTGGGCCTACTGGCACTACAGAACCAGCCTTGACTACCAGTTCACGCAGCCCACATAGGAAGCTCCAAAACTGGAGGCACCCTGGAGTTGGCTAACCCGACCGCAACACGACGGGGCAAGCATAGGCGTCTCAGTGAGCTTGACACAACCCGGAAACAGCTGACGGTGCTGAAACCAGGCTTGGCACGAGGGAGTACCTGTGACAAGAACACTGCCGAGAACCAGCTGGCGGTGCTGGAACCCAGATGCGTTGCCCCAGTGTGCAAGAGCCAATGGCACCGAGGACCAGCTGGCGGTGCTGGAACCCGGTTACTAAGCTGTAGGTGCCCGCGCTTAAAAGCACTACCAAGGACCGCCTGACGTTGGCGGAACTCGGATACCCAGGAGGAGGCACCTAAGCCAATGGCTCGGCCTGGAACCAGCTGACGGTGCTGGAACCAGGTGGTGGACCCGAAGGTCCACAGGAGAGGAGAGAACAGCTAGGCCGCGAGGCAGCCGCAGTTACCGAACCCCAACAGTCCTACAGGGGGAGCTGGGCCTACTGGCACTACAGAACCAGCCTTGACTACCAGTTCACGCAGCCCACATAGGAAGCTCCTAAACTGGAGGCACCCTGGAGTTGGCTAACCCGACCGCACCACGACGGGGCAAGCATAGGCGTCTCAGCGAGTTTGACACAACCCAGAAACAGCTGACGGTGCTGAAACCAGGTTTGGCACGAGGGAGTACCTGTGACAAAAACACTGCCGAGAACCAGCTGGCGGTGCTGGAACCCAGATGCGTTGCCCCAGTGTGCAAGAGCCAATGGCACGACCGAGGACCAGCTGGCGGTGCTGGAACCCGGTTACTAAGCTGTAGGTGCCCGCGCTTAAAAGCACTACCAAGGACCACCTGACGTTGGCGGAACTCGGATACCCAGGAGGAGGCACCTAAGCCAAAGGCTCGGCCTGGAACCAGCTGACGGTGCTGGAACCAGGTGGTGGACCCGAAGGTCCACAGGAGAGGAGAGAAAAGCTAGGCCGCGAGGCAGCCGCAGTTACCGAACCCCAACAGTCCTACAGGGGGAGCTGGGCCTACTGGCACTACAGAACCAGCCTTGACTACCAGTTCACGCAGCCCACATAGGAAGCTCCAAAACTGGAGGCACCCTGGAGTTGGCTAACCCGACCGCAACACGACGGGGCAAGCATAGGCGTCTCAGTGAGCTTGACACAACCCGGAAACAGCTGACGGTGCTGAAACCAGGCTTGGCACGAGGGAGTACCTGTGACAAGAACACTGCCGAGAACCAGCTGGCGGTGCTGGAACCCAGATGCGTTGCCCCAGTGTGCAAGAGCCAATGGCACCGAGGACCAGCTGGCGGTGCTGGAACCCGGTTACTAAGCTGTAGGTGCCCGCGCTTAAAAGCACTACCAAGGACAGCCTGGCGTTGGCGGAACTCGGATACCCAGGAGGAGGCACCTAAGCCAAAGGCTCGGCCTGGAACCAGCTGACGGTGCTGGAACCAGGTGGTGGACCCGAAGGTCCACAGGAGAGGAGAGAACAGCTAGGCCGCGAGGCAGCCGCAGTTACCGAACCCCAACAGTCCTACAGGGGGAGCTGGGCCTACTGGCACTACAGAACCAGCCTTGACTACCAGTTCACGCAGCCCACATAGGAAGCTCCTAAAATGGAGGCACCCTGGAGTTGGCTAACCCGACAGCACCACGACGGGGCAAGCATAGGCGTCTCAGTGAGCTTGACACAACCCGGAAACAGCTGACGGTGCTGAAACCAGGCTTGGCACGAGGGAGTACCTGTGTCAAAAACACTGCCGAGAACCAGCTGGCGTTGCTCGAACCCAGATGCGTTGCCCCAGTGTGCAAGAGCCAATGGCACGACCGAGGACCAGCTGGCGGTGCTGGAACCCGGTTACTAAGCTGTAGGTGCCCGCGCTTAAAAGCACTACCAAGGACCGCCTGACGTTGGCGGAACTCGGATACCCAGGAGGAGGCACCTAAGCCAAAGGCTCGGCCTGGAACCAGCTGACGGTGCTGGAACCAGGTGGTGGACCCGAAGGTCCACAGGAGAGGAGAGATCAGCTAGGCCGCGAGGCAGCCGCAGTTACCGAACCCCAACAGTCCTACAGGGGGAGCTGGGCCTACTGGCACTACAGAACCAGCCTTGACTACCAGTTCACGCAGCCCACATAGGAAGCTCCTAAACTGGAGGCACCCTGGAGTTGGCTAACCCGACAGCACCACGACGGGGCAAGCATAGGCGTCTCAGTGAGCTTGACACAACCCGGAAACAGCTGACGGTGCTGAAACCAGGCTTGGCACGAGGGAGTACCTGTGTCAAAAACACTGCCGAGAACCAGCTGGCGTTGCTGGAACCCAGATGCGTTGCCCCAGTGTGCAAGAGCCAATGGCACCGAGGACCAGCTGGCGGTGCTGGAACCCAGTTACTAAGCTGTAGGTGCCCGCGCTTAAAAGCACTACCAAGGACCGCCTGACGTTGGCGGAACTCGGATACCCAGGAGGAGGCACCTAAGCCAAAGGCTCGGACTGGAACCAGCTGACGGTGCTGGAACCAGGTGGTGGACCCTAAGGTCCACAGGAGAGGAGAGAACAGGTAGGCCGTGAGGCAGCCGCAGTTACCGAACCCCAACAGTCCTACAGGGGGAGCTGGGCCTACTGGCACTACAGAACCAGCCTTGACTACCAGTTCACGCAGCCCACATAGGAAGCTCCTAAACTGGAGGCACCCTGGAGTTGGCTAACCCGACCGCACCACGACGGGGCAAGCATAGGCGTCTCAGCGAGTTTAAAACAACCCGGAAACAGCTGACGGTGCTGAAACCAGGTTTGGCACGAGGGAGTACCTGTGACAAAAACACTGCCGAGAACCAGCTGGCGGTGCTGGAACCCAGATGCGTTGCCCCAGTGTGCAAGAGCCAATGGCACGACCGAGGACCAGCTGGCGGTGCTGGAACCCGGTTACTAAGCTGTAGGTGCCCGCGCTTAAAAGCACTACCAAGGACCGCCTGACGTTGGCGGAACTCGGATACCCAGGAGGAGGCACCTAAGCCAAAGGCTCGGCCTGGAACCAGCTGACGGTGCTGGAACCAGGTGGTGGACCCGAAGGTCCACAGGAGAGGAGAGAACAGCTAGGCCGCGAGGCAGCCGCAGTTACCGAACCCCAACAGTCCTACAGGGGGAGCTGGGCCTACTGGCACTACAGAACCAGCCTTGACTACCAGTTCACGCAGCCCACATAGGAAGCTCCTAAACTGGAGGCACCCTGGAGTTGGCTAACCCGACCGCACCACGACGGGGCAAGCATAGGCGTCTCAGCGAGTTTGACACAACCCGGAAACAGCTGACGGTGCTGAAACCAGGTTTGGCACGAGGGAGTACCTGTGACAAAAACACTGCCGAGAACCAGCTGGCGGTGCTGGAACCCAGATGCGTTGCCCCAGTGTGCAAGAGCCAATGGCACGACCGAGGACCAGCTGGCGGTGCTGGAACCCGGTTACTAAGCTGTAGGTGCCCTCGCTTAAAAGCACTACCAAGGACCGCCTGACGTTGGCGGAACTCGGATACCCAGGAGGAGGCACCTAAGCCAATGGCTCGGCCTGGAACCAGCTGACGGTGCTGGAACCAGGTGGTGGACCCGAAGGTCCACAGGAGAGGAGAGAACAGCTAGGCCGCGAGGCAGCCGCAGTTACCGAACCCCAACAGTCCTACAGGGGGAGCTGGGCCTACTGGCACTACAGAACCAGCCTTGACTACAAGTTCACGCAGCCCACATAGGAAGCTCCTAAACTGGAGGCACCCTGGAGTTGGCTAACCCGACCGCACCACGATGGGGCAAGCATAGGCGTCTCAGCGAGTTTGACACAACCCAGAAACAGCTGACGGTGCTGAAACCAGGTTTGGCACGAGGGAGTACCTGTGACAAAAACACTGCCGAGAACCAGCTGGCGGTGCTGGAACCCAGATGCGTTGCCCCAGTGTGCAAGAGCCAATGGCACGACCGAGGACCAGCTGGCGGTGCTGGAACCCGGTTACTAAGCTGTAGGTGCCCGCGCTTAAAAGCACTACCAAGGACCACCTGACGTTGGCGGAACTCGGATACCCAGGAGGAGGCACCTAAGCCAAAGGCTCGGCCTGGAACCAGCTGACGGTGCTGGAACCAGGTGGTGGACCCTAAGGTCCACAGGAGAGGAGAGAACAGCTAGGCCGCGAGGCAGCCGCAGTTACTGAACCCCAACAGTCCTACAGGGGGAGCTGGGCCTACTGGCACTACAGAACCAGCCTTGACTACCAGTTCACGCAGCCCACATAGGAAGCTCCTAAACTGGAGGCACCCTGGAGTTGGCTAACCCGACAGCACCACGACGGGGAAAGCATAGGCGTCTCAGCGAGTTTGACACAACCCGGAAACAGCTGACGGTGCTGAAACCAGGTTTGGCACGAGGGAGTACCTGTGACAAAAACACTGCCGATAACCAGCTGGCGGTGATGGAACCCAGATGCGTTGCCCCAGTGTGCAAGAGCCAATGGCACGACCGAGGACCAGCTGGCGGTGCTGGAACCCGGTTACTAAGCTGTAGGTGCCCGCGCTTAAAAGCACTACCAAGGACCGCCTGACGTTGGCGGAACTCGGATACCCAGGAGGAGGCACCTAAGCCAAAGGCTCGGCCTGGAACCAGCTGACGGTGCTGGAACCAGGTGGTGGACCCTAAGGTCCACAGGAGAGGAGAGAACAGCTAGGCCGCGAGGCAGCCGCAGTTACCGAACCCCAACAGTCCTACAGGGGGAGCTGGGCCTACTGGCACTACAGAACCAGCCTTGACTACCAGTTCACGCAGCCCACATAGGAAGCTCCTAAACTGGAGGCACCCTGGAGTTGGCTAACCCGACCGCACCACGACGGGGCAAGCATAGGCGTCTCAGCGAGTTTAAAACAACCCGGAAACAGCTGACGGTGCTGAAACCAGGTTTGGCACGAGGGAGTACCTGTGACAAAAACACTGCCGAGAACCAGCTGGCGGTGCTGGAACCCAGATGTGTTGCCCCAGTGTGCAAGAGCCAATGGCACGACCGAGGACCAGCTGGCGGTGCTGGAACCCGGTTACTAAGCTGTAGGTGCCCGCGCTTAAAAGCACTACCAAGGACCGCCTGACGTTGGCGGAACTCGGATACCCAGGAGGAGGCACCTAAGCCAAAGGCTCGGCCTGGAACCAGCTGACGGTGCTGGAACCAGGTGGTGGACCCTAAGGTCCACAGGAGAGGAGAGAACAGCTAGGCCGCGAGGCAGCCGCAGTTACCGAACCCCAACAGTCCTACAGGGGGAGCTGGGCCTACTGGCACTACAGAACCAGCCTTGACTACCAGTTCACGCAGCCCACATAGGAAGCTCCTAAACTGGAGGCACCCTGGAGTTGGCTAACCCGACCGCACCACGACGGGGCAAGCATAGGCGTCTCAGCGAGTTTAAAACAACCCGGAAACAGCTGACGGTGCTGAAACCAGGTTTGGCACGAGGGAGTACCTGTGACAAAAACACTGCCGAGAACCAGCTGGCGGTGCTGGAACCCAGATGTGTTGCCCCAGTGTGCAAGAGCCAATGGCACGACCGAGGACCAGCTGGCGGTGCTGGAACCCGGTTACTAAGCTGTAGGTGCCCGCGCTTAAAAGCACTACCAAGGACCGCCTGACGTTGGCGGAACTCGGATACCCAGGAGGAGGCACCTAAGCCAAAGGCTCGGCCTGGAACCAGCTGACGGTGCTGGAACCAGGTGGTGGACCCGAAGGTCCACAGGAGAGGAGAGAACAGCTAGGCCGCGAGGCAGCCGCAGTTATCGAACCCCAACAGTCCTACAGGGGGAGCTGGGCCTACTGGCACTACAGAACCAGCCTTGACTACCAGTTCACGCAGCCCACATAGGAAGCTCCTAAACTGGAGGCACCCTGGAGTTGGCTAACCCGACCGCACCACGACGGGGCAAGCATAGGCGTCTCAGCGAGTTTGACACAACCCGGAAACAGCTGACGGTGCTGAAACCAGGTTTGGCACGAGGGAGTACCTGTGACAAAAACACTGCCGAGAACCAGCTGGCGGTGCTGGAACCCAGATGCGTTGCCCCAGTGTGCAAGAGCCAATGGCACGATCGAGGACCAGCTGGCGGTGCTGGAACCCAGTTACTAAGCTGTAGGTGCCCGCGCTTAAAAGCACTACCAAGGACCGCCTGACGTTGGCGGAACTCGGATACCCAGGAGGAGGCACCTAAGCCAAAGGCTCGGCCTGGAACCAGCTGACGGTGCTGGAACCAGGTGGTGGACCCGAAGGTCCACAGGAGAGGAGAGAACAGCTAGGCCGCGAGGCAGCCGCAGTTACCGAACCCCAACAGTCCTACAGGGGGAGCTGGGCCTACTGGCACTACAGAACCAGCCTTGACTACCAGTTCACGCAGCCCACATAGGAAGCTCCTAAACTGGAGGCACCCTGGAGTTGGCTAACCCGACCGCACCACGACGGGGCAAGCATAGGCATCTCAGCGAGTTTGACACAACCCGGAAACAGCTGACGGTGCTGAAACCAGGTTTGGCACGAGGGAGTACCTGTGACAAAAACACTGCCGAGAACCAGCTGGCGGTGCTGGAACCCAGATGCGTTGCCCCAGTGTGCAAGAGCCAATGGCACGACCGAGGACCAGCTGGCGGTGCTGGAACCCGGTTACTAAGCTGTAGGTGCCCGCGCTTAAAAGCACTACCAAGGACCGCCTGACGTTGGCGGAACTCGGATACCCAGGAGGAGGCACCTAAGCCAAAGGCTCGGCCTGGAACCAGCTGACGGTGCTGGAACCAGGTGGTGGACCCGAAGGTCCACAGGAGAGGAGAGAACAGCTAGGCCGCGAGGCAGCCGCAGTTACCGAACCCCAACAGTCCTACAGGGGGAGCTGGGCCTACTGGCACTACAGAACCAGCCTTGACTACCAGTTCACGCAGCCCACATAGGAAGCTCCTAAACTGGAGGCACCCTGGAGTTGGCTAACCCGACCGCAACACGACGGGGCAAGCATAGGCGTCTCAGTGAGCTTGACACTACCCGGAAACAGCTGACGGTGCTGGAACCAGGTTTGGCACGAGGGAGTACCAGTGACAAAAACACTGCCGAGAACCAGCTGGCGGTGCTGGAACCCAGATGCGTTGCCTATTAAAGATTGTCTTCCTAGAGCCCCAACTAGCGGTGCTGGAGCAAAGGGTAAGCAGGGGGAGCAGAGTGTAGGCCAAAGCCTGCACTGGAGGCAGCTTTGTGTCAGCGTTGCGTTTGCAGGACACTTTGCCGGCTACACAGTGTGGGAACAGCTGGCGTTGCTTAACCCCACTAACACAATGGCGGGTGTTTTTCTCTGTGCAGCTAGCACTTGCGGGCAAAAACTTGCGATGTTAGAGCCCGTGGTGAAGCAGGAGGAGGAGGAGAGGAGCAGAGTGTAGGCCGAAGCCTTGTTGAACCAATTTCAAAGGAAACCTTTAACCCCCCCTCAGGCGTTACAAACTACAAGAGACACACCTTGTGCAGTATTAATGCTGCACAAGTGAAAGGTTGCTCTATTAATTTGTCTACTTGCACGCTGAATGAAAGACGTACACAATTTAGCCCATTCTACAGTCAAACTGTAGTGGATGCGTGACTTGGCTTTTTAAGGAGACGCAGCACAGGTGTCCCAAATAACACCTTGGTGCTTGGCGCAGCTTCCTGAGCGTTGTTATTTGCTGTACAGGAGTCTGCGCTCTTGTGTTATCCCTTGGCAATGCCCTGTTAGAGCTGCCCGTCTTATGACCTCATTTCATGTTGGCCGGTGCGGTTAACGATGGCCATAAATCCCAGACCCACAGTACCTTTTCATAAAGTCACACTGCGGTGCTGGGATTCGTGGCCTTGAGCAGTAAATATTTTGGCCGCTCACACACGTCCTTACACCTGCTTCAGACTGGGCGGCCTCTGCTGATCCCTTCTCGCATGCCGCGGCCATGAGGCTGCACAGTCTGAAGAAGGCGGAAGGAGATGAGTTAAGACAGGCGAAGATATGCACTGCTCGTGCCCATCAATCACACCCTCGCTGTCAAAATATATGAGACAACGAGGGGCGTTGTGTCGGGCAGGGCGGACGCACAGGCACAGCCAGCCAACCAATGATGTCAGAAGACGGGCAGCGCTAACAATGGGGGTGCTGCGTGTCATTAGAAAGGAAAGTCACACCTCAGGGACAGTGGAATGGTCTCTAATGAGACACATTTTGTACGTGTTGAGTTCCACGTGGGCAAGGAGAAAAAGTCAGCCACCTTGTACAAATGCAGCAGTACTGCTGTACAAGGTGGCTGTTATACATAGAAACACCTGGGGGGGTGGGGCCAGGTTCCCTTTAATTTCAGTTCATGTGCCTGCGTGGCGTTTGCAGGTCACGTTGCCGGCTACACAGCAGGGGAACAGCTGGCGGTGCTGAACCCCACTGACACATTGGCTGGTGTTTTTCTCTGTGCAGCTAGCACTTCCGGGCAGAAACTGGAGGTGTTTGAGCCCAGGGTCAGCAGGAGGAGGAGAGGAGCAGAGTGTAGGCCGAAGCCTGCACTGGTGGCAGCTTTTGGTCGGTTGTGCCAGCGTGGCTTGTGCTGGACACGATGTCGGCTACACAGCAGGGGAACAGCTGGCGGTGCTGAACCCCACTAACACATTGGCTGGTGTTTTTCTCTGTGCAGCTAGCATGTCCGGGCAGAAACTGGCGGTGTTTGAGCCCAGGGTCAGCAGGAGGAGGAGAGGAGCAGAGTGTAGGCCGAAGCCTGCACTGGTGGCAGCTTTTGGTCAGTTGTGCCAGCGTGGCTTGTGCTGGACACGATGTCGGCTACACAGCAGGGGAACAGCTGGCGGTGCTGAACCCCACTAACACATTGGCTGGTGTTTTTCTCTGTGCAGCTAGCAGTTCCGGGCAAAAACTAGCGGTGTTTGAGCCCAGGGTCAGCAGGAGAGGAGCAGAGTGTAGGCCGAAGCCTAGTTGAACCAATTTCAAAGGTTACCTTTAACCCCCCCTCAGGTGTTGCAAGGTACAAGAGCCACACCTTGTGCAGCATTAATGCTGCACAAGTAAAAGGTTGCTCTATTTAATTTGCTCCTTGCACACGCTGAATAAAACACGTACACTATTTAGCCCACTATACTGTCAAACAGTAGTGGAGGCGTGACTTGTCTTTTTAAGGAGATGCAGCACAGGTGTCAAAATTTACACCTAGCTGCTGGGCGCAGATTCCTGAGCGTTGTTATTTGCTGTACAGGAGTCTGCGCTATTGTGATCCCTTGGTCATGCGCTGTGAGCGCTTCCTGTCTTCTGACCTCATTTCATGTCGGCCGTTGCGGTTAGCGATGGACATGAATCCCAGACCCACAGTGTGTTTTCAAAAAATCACACTGCGTGGCTGGGATTCGTGGCCTTGTGCAGTAAATATGTTTGACACTCACACATGTCCCTACACCAGCTTCAGACTGGGCGACCTCATCTGATCCCTTATCGCCTGCCGCGGCCATGAGGACACCCAGTCTGAAGAAGGCGGAAGGAGATGAGTGAACACAGGCAAACATATGCACTGCACATGCCCATCAATCACACCCTCGCTGTCCAAAAAAATAAGACACCGAGGGGCGTTGTTTCGAGCAGGGCAGACGCACAGGCGCAGCCAGCTAACCAATGATGTCAAAAGACGGGCAGCGCTAACAAGGGTGGTGCTGCGTATCATTAGAAAGGAAAGTCACACCTCAGGGACAGTGGAATGGTCTCAATGAGACACATTTTGTATGTGTTGAGTTCCACGTGGGCAAGGAGAAAAAGTCAGCCACCTTGTACAAATGCAGCAGTACTGCTGTACAAGGTGGCTGTTATACATAGAAACACCTGGGGGTGGGGGGCAGGCTCCCTTCAATTTCAGTTCATGTGCCTGCGTGGCGTTTGCAGGTCACGTTGCAAGCTACACAGCAGGGGAACAGCTGGCGTTGCTGAACCCCACTGACACATTGACTGGTGTTTTCCTCTGTGCAGCTTGCATGTCCGGGCAAAAACTGGCGGTGTTAGAGCCCAGGGTCAGCAGGAGGAGGAGAGGAGCAATGTGTAGGCCGAAGCCTGCACTGTTGGCAGCTTTTGGTCGGTTGTGCCAGCGTGGCTTGTGCTGGACACGATGCAAGCTACACAGCAGGGGAACAGCTGGCGTTGCTGAACCCCACTGACACATTGACTGGTGTTTTTCTCTGTGCAGCTCGCATGTCCGGGCAAAAACTGGCGGTGTTAGAGCCCAGGGTCAGCAGGAGGAGGAGAGGAGCAATGTGTAGGCCGAAGCCTGCACTGTTGGCAGCTTTTGGTCGGTTGTGCGAGCGTGGCTTGTGCTGGACACGATGCAAGCTACACAGCAGGGGAACAGCTGGCGTTGCTGAACCCCACTGACACATTGACTGGTGTTTTTCTCTGTGCAGATCGCATGTCCGGGCAAAAACTGGCGGTGTTAGAGCCCAGGGTAAGCAGGAGGAGGAGAGGAGCAGAGTGTAGGCCGAAGCCTAGTTGAACCAATTTCAAAGGTTACCTTTAACCCCCCCTCAGGTGTTGCAAGGTACAAGAGCCACACCTTGTGCAGCATTAATGCTGCACAAGTAAAAGGTTGCTCTATTTAATTTGCTCCTTGCACACGCTGAATAAAACACGTACACTATTTAGCCCATTATACTGTCAAACAGTTGTGGAGGCGTGACTTGTCTTTTTAAGGAGACGCAGCACAGGTGTCAAAATTTGCACCTAGGTACTGGGCGCAGATTCCTGAGCGTTGTTATTTGCTGTACAGGAGTCTGCGCTATTGTGATCCCTTGGCCATGCGCTGTGAGCGCTTCCTGTCTTCTGACCTCATTTCATGTCGGCCGTTGCGGTTAGCGATGGACATGAATCCCAGACCCACAGTGTGTTTTCAAAAAATCACACTGCGTGGCTGGGATTCGTGGCCTTGTGCAGTAAATAGGTTTGCCGCTCACACATGTCCTTACACCTGCTTCAGACTGGGCGGCCTCAGCTGATCCCTTATCGCCTACCACGGCCAGGAGGCCGCACAGTCTGAAGAAGGCGGAAGGAGATGAGTTAAGACAGGCGAACATATGCACTGCTCGTGCCCATAAACCACACCCTCGCTGACAAAATAAATATGACAACGAGGGGCGTTGTTTCTAGCAGGGCGGATGCACAGGCGCAGCCAGCTAACCATGATGACAAAAGACGGGAAACGCTACCAAGGGGGGTGCTGCGTATCATTAGAAAGGAAAGTCACACCTCAGGGACAGTGGAATGGTCTCAATGAGACACATTTTGTACGTGTTGAGTTCCACGTGGGCAAGGAGAAAAAGTCAGCCACCTTGTACAAATGCAGCAGTACTGCTGTACTAGGTGGCTGTTATACATAGAAACACCTGGGGGGGTGGGGCCAGGTTCCCTTTAATTTCAGTTCATGTGCCTGCGTGGCGTTTGCAGGTCACATTGCCGGCTACACAGCAGGGGAACAGCTGGCGGTGCTGAACCCCACTAACACATTGGCTGGTGTTTTTCTCTGTGCAGCTAGCACTTCCGGGCAAAAACTAGCGGTGTTTGAGCCCAGGGTCAGCAGGAGGAGGAGAGGAGCAGAGTGTAGGCCGAAGCCTGCACTGGTGGCAGCTTTTGTTCTGTTGTGCCAGCGTGGCTTGTGCTGGACACGTTGCCGACTACACAGCAGGGGAACAGCTGGCGGTGCTGAACCCCACTGACACATCACCTAGTGTTTTTTCTGTGTAGACAACACTTCCAGGTGGCAACTGACAGTGTTGAAACCCAGGGAATCAAAGAGGAGCAGAGTGTAGGCCGAAGCCTGCAGTGGAGCAAGTTGAAAGGGAACCTTTAACCCCCCCCCCAGGCATTTGTTGCTGAAAGAGCCATCTTGTACAGCAGTAATACTGCACATGGAAAATGGTGGCTCCGAAAATTATGCTCCTTGCAAACGCTGAAGTACACACTCATATAATGTGTCCCCTCACACCGTCAAACCATCCCGGAAGTGGGACTTTCCTTTGTAATGTGACACAGCACAGCCGTCATTCCAACCCCCTTGGTGCCGGGCGCCACCTCCTCAACGTTGTTTGGTTCTGTCACGGAGCCCGCGCTGTAATGTTATCCCTTGGCCATGCACAGTTAGCGGTGCCCGTCTTCTGACATCATGTAGGTGTCAGGCTGGCAGTGCCTGTGCGTCCAAGCTGCCCTAGATCCAACCTTGCAGTGTCATCTAATGTAGTCCCACTGCGGGCCAGGGATCCATGGGCATGCGCAGTGCATATCATCGCCTCTCACTCACCTCCTTCCTGCTTCTTCAGACTGTGCGGCGTCACGGCCGTGGCATGCTATTAGGGATCAGCTGACGCCGCCTAGTCTGAAGAAGCGTGAAGAAGGGGAGTGAGAGGCTAGTATATGCACTGCGCATGGCCATGGATACCAGGCCCACTGTGGGATCACATTAGACGACACTGCGAGGTGTGATTTCGGGCAGCGTGGACGCACAGGCGCAGCCAGGACGACAACAAATGATGTCAGAGGACGGGCAGCGCAAACTGTGCATGGCCAAGGGATAACATAACAGCGCAGGGTCCATGACGGAATCAAACAACGCTAAGGAGGCAGCGCACGGTGCCAAGGGGGTAGCAATGACGGCTGTGCTGCGTCACATTACAAAGGAAAGTCCCACCTCCGGGACGGTTGGACGGTGTGAGGGGACACATTACATGAGTGTGTAGTTCAGCGTTTGCAAGGAGCATAATTTCAAGAGCGACCTTTCCCTTGTGCAGTATTAGTGCTGCACATGGTGGCTCTTTCAGTAACAAACGCCTGGGGGGGGGGGGGGGACAGGTCCCCTTACATTTTAGTTGTGCCAGCGTGGCGGTCGCATGACACGTTGCCGGATACACAGCTGGGGATCAGCTGACGTTACTGAACCCCAATAACAGAGGAGCGACTGTTGACTGTGCACACAGCACTTCCAGGCACCAACTGGCGGTGTTAGAGCCCAGGGACAGCAGGAGGAGCAGATTGGAGGTATTGCCGCACACACAGCTGGCGATCAGCTGACGTTACTGAACCCCAATAACAGAGGAGCGACTGTTGACTGTGCACACAGCACTTCCAGGCACCAACTGGTGGTGTTAGAGCCCAGGGACAGCAGGAGGAGCAGAGGAACAGAGTGTAGGCCGAAGCCTGATTGGAGCAAGTTGAAAGGGAACCTTTAACCCCCCCCAAGACGTTTGTAGCTGAAAGAGCCATCTTGCGCAGCACTAACGATGCAAAAGGAAAAGGTGGTTCTTTTCATTATGCTCCTTGCAAACACCGAAGTAAACACTAAAAATGTGTCCCCTTATACCGTTAAACCGTCCCGGAGGTGCGAATTTCCTTCGTAATGGGACACAGCACAGCTGACATTCCTATCCCCTTGGTGCCGTGCGCTGCCTCCTCAGCGTTGTTTTAAGCTGTCACGGAGCCTGCGCTGTTCTGTTAGCCCTTGGCCATGCCCAATTAGCGCTGCCTGTCTTCTGACATAATTTGGTGTCAGGCTGTTACTGCCTGTGCGTCCACGCTGCTCCAGATCCCACCTCGCAGTTTCGTCCAACGTAATCCCACTGCGGGCCTTGGAACCATGGACATGCACAGTGCATATCCTCGACTCTCACTCCCCTCCTTCCCTCTTCTTCAGACTGTGCGGTGTCACGGCCGTGGCATGCTATTAGGGATCAGCTGACGGCGCACAGTCTAAAGAAGGCGGAGGGAAATGAGCGAGAGCCCGAGGGGAAGATATGCACTGCGCATGGCCATGGATCCCAGGCCCGCAGTGTGACTCAATCAGAAGACACAGCGAGGCGGGAACTCGGGCAGCGCGGCCGCACAGGCGCAGCCAGCCTGACACCAAATTATGTCAGAAGACAGGCAGCGCAAATAGGGCATGCCCAAGGGATAACAGAACAGCGCAGGCTCCGTGACAGCTTAAAACAACGCTGAGGAGGCAGCGCATGGCACCAAGGGGGTAGGAATGACGGCTGTGCTGCGTCACATTGCGAAGGAAAGTCCCAGCTCCGGGACAGTATAACGGTATCAGTGAACACATTTTATAAGTGTTAAGTTCTGCGTGTGCAAGGAGCTAAAAAAAAAGAGCTACCTTTTCCTTGTGCATTACTGCTGCACAAGATGGCTCTTTCAGTAACAAACGACGGGGGGGGGGGGGACAGGTTCCCTTACATTTAGGTTGTTGTGCCAGCGTGGCAGTCGCAGGACACATTGCCGGCTACACAGCTGGGGATCAGCTGACGTTACTGAAACCCAATAACACTGGGTCGTATGTTTTTACTGTGCAGCCTCCACTTCTGAGCCGCAACTGGCGGTGTTGGAGCCCAGGAATAGCAGTTCAGGTGGTAGAAAGATGAACACAGCAGGAGACCTGGATGACACCCAATTACTTAATCAGGCAGAGGAGTGGGAAATTCCTGCGAGATCCAGGCCTGGTTCATTTTCAGGAAAGTAAGCCTGTCAACGTTATCGGAGGATAGTCGCATGCGACGGTCTGTTAGTACACCACCTGCGGCACTAAAGACACGTTCCGATAAGACACTAGCCGCAGGGCAAGCCAGCACCTCCAATGCATACTGGCTTAGCTCTGGCCATGTATCCAGCTTAGAGACCCAAAACTTGAACGGGGAAGAGCCGTCTGGGAGTACAGTAAGAGGGCAAGCCATGTAGTCTGTCACCATCTGACGGAACCGTTGCCTCCTGCTGACTGGAGCCGCCTGTGATGGTGTAGACATTTGGGGCGGGCACACAAAAGTGTGCCAGAGTTGTGCCATACTGGGCTTGCCTTGGGCAGAGGCACTGCTTCTGCTCCCTCTTTGGGCAGAGCCTCCCCCACTGCCTCGACGCACTGAGCTGCTTTGTAAAGCACTAGCAGCACTCCTCTCAGTTGGACAGGAGAAGATGATGGAATTCACCAGTGTGTCGTGGTACTCCCGCAATTTACGCTCCCGGGTCAACACAGGGATGAGGTTTTGGACGTTGTCCCGGTAGCGAGGATCGAGGAGGGTGAACACCAAATAATCAGGCATGTTGAGAATGTGGTCGATGCGGCGGTCGTTTCTCAGGCACTGCAGCATGAAATCCACCATGTGCTGTAGAGTGCCAACTGGCCCAGAAACGCTGTCCCCTGCTTGAGACATGATCTCTGCCCGCTCGTCATCACCCCACCCTCGCTGTACACACTGACCACTGGACAATTGTGTCGCTCCCTCCTCTGGACGGAGCTCTTCCTCCTCCATTGACTCCTCCTCATCCTCCTCACAAATTGGCCCCTGCGTACCCCTTTGTGAGGAACCACGTGGCGCTGACTCTCCAGAAGCTGATGGAAAAGGTGACTCCTCATCCTCCACCTCTTCCACAACATCATCCCTTAACCCTTGCAAAGTTTGCTGAAGCAGGCAGATAAGGGGGACAGTCATGCTGACTAGTGCATCATCTGCACTTGCCATCCGCGTGGAATAATCAAAAGGACGCAAATCCTGGCAGACGTCCTTCATAGTGGCCCACTCTGTGGTTGTGAAGTCTGATCGGCGCTGACTGCGACTTCTTTGCGCCTGATGCAGCTGGTACTCCATAACTGCTTGCTGCTGCTCACACAACCGCTCCAACATATGTAACGTGGAATTCCACCGGGTAGGTAGGTCACATATGATACGGTGTTCCGGAAGGCAGAAACGGCGCTGCAGAGCAGCAATGCGGGATCTGGCCAAGCTGGAACACCGCAAGTGAGCACACTCTAGGCGGACCTTGTGCAGCAGGGCATCAAGATCCGGATAGTCCCTCAGAAAACTCTGCACAACCAAATTGAGCACATGTGCCAGACATGGGATGTGAGTGAGGTTGCCAAGGGCCAAAGCTGCCACCAGATTTCGGCCATTGTCACACACTACCATGCCTGGCTGGAGATTCGCTGGCAGTAACCACACATTGCTCTCCTGCTTGATGGCATTCCAGAGCTCTTGCGCTGTGTGGCTTCGATGCCCCAATGAAACTAGTTTCAAGACGGCATGCTGACGTTTGGCCACGGCTGTGCTCATGTCGGTCATAGGTAAACGTTCACGGGTCCATGTGGAGGTGGACTGTGACGGATCCTGCAGAGAGGAATCTGAGGAACTGGTGTAAGAGGAGGAGTCGATGCGTACAGACTGGATTCCTGCAATCCTTGGAGTGGGCAGGACACGTCCTGCGCCACTCGCACGATCTGTACCTGGCTCAACAACATTAACCCAATGGGCAGTGAGGGAAACATATCGCCCCTGTCCATGCTGACTGGTCCACGCATCGGTGGTGAGGTGGACCTTGCTACTGATGGCGTTCAGTAGCGCATGTTTTATGTTTGCCTCAACATGCCTGTGCAGGGCAGGGACAGCCTGCCTGCTGAAGTAAAAGCGGCTGGGCACCTTGTACTGTGGGACTGCCAATGCCATCAAGTCACGGAAGCTGTCAGTCTCCACCAGCCTGAACGAGAGCATTTCCAGGGACAACAGTTTGGCAATGCCTGCATTCAGAGCCTGTGCTCGGGGGTGGTTGGCCGAGAATGCCCGCCTTTTCTCCCATGCCTGTACTACCGATGGCTGTAGAGTAGACTGGGAGTGTGAGGATGACTGGGAAGGTGGTGCTGTGGGTGGAATTACACTAGGTCTCTGGACAACAGTGGAGGAAGAGGCAACACGAGATGAAGAGGTGGTAGCTGCCGCTGTTGGTTGGCCTACGTCTTCACTGTGTTTCTGTAACTCCACCGCGTGCCTGGTCCGCACATGTTTCCACATATTTGTGGTATTGAGGTTGCTGACACTTTTACCTCTTTTTACTTTCTGATGACACAGCTTGCATTTGACAAAACAAATGTCATCTGCAACTGTGTCAAAAAAGGACCAGGCACTGCAAGTCTTGGGAGCGCCCTTTTTGGCTTTGGAAAGAGACAGGCTCCTAACGGGTGCCAAAGTGGAGGCTACAGGCTCCGCAGTCTTCCCCCTCCCTCTCCCTCTTTGGCCCGTAAGGGGAAGCTCTTCCTCAGAGCTGCTCCCACCACCTTCCTGTTCCTCACGCCACGATGGGTCAAGGACCTCATCATCTCCACTACCCTCTGCCACCAACTGCTCCTCCTGGGTAGTCTCGGCAGCACAGTACGCATCAGAAAGCGGCACCTGAGTTTCATCATCAGATGCGTACTGCGCTGTGGTCACCGGAGGCACTGGCCAACCTGCCTCTTCAGAGTCAGAGAGAAAAAGCTGTTGGGCATCACTGCACACTGCCTCTTCTTCCATTTCTCCAATGCTGCTTGGCTGGCCCCCTGTTTCCAAGCCAAGAGATTCAGAGAACAGAAGTAGAGACGGCTCCTGTCCTGGGCTCTCTGACTGCCTGGCCAATTTGGCAGGTGGTGAAGAGACAGATGGCTGCTCTCCAGTGCTCTGTGCCTGAGAGGATGTGGCACTAACTGAAGTCGATGCCGAGGCGTTAGCTGCCATCCACCCGACAACGGCTTCAATTTGGTCTTCACGCAGCAGCGGTGCACGGCGCTCTCCGACAAAGCTGCGCATGAAGGACTGTTCCCTGCTGAAACTGAGTGACGACGAGTCACCGGCGCCAGCAGCAGGCACAGAATCACCACGTCCTCTCCCTGCTCCTCTCCCTGCTCCACGCCCACGCCCACGTGCCTTACTCCCTGCCCTCTTCATCTTGGTTGACAGATAAAGATAAGCAGAAAAGTACTAAGGCCTTAGCGTGCTTATTCCTGAAATGCTCCTTCTCACAGGTGTAAGAAACACTAATGTTGTAAAGTGTGGACTAAACTTTATTATTTTTCAAATGTGGCCTACACAAGTGTTAAGTTGTGTTTGGTGAACTTTACTTTTTTTTTTGTGCAGATCGGGCTACAGAGCTAGTTTAAATCACACGGAGACCGTGCAGACAGCCGTAAACGGCGCTGCAAGGCCAAAAAACCCTCCTCTAGGTTATCCTATGTAGTGTTTTTCCACTATTTAGCTGGAGACGGGTGGAAAGACACTAATAGGAATTTTTTTTTTTAAATTTTAAACAGGCTGCACTATTTGAAAAAAAGGAAATTGTTTTTCAAGGTATGAGGCAGTAACGCACCCTGAGCTGAATCCAACCGGCTATGGCTGCACACAGACTACAGGGCGAGCTGGGCTCACACGGAGACCGTGCAGACAGCCGTAAACGGCGCTGCAAGGCCCAAAAACCCCCCTCTAGGTTATCCTATGTAGTGTTTTTCCACTATTTAGCTGGAGACGGGTGGAAAAACACTAATAGGGATTTTTTTTTAAAATTTTTAAACAGGCTGCACTATTTGAAAGAAAGGAAAATTTTTCTCAAGGTATGAGCCAGTAACGAACCCTGAGCTGAATCCAACCGGCTATGGCTGCACACAGACTACAGGGCGAGCTGGGCTCACACGGAGACCGTGCAGACAGCCGTAAATGGCGCTGCAAGGCCCAAAAACCCCCCTCTAGGTTATCCTATGTAGTGTTTTTCCACAATTTAGCTGGAGACGGGTGGAAAAACACTAATAGGAAATTTGAGAAAAAATGTGCAGCAGGCTGCACTATGAGCAAAAAAGGACAACTGTGTGAGGCAGTGTGAACCCCCCCTGAGCTGAATACAACCGGGTATATGGCTGCACACAGACTACAGAGTGAGCTGCACACACACACACAGAGACCTTGCAGAACGCTGTTAAAACAGCGCTGCAAGGCAAGAGCAAGGTGAACAGTGAAGAACACACAGCGTTTTGCTAAATTAGCCTTTGGAAAGGAAAATAAAGCAATTAGCTAGCTCAACTGGCCCTCAGTTAGAACACAGCGTCCTGTCCCTAACTGAAATCACAGCAGAGTGAGCGCAAAATGGCGGCAGCGTTTTTTATAGTGCAGAGTGATATCATTTCAGCAGCCAATCACAGCCTTGCCAGTACTTACATGCCCACCATGCTAAACAGGATGTGCCCACACTTCCAATCATTCCTCATTGGCTGCTGCGTTCTGTTTGAATTCTGGGAACTTCCGATTCCGGTATCCGATACGCGGGAAGTATCGGAATTCGGTATCGGAATTCTGATACCGCAAATATCGGCCGATACCCGATACTTGCGGTATCGGAATGCTCAACACTAGTCCCTGGCACAGTCCAGCCATTGCCAGTTATGATATTGGGGGAAGAAGGTGAAAATCTCCCTACACACAATGCAGTAGGCCACCCCCAGACACATCAGGCAGCAGACAGCTCAGCCCTGGGTGCAGAGGGGGGAGGACTGACATCATCATCTGCTGATAATGTACAACTTCAGCACGGGTCAGAGCTGCCTACATTCACATCAACATAGAACTATAAGCCTAATCCACCACAGCTTCAGCAAGGGGGGAGACATCCTCACACAAAAAGGCAACTTCTAAGTCCAAAAATCAGCCAGTATATGACCCCAGCACACGCTATCACCACTATTCCTCTGATGAAGATGAGGAGGGAACATCATACATGCTGCCCTGTACTAGGGAAAGAAACCCACAGGCACCAAGAACGCAGGGGCAGATAGAGGCACCACAACTACACTATGTGCACTTCACCCCAAGTAAGGTGACAATCTTCCGGACCCAGAGATGCATTCCATGCCATTTTACCGAAGAATGTAGCAGAACCAGCGAACATATATAGCCACCTGGAATGATCTCTGTGCCATAAATGGAAATAAAAGCAGGTGATACACTCTGGCCAATCATGAAGGAACAATTCAAACTTCCAGCAGAATGAGATGTACACGCTTGGGAGTCAGGGCCACAGCTAATTGAACAGCTCAGAGAGTGGGCCAAAGGCAGATTGGCAGGACAAGCCCTCAGCTTACATGACATGAGCCAAGACAAGACAGAGTCTGTAAAGAAGTTTCATGGCAGAGTAATGCAAGTATTCCAAGACTTGGGCTTCACCATTCATGACCAGATACACAGGCAAATGTTGGCACAGGTCAATGTGCAAGGACTGAGACAGCCAATCTGGAAACCACTGATAGAGGTTAGGCCCGGGAACAGGTCAATAGCAGTGGACTGATCCAGTAAAACAGGTCGTGTGCGCCTAAGAGACTGTTTATTTTCAATTGTCACCAAAACTGCCGCCATTATAGCGCCACGAAGAGTGCAAGGGAAGAAGAGAACGCCAAAAGGGGATCCTCAAGTGAAGATGCTGCAAAGTGTCGAGTGACACACCAGAAGAACCGCTGCAGACTGCGGAGAGGAGACACCGAAATTCAATAAGGTTAGCAAAGGGGAGAAGCTATTTCAAACCAGGGGGAAGAAGTGGTGGCAGATGCAGCCACAGCCCCTGTAATACCCCAAGACCTCGGGTTGGATGAAGCCGCTGGTCTCATGGCACCCCCGGGCCTCGTCACGGATGCACCTGCAGGCCCCATCTTACCACCAGGCCCCACAGGGCCTGCAGCTTCAATCAGCAGGCGGGACCCCGCTGCCGCTACAGTGCCCATCATGCCGTTGTCCACAGTAGCCAAAGGGATTGAGTCCCAACCAGGAGTGCAGAAGACAGCCCCTCTCATAGTGACCACTGACCTGGAAGCGCAACCACACTACAAAGACAGAAGAAGTGTCAAGTGTTGCAACTGTGGCAAGTTTGACCATTTCCGGGACCAGTGCAGAGCACCCATGCAACCCAAGAGTTGTTCCAGAGAAACAGGTCAAGGAGGAAGTACAGAAGGCAGTGAAGTACCCCGTTCATAGGACAGGGGCAAGCAAGCCAGGTCCGCAAGACACTACGCTCCTGACATGTAAAACCCCATCTGCAGGACCAATACCTCAAATTACCCTGAAAGTGGATGGCGTTGTCAGATCTTTTCTTCTTCACACTGGTGCAGCCAGAAGTGTGATGAGACATGTGGAACTCCATGATCCCACCTGCCTATCAGAATCCTCTGTGTCTGGCATGGGCATTGATGGTCAAGTCAGACATTCCCAGCCTACAAAGCCTCTGAGCATGTGCACTCAGCCAGGACACTCTATCTTGTCCCAGTTTGTGGTGTCAGGGACCTGCCACTCAACCTGCTGGGAGTGGACCTACTGCAGTTGCTGAAGGCAACCACAGTGTTCCAGGAAGATGGGACGCACTTTCTTCATCCCTGACCCAAGAAGAATCTTGCTGGCAGCCCTACAAGAACCTCAAACAACCGACAGGCCTACCCAAGGAGGTACTGGACATAGTACCAGAAAGTTTATGGTCTAAGGGACCTCAGAACGTGGGAAAACCTCATGTTGCACCAGTACAGGTGTCACTGAAGCCAGGTACCCTGTAACCTCGTAGGGCCCAGCATCCCCTGTCCATCGCCTAGAGTCAAGCTGCCTCTGACCAACTGAAGGTCTACCTGGAAATAGGAATCATCACCTTGCAATACCCCATTTTTCCCAGTCAAGAAAAAGACTGTAAAAGGAGAGCCAGCCAAGTTCAGAGTGGTACATGACCTGAGAGCTGTGAATAACGTCACGGTGTTTGAAACTCCAATTGTGCCGAATCCGCACACTCTGCTCTCAAATGTGCCTGCCACAGCAAAAGTGTTCACAGTGACCGACCTGGCTAATGCTTTCTCCAGTGTTCCCCTTCATCCAGAAGACTAATTTCTGTTTGCCTTTACGCAACAGGGGGGACAGCACACATGGACAGTGATGTCACAGTTCAGAAAAGCAATGTCCATAGTCCTCACCATCTGGGTCACAGAACATGCAGAAGTAACCCTGCTACAATACGTGGACGATCTACTCCTTTGTGCAGTTGACTTTGACACATGTAAAGCCCATTTCTTGTCTCTCCTACTCTACCTGGCGGAGCAGCACTGCAAGGTCTCAAAGAACAAAGTCCAGTGGTGTCTGAAGCGAGTTACGTTCCAAAGACACTGTATTGCTCACCAGACGAAACATCTGACAGATAACTGGAAGACCACAGTGGAGAAGACGGTACCTCCAACAACTCCAAAGGCGCTACAGGCCTTCCTTGGTCTAGTTTCATTTAGCAGAGCCTGGATCCCTGATGCCTCAGTCATAATGCATCCTCTGTATGATTGCGTCAATGTAACCCCGTTCCGCCTGACAGATGCAGCCTCCAGCTCGTTCAAGAAGTTAAAAGGCTCGGTAGTCTCAGCGCCAGCACTAGGCCTGCCTGACTACGAGAAGCCATTCCGTCTCTACCTGATGGAAAAAGAAAGCCTTGCTACTGGAGTCCTGACGCAGCTTCAGGGGGGAAAGCAGAGACCTTTCGGCTTCTGTTCAGCTCGTCTGGATCCACTTGCAAGTAAAGCCCCTCCTGCATGAGAGCAGCATTTGCAGCACACGCTCTCCTGGACAAGACTGCTGACATCATTCTTGGATATCCATTGGAAATTCTGGCTCCACATGACATCTCAGCAATCCTCAACCAGACCCAGCCAAAACATCTTTCCACCGCCAGGCATCTTTGCCTCCAGTGCTCAGTGTCTACTCCTGCCCTACAATGTCTCCATCTCCAGATGCACACTCCTCAACCCATCCACTCTACTCCCACTCCCAAGGGGGGGATACAGATATGGACCCTCAGATCAAAATTCTGATCAAAATCTGCATGATACCTTCTGCAGGGATCTGGATTTGCTCCAGACGGATGACCATGATTGCTTCAGCATAATGCAACAGGAAACAGCAGGACTACCCAAGGTGGCAGAAGAGCCACTGACCAATACAGAATTGATCCTCTATGTGGATGGCTCCAGATTTGCAGATGATGAAGGAAGATTCCACAAGGGATGAGCAGTGACCAGCAATCAAGAGATCCTGTGGTCCAGAAGTCTGCTGCCTAGTCTGTCAGCCCAGGAAGTGGAACTGACGAAGGCCTGCCAGATTGCAGAAGGCAAAACTGCGAACATATATACCGATTCAAGGTACTCGCATGGCATAGCACACGACTTTGGACCCACCTGGGCTGCAAGGGACTTCATCACAGCAAGCGGAACAACCGTGAAGCATCATGGAGCCAACAAGGACCTGCTGGACGCACTCCAACTTCCAAAAAATGGTGGCAGTACAAAAAGTCAAAGCACATGGAAAATTGGACACAGTAGAGGCACGGGGTAACAACATGGAGGATATGGCAGCCAAAGAAGCAGTCAAAGGAAGACAGTATGGAGAAGTGGGAGAGGTTGTAAAGCCGGACTGCTACTACATGACGACTGAAGACGAGAAACCTGACCAGATGACGTCCTGGGATCTGCTCAAAAAGCTGCGAGAGCAAGCCCCAAAAGGACAAGAAGGAATGCTGGATGCGGAAGGGAGCAACACATGAAGAAGGAAGGGTATACGCAATGGACTACAAACTCTGTTTACCTCGAAGCATGTACCCTATGGTGGTCCAGTGGGCACATGGTCCCGTACACAGATCAAAGACACAGATGAATGATCTGATTGGTGCTTACTGGTTTGCTCCAGGGATCTCCACCCTAACAGCCAAATTCACTAGCAGCTGTTTCACCTGCAGCAAATGCAACCCTGGAAGAATGGAGAAAGTTCCAACACATCATCTTGCCAGACCACTGTACCCCTTCCAGAGGATCCAGATAGACCACATCCAGATGTCGCCAAGTGTGGAATTCGAATATGCCCTTGTGGTCGTGGACGTGTTGTCAGGATAGCCAGAATCTTTCCCAGTGAGGAACCAGTCAGCAAAGACTACTGCAAAGAAGCTACTCTCAGAGATGAGATATGCAGATATGGGATCCCAGAAGTGATAGAGAGTGACTAGGGAACCGCATTCACAGCAAATCTCACACAGGAGATCTGGTCAGCAATAGAGTCAGACTTAAGGTACCGTCACACTAAGCGACGCTGCAGCGATACCGACAACGATCCGGATCGCTGCAACGTCGCTGTTTGGTCGCTGGAGAGCTGTCACACAGCTGTCTGTCCCTCTGCGCTCTGCTTCTCTGCCCTGTGTAAGCACAGCGGCCGGAAAGCACAGCGGTGATGTCACCGCTCTGCTTTCCGGCCGCTGTGCTTACACAGGGCAGAGAAGCAGAGCGCCGAGGGACAGACACTGGAATGTAAGTATGTAGTGTTTGTTTTTTATTTACTTTTACGCTGGTAACCAGGGTAAACATCGGGTTACTAAGCACGGCCCTGCGCTTAGTAACCCGATGTTTACCCTGGTTACCAGCGAAGACATCGCTGAATCGGCGTCACACACGCCGATTCAGCGATGTCAGCAGGAAGTCCAGCGACGAAATAAAGTGCTGGACTTTCTGCAGCGACCAACGACATCACAGCAGGATTCTGATCGCTGCTGCGTGTCAAACTGAACGATATCGCTAGCCAGGACGCTGCAACGTCACGGATCGCTAGCTATATCGTTCAGTGTGACGGTACCTTTAGGCCTACACACTCCCTGCAATCCCCAGAGTAGGGAGAAAGTGGAAAGACTGAATGGGACACTTAAGAACAGGATGTTGAAAGTTGCCCAAAAGACAAACAAACCATGGAATAAGACACTCCCAATCACACTACTTAGTGTTAGGCACACTCCCAGAGGCCCAGAAGAAGCTGTCACCATATGAAATTTTGTTTGGGTCTAGCCCCAGGTTAGGGGTATTTTTTCTCTCAGCAGCTGACTATGCAATATGATGCTTTGTCTGCTTATGTTATTGAACTCACCAAGACACTTGCTAACATCCATTCTCGAGTTTTTTCTTCATTGCCAGATCCAGATTCAGTGTCCGGTATGCACTCCTTGAAGCCAAGAGACTGGATGTTGGTGAAAAAAGTTTGTAAGGAGAACACCACTCAATCCCAGATTTGATGGTCCTGTCCAAGTGCCGCTGATGACACCAACCTCTGTGAAGCTGTAGGGAAGACCCACTTGGATCCACTCATCGCATTGCAAGAAAGCTCCCCTACCAGAGGATGACATCCAAGCCAGAATGATGTTGTGGATGCCCTGCCTGACCGAATAGATGACCTACCTGATAAAGAATAAACTACACATGCTATTGACTAAGAGACTGATTGCAACAAACCCAGGTTAGGGACAGATCTCCTGACCGCCCATTTGCGAAAAGTCTGTACGGAGTGGGGCATATGTGCTAGGCATACGTCAGTTCACAGGCAGCATAAAAGAGTTGCAGCGTTTTGGGACAGGAGGCTAGGATTAGGGCAAGTGATATCTAAGGGGGCTTGTGATAGAAATACATATATCATGTAGATCTCACTTGCATGTATACTCCTCTATAATTATATATACTCATATATACTCAGCTAGTTTATAATCAATTGCTCGACTTGACCACATGAGCTAAGCCAGATGGTTCCTCGGTACTTTCCAGACACCTGAAAAGCGGAACAGCACCAGATGTATTAAGTGCTGATCAGATGTCTCAACTTTGTCCTAGATGCAGAGAGCTACATTTTAGTTGCTTAATCAGCAGTCATATGTGCATTAATTACAATATTCCATATATATTTAGATAACCAATAACAGAGGAGCTATACAATATGGTAATTAACTAACCACCCCTTTCTATATGCGATTATAAAACTATGTATGTACAATAAATCATCAGTATTGATGGAATGTGTTTCTGTCACAATGGTGTACAGTCCATTCTTAATGAGTGCTCAAAATACTCAGTCTTATTGGGAACGGCCGCAGCACACACAGGGATAGATTTATCCAAACCAAATTTCCATAACAAAATGAGCCACTGTATAGGAGGATGGAGATCTACAGAGTGCCCCCCTGGTACAATCTCTAAGGTTACAAGAACTGCACAGTGACATTTGTGCCATCATTACTTCTCAGCCACAGATTTTGCTTTACAAACACATCTGTGATTGGCTGATGGGATGACTTGCAAGTGTGTTCTGTGCACTGGAGTGGCAGTTTGGAGCCAGAAGCTCCTGCAGAGGGAAAGTGTGCACCAGGCTGACAGGATCTTTGCTGCCTTGTGGAAATTTTGTAAGCATACAGTATTGTGTTGAAAAATAAAGAAACTATTTATATACGAACCATGTTGGGACTAATGGTTACTAGTGATAAGCGAACGTGCTTCGATAAGGTGTTATTTGAGAATGCTCGAGTGCTAGTAGAGCAACTTCGGCGTTCTCTAATACAAGTAATATGTTCAAGTCCCCTCTGCTATATGATTCGTGGCTGTTGGACAGCCATAACACGTGTGGGGATTGCCTGTTAGGCAATGGCTGCATGTGTTGCAGCTGTTGAACAGCCAAGAGACATGCAGGCTCCAGGACTCAAAGATATTATTCAAGTACGCTGAAGACACTCGGTGAGGACCTGAACATGCCCGGACAATGCCTTATCCCAGCACATTCACTCATCACTAATAGTGACATATCCTCAAATTCTGTGCACAGTGGCCTGCTAGTGACATGCACCAGCCTGGTATGTACCCGGCTGAGATCGCTTATGACGTACCTGCCAGGGCTGTGGGGAACCCGGAATCAGACTGGATAGTTCTATGGGGGAGGTCACGGGGCTGTGATCCGTTTCCGTGGCCCTGGCCGTGTCATAAATTGGAGGATAATTATGTGGTGTTCTGTCGTGATGCCACCCGTGGTGTTCGGCAATGGGTGGCCGACTCTGCGGTTTAGGACCACTGGGGCTGATGGTGACGCAGCAAAGATGGTTCAACTCCCCACGGGTAGAGTGGAGCCCCAGGGCAAATATATTTGATTGATCAGATGGTGGTGAACATTGGGGTGCAGAGAATAAGTGAAGGACACAGAGAGGTGCAGTTTTCTTTACCTATTACTTGAAAGTAGATGCAATCTGGGGTACCAATTACAGATAATGGATAAAGTCCAGCTTGCCTGGAGGCTTTCAGGGGATCCACCCTGCCAGGAGGGGTTGAGGACCTTCCTTCTGCGCTCTCTTTTAGGATATGTACACACATTGCGGATTCCATTGCGGATTTTTCCACGTGGATTCTGCAGAATCCTCAGGTTACCTGTGGATTCACAGTGGATTTACTGCGGATTTTCTGCAGTTTTTATGCGGATTTCACTTGTGTTTTTACACCTGCGGATTCCAATTATGGAACAGGTGTAAAACGCTGCGGAATCCACACAAAGAATTAACATGCTGCGGAAAATAAACCGTGCTGAATGTTCCGCAGCATGTGCACTGCGGATTTGGTTTTCTATACATTTACATGGTACTGTACAATGCATAGAAAACGGCTGCGGATCCGCAGGGCCAAATCCCCTGCGGATCCACAGCCAAATCCGCAACGTTTGCACATGCCCCTAGGATCCCTGCTGCTTGTAGCTAAGCTGCGGCCCTCTCCTGCGTGATGATTTCTAACCTGTATGGCAGACAGCGTGAGCCTATTTCACCGGCACTGTCCTTTTTACTGTCAGTCCTGGGCTCTTGTTCTGCTACTGTGCCTTCAGGTGTTCAGTGTGCCCAGGGAATTTGCAGTCCCCTGGCCTCCAGATTCGGCTGTCAGGGCATACAGCACCCACACAGCCAAGGACTCTGGCATCCCTTTTTGTCAGCGCTATGATCTGGGATCACCTATATGCAGTTTTTATTCCCCTGAGCTCTTGTCTCTGCTCCTGTCCCTTCCCTCTCCACAGACCAACTGTCAACTCTCCTCTCTCACTGTCTTGTCACGGCTCCCATTTCCATGACAACTCCACTGTTTACTCTCTCAGCCAGGGCCGTATTTGCCACTAGCCATGTGAAGGCACGTGCCTAGGGTGCCAGGATGCGGGGGGCGGCACCTGAGCTGAGCAAGGTTTTTTTTGTTTCTTTCCAAGGCTGGGGTCCTCCCCCCTCCCCACCCACCACCTCTTTGAAGATGATATTGTGACGCCCAGGAGACCGGGATACCCAGCACCGGACCAATGGAGTCTGTCTCTTGAGGGGGATGCCACGGGTGGCTTGATCCGGTGCTGTGGCCTCAGGCAATGCACAGTGTAAGGGGTATCATGAGGGGACAGGCACTTACTTGATCAGCAGCAGGTTCTCCCAGCGGTGACGATCCTGATCCTGGATAGATGGCTATTGTCCAAATGAAAGACTGAGGCACTGAAACGTTTAACCAGTTTACTTTAACATAAAAGGATTTACAACCAGTCCTGTCACCGGAGTCTGTATGGGAACTCTGAGTTACTTTGACCCTGCCGGGGTCTTCGCCTCTTATTGTGCGCAATTTCTGTGTGGCCCTGCTGCTGTATGTGAACTGGCTGCCGGCCCAATCTGTCCCCTCCGGGTCCTGGTTCGACGGGCAACCCGAGTCCTTTTATCGGTTTACCCCCTCTGGGAGTACCGCTGAACTCTGTGTCTGTTGCTGCATCCGGCCCTAGTGAAGCTGATATCACCTCACGTTTTTCCGGTTGCTGTATTATATATAATGAATACAGCCACGGATCCGGTATCCGTCTTTGCGCCTGTTCTGGGTAATGATTAATGCTACCCGGTTCTCACAATGTCCTTTTTCTCTATCCCTCTTCTCCTCAGGCCGGTGATTTAGGCCTGGTAACAGTCACAGGGCTGTTAGAGATTCAACTGTATGACCTCTCACTATCAGCTCCTTGGCCCAACTGCCATTTCTTCTCTCAGACCAGAATGGATCAAGGGGAGTCTCTGGAGCTCCCCCTTCTGGCCGGAGGTGGTAGTGCAGTCTTGCTATTTTAGTATTTGTACTTACTGTCAGTAACTATTTTTGTGGCAAATACCCCTAGGGGTGCCACAATATACTCACCCTCCTCCAGCGGTGCCTGGTCTCAGCACCGGCAGCAAGTTTTGTGCTCACAGTGATCACGCGTACCACTCATTAATGTAATGAATATGGATGCATATTCATTGCCTTAATGAGCAGTACCATGTGATCGCTCACACAGGAAGAAGCTTTGGCGTCAGGAGTCGGGACAGAGGTGCAGGAGGAAGAGTCCGTTCAGCGCGCTGTGAGGAGGGTGAGTATGATGGCCGGGGGAGGAGAAGGAGTATGGGGGAGGAGAAGGAGGATGGGGGAGGAGAAGGAGGACGGGGGAGCCACATATACAAGATGGGGGGAACGGAGCCACGCATACAAGGATGGGAGGAGGGGGAGCAGTGCCACGCATACAAAGATGGAAGGAGGGGGACAGAGCCAAGCCTACAAGGATGGGAGGAGGGGGGAACGGAGCCATGCAGACAAGGATGGGAGGAGGGGGGAACAGAGCCACGCATACAAGGATGGGAGGAGGGGGGGAAAGGAGCCATGCATGCAAGGATGGGAGTAGGGGGGAACGGAGCCACGCATGCAAGGATGGGAGGAGGGGGGAATGGAGCCACGAATACAAGGATCTGAGGAGGTGGAGCAGAGCCACGCATACAACGATAGAAGGAGGGAGGCAGAGCACGCATTCAAAGATGGGAGGATGGGGGGAAGGAGCCATGCATACAAGGATGTTAGGAGGGGGGAATGGAGCCACGCAGACAAGGATGGGAGGAGGGGGGAACGGAGCCACACATACAAGGATGGGAGTAGGGGGTGCAGAGCCATGCATACAAAGATAGGAGGGGGGGCAGAGCCACGCATACAAGGATGGGAGGAGGGGGGGAAAGGAGTCATGCATACAAGGAAAGGAGGAGGGGGGGAGCGGGACCACGCATACAAGAATGGGAGGAGGGGGGAAAGGAGTCATGCATACAAGGATGGGAGGAGGGGGGGAACGGAGCCACATATACAAGGATGGGAGGAGGGGGGAACGGAGCCACACATACAAGGATGGGAGGAGAGGGAGCAGAGCCACGCATGCAAAGATGGAAGGAGGGGGAGCAGAGCTACGCATACAAGGATTGGAGGAGGAGGGAACGGAGCCACACATACAAGGATGGGGGGAACGGAGCCACGCATACAAGGATGGGAGGAGGGGGAGCAGAGCCAAGCATACAAAGATGGGAGGAGGGGGAGCAGAGCCAAGCATACAAACATGGGAGGAGGGGGAGCAGAGCCACGCATGCAAAGATGGGAGGAGGGGGAGCAGAGCCACGCATACAAAGATGGGAGGGGGGAGCCATGCATACAAGGATGGGAGAAGGGGGAGCAGAGCCATGCATACAAAGATGGAAGGAGGGGGACAGAGCCAAGCCTACAGGGATGGGACGAGGGGGGAACGGAGCCATGCAGACAAGGATGGGAGGAGGGGTGAACAGTGCCACGCATACAAGGATGGGAGGAGGGGGGGAAAGGAGCCATGCATGCAAGTTTGGGAGGAGGGGGGGAACAGAGCCACGCATGCAAGGATGGGAGGAGGGGGGAACGGAGCCATGTGTTATGACCTGGTGGTTAGGAGCACCCGGCACGACCTGATAGTTAAACTCACACAGGACAAGCTCTGGGATGTGGGAGCTCTGCTGACCGCAAGCCCTAATCCTATCACAACAACTAGAAATAGCCGTGGAGCGTTCCTGACTCTCCCTAGACGCCTCTTCACAGCCTAAGAGTTAGCTAGCCCTAGAGATAGAAAATAAAGCCTACCTTGCCTCAGAGAAATTCACCAAAGGAAAAGGCAGCCCCCCACATATATTGCCTGTTAGTAAAGATGAAGTCACAAACGCAGAAATGAAACAGGTTTCAGCAAAGGGAGGCCAGACTTACTAAACAGACAGAGGAGAGGAAAGGTATCTTTGCGGTCAGCACAAAAACTACAAAAGACCACGCAGAGTGTGCAAAAAAGGACCTCCGCACCGACTCACGGTACGGAGGTGCCACTCTGCATCCCAGAGCTTCCAGCTAGCAAGACAAAATCATGATAACCAGCTGGACAAGGAAACAATGAACAAATAATAACTATCAGGAACTTAGCTTCTGCTGGAGAAGACAGGTCACCAGAAAGATCCAAGAGCGAACTGAACCAATGCAGGAACATTGACAGCTGGCATGGAGTAATGATCAGAGTGGAGTTAAATAGAGCAGCCAACCACAGGATAAACCACGTCACCTGTGCAAGGAACCTCAGAAGCAGCAGCCTCACTCACAGCCACCAGAGGGAGTCCATGGACAGAACTCGCCGAAGTACCATTCACGACCACAGGAGGGAGTTCGACAACAGAATTCACAACAGCCATGCATACAAGGATCTGAGGAGGTGGAGCAGAGCCACGCATACAAAGATGGAAGGAGGGGGGCAGAGCCACGCATACAAAGATGGGAGGACGGGGGGAAGGAGCCATGCATACAAGGATGTTAGTAGGGAGGGAACGGAGCCACACAGACAAGGATGGGAGGAGGGGGGAACGGACCCACACATACAAGGATTGGAGGAGGGGGAGCAGAGCCATGCATACAAAGATAGAAGGAGGGGAACAGAGCCATGAATACAAGGATGGGAGGAGGGGGGGAAAGAAGTCATGCATACAAGGATGGGAGGAGGGGGAGCGGAGCCACGCATACAAGAATGGGAGGAAGAGGGAACGGAGCCACGCATACAAGGATGGGAGGAGGGGGATCAGAGCCACGCTGTTATGACCTGGTGGTTAGGAGTACCTGGAATGACCTGATAGTTAAACCTCATACAGGACGAGCTCTGGGATGTGGGAGTTCTGCTGACCGCAAGCCCTAATCCTATCACACACACTAGAAATAGCCGTGGAGCACTCCTGACCAGACCTAGGCGCCTCGTCACAGCCTAAGAACTATCTAGCCCTAGAGATAGAAAATAAAGCCTACCTTGCCTCAGAGAAATTCCCCAAAGGTAAAGGAAGCCCCCCACATATATTGACTGTGAGTAAAGATGAAAGTCACAAACGCAGAAATGAAACAGGTTTCAGCAAAGGGAGGCCAGACTTACTAAATAGACAGAGGATAGGAAAGGTAACTTTGCGATGAGCACAAAAACCTACAAAAGACCACGCAGAGTGTGCAAAAAAGACCTCCGCACCGACTCACGGTGCAGAGGGGCCACTCTGCATCCCAGAGCTTCCAGCTAGCAAGACAAAATCATGAAAACCAGCTGGACAAGAAAACAGTGAACAAATAAAGACTATCAGGAACTTAGCTTCTGCAGGAGAAGGCAGGTCACCAGAGAGATCCAGGAGCGAACTGAACAAATGCAAAAACATTGACAGCTGGCATGGAGTAACGATCTGAGAGGAGTTAAATAGAGCAGCCAACCAAAGGATAACCCACGTCACCTGTGTAAGGAACCTCAGAAGCAGCAGCTTCACTCATAGCCACCAGAGGGAGCCCATAGACAGAACTCGCCGAAGTACCATTCACGACCACAGGAGGGAGTTCGACAACAGAATTCACAACAGTACCCCCCCTTGAGGAGGGGTCACCGAACCCTCACCAGAGCCCCCAGGCCGATCAGGATGAGCCAAATGAAAGGCACGAACCAGATCGGCAGCATGGACATCAGAGGCAAAAACCCAAGAATTATCTTCATGACCATAACCCTTCCACTTGACCAGGTACTGGAGTTTCCGTCTCGAAACACGAGAATCCAAAATCTTCCCCACCACATACTCCAACTCCCCCTCGACCAACACCGGGGCAGGAGGATCAACGGAGGGAACCATAGGCGCCACGTATCTCCGCAACAATGACCTATGGAACACATTATGGATGGCAAAAGAAGCTGGAAGGTCCAAACGAAATGATACAGGATTAAGAACTTCAGAAATCTTATATGGCCCAATGAAACGAGGCTTAAACTTAGGAGAGGAAACCTTCATAGGAACGTGACGAGATGACAACCAAACCAAATCCCCAACACGAAGTCGGGGACCAACACAACGCCGGCGGTTAGCGAAACGTTGAGCCTTCTCCTGGGACAATGTCAAATTGTCCACCACATGAGTCCAAATCTGCTGCAACCTGTCCACCACCGCATCCACACCAGGACAGTACACCTCCGCTTCATCCTGACCCTGACACAAAGCCAGCAAGATTTTCTCTGCCTGATCCACTGAATTTGGTTCATCATAAAGCAATCCAAGCGCCAGAAAAAACGCATCAACATCACGCAATGCAGGATCTCCTGGCGCAAGGGAAAATGCCCAGTCTTGAGGGTCACCACGCAACAAAGAAATAATGATTTTTACCTGTTGAAAGGGGTCACCAGAGGAGCGGGGTTTCAAAGCTAGAAACAGTTTACAATTATTTTTGAAATTCAAGAACCAAGATCTATCCCCAGAAAATAAGTCAGGAATAGGAATTCTAGGCTCTAACATAGGATTCTGAACCACAAAATCTTGAATGTTTTGTACCCTTTCAGTGAGATGATCCACACAAGAGGACAGACCTTAAATGTCCATATCTACACCTGTGTCCTGAACCACCCAAAGGTCTAGGGGAAAAGAAAGACAAAACACAGTGCAAAGAAAAAAAAATGGTCTCAGAAGTTCTCTTATCCCTCTATTGAGATGCATTAATACTTTGGGCCAGCTGTACTGTTATGACCTGGTGGTTAGGAGCACCCGGAATGACCTGATAGTTAAACCTCATACAGGACGAGCTCTGGGATGTGGGAGCACTGCTGACCGCAAGCCCTAATCCTATCACACACACTAGAAATAGCCGTGGAGCACTCCTGACCAGACCTAGGCGCCTCGTCACAGCCTAAGAACTATCTAGCCCTAGAGATAGAAAATAAAGCCTACCTTGCCTCAGAGAAATTCCCCAAAGGTAAAGGAAGCCCCCCACATATATTGACTGTGAGTAAAGATGAAAGTCACAAACGCAGAAATGAAACAGGTTTCAGCAAAGGGAGGCCAGACTTACTAAATAGACAGAGGATAGGAAAGGTAACTTTGCGATCAGCACAAAAACCTACAAAAGACCACGCAGAGTGTGCAAAAAAGACCGTGAGTCGGTGCGGAGGGGCCACTCTGCATCCCAGAGCTTCCAGCTAGCAAGACAAAATCATGAAAACCAGCTGGACAAGAAAACAGTGAACAAATAAAGACTATCAGGAACTTAGCTTCTGCAGGAGAAGGCAGGTCACCAGAGAGATCCAGGAGCGAACTGAACAAATGCAAAAACATTGACAGCTGGCATGGAGTAACGATCTGAGAGGAGTTAAATAGAGCAGCCAACCAAAGGATAACCCACGTCACCTGTGTAAGGAACCTCAGAAGCAGCAGCTTCACTCATAGCCACCAGAGGGAGCCCATAGACAGAACTCGCCGAAGTACCATTCACGACCACAGGAGGGAGTTTGACAACAGAATTCACAACACCACACATACAAGGATGGGAGGATCTTATGATAAGGTAATTCAGTACCACCATGGACATAGAGGTCAGAGCACATACAGTGATCTGACAATAACCCAAAAACATTGAACGAGCTCTGAGACGTGGGAACTCTGCTGACCGCAATCCCTAATCCTCTCCAACCACACTAGAGGCAGCCGTGGATTGCGCCTAACGCTCCCTATGCAACTCGGCACAGCCTGAGAAACTAGCTAGCCTGAAGATAGAAAATAAGCCTACCTTGCCTCAGAGAAATACCCCAAAGGAAAAGGCAGCCCCCACATATAATGACTGTGAGTTAAGATGAAAAGACAAACGTAGAGATGAAATAGATTTAGCAAAGTGAGGCCCGACTTTCTGAACAGAGCGAGGATAGGAAAGGTAACTTTGCGGTCAACACAAAACCCTACAAAAACCATGCAAAGGGGGCAAAAAGACCCTCCGTACCGAACTAACGGCACGGAGGTACACCCTCTGTGTCCCAGAGCTTCCAGCAAGCAGGAAAATACAAATATACAAGCTGGACAGAAAAAACAGCAAACAAAATAGCAAAGTGGAATTTAGCTATGCAGAGCAGCAGGCCACAGGAACGATCCAGGAGGAAACAGGTCCAATACTAGAACATTGACTGGAGGCCAGGATCAAAGCACTAGGTGGAGTTAAATAGAGCAGCACCTAATGACTTCACCACATCACCTGAGGAAGGAAACTCAGAAGCCGCAGTACTACTTTCCTCCACCAACGGAATCTCACAGAGAGAATCAGCCGAAGTACCACTTGTGACCACAGGAGGGAGCTCTGCCACAGAATTCACAACAGGAGGAGGGGGGAACGGAGCCACACATACAAGGATGGGAGGAGAGGGAGCAGAGCCACGCATACAAAGATGGAAGGAGGGGGAGCAGAGCTACGCGTACAAGGATGGGAGGAGGGGGGAACGGAGCCACACATACAAGGATGGGGGGAACGGAGTCACACATACAAGGATGGGAGGAGGGGGAGCAGATCCACGCATACAAAGATGAAAGGAGGGTGGAGCAGAGCCACGCATACAAACATGAGAGGAGGGGGAGCAGAGCCACGCATGCAAAGATGGGAGGAGGGGGAGCAGAGCCACGCATACTAGGATGGGAGGGGGGAGCCATGCATAGAAAAATGGGAGGAGGGGCAGCAGAGCCATGCATACAGGATGGGAGGGGGGAGCCATGCATACAAGGATGGGAGGAGGAGGAGCAGAGCCACGCATACAAGGATGGGAGGAGGGGGAGCAGAGCCACACATACAAAGATTGAAGGAGGGTGGAGCAGAGCCACGCATACAAACATGGGAGGAGGGGGCGCAAAGCCACGCATGCAAAGATGGGAGGAGGAGGAGTAGAACCACACATACAAGGATGGGAGGGGGGAGCCATGCATATAAAGATGGGAGAAGGGGGAGCAGAGCCATGCATACAGGATGGGACAGGGGAGCCATGCATACAACAGGGGGAGCCACAGAGCAGAACAGCACGGGTGGAACCACACATACCGGGATAGGAATGAGGGGACAATGCATACCCGGCTTATACTCAAGTCAAAAGCTTACCCAGTGGAGCTGAAGACACTGAAGATTAAGTGCATGGGGATGGGGGGATTTATTATGTGTGGAGAATTTAAGTGGGGATGGGGGGTTTTAATGTGTGGGGTGAGATTTGAGAACACAATATGAATAGCCAAGAAGGAGATGGGGAAACAGTACTGGGGAATGGGGGGCATGTAGGAGGAAACAGTACTGGGGAATGGGGGCATGTATGAGGAAACAATACTGGGGGAATGAGGGGCATGTATGAGGAAACAGTATGGGGGATGGGTGCAGACAATATGGGGAGTGACAGGAATGTATGTGGACACATTATGAGTAGCGATGTGAAAAATGTATGTGGACAGAGTATAGGGAGTGAGGTTGATGGGATGTGTGCAGACACAGAATGGGGAGTCAGGTGATCAGGCAGTATAGAAAGTGAGGGGTAAATATATGAGAAGATAGTATGTGAACAGGAGGGATATGAGAGGAGACAGCATGAGGAGATAGGGGAATTGTGTGAGGAGACAGTATGAGGGGACAAAACTGAGTGGGCACAGAATAAAAACTGAGTAGTGGAGGCGTAGCATGGAGGGACAGTGTAAGGGCACAGCCAGGAGGGGACAGTATACCAAGGAGGGGGAGTGTGATGAGAGAGTACAGTATAAATACTGGGCCCTATAGGGGGGACACAGTGTGAGGACAGTGTGAAGTTAGCACAGCAGCCTTGCAGCGCTGGAGTCCAGGGTTCAAGCCCCACCAAGGACAACATCTGCAAAGAGTTTGTATGTTCTCTCCGTGTTTGCGTGGGTTTCCTCCGGGTACTCCGGTTTCCTCCCACATTCCAAAGACATACTGATAGGGAATTTAGATTGTGAGCCCCATTGGGGACAGTGATGATAATGTGTGCAACCTGTAAAGCGCTGCGGAATATGTTAGCGCTATATAAAAATAAAGATTATTATTATTATTAAGAGGGGGCCGGTATGGAAAGGAGAGGTCAGTATGAAGAGCATGCACCATAAGAGGGACAATGTGGGGGTCATATTTTGTGCAGACACTATAGTGAGGGGTAATTTTTTATTCAGGAGCATTATAATGACACTTGCATCTTTAAGGCCGTCATGTAGAGATTTTCTGCAAAAGAACGGAGAAAATGGAAGTCTGCAGAGATGGCTGTGGATGAGAAAACTCATCATGGGGTCTGGACAAGATGAAGAAAAGAAGGAGAACGACTCCAGAGACAACATCATCTATAAGGTACCTTATACAAATGTTATTTGTGATACTGACTAATTCTCATGTTTTTATTTATGTTAGGAGCATTAAAGGGGATGTCCTAGTTTGTAATGAGTCTGCAGACATTCTTTGTGACTGCAGACTTCTGAATTCTCACAGTGCGCACTGCACGCTGTCAGGATTCTCTCATGCTGGCGATTTACATGCATGCGGTCACGTGCTGACTAGACATGTGTGGCCTCACTCAATGAAAATGAACTGAGCGAGACCGGGCACGTCTTGTCGGAATGTGGTCGGAAGTATACAAATCGCATGCTTGTGCTGACATGACTGTCCACTGGCAAGGGAGAATCCTAAAAGTGTGAAGTGCATTCGTTGTGAGATTTCAGAAGTCTGAGATGTCATGATTCAGCTCTGCAGCTTCCAGTAGTCATCACATGGACATTTCACTCATATGTGATTTTCATACTTGTGGTCCTGTGACAATGAGCTTCTCTTCCGCTTCTTTGTTTTTCACTGATCATTGAGAGCATTAGGGAGAGGATCTTGTGGGTACATGACGAAGTGTGAAAATCGCATATGTCCTGGGGGGAGGGCACCAAAATGAATTCATGCCCCATGTGCCAGAAACCCTAGATACACCTCTGCCGGTATGCTACTGTGACTCGGACTCTGGGGTGCCACACTTTCACATAGACCTTAAAAGTCTGTATGAAAAATCACTCATGTCCCTTATACACTGGTTATGATTAGGTCACTTTGCTGTTCATCGAACATGGGCCTCATACTGAACAAATATACAATTATTTGAATGAGTTTTGTTACAACCCTTAATCCCTTCACGACATTTGCTGCGCCTGTACCGCATAATTTGGAAGCGGGAATTTGCTGCAAGATCACGATGGCCCAGAGGTCGAAGGGGGGCACCTGCAGGGCAGGCAATACTGATGGCAATCTGGCCTATTTCTCAGAGTCTGAGGCTCCATGGGGCCCATGGCAAGATTGCCCTTATGTGCAGTGGGCAGGGAGTGATCCCTGCAGCTTTGCTGCCTACAGGAAAAAATGGCAGTGGAGCAGAGCTGCAGGGGTCCATCCTTTGCTTCCTGCTCGGTGCTGTCTGACACTGTCGCACGTGGCTTGATGACCTCAGCAAGCAGCACCACCTGTGTCAGGGAGAAAGCTACCTGTGATGAAGATGCTGAAGGGGAATAGATGGAGAAGTGAGTGGTGCTGTGTGTTTTTTTCAGCAATACTTTGGGAAGAGGACACAGAGGTAGCAGAGGAGAACAATGTTTGGGTGGGGAGAACAATGATGAGGGTGGGGGAGAAAAATGATAGGTCTGATGGACAGTGTAGCGGGGTCTACCAAGCTGGGATACCTCTTTCAGTACCACCCCGTGTTTCAGGAGGTCCACTCTGCTTTGGCTGGAGTCTGAATGAAGGACGCTGGCTGGAATTGCTTGGTTAAAGATCACTGCTTCTCCACGTATTTCCAGTCTGACAACACTTTACTCACAGGACACAGAATATATCACACAGATACAGAGGGCAGGCCAATAGAAAAGCAGCAGGCCAGACATACTGTACATTACAATAGCCTCAGGTGGCCGGAGACTGCCGATATTTACTGTGGGAATTACAAATGTGGGGGGCGGACAAAAGGGGAATATCGTGTCCCCTCTGCCCAGGGGCGCAGCCTGTGGGCTGATGCATAAGGGACATGCATCTCACATGGAACCTATTATACCAACATATAACTGCACAACATATTCTGGGTGCTGAGTGGTTCCGTAACACGTAACAGACCGGACACTGAAGTGTTGTAGGGGAGATCACCCAAGTGTGGATGGGTGAATAATGAGGGGGTGGTGGAGAGGACAATGAGGAGGTGGTGGAGAGGACACTGAGGTGTGGTGGGGAGAAGAATGATGGGAGTGGTGGAGAGGACAATAAGTAGTGTGAGGGAGAGGACAGTGATGGGAGTGGTGGAGAGGACAAGGGTGGCTGTGGGGGAGACGACAAAGAAGGGGGTGAAAGAGAGGACAATGAAGGGGTCGGGAATTAGCATGGGAGTACGGGACTTATGAATAGAGGGAGGGGAGGAGGACTTTAGATATGGATGTAAAATGAATTGGGTGGTGGAGGAAGGTAATAATTCCCTGATAGCGTTCTCCCCATCTTACAATTCATTATGACACTGAG
Organism: Ranitomeya imitator; assembly: GCF_032444005.1. Lineage (NCBI taxonomy): Eukaryota > Metazoa > Chordata > Amphibia > Anura > Dendrobatidae > Ranitomeya > Ranitomeya imitator. The sequence goes on along the minus strand of NC_091286.1, from coordinate 143,822,574 downwards.
TCACCCGCCAGGGCCATGGGGTACTCGGTACCAGGTTCGGTACTTAAAGGGGATGTCATGGTGGCTGCGACCCAGTCCGTGACCCTTGGTGCCCAATCAAAGGGGAAAGGTCTTTAAGGGCTTAATAAAGTTTGTGTTTGTGATGCCAACTGTGGTGTTCGGTCAGTGGGGACCAACGCTGCTTACAGGGGTCCACTGGGGTGATGTCATGGCAGCTAGATGGTATAACTTCCCACAGGTGAAGTAAGTCCCCAGGGCTCCCGGTGTATAGGTGAAGATGGTGAATGGTGCAGTAAAGAACAAGTACACAGGTTTGCAGTCTGGAAACAGATTTACTGGAGACTTCAGGTATCCACAGTCCAGATCACCAGATCACAGGTATAGGCAGGTACTGGCTGGCTTGGAAGCAAGTTCAGAGTCTCTTCTACCAGGTGGAGATGAAAGCCTTCCTCATAGCACGATGGAATTGTAGTGCCTTACTGCCTATGGCTTTTAGCAAGGTCCTCACAGTTCTCTCTATCCTCCATAAAGGTGGGACACAAACCCGTATGACAGGTGGCTCGAGCCTTTTTACAGGGTCTTTATCATGACCCGGCTCTATGTGCCACTGTGCCTCCTGGGTATTAGGGAAGACAGGTGATATGCAATTCAGCTGTCCTGCCGGTTTCTGCTCTGCCTCTTAGAGTCTGACACAACCTTGGTCTTCCGTCAACCGGAATCTGCGCTCTGCCAGGGAGGTAGCCCAGTCACAGCTATCCTCCCCAGATGTCACTCTCCTGTGCTTTGCTCTCCTGCACACTTTCTACAAACTGTCCTTTCCTTCTCGGTTCTCTTTCACCAAGAGCTGCAGCAGCTCTGGCTACACGGCCCTTTCAGTCTTTCCGTCACTCGCTGTCTGATTGCTCTCTTCCTGTCCTCCTGACAGACTGCTCACTAACTTCCCCTCCAGCCAAAACATATCTCAAAAACAGCTCCCTGGAAAGCCGGGTTCAGAGCTCCCCCTTCTGGCCCGGAGTGTGAACATGTTGCATATATATGTTTACTTGAAAGAAGAGATCTTCACTTGCTTCCAAGCATGGCATCACCCTCCCCGTGAAGAAAATAATGCCACTGTAACAACCAGAACCCTGGGGTGTCACAACACTATCAAGGAGTTAGAATTTATTGGGGAGTGGGAGACGATGGGATAAGGTGCAAAGCACACTTCATAATGAATTAAAAAGTGGGAGAAGACACTGTGAGAGACTTGTAAAGAATTTGGAAGTGGCGAAGGATGCTCAGTACCTGATAATGTCTTCTCCCACTCCCAAATAAATGTTGATGCTTTCAAGTATTTATAATGAATGGGGAGACACAGGACCGAGACTAAGGCTATGTACACACTTTCAGGATTTGCAGGAAAAAAATATTATTTTTTCCACATTTTTGCTATGTTTTTATGTTTTTCTCCCACTCAGTAGTATGGATGAAATACGTTGCAAGAATTGACATAATGCAGATTTTAATCTGCTGCAAATCTGCAAGGAAAATATAAGCAATGTGTGCATGGACTTCAGGGATGTCAATCATTTCTCTTCTACTGTATAATTTCCGTGTTCACAGAGCCTTTCAGATAATTGGGGAGAATCACAGATAATGAATAATTTATATTTATTGGGTAGTGAAGATTATAGTTAATGGGGGGCACAGTGCTGTTTATCACTTTATATTTTGGTGCGTGGCTAATGGCTAAAGTATACTGCAGCCTTGCAGCGCTGGGGTCCTGGGTTCTAATCCCACCCAGGACGACATCTGCAAAGAGTTTGTATGTTCTCTCCGTGTTTGCGTGGGTTTCCTCCGGGCACTCCGGTTTCCTCCCACATTCCAAAGACATACTGATAGGAATTATAGACTGTGAACCCCATCGGGGACAATGATGATAATGTGTGCGAAACTGTAAAGCGCTGCGGAATATGTTAGCGCTATATAAAAATAAAGATTATTAGTAATGGTGGGGTACATATCTGTACTCAGGAACGCAGTGCGGGGGAGGCACATATGTATACTATATATGACCTTGTTATTGTTAGAGCTACGACGATCATTGTGACAAGACGAGTCTTGGCTGGGAGATGCCGAAATGAGAGTCTGACCGGATGGAGAAAAAACAGCATTAAATCGCTCTAATCAGACAAGATGTCAGCAGTAATTACCTGAATGTAAATATTATTCTGAATCTGCACTATGTGACTTGGAGTGACTGGGAGTGATAATGCTATCTGTAAGATCCCTTAGGCCACATTCTCATATTTGTGCGAACTCTCCATGTATGCCCAGATTTTTTTTTTATCAGACAGCACACAGACTCAGAATTGTATAGATTTCAAAAACCTGACCTGCACATCCAAACATAGACTAAGTGTGAACAGGTGCTGAACCTAGAGTCGCCAACTCGTATATAGTTAAATAAATAAGGCAGCACACTGCAGCGCTAGAACATACAAACTTGAAATACAAAATTTGAACTGCATTACTGCACTAGAAATATGAAAAATGAGAGCGTTTAGCGCATAAAAATGGCCAATTTTATGTGTACCTGGTAGCCACTTTACGGCATCACCTGTTCACACTTAGTCTATGTTTGGATGTGCAGGTCTGGTTTTTGAAATGTATTCTCTAGCCTTCTGATCGTGCACTCGGCCTTCTAGCCACAGGTGTTTTAATTACAGCAGGTCCAATACCCCTCCACAGAGAGAGAGAATTGTAGTCTAGTAAGAGGTTTCGCATGTACCCATTCAGATGGAGACGTTTATTCTCAGCGAGGTAAGGCAAGCGTAAGACCTGGTATAAGAGAGATGCCGTAAAGTGGCTACCAGGTACACATAAAATTGGCCATTTTTATGCGCTAAACGCTCTCATTTTTCATATTTCTAGTGCAGTAATGCAGTTCAAATTTCGTATTTCAAGTTTGTATGTTCTAGCGCTGCAGTGTGCTGCCTTATTTATTTAACTATATACGAGTTGGCGACTCTAGGTTCAGCACCTGTTCACACTTAGTCTATGTTTGGATGTGCAGGTCAGGATTTTGAAATGTATTCTCTAGCCTTCTGATCGAGCACTCCGCCTTCTAGCCACAGGTGTTTTAATTACAGCAGGTCCAATACCCCTCCACAGAGAGAGAGAATTGTAGTCTAGTAAGAGGTTTCACATGTACCCATTCAGATGGAGACGTTTATTCTCAGCGAGGTAAGGCAAGCGTAGGACCTGGTATAAGAGAGATGCCATAAAGTGGCTACCAGGTACACATAAAATTGGCCATTTTTATGCGCTAAACGCTCTCATTTTTCATATTTCTAGTGCAGTAATGCAGTTCAAATTTCGTATTTCAAGTTTGTATGTTCTAGCGCTGCAGTGTGCTGCCTTATTTATTTAATCAGAATTGTATAGGTCCATTCACACATCCATGAAAATCAAGGATCTAAGGGCTCATACTCACTTGTGAGAAACTCGGATGAGTCTCACATGTCAATACCCAGCATTGCACCCAGCACTCAGGAGTAATGCATGCGGCTGCATGTATTGCTATGCGGCCGCACGCTCCGATCTGAGTGCTGGCTGCAGTGCCGGGTATTGACGTACGAGGCTCATCTGAATTTCTCGCAAGTGAGTATGAGCCCTAATAATGAGATGGTGAGAGTCAGAGAATGCCCTGTTCTGATCTGATTTTGAGCAAGTAAGCATTTCTGCTACAGTGGGTATGGAAAGTATTCAGACCACTTTACATTTTTCACTCCTTGTTTAATTGCAGCCATTCAAAAAACTTTATTTTTTCCCTCATTAATGTACACTCTGCACCTATCTTGACTTAAAAACAGAAATGTAGTAATTATTGCAAATTTAATATAAAAGAAAAACTGAAATATCACATAGTCATCAGTATTCAGACCCTTTGCTCGGTATTGAGCAGAAGCATCCTTTTGAGCTAGTACAGCCATGAGTCTTCTTGGGAATGATGTAAAAAGTTTTCCACACCAGGATTTGGGGATCCTCTGCTATTCTTCATTGCAGATCCTCTCCAGTTCTGTGAGGTTGGATGGTAAACATTGGTGGGCAGCCATTTTCAGGTCTCTGCAGAGATGCTCAATTGGGTTTAGGTCAGGGCTCTGGCTGGGCCAGTCAAGAATGGTCACAGAGTAGTTCTGAAGCCATTGTCTTGTTGGAAGGTGAGACTTTGGCCAAGCCCGAGGTCCAGAGCACTCTGGAAGAGGTTTTCATCCAGGATATCTCTGTCCTTGGTCGCATTCATGTTTCCCTCAATGATAGCCAGTCATCCTGTCTGTGCAGCTGAAAAACACCCCTATATCATGGTGCTGCCACCACCATGTTTCACTGTTGGGATTATATTTGACAGATGATGAGCAGTGCCTGGTTTTCTCCACACATCCCACTTAGAATTATCACTAAAAAGGTCTGTTCGTCTCATCAGATCAGAGAATCTTATTTCTCATAGTCTGGGAATCTTTCATGTGTTATTTAGCAAACTTTATGCGGGCTTTCATATGTCTTGCACTGAGGAGAGGCTTCCGTCGGGCCACACTGCCATAAAGTCCTAACTGGTGGAAAGCTGTCGTGATAGTTAACTTTGTGGAATTTTCTCCAATCTCCCTACTGCATTTCTGGAGATCAGCCACAGTGATCTTGGGGTTCCTCTTTACCTCTCTCACCAAGGCTCTTTTTTCCACGGTTGCTCAGTTTGGCTGGATGGGCAGGTCTAGGAAGACTTCTGGTGGTCCCAAACGTCTTCCATTAAAGGATTATGGAGGCCACTGTGCTCTTAGGAACCTTGAGTACTGCAGAAATTCTTTTGTAACCTTGGCCAGATCTGTGCCTTGCCACGATTCTGTCTCTGAGCTCCTTGGCCAGTTCCATTGACCTCATAATTCTCATTTGGTCTGACATGCACTGTGGGGTGTTATATAGACAGGTGTGTGCCTTTCCAGATCAAGTGCTATCAGTTTAATTAAACACAGCTGGACTCCAATGAAGGAGTAGAACCATCTGAAGGAGGATCACAAGGAAATGGATAGCATGCAACATACATATGAGTGTCAAAGGGTTTGAATATTATGACCATGTGATAGTTCAGTTTTCTTTTTTTATTAAATAAAAAATTTCTACATTTCTGTATTTTTTCAGTCAAGATGGGGTGCAGAGTGTAAAAAAAGAACTTTTTTGACTTTACCAAATGGCTGCAATGAAACAAAGAGTGAAAAATTTAAAGGGGTCTGCATACTTTCCGCACCCACTGCATATATATACAGTACAGTTAAGCTCCTCCTTGTGCTTTAATTATTGTATTGTTATCGTTGTTACTTATGACTTGCGTCTGAAACTGTAAAACTGTAAAGCGCTGCGGAATATGTTGGTGCTATATAAATGAAGATTATTACTATTATTATACAGTGTATATATATATATATATACATATATATATATACAGTACAGACCAAAAGCTTGGACACACCTTCTCATTTAAAGACTTTTCTGTATTTTCATGACTATGAAAATTGTACATTCACACTGAAGGCATCAAAACTATGAATTAACACATGTGGAATTATATGCTTAACGAAAAAGTGTGAAACAACTGAAATTATGTCTTATATTCTTGGTTCTTCAAGTAGCCACCTTTTGCTTTGATGACTGCTTTGCACACTCTTTGCATTCTCTTGATGAGCTTCAAGAAGTAGTCACCGGGAATGGTCTCCAACAATCTTGAAGAGGTTCCCAGAGATGCTTAGCACTTGTTGGCCCTTTTGCCTTCAATCTGCGGTACAGCTCACCCCAAATCATCTTGATTCGCTTCAGGTCTGGTGACTGTGGAGGCCAGGTCATCTGACGTAGCACCCCATCACTCTCCTTCTTGGTCAAATAGCCCTAACACAGCCTGGAGGTGTGTTTGGGGTCATTGTCCTGTTGAAAAATAAATGATTGTCCAACAAAACGCAAACCGGATGGAATAACATGCCGCTTCAAGATGCTGTGGTAGCCATGCTGGGTCAGTATGCCTTCAATTTTGAATAAATTCCCAACAGTGTCACCAGCAAAGCACCTCCACACCATCACACCTCCTCCTCCATGCTTCACGGTGGGAACCAGGCATGTAGAGTCCATCCGTTCACCTTTTCTGCGTCGCACAAAGACACGGTCTTTGGAACCAAAGATCTCAAATTTGGACTCATCAGACCAAAGCACAGATTTCCACTGGTCTAATGTCCATTCCTTGTGTTCTTTAGCTTAAACAAGTCTCTTCTGCTTGTTGGCTGTCAATAGCAGTGGTTTCCTAGCAGCTATTTTACCATGAAGGGGTTTTTCTAAATAAAAATAATAAATAAAATAAATGTTATATAATATAATAAAGACTGTAGTAATCAATGTACACAATTTCACATGGAAATGAAATATTGTATTTTTCTTATTATATTTATTATTATTTATTTATCAAATTATTTTTTTCAATTTATTATTTATTATTTTTTATATTTTATTATTATTCCCTTTTACCAGCCATGTGAAATTGTTTTACATTGATTACTAAAGTTTTTATTATATTATATAATATTTATTTTATTTATTATTTTTATTTAGAAAAACCCTTTATGTTTTCTTACCAATTAGCTTGACGTGCTCTACCCCGACATACTGATTATTATTGTATTAATTTTAAATTAATTTATTTGTAATAAAACAAAACATTTTTAAAACAAAAATTTTTTGATTGTGTCACATCGTTTTTATGCTAATAAAATGAAATAATATGATTGAATTTATTGATTGATTTTTTAGTAAATATTTTCTTTGGGTATATGTTTATTGGTAATATTTACTATTTGGTTATATATTGAATATTATTTGGTATTTCTTTTCTATATAGGATTTCAATTTTACCATGAAGGCCTGCTGCACAAAGTCTCCTCTTATCAGTTGTTGTAGAGATGTGTCTGCTGCTAGAACTCTGTGTGGTCTCTAATCTGAGCTGCTGTTAAAGGGAACCTGTCACCCCCCCCTCAGGTGTTTGTAACTAAAAGAGTAACCTTGTGCAGCACAAATGCTGAATTCTGACAAGGTGGCTCTTTTAGTTATGATGAAATAGTCACCGCCGCAATGTGAATAAATCAGAAGATACTGCGGTATGGGATGTCTGGCAGGGCGGCCGCGCAGGTGCAGTCAGCTAGACTGCAAACAAGGACAGAGGACGGGAAGCGCTCACTGCACATGCCCAAAGCATGAGAAAAGAGCGCAGGCGCGGGCTCATTTGAAAACAGCGCTGAGGAGGCGGCGCCCGGCGCGCACAGGCCCGGAGTGACGGCTGTGCTGCGTCTGTTTAGCAAGGAAAGACCCGCCTCCGGGAACATTTCAGGGTACGAGGGGGCACATTTTATAAGTGACTATTCCAGCTTGTGCAGGCATCATAACTAAAAGAGCCACATTGTCAGAATGCAGCATTTGTGCTGTACAAGGTGGCTCTTTTAGTTACAAACGCCTGAGAGGGGGTGACAGACTCCCTTTAAACTGAGATTTCTGAGGCTGGTGACTTGGATAAACTTATCCTCAGAAGCAGAGGTGATTCTTGGTCTTCCTTTCCTGGGGTGGTCCTCATGTGAGCCAGTTTCTTTGTAGCGCTTGATGGTTTTTGCCATTGCACTTGGGGATACTTTCAAAGTTTGCCCAAATTTTCGGACTGACTGACCTTCATTTCTTAAAGTAATGATGGTCACTCGTTTTTTTTCTTTACTTAGCTGCTATATATATATATATATATATATATATATAATGTGTATTCTGTCAGTGACACACATACAGTTAGGTGTTGTGAATTCTGTGGCTGAGTTCACTTCTGTGGTCACAAGTGGTATTGCAGTCTCTGGGCTTCCTCCCTCAGGTGTTTTGGTGAGCTCGTTGGCTGCCTTGCTATTTAGCTCCACCTGAGTCTGTCTTCCTTGCTCCTTGTCAATGTTCCAGTGTTGGATCTGAGCTACTGCATCTTTCCTTGGGCCTGCTGCTCTGCTAGATAAGTGCTTCTAGTTTGTTTTCTGTTTTTTCTGTCCAGCTTGCTATTAACTTTTGCTGGAAGCTCTGAGAAGCAAAGGGGTGCACCGCCGTGCTGTTAGTTCGGCACGGTGGGTCTTTTTGCCCCTTTGCGTGGTTTTCGTTTTAGGGTTTTTTGTAGACTGCATAGTTCTCTTTGCTATCCTCGCTCTGTCTAGAATATCGGGCCTCGCTTTGCTGAATCTATTTCATTCCTACGTTTGTCTTTTCATCTTGCTAACAGTCATTATATGTGGGGGGCTGCCTATTCCTTTGGGGTATTTCTCTGAGGTAAGTCAGGCTTGTATTTCTATCTTCAGGCTAGTCAGCTCCTCAGGCAGTGCCGAGTTGCATAGGTAGTGATAGGCGCAATCCACTGCTGCTTATAGTTGTGTGAGGATAGATCAGGTACTGCAGTCTACAGAGATTCCACGTCTCAGAGCTCGTCCTATTGTTTTTGGTTTTTGCCAGATCTCTGTATGTGCACTGATTACTGCACGCTGTGTTGCCTGATTGCCAGCCATAACAGTACAAGGAGCCACACCAATGATTCCCAATAGAGGGAAAAAAGAAATCCTGACAGCATTTTTTTTTCTTAGCTCTGTCTTCAGTCTTTTTTTTCCCCTAGACATTAGAGTGCTTCAGGACACAGCTGTGGACATGGATATTCAGGCTCTGTGCTCCTCAATGGATAATCTCGTTGTAAATGTACAAAAGATTCAAGATACTATTGATCAGAAATCGATGCTAGAACCAAGAATTCCGATTCCTGATTTGTTTTTTGGTGACAGAACTAAGTTCCTGAGCTTCAGAAATAATTGTAAGCTATTTTTGGCCTTGAAACCTCATTCTTCTGGTAATCCTATTCAACAGGTTTTGATTATTATTTCTTTTTTGCGCGGCGACCCACAGGACTGGGCGTTTTCTCTTGCACCAGGAGATTCTGCATTGAGTAATGTTGATGCATTTTTCCAGGCGCTGGGATTGCTTTACGATGAGCCTAATTCAGTGGATCAGGCTGAGAAAAATCTGCTGGCTTTATGCCAGGGTCAGGATGATGTAGAAGTATATTGTCAGAAATTTAGGAAGTGGTCAGTACTCACTCTGTGGAATGAATCTGCACTAGCGGCTTTGTTCAGAAAGGGTCTCTCTGAAGCTCTTAAGGATGTAATGGTGGGATTTCCTATGCCTGCTGGTTTGAATGAGTCTATGTCCTTGGCCATTCAGATCGGTCGTCGCTTGCGCGAGCGTAAATCTGTGCACCATCTGGCGGTATTGTCTGAGAGTAAACCTGAGCCTATGCAGTGCGACAGGACTATGACTAAAGTAGAACGGCAAGAACACAGACGTCTGAACAGACTGTGTTTCTATTGTGGTGATTCTACTCATGCTATTTCTAATTGTCCTAAACGCACTAGGCGGTTCGATAGCTCTGCCGTTATTGGTACTGTACAGTCCAAATTCCTTTTGTCCATTACCTTAATGTGCTCTTTGTCATCGTATTCTGTCATGGCGTTTGTGGATTCAGGCGCTGCCCTGAATCTGATGGATTTGGATTATGCTAAACGTTGTGGATTTTTCTTGGAGCCTTTGCGGTGTCCTATTCCGTTGAGAGGAATTGATGCTACACCTTTGGCCAAGAATAAGCCTCAGTACTGGGCCCAGCTGACCATGTGCATGGCTCCTGCACATCAGGAAGTTATTCGCTTTCTGGTACTGCATAATTTGCATGATGTGGTCGTGTTGGGGTTGCCATGGCTACAAACCCATAATCCAGTATTGGATTGGAACTCTATGTCGGTAACCAGCTGGGGTTGTCAGGGAGTACATGGTGATGTTCCATTTTTGTCTATTTCGTCATCCATTCCTTCTGACATCCCAGAGTTCTTGTCGGACTTTCAGGATGTATTTGAAGAGTCCAAGTCTGATGCCCTACCTCCGCATAGGAATTGTGATTGTGCTATCGATTTGATTCCTGGTAGTAAATTCCCTAAGGGTCGTTTATTTAATTTGTCCGTACCTGAACACACCGCTATGCGCAGTTATGTGAAGGAGTCCCTGGAGAAGGGACATATTCGCCCATCGTCGTCACCATTGGGAGCAGGGTTCTTTTTTGTAGCCAAGAAGGATGGTTCGCTAAGACCGTGTATTGATTACCGCCTTCTTAATAAGATCACTGTTAAGTTTCAGTATCCCTTGCCATTGATTTCTGACTTGTTTGCTCGGATTAAGGGGGCTAGTTGGTTTACTAAGATTGATCTTCGTGGTGCGTATAATCTGGTGAGAATCAGGCAGGGAGATGAATGGAAAACGGCATTTAATACGCCCGAGGGTCATTTTGAGTATCTGGTGATGCCGTTCGGACTTGCCAATGCTCCATCTGTTTTTCAGTCTTTTATGCATGACATTTTCCGTGAGTATCTGGATAAATTCTTGATTGTTTACTTGGATGACATTTTGATCTTCTCAGATGATTGGGAGTCTCATGTGAAGCAAGTCAGAATGGTTTTCCAGGTACTGCGTGCTAATTCCTTGTTCGTGAAGGGATCAAAGTGTCTCTTCGGTGTGCAGAAAGTTTCATTTTTGGGGTTCATCTTTTCCCCTTCTACTATCGAGATGGATCCGGTTAAGGTTCAGGCCATCCAGGATTGGACTCAGCCGACATCTCTAAAGAGTCTGCAGAAATTCCTGGGCTTTGCTAATTTTTATCGTCGCTTCATCTGTAATTTTTCTAGCATTGCCAGACCATTGACCGATTTGACCAAGAAGGGTGCTGATTTGGTTAATTGGTCTTCTGCTGCCGTGGAAGCTTTTCAGGAGTTGAAGCGTCGTTTTTGCTGTGCCCCTGTGTTGTGTCAACCTGATGTTTCTCTTCCGTTCCAGGTCGAGGTTGATGCTTCTGAGATTGGTGCAGGGGCGGTTTTGTCACAGAGAGGTTCTGGTTGCTCAGTGATGAAACCATGTGCTTTCTTTTCCAGGAAATTTTCTGCTGCTGAGCGTAATTATGATGTGGGCAACCGAGAGTTGCTGGCCATGAAGTGGGCATTCGAGGAGTGGCGTCATTGGCTTGAGGGTGCTAAGCATCGCGTGGTGGTATTGACTGATCATAAGAACCTTACTTATCTTGAGTCTGCCAAGCGCTTGAATCCTAGACAGGCCCGTTGGTCGTTATTTTTTGCTCGTTTTGATTTTGTGATTTCATACCTTCCGGGCTCTAAAAATGTGAAGGCGGATGCTCTGTCTAGGAGTTTTGTGCCCGACTCTCCGGGGTTATCTGAGCCGGCGAGTATCCTCAAGGAAGGAGTCATTGTGTCTGCCATCTCCCCTGATTTGCGGAGAGTGTTGCAGAAATTTCAGGCTAATAAACCTGATCGTTGTCCGGCCGAGAAACTGTTCGTCCCTGATAGGTGGACTAGTAAAGTTATCTCTGAACTTCATTGTTCGGTGCTGGCCGGTCATCCAGGAATCTTTGGTACCAGGGAGTTGGTTGCTAGATCCTTCTGGTGGCCATCTCTGTCACGGGATGTGCGTGCTTTTGTGCAGTCCTGTGGAATTTGTGCTAGGGCTAAGCCCTGCTGTTCACGTGCCAGTGGGTTGCTTTTGCCCTTGCCGGTCCCGAAGAGGCCTTGGACACATATTTCGATGGATTTCATTTCTGACCTTCCCGTTTCTCAAAAAATGTCGGTCATTTGGGTGGTCTGTGATCGCTTTTCTAAAATGGTCCATCTGGTGCCCTTGGTTAAATTGCCTTCCTCCTCTGATTTGGTGCCTTTGTTCTTCCAGCATGTGGTTCGTTTACATGGCATTCCTGAGAATATTGTTTCTGACAGAGGTTCCCAGTTTGTCTCGAGGTTCTGGCGAGCCTTTTGTGGTAGGATGGGCATTGACCTATCTTTCTCCTCGGCCTTCCATCCTCAGACTAATGGCCAGACCGAACGAACCAATCAGACCTTGGAAACATATCTGAGATGTTTTGTTTCCGCTGACCAGGATGATTGGGTGTCATTTTTGCCGTTGGCTGAGTTCGCCCTTAATAATCGGGCCAGCTCGGCTACCTTGGTCTCTCCATTTTTCTGCAATTCTGGGTTCCATCCTCGTTTCTCTTCAGGACAGGTTGAGTCTTCGGACTGTCCTGGTGTGGATTCTGTGGTGGACAGGTTGCAGCAGATCTGGACTCAAGTAGTGGACAATTTGACCTTGTCCCAGGAGAAGGCTCAGCTTTTCGCTAATCGCAGACGCCGTGTGGGACCCCGACTTCGTGTTGGGGATCTGGTTTGGTTATCTTCTCGTCATATTCCTATGAAGGTTTCCTCTCCTAAATTTAAACCTCGTTTTATTGGTCCGTATAGGATTTCTGAGATTCTCAATCCGGTGTCTTTTCGTCTGACCCTCCCAGACTCCTTTTCCATACATAATGTATTCCATAGGTCGTTGTTGAGGAGATACGTGGCACCTATGGTTCCATCTGTGGAGCCTCCTGCCCCTGTTTTGGTGGAGGGGGAATTGGAGTATATTGTGGAGAAGATTTTGGATTCTCGTGTCTCTAGACGGAAACTCCAGTATCTGGTCAAATGGAAGGGTTATGCTCAGGAAGATAATTCCTGGGTTTTTGCCTCTGATGTCCATGCCCCAGATCTTGTTCGTGCCTTTCATGTGGCTCATCCTGGTCGGCCTGGGGGTTCTGGTGAGGGTTCGGTGACCCCTCCTCAAGGGGGGGGTACTGTTGTGAATTCTGTGGCTGAGTTCACTTCTGTGGTCACAAGTGGTATTGCAGTCTCTGGGCTTCCTCCCTCAGGTGTTTTGGTGAGCTCGTTGGCTGCCTTGCTATTTAGCTCCACCTGAGTCTGTCTTCCTTGCTCCTTGTCAATGTTCCAGTGTTGGATCTGAGCTACTGCATCTTTCCTTGGGCCTGCTGCTCTGCTAGATAAGTGCTTCTAGTTTGTTTTCTGTTTTTTCTGTCCAGCTTGCTATTAACTTTTGCTGGAAGCTCTGAGAAGCAAAGGGGTGCACCGCCGTGCTGTTAGTTCGGCACGGTGGGTCTTTTTGCCCCTTTGCGTGGTTTTCGTTTTAGGGTTTTTTGTAGACTGCATAGTTCTCTTTGCTATCCTCGCTCTGTCTAGAATATCGGGCCTCACTTTGCTGAATCTATTTCATTCCTACGTTTGTCTTTTCATCTTGCTAACAGTCATTATATGTGGGGGGCTGCCTATTCCTTTGGGGTATTTCTCTGAGGTAAGTCAGGCTTGTATTTCTATCTTCAGGCTAGTCAGCTCCTCAGGCAGTGCCGAGTTGCATAGGTAGTGATAGGCGCAATCCACTGCTGCTTATAGTTGTGTGAGGATAGATCAGGTACTGCAGTCTACAGAGATTCCACGTCTCAAAGCTCGTCCTATTGTTTTTGGTTTTTGCCAGATCTCTGTATGTGCGCTGATTACTGCACGCTGTGTTGCCTGATTGCCAGCCATAACAGTTAGGGCCAGAAATATTTGGACAGTGACACAAGTTTTGTTATTTTAGCTGTTTACAAAAACATGTTCAGAAATACAATTATATATATAATATGGGCTGAAAGTGCACACTCCCAGCTGCAATATGATAGTTTCCACATCCAAATCGGAGAAAGGGTTTAGGAATCATAGCTCTGTAATGCATAGCGTCCTCTTTTTCAAGGGACCAAAAGTAATTGGACAATGGACTCTAAGGGCTGCAATTAACTCTGAAGGCGTCTCCCTCGTTAACCTGTAATCAATGAAGTAGTTAAAAGGTCAGGGGTGGATTCCAGGTGTGTGGTTTTGCATTTGGAAGCTGTTGCTGTGAGCAGACAACATGTGGTCAAAGGAACTCTCAATTGAGGTGAAGCAGAACATCCTGAGGCTGAAAAAAAAGAAAAAATCCATCAGAGAGATAGCAGACATGCTTGGAGTAGCAAAATCAACAGTTGGGTACATTCTGAGAAAAAAGGAATTGACTGGTGAGCTTGGGAACTCAAAAAGGCCTGGGCGTCCACGGATGACAACAGTGGTCGATGATCGCCGCATACTTAATTTGGTGAAGAAGAACCCGTTCACAACATCAACTGAAGTCCAGAACACTCTCAGTGAAGTAGGTGTATCTGTCTCTAAGTCAACAGTAAAGAGAAGACTCCATGACAGTAAATACAAAGGGTTCACATCTAGATGCAAACCATTCATCAATACCAAAAATAGACAGGCCAGAGTTAAATTTGCAGAAAAACACCTCAAGAAGCCAGCTCAGTTCTGGAAAAGTATTCTATGGACAGATGAGACAAAGATCAACCTGTACCAGAATGATGGGAAGAAAAAAGTTTGGAGAAGAAAGGGAACGGCACTTGATCCAAGGCACACCACATCCTCTGTAAAACATGGTGGAGGCAACGTGATGGCATGGGCATGCATGGCTTTCAATGGCACTGGGTCACTTGTGTTTATTGATGACATAAGAGCAGACAAGAGTAGCCGGATGAATTCTGAAGTGTACCGGGATATACTTTCAGCCCAGATTCAGCCAAATGCTGCAAAGTTGATTGGACGGCGCTTCATAGTACAGATGGACAATGACCCCAAGCATACATCCAAAGCTACCCAGGAGTTCATGAGTGCCAAAAAGTGGAACATTCTGCAATGGCCAAGTCAATCTCCAGATCTAAACCCAATTGAGCATGCATTTCACTTGCTCAAATCCAGACTTAAGACGGAAAGACCCACAAACAAGCAAGACCTGAAGGCTGCGGCTGTAAAGGCCTGGCAAAGCATTAAGAAGGAGGAAACCCAGCGTTTGGTGATGTCCATGGGTTCCAGACTTAAGGCAGTGATTGCCTTCAAAGGATTTGCAACAAAATATTGAAAATAAAAATATTTTGTTTGGGTTATGTTTATTTGTCCAATTACTTTTGACCTCCTAAAATGTGGAGTGTTTGTAAAGAAATGTGTACAATTCCTACATTTTCTATCAGATATTTTTGTTCAACCCTTCAAATTAAACGTTACAATCTGCACTTGAATTCTGTTGTAGAGGTTTCATTTCAAATCCAATGTGGTGGCATGCAGAGCCCAACTCGCGAAAATTGTGTCACTGTCCAAATATTTCTGGCCCTAACTGTATATTTATATTTATATATATTACATACATAGAGAGATAGAAGAAAAGCTGGCAATACATCTGCTGTGTACTGTAAAATCACAGCAGGAGCCGACAGGATATAAGAGATGGATTACATACAGTAAATACAAATGGAATAGGTAGATATACAGATGTCAGTGATAAATACAATTAGTACAGTATATGTGCAGCTTACTGTACATGCATTTAATTAATAAAATATTATCTTTTGGATAAAAATGGCATGGGCTCCCACACAATTTTTGTTACCAGCAGAGGGAAAGTCGACACCTGGGGCCGATGTTTAAAGCCTGGGAAGGGGGTAATAGTACCACCATGTGAGCCCTGATGTCACATAGGTGAAGTGAGTTTATTGGCCATGAACTCGCAGGACCTGTCAGACGGCACCATGAGCAGTGCTTTCTCACACTCACAGTGCCATCAGGCAGGGAATAGCAGTTCACATGGAGACATTGATCACATGGTGGTCAGTGTCTGATGGAAGACAGGCTGTATATTCACATCATGCATCCATGCAGCCTGCCATCTAGATGTAGCAGAGATAGACCAATCATGGGACAAAATGATTAAAAGCATCTCTGCGGAAAGCTGAAGAATATTGTGTTGTTTTTTTTTACTCTTTTGCAGATGATGAGGGCATTGAGGGGAATGGGAGCGGTCATAAGTATGGTTTAATTAAGATTATTATAGGAGTGTGTTATTCTTTCAATTAAAAGACTTTTTTCTGGGTGTCTGTTTTCTTGCAATGTGACTATTGGATTAGTAATGGGGGTGTCTTATTGACGCCTCTTCAGTATTAACCTCAGGGCTTGTTGTCACCTGACAATACAAAGGTGACATCAACCCCCCCATCTATAACCACACTTGCCACCACTACAGGACAAGTGGGAAGAGCAAGGTTAGGTGCCAGAATTGGTGCATCTTAGAGATGTGAATTTTCTGTGGTGGCTGAGAGCTGATGTTTTTAGCCTAGGGGGAGCAGTATCCATGGCCCCTTTCTAGGCTACCGATAGCAGCCCACAGCTGTCTGCTTAGCCTTTGTTGGTTATTAATTATAGGTGACCCCACATTATTTTTTTAGGGTCACACCATTAATAGCCAGTAAAGGCTAAGTATACAGTTGCGAGCTGATTTTAATAGCCTGGGATGCTCCATGGGTATTACCCCCTTCTAGTTGCGTAGCTACCGGGGGGAGAAGGGGCCATCGCCCCGGGCCCAGTGCTCTGAGGGGGCCCACCCGGAGCTACGCTACTGTAACTGCATCAGTTACATTCTGCGGAAGAGCAGGGAGAATCAATCGCCTTGCTTTGCTGCTATGGGGCCCCTGAGCAGGCCGGGGGGCCCAGTGACAGCAGTGGGCCCCCGCCCGTTATCACATGGTGAGCTGTATCTGCATTTAGCCGATACAACTCACTGCATTGATGAGGGAAGGAGCGCTGCACTCCTTCTCCCATCATTCCCCTGTCAGCGTCTGACGTTGCAGACGCCGACACTGACAGCGGGCGCGATGATGTCACTGCCCGACACTCTCTGTCAGGACAAGAGCGGGAGCATGGAGCAGCGCTGGAACAAGGAGGAAAGGTAAAAGGTAAAAGGTGGTTGAAGGTAAATGGTGGTTACATCAAATATTGATTTCATCTAGATTCCTTTTGTTCATACATTTTTCATGTTATTAAAAAATAAAATATTGTCATTTTTTAAAATAGTCTTACAAGTTATTTAAAGGTATTTTATTCCACATCTTGTTGAAACTTTTGGACAGTACAGTATTTCCCAGCTAAGCCGTACCTTAACCCATTTCCAACATCGGGCATAATAATATGCCGATGTCGGACTTCCTCCCTTTGATGTGGGCTCCAGTGCTGAGTCCACATCTTTACTGGCACATATCAGCTGTTTTGAACAGCTGAAATGTGCCTCTAACAGCTGCAGGTGGAATCGCAATCCACCCGTGGCTGTTAACTAGTTAAATTCCGCTGTCAAACTGACAGCATGCCGAAAGTAAAAAAAAAGTTTTTACAAATATAAAAAAATAAAAAAAATATAAAAGTTTAAATCACCCCTGTTTTGCTTCATTCAAAATAAAACAATAAATAAATCAAACATACACATATTTGATATTGCCGCCTTCACAATCGCCCTATCTATCAATATGAAAAAAGAATTAACCCGATCGGTAAACCGCATAATGAGAAAAGAAGTCAAAACGCCAGACATTGCTTTGCAAAGCCTCTTTCTCAGGATCAATAGTGGCCCTAGTGGTTAAACCTTCTGCAATCAAAAGGTAATTTCCTATTTCATCAATAAGTTATATCCCAACCAATGTTATATACTAGGTATAACTTAAATAAAATTTAATGTCCCCTTACCTCACATGCCAATCTTACTGAGTTTGTCAGATGTGGGCATGATGTTTTTTTTATTTTCTTAAAATAGCAGCACGGCACATTCAGCAGAGATCTATTACTGATCAAATCCCAAACTACCGTATATACTCGAGTATAAGCCGAGATTTTCAGCCCAAATTTTTGGGCTGAAAGTGCCCCCCTCGGCTTATACTCGAGTCACGGTAGCAGTGGGGTCGGCGGGTGAGGGGGTGAGGGCGCTGAGGTATACTTACCTAGTCCCAGCGATCCTCGCGCTGTCCCTGCCGTCCCACGGGCTTCGGCGCTGCAGCTTCTTCCTCTCTTCAGCGGTCACGTGGGACCGCTCATTACAGAAATGAATAGGCGGCTCCACCTCCCATAGGGGCGGAGCCGCTTATTCATTTCTCTAATCAGCGGTGCCGGTGACCGCTGATAGAGAAAGAAGCTGCGGCACCGAAGACAGGAGGGGACAGCGCGAGGATCGCCAGGACTAGGTGAGTATGTTATATTCACCTGTCCTCGTTCCAGCCGCCGGGCGCCGATCCATCTTCCCGGCGTCTCTGCTCTCTGACTGATCAGGCAGAGGGCGCGATGACGCATATAGTGTGCGCGGCGCCCTCTGCCTGATCAGTCAGAGCAGAGACGCCGGGAAGATGGAGGCGCCGGAACGAGACGCCGGGAGCTGCAATCAAGGGAGGTGAGTATGTGTTTTTTTTTCTTTATTGCGGCAGCGGCGGCACAAATTTATGTGGAACATCTATGGGGCACAGTGAACGGTGCAGAGCACCGTATATGGCACAGCACAGCTCTGGGGTACAATGAACGGTGCAGAGCACCGTATATGGCACAGCACAGCTATGGGGCACAGTGAACGGTGCAGAGCACCGTATATGGCACAGCACAGCTATGGGGCACAGTGAACGGTGCAGAGCACCGTATATGGCACAGCACAGCTATGGGGCACAGTGAACGGTGCAGAGCACCGTATATGGCACAGCACAGCTATGGGGCACAGTGAACGGTGCAGAGCACCGTATATGGCACATCTATGGGGCACAGTGAACGGTGCAGAGCACCGTATATGGCACAGCACAGCTATGGGGCACAGTGAACGGTGCAGAGCACCGTATATGGCACAGCACAGCTATGGGGCACAGTGAATGGTGCAGAGCACCGTATATGGCACAGCACAGCTATGGGGCACAGTGAACGGTGCAGAGCACCGTATATGGCACAGCACAGCTATGGGGCACAGTGAACAGTGCAGAGCACCGTATATGGCACAGCACAGCTATGGGGCACAGTGAACGGTGCAGAGCACCGTATATGGCACAGCACAGCTATGGGGCACAGTGAACGGTGCAGAGCACCGTATATGGCACAGCACAGCTATAGGGCACAGTGAACGGTGCAGAGCACCGTATATGGCACAGCACAGCTATGTATGGGGCACAGTGAACGGTGCAGAGCACCGTATATGGCACAGCACAGCTATGGGGCACAGTGAACGGTGCAGAGCACCGTATATGGCACAGCTATGGGGCACAGTGAACGGTGCAGAGCACCGTATATGGCACATCTATGGGGCACAATGAACGGTGCAGAGCACCGTATATGGCACAGCTAGGGGGCATAATGAACGGTGCAGAGCACTATATGGTTCACACCTATGGGGAAATATGAACGGTGCAGAGCACTATATGGCACAGCTATGGGGAAATAATGATCTATTTTTATTTTTGAAATTCACCGGTAAATGCTGCATTTCCACCCTAGGCTTATACTCGAGTCAATAAGTTTTCCCAGTTTTTTGTGGCAAAATTAGGGGGGTCGGCTTATACTCGGGTCGGCTTATACTCGAGTATATACGGTATATGTCACTTTATTTTCTATATACGGTAATTATGTTATACTGATGTCCTGTCCTGCAGCGAGGTTTAAATGGGAAATATTTACCATGTAGTATATTTTTCTGTACTGGCAATAATGTAATATATATAGTACAGACATGTTATTCAATTTACTTATGGTCAAATGATACACTGTAGAAATATATTCTGTTTTATATTAGTGAGTGCTTATATTTTTTTTTATAGCTACTGCTGGTATACATTTTT
Organism: Ranitomeya imitator; assembly: GCF_032444005.1. Lineage (NCBI taxonomy): Eukaryota > Metazoa > Chordata > Amphibia > Anura > Dendrobatidae > Ranitomeya > Ranitomeya imitator. The sequence goes on along the minus strand of NC_091286.1, from coordinate 143,802,884 downwards.
AATGGAAATACAGTATTATGATTGTATTTCCAGTATATCTACTGCGAAAACATATTGGACCATGAAGGTTTTTATCGAAGTCAGCATTTTACAGTCTCAAATGTGTTTACTAAATACTCCCTTGAGTTGCTAGCTGAAGCATAGTTTGTAAGAGGAGAGATATTTTTCAGACTACAAAAAATATGCAACCTTAATATGTAACAAAGGTCAAAAGAAAATGCCTTTCTCATGAACTTCTACTGTAGTAATAACTCAGGCTTCATGGTAGATATTAAGGGAATTAATATTATTCAGTGAAGTCTTGTTATGGATAATATTTAATAGCTTGCTTTGATTATCATTTAAACAATTTATATCTGTACAGCTCTGGCAAAAATTAAGGGTCCACTGCAAAATGTTCAGTTTGTCTGATTTTTCTCTTTATAGGTATATTTTAGAGTAAAATGTAAATTGTTCTTTTATTCTATAAACTTATGACAACATGTCTCCGAATTTCCATGCAATAAATTTTGTATTTTTTTTCTGAAAAGGAGAAATGGTCAAAATTTTTAAAAAACCCAGTGCTTTCAGACTTCAAATAATGCAAAGAAAACAAGTTCATAATCATTTAGAAACAACACTACTAATGTTTTAACTCAGGAAGAGTTCAGAAATCAATATTTTGTAGAATAACCATGATTTTTAATCACAGCTTTCATGCGTCTTGGCATGCTTTCCACCAGTCTTTCACACTGCTTCTGGCGCAAAAATGTAAGCAGCTCTTCTTTGTTTGATGGCTTGTGACTATCCATCATCCTCTTGATTACATTCCAGAGGTTTTCAATGGGGTTCAGGTCTGGAGATTGGGCTGCCCAGGACAGGGTTTTGATGTAGTAGTCTTTTAATTTTTGCCAGAGCTGTATATCTAGCTTGAATATCTATGTTTTTGTAAGCTCAGCATAAGTTTTGTTCATAAAAGCAACAAGACAGGATATTGGTTTACTAAGAATGCTGGAAAATAGTTTTATCCAGTTTTCATTTGTCGGATTTTGTACTGTAACGTACATATACTTTTGTGGTTATGTACTGAAACTTCCTTTTTTCTGTGAAGATGATAAAAATGTTCTGACCTTTGTGTAGGGTCAGACAAGCCTTTTACATTTGCAAATAAAGCTGTGGATCTTCTGGTCTCCTAGGCGTTCCTTCTAGTTTGACCAACACTGGCGGATCTAGCCTGGAGACCTCTTGTGCCCTAATCCAAAATAGCTCTTCTATGACTTTTCAACATTGTTAATAATAAAATTTAAGTTATATGCTGTACTAACTAATGTATTCATAAATTCTGATGTAGGCTATATCATAGTTTATATCCAGGTTTGATGAAAAAAAATACTGGTCTTTCTAGCGGTTTCCAACTCATATATTTCAATCATTCATGGGCAGGTTCTCAGCAAAATCCTGGACTGAACTTTTTGTACCTACAGTGTTGGACTGAGCAACTTCCAACTGACAATTCTCTAAACTGCTGTCTATATCTCCTGTTGTTTTTTGGCTTTCTGCTATGAAAAGACTGCAGAGTCCATGACTATTGATGGGCTGTGATCAGTGACTTACGTACCATGAAGGCAGAACATGTGATACCTAAGGGGTTCTGTGCTTCTGTCATATGCTTAGTCACTAGCGCAAAGTCATTGCATTCAGAATTTCGCACCTCATATTGTGTTTTATAGTACCTGCACATATCTATATACCTCTATTCTCCATTGCAAGTGGTACCTAGAGGCATACAGATAATTACAATATGCAGAGAAATATAATTTGGAGATCACTCGGGAAAATGTACCAGTGTGTGTTTGTTCCAGTTCCTGGCATAAATACATTGAAACCAGTGGCGTACCACTAATAGCCTGCAAGTCAGGGAGGCCCAATGCCTCAATGCCAGCAATGGCACCCCCCCCAACCTGGCATCACCCTTTCAACTGTATCAGCACCCTGGATGGCAATATAGTTGAAATCAATTATGGAACAGGGAGCTCCCTCCTCAATCATTCTCCCTGCATGTCTGAAGTCTCAGTCAGCAGCAGCGATGACGTCACCACCTCACCCCCACTGTGCCGAGCATTGCAGAGCATTCAGAAGACACGGTGCAAAGATTGAAGCAGTGGGGAAATTAGGAAAGGGGAATATTTTGGGGGGGTAAATCAATGTGGCCACTGTACTGTTTACAGAGCTGTGCGGGGCTCTAAAATCTTTTTCAGGGCTATGTGGGGGGCATTATACAGTTTGCAGGTCTATATGGGGGTCATTATACAGTTTTTATGGTTGTTCTGGGACCCGAAAACAGTTTGCAGGGCTCTGTGGAGACATTATACAGTGTGCAGATCTCTATGGGCTCATTATACAGTTCTTTGGGGCATGTTGGGGTTTTAAGACAGTTTGCAGTGCTATGATGGGGCCATAATACAGTTTCCAGTGCTAAATGGGGGGCATTTTATAGTTTGCAGGGATATATGGGGACCATTAAACAGTTTGGAGGGCTGTGTGGGACCCTAAAACATTTTGTAGGACTATGTGGGGACTATTATACAGTTTACAGGACTGTGTGGGGCCACTTTAAGGCTTGGATGACTTTGTGGCGGCCCTAAAACAGTTTGCAAAGTAATGTGGGGGCCAATATTAGAAAAGAACAGAACATTTAAATCTATATCTGAATATACTAAATCTAATTAACCTCTGCGGATACACACAAATAGTAGATAATCTTATAATTACCAACAAACAAATATAGTAACATACATGAATTTTTTTTATGAATAGTATCAAAACTGTATTAATAAACACGTTAAACACAACCTGTCCCTGAATAGATGTGGCACGAACTCAGAAAAGCGATCACGTCATAAATGTATGTAACCTAAGGCAATTAAAGACAGCCCCTATATAGGTAGTACATAAGTTTGCTATCATATCCAGCATGTTCTATTATGAAGCAAAGCAAAACGCCAAAACAAATATAGTCAAATAAAAGCAATTTTTTTATTAATAGTATCAACATTTTATTAATAAACAACTAAAACATAACTGCAAAAACAAAAACAATTACCCTAAAAAAAGCATACAACCCAATTAAAGGAAAAATGTGCAGTGTGGCTAAAAAAAGCATGAAAGTGCACAACAAGTCAGACAATATTAGTAAATTGGTAAGGGCATGCATTGTATGTCACCAATAACAGGAACATACAATCTATATAACAACTAATGTCATATTGTTACAACCTATCCCTGAATAGATATGGTACCGACTCAGAAAATCAATCCTAATCATTCATGCACTATTAAGAAGGAAAAAACATATGTGGGGCCCATTATATAGTTTGCCGGGTTATATGTGAGCTATTATTCTGTTTGCAGGGCTATGTGGAAGCTAGTATACAGTTTGCAGACTACATGGGGACACATTATACAGTTTGCAGGGCTATGTGTGAGCCATTATACAGCTTTCTGGGCTATGTGGGGGCATTGCAGCAGTTTGCAGGGCTATGTGGGGACACCGATCCCTAGGAAGACATAGAATGACACTGTGCCCCTGCTACTTCTGTATCTGATTAACTGCTGAACTTTTCATCTAAGTCCATTTTATGCCTTCTGCACATTTTGTTAGATACTCAAGTATGCTCTGCTGATGAACCCATTGGTGGGGAAACGCGTCGAGCTATATGCATACTTTGTTTCTTGAGTCAGTATCTGTATTAATAAATTTAAATTTGTGCCAATTTGCACACTTCTTTCCATGAAACACGACTAATATGCCAGGGTTATGATTACAGTGAGCTATCTATATATATAATTGTCTAAGGGTTTTTCTGTCTGTCTGTCTGTCTGTCTGTCTGTCTGTCTGTCCTGGAAATCCCGGCTCTCTGATTGGTCGAGGCCGCCAGGCCTCGACCAATCAGAGACCGGCACAGCATCGACGATGATGTCATAAAGGACGTAGACATCCTGCGTCTCTGATTGGTCGAGGCCGCCAGGCCTCAACCAATCAGCAACGGGCACAGCGACGATGATGTCATAATGGTTGCCATGGCGACGATGATGTCATAAACATTGCCTCGACTAATCAGCGATGGGCACAGTCTGCCGCGAATTCTGGAATCATCATTGTCCATATACTACGGGGACATGCATATTCTAGAATACCCGATGCGTTAGAATCGGGCGACAATCTAGTCTATATATATAATTGTCTAAGGTTTTTTCCGTCTGTCTGTCTGTCTGTCTGTCTGTCTGTCCTGGAAATCCCGGCTCTCTGATTGGTCGAGGCCGCCAGGCCTCGACCAATCAGAGACCGGCACAGCATCGACGTAGAAATCCCGCGTCTCTGATTGGTCGAGGCCCGCCAGGCCTCGACCAATCAGCAACGGGCACAGCGACGATGATGTCATAATGGTTGCCATGGCGACAATGATGTCATAAAGGCATAGTCTGCCGCGAATTCTGGAATCATCATTGTCCATATACCACGGGGACATGCATATTCTAGAATACCCGATGCGTTAGAATCGGGCCACAGTCTAGTTGGCTTATATTAATCTGTGAGATATATGCCTATACTAACTTGAGTAGCATGGGCGGCTCTTCTCTTGTTTGTAGGGGTTTTATATAATTACAGGCTATTGACTGGGCATTGCTATATATTTAAGGACATAATTAAAAGAACCACATTATTGGTGGAACCTTAATATATTTTGTGGAGTTATTCTATGTGATCTCTTAAATATCTGGTCTAGATACTATCAGTACATTCCAGTCTTATATCTCTTTTGCATATACTTGCATCATCTCATATATTGTCTGCCTCCACTGTATTATCTTCATAGGACATCAGCATACAGTATCTGCTTTTTTTGCACTATTGGACACCTCTTTTTTGACCTTTCTTTCTTTGTGGTGCCTAATAGGGCCAGATAGGGAGAGAAAACGTCAAAGTGGGGGCACCATTGCGCAGGTGTAGGGTGCCAATCTCCGCAGCAAGGTAGGGACAACTGAGTTCGATATAGGGAACTGTTTCTGGTACCTTTATATGAGCCTTTTTCTTGACATATCGGCTTCAATGGTTATGCACGTTATAAATGTTCTGCTAGTCCTATATGGGGTTATTTAAATCCTAGTGTGGCATCAGTTTTCCACTATAGGAGATTATTTTTGAATACTTTCTCTGTCCCTAACTTACCTCCCCTATTAGGGCTTGGACAGGGCACATTGTCATTCGAGCGGACGTGCCACTGCTCAGGTTAAGGGTGCCAAACACCACAATGAGGCAGGATCATATTAGGCCATTGGTAGCGAAAATCAATATCCCTTTATTGCATTTGTAGATGAGTGACCTTGTGGTGGCGACTATATTATATGATTATTTGTTAAGTAATCTTTTTCAACACATTTTGAATAAAAGTGATGTTTTAATATACAGTAGTTCTGTATCTGACATATAGTGCTTAGTTGGTGATATTAAGGGCAATGTAGGGCCATTATACAGTTTACAGGGCTATGTGGGGTCCATTATACAGTTTGCACAACTATATGTGGAAAATTATACAGTTTTCAGGGCTATATGGGCGCCATTATAACGTTTTCAGGGCTATCTGTGGGTCATTATACTGTTAGAAGGACTATGTGGGTGCCATTATATAGTTCTCAGAGCTATGTGGGGGCTATTATACAGTTTACAAGGCTATGTATGGGTTTTTAAACAATCTAGAGGGTTATGGGTCGGCCATTATGCAGTTTGCTGGACTATCTGAGATCATAATACCATATGGAGGGCTAGTGGGGGCAGTTATACTAGCTGGAGGGCTATGTTTGGGGAATTATGATGTTTGCAGGACTATGTTAGGGCCATTATATTTTTGAAGTGCTATGTAGGAACTATTATACTGTTATACAATTTAGAGGGCTATGTGGGGGCCATTATAATGTTTGGAGGGCTATGTGGAATCCATTATACTATTTGGAAGGCAATGTAGGGGCCATTATACTGCTAGGAGGACTATGTGAGATGCATAATACTATTTTAACCCTGCTGTTCTGTTCGGGTCATAGTGACCCGAACAGACTTTTTGCGGCCCTGTAGATTTTTTTCTGTAAGTCTCTAAAACTTGAGACACCTTGACTTTTCCTCATTTGGGGGGACCTACCTATGAGTATTTTTTTTTTTTTTTCGTTTACTTTTTGCTACATGCAAAAAGTTACAGTTGTTGTGTTCGGGTCATAGTGACCCGACATAGTTTTTTACAGCTGTGAGGCCATATTTTCAGTGAAATAAAGGAGTTATAACCTCAGTTGGGTCTATTTATTGCATCTACTATCAATATCAGTATATCAATTGATTTATTTCCTAAATTATTTCAATGGGGTCGTACACGCGCTCTACCGGGGGTATGCATTGAGATCTGCGCACCATAAAAATGGCTTTATATTTTTGGTGCGCAGTCTATTCTAAAATGTAGAGTGCATCCGGAGAGATCACTAGGTGTGCACTACACGTGTATATTATGCGCAGAACGGACTGCTCAGAACGTGCTGTCTAAGACGTTTTTTTTTTGTAAAGCTGAGCTGTAAAGTCTTGCAAATAATTTTTTTTTGCTAAGTAAGTCTGTCTTCCTGGCTTATCTGCTTGTTTTCAGAAGGGTTCTTATCTTCTCTGCTCTTATCAGTACACATATGCTAGCCCAGACATGTTACCTTTCAGTTTCTTTGGAGAGCAGCTGTGTGGTTCTACCCCCATGGCCTCTTCCGGCATCAAAAGAAAAAGATGCAGCTATTGCCCTTCTACTTGTGACAACAAGACAAGTATAACATGTTCTGGCTGTAAAACATTTCTATGCAAAAATCATGTGTATTGTTTTTCATGCAAGAATCCGTAAATTTATATGATCATGTAAATATATTCACATTGTAATGTTTATTATCTGTAATTTTTTATCACAAAATGTTTGATTTGATTGTTTTGTTTTTTTTTTTTTTTTTACAAAATATGTGTAGTTTTCAATTTTCGTTTTGCTCATTGGATGGATCTGTTTTTTCAGAATAAAAACAAAACAAAAAATATTTCTAGTTCATTTTTCTTTTTTTTTTACTACCAAACATGGTCACAAACAGTCTAGTAAGCAAAAAGTATAAAAAAAATGGAGTTAGAGTGTCTAAAATCAAGGTTTAATAAGCCGGGTCATAGTGACCCGGAACACTACAAGTGTATAGTAAATGCGAACAAAACAGCAGGGTTAAGGGCTATGTGTGGGCCATTACAAAGTTTGGAGTGCTATGTAGGTACAAGTATAATATTTGGAGGGCTAGTGGGGTCCATTATTTTGTGTGAGGGTAACTATAAAATGTGGATGGTTGTGTTGGGGCCATCATACTGTGTATAGGGTTGTGTATGAGCCATAATATTGTGTGGAGGGGTTGTAAAAGCCATTATATTGTATGGAGAGCTGTATCATGGTCATCATATTGTGTTGGGATCACTGGTGGGTATGGTGGGTATCATATTTTGCAAGATGGGTGCTAATGTAAGATCATCAAACTATGTGTCCAGAGCACATATATATGAAACTCTGGCCTGCAGGTCAAATCTGTCCAGGAGGGTGATTTCATTTGGTCCTCAAGGAAATACCCAATACTTGATTACATTTCGCCTGCAAAGATACTGTGATCTGACTCTAGCTTCGCTGTATGCTGGTGGGTAGAGTTGAGCGACCTTGACCTTTTTAGAGTCGAGCCGGGTTTCGCGAAACCCGACTATCTCAAAAGTCGGGTCGAGTGAAATCGGCCGATTATGACGTAAAGTCGGGATCGACCGAAACACGAAACCCAATGCAAGTCAATGGGGCAGCATAGTCGGCAGTGAGTGGGGGCCAGGAAAACACCTAGAGTGCCCATTTTAATGTCAAAACCATCCATTCTTCTTAATGAAGCTTGTCAAGCGTAATTTACCTTATAATAATTGGAAGGCATTTGAAATTGGGGGTCATTTGGCTAAAGTTGTGGTGGGTAGGGCTGGTTCAAGTAATTAGTGGGCCCAGGAAATCTGGACCACGTCACGGCAGTGGAGCAGGGAGAGGTAAGTATTTCAACTTTGCAAGTGCTGTGAACCTGAGCAAGCAGGGGGGGCCCACTCGTTGGCATTGGCACTGGCACAGGGCCCCTCAAAGTACAGCGGTGTGTTTGCACGGCGGGGGCGCCTCCCACCGGCAGCAACACTTTTGCGTACCATGAGAGGCCCTGTGCCAGTGACGTCGCCAACTAGTATTCCTCCCCCCACCTGATGAAGGAACCTGCACTTTCATCTGCACCTTCCTGTTTGTCCCCGTGTAAGGTGGTATGGTATGCGGGAAGGGGGACCTGACTTTCAGCAGGGTCACAATCTTGCAGTGTAGCGTGCACGGGAAATGTTGCGTTATGGGTCAATGTACCAGCAGACTCATCTATCACTGGCTGGGCAATGGGCAGGATGAGGAGGAAACACAGATATAGGCCCAAAGAATAAAGTGGGCTAAATGCAGTTCAAAATTGGTAACACAGGACTAATCAAGGGGCATTGCAGTGGAGGACAACTGGAATGAGAGGCTGACACAGAGAGTAGGCCCAAATCAGTAAGTAGTCGAAATGCAGTTCAAAATTGGCAACAGTAGTAAACAGGCGGCACAGCTTTGTTCAGTGGAGGAGAACAGCAAGGAGTGGCAGACACCGATAGTAGGCCCCAACCCAACTAGTAGGCCAAATGCAGTCTAACATTAACAACTACTTAACGAGCGCCTGAAAACGGAATTTCAGGACAGGAAACCAGGAGAACAGCAAGGAGTGGCAGACACCGATAGTAGGCCCCAAACCAACTAGTACGCCAAATGCAGTTGTTCCGTTTAACCACAATTTAATGAGAGCCTGAAGATAGAAGTTCAGGAAAGGCAACCTGGAGAACACCTTGGAGTGGAACACACCATCTCTCTACACCCCATACCCAATTTGTAGGTCTAATGCAGCGTAGTTTCCAACAACTACTAAACGAGAGCATGATGATCGAAGCATTGGCGAGGAAACCTGGGGAACACCTTGGAGTGGAACACACCATCTCTCTACACCCCATACCCAATTTGTAGGCCTAATGCAGCGTAGTTTCCAACAACTACTAAACGAGAGCATGATGATCGAAGCATTGGCGAGGAAACCTGGGGAACACCTTGGAGTGGAACACACCATCTCTCTACAGTGGAACACACCATCTCTCTACACCCCATACCCAATTTGTAGGCCTAATGCAGCGTAGTTTCCAACAACTACTAAACGAGAGCCGGAAGATCGAAGCTCAGGAAAGGCAACCTGGAGAACACCTTGGAGTGGAACACACCATCTCTCTACACCCCATACCCAATTTGTATGCCCAATGCAGCGTAGTTTCCAACAACTACTAAACGAGAGCCGGAAGATCGAAGCAATGGAGAGGAAACCTGGGGAACACCTTGGAGTGTAACACACCATCTCTCTACACCCCATACCCAATTTGTAGGCCTAATGCAGCGTAGTTTCCAACAACTACTAAACGAGAGCCGGAAGATCGAAGCAATGGAGAGGAAACCTGGGGAACACCTTGGAGTGTAACACACCATCTCTCTACACCCCATACCCAATTTGTAGGCCTAATGCAGCGTAGTTTCCAACAACTACTAAACGAGAGCCGGAAGATCGAAGCAATGGAGAGGAAACCTGGGGAACACCTTGGAGTGTAACACACCATCTCTCTACACCCCATACCCAATTTGTAGGCCTAATGCAGCGTAGTTTCCAACAACTACTAAACGAGAGCCGGAAGATCGAAGCAATGGAGAGGAAACCTGGGGAACACCTTGGAGTGGAACACACCATCTCTCTACAGTGGAACACACCATCTCTCTACACCCCATACCCAATTTGTAGGCCTAATGCAGCGTAGTTTCCAACAACTACTAAACGAGAGCCGGAAGATCGAAGCTCAGGAAAGGCAACCTGGGGAACACCTTGGAGTGGAACACACCATCTCTCTACACCCCATACCCAATTTGTAGGCCCAATGCAGCGTAGTTTCCAACAACTACTAAACGAGAGCCGGAAGATCGAAGCTCAGGAAAGGCAACCTGGGGAACACCTTGGAGTGTAACAAACCCTCTCTCTACACCACGGAAGGGCTGATTCTTAGGAAGGAAGGCTGTCGGAAAGAAGCAGGGCGCGTCCGAGGGTGATTATATTCTTATTAGGTATATACTCACCCTCGGACGCGCCCTGCTTCTTTATTTGTAATGAATGTTTATTTGCAATGTGGTTTTGACTTACTCTATTTTTTTGGTAAATAATGATTTTATTATTTTCATTGTTTTGCATCTTCTTGGCAATAATATAAAGAAGACGCGACAGGACAACACTCGGTGGATGCCATATCTGTGTTTAAAATTGAAAAAACCTTTCAGTTAACTACTTGCAGGAGAAAGTTATTGTAGCTGGTGGCCATTTTTAGTACTGTACCAGATTTTTGTTGTATGTGTTTGTTTTTAATGTTAAAATGTCTGCATTTGATATCTCTCCAGTATTTTCTTTTTTATAAGCAAAATACTTATTTTTATATTTTCTGATGTTGGTTCCAGGGGTACACGGGCAGCAGTGGTGTGGTCAGTGGAGGCCTAGTGGAAGGAGTGACCGCAGACAGGCATCGAAGGCCTAAAATAATAACACATGGCTGTAGGCAATTTTAAATTGATTCCAGGGGTACACGGGCAGCAGTGGTGTGGTCAGTGGAGGCCTAGTGGAAGGAGTGACCGCAGACAGGCATCGAAGGCCTAAAATAATAACACATGGCTGTAGGCAATTTTAAATTGGTTCCAGGGGTACACGGGCAGCAGTGGTGTGGTCAGTGGAGGCCTAGTGGAAGGAGTGACCGCAGACAGGCATCGAAGGCCTAAAATAATAACACATGGCTGTAGGCAATTTTAAATTGGTTCCAGGGGTACACGGGCAGCAGTGGTGTGGTCAGTGGAGGCCTAGTGGAAGGAGTGACCGCAGACAGGCATCGAAGGCCTAAAATAATAACACATGGCTGTAGGCAATTTTAAATTGGTTCCAGGGGTACACGGGCAGCAGTGGTGTGGTCAGTGGAGGCCTAGTGGAAGGAGTGACCGCAGACAGGCATCGAAGGCCTAAAATAATAACACATGGCTGTAGGCAATTTTAAATTGGTTACAGGGGTACACGGGCAGCAGTGGTGTGGTCAGTGGAGGCCTAGTGGAAGGAGTGACCGCAGACAGGCATCGAAGGCCTAAAATAATAACACATGGCTGTAGGCAATTTTAAATTGATTCCAGGGGTACACGGGCAGCAGTGGTGTGGTCAGTGGAGGCCTAGTGGAAGGAGTGACCGCAGACAGGCATCGAAGGCCTAAAATAATAACACATGGCTGTAGGCAATTTTAAATTGGTTCCAGGGGTATACGGGCAGCAGTGGTGTGGTCAGTGGAGGCCTAGTGGAAGGAGTCACCGCAGACAGGCATCGAAGGCCTAAAATAATAACACATGGCTGTAGGCAATTTTAAATTGGTTACAGGGGTACACGGGCAGCAGTGGTGTGGTCAGTGGAGGCCTAGTGGAAGGAGTGACCGCAGACAGGCATCGAAGGCCTAAAATAATAACACATGGCTGTAGGCAATTTTAAATTGGTTACAGGGGTACACGGGCAGCAGTGGTGTGGTCAGTGGAGGCCTAGTGGAAGGAGTGACCGCAGACAGGCATCGAAGGCCTAAAATAATAACACATGGCTGTAGGCAATTTTAAATTGGTTCCAGGGGTACACGGGCAGCAGTGGTGTGGTCAGTGGAGGCCTAGTGGAAGGAGTGACCGCAGACAGGCATCGAAGGCCTAAAATAATAACACATGGCTGTAGGCAATTTTAAATTGGTTCCAGGGGTACACGGGCAGCAGTGGTGTGGTCAGTGGAGGCCTAGTAGAAGGAGTGACCGCAGACAGGCATCGAAGGCCTAAAATAATAACACATGGCTGTAGGCAATTTTAAATTGGTTCCAGGGGTACACGGGCAGCAGTGGTGTGGTCAGTGGAGGCCTAGTGGAAGGAGTCACCGCAGACAGGCATCGAAGGCCTACAATAATAACACATGGCTGTAGGCAATTTTAAATTGGTTACAGGGGTACACGGGCAGCAGTGGTGTGGTCAGTGGAGGCCTAGTGTAAGGAGTGACCGCAGACAGGCATCGAAGGCCTAAAATAATAACACATGGCTGTAGGCAATTTTAAATTGGTTCCAGGGGTACACGGGCAGCAGTGGTGTGGTCAGTGGAGGCCTAGTGGAAGGAGTGACCGCAGACAGGCATCGAAGGCCTAAAATAATAACACATGGCTGTAGGCAATTTTAAATTGGTTCCAGGGGTACACGGGCAGCAGTGGTGTGGTCAGTGGAGGCCTAGTGGAAGGAGTGACCGCAGACAGGCATCGAAGGCCTAAAATAATAACACATGGCTGTAGGCAATTTTAAATTGGTTCCAGGGGTACACGGGCAGCAGTGGTGTGGTCAGTGGAGGCCTAGTGGAAGGAGTGACCGCAGACAGGCATCGAAGGCCTAAAATAATAACACATGGCTGTAGGCAATTTTAAATTGGTTACAGGGGTACACGGGCAGCAGTGGTGTGGTCAGTGGAGGCCTAGTGGAAGGAGTGACCGCAGACAGGCATCGAAGGCCTAAAATAATAACACATGGCTGTAGGCAATTTTAAATTGATTCCAGGGGTACACGGGCAGCAGTGGTGTGGTCAGTGGAGGCCTAGTGGAAGGAGTGACCGCAGACAGGCATCGAAGGCCTAAAATAATAACACATGGCTGTAGGCAATTTTAAATTGGTTCCAGGGGTACACGGGCAGCAGTGGTGTGGTCAGTGGAGGCCTAGTGGAAGGAGTCACCGCAGACAGGCATCGAAGGCCTAAAATAATAACACATGGCTGTAGGCAATTTTAAATTGGTTACAGGGGTACACGGGCAGCAGTGGTGTGGTCAGTGGAGGCCTAGTGGAAGGAGTGACCGCAGACAGGCATCGAAGGCCTAAAATAATAACACATGGCTGTAGGCAATTTTAAATTGGTTCCAGGGGTACACGGGCAGCAGTGGTGTGGTCAGTGGAGGCCTAGTGGAAGGAGTGACCGCAGACAGGCATCGAAGGCCTAAAATAATAACACATGGCTGTAGGCAATTTTAAATTGGTTCCAGGGGTACACGGGCAGCAGTGGTGTGGTCAGTGGAGGCCTAGTGGAAGGAGTGACCGCAGACAGGCATCGAAGGCCTAAAATAATAACACATGGCTGTAGGCAATTTTAAATTGGTTCCAGGGGTACACGGGCAGCAGTGGTGTGGTCAGTGGAGGCCTAGTAGAAGGAGTGACCGCAGACAGGCATCGAAGGCCTAAAATAATAACACATGGCTGTAGGCAATTTTAAATTGGTTCCAGGGGTACACGGGCAGCAGTGGTGTGGTCAGTGGAGGCCTAGTGGAAGGAGTCACCGCAGACAGGCATTGAAGGCCTAAAATAATAACACATGGCTGTAGGCAATTTTAAATTGGTTACAGGGGTACACGGGCAGCAGTGGTGTGGTCAGTGGAGGCCTAGTGGAAGGAGTCACCGCAGACAGGCATCGAAGGCCTAAAATAATAACACATGGCTGTAGGCAATTTTAAATTGGTTACAGGGGTACACGGGCAGCAGTGGTGTGGTCAGTGGAGGCCTAGTGGAAGGAGTGACCACAGACAGGCATCGAAGGCCTAACATAACAAAAATGTCAATACAATGGTATTGTCAGTGGCAGGCATTGAAGGATGTCAGCGCATAGACTAAACATTGGTGGAGCTGTGAGATAATTTTGCAAGTGTTAGAGCACTGTTTGAGCTGGGGTGGGGGGAAACTGTCTTGTGGCCGGCCGTACAGGCCCAGGGCCCCTCATATTACAATGGTGTGTCTGACGTTGGGTGCGCACCACCACCGCCAGAGACACTTTATTGTACTAGGAGGGACCCAGTGGCAGTGCCGTCGACCAAAAGCGGGCTCACCCACCTCTTCAGACAAACTGCACTCTCACGGGTGCTGTCGCCAAGTGTCGATACCACGGCCCCATGTGGGGAGTTTGGCCATTTAGTGAGGTGTAAACATGTCGTATGCTGGACAATCAGGTGCAGAAAATCACGAGATTGGAAAAGGCATTCAGAATAGTCCACAGGCAAGACCTTTTCATAGGAAAGCTAGGTGTCAGCCGGGCAAGGTGGGGCAAAAGATTTCGAAATCCAGTTGTGGTTCATTTTAATGAAGGTTAGATCATCTACATTTTGGGTAGCCAGACAAGTCCTTTTTTCTGTTAGTATTGAACCTGCAGCACTGAATACTCTTTCTGATAGGACACTAGCTGCCGGGCAAGCAAGCTCCTGCAATGCATATTCTGCCAATTCTGGCCAGGTGTCTAATTTTGATGCCCAGTAATCAAATGGGAATGACGGTTGAGGGAGAACATCGATAAGGGATGAAAAATAGTTTGTAACCATACTGGACAAATGTTGTCTCCTGTCACTTTGAATTGATGCTGCAGTACCTGTCCTGTCTGCGGTCATAGCAAAATCACTCCACAACCTGGTCAGAAAACCCCTCTGGCCAACGCCACTTCTGATTTCTGCCCCTCTAACTCCTCTGGTCTGCTGGCCCCTGCAGCTCGTGTGAGAACGATCACGGGCGCTGTGTGCAGGGAATGCCAGAAGCAAACGGTCAACAAGAGTTGATTGTTTGGTTGCTAATATTAGTTCCAAGTTCGCATGTGGCATTATATTTTGCAATTTGCCTTTATAGCGAGGATCAAGGAGGCAGGCCAACCAGTAATCGTCATCATTCATCATTTTAGTTATGCGTGTGTCCCTTTTGAGGATACGTAAGGCATAATCCGCCATGTGGGCCAAAGTTCCAGTTCTCAAATCTGCGGTTGTGCTTGGTTGAGGGGCAGTTTCAGGCAAATCCACGTCACTTGTGTCCCTCAAAAAACCAGAACCCGGCCTTGCCGCGCCACCAATTTCCAGTGGCCCCGGAAAAGCTTCCTCATTAAAAATATAATCATCCCCATCATCCTCCTCCTCCTCCTCCTCCTCTTCGCCCGCTACCTCGTCCTGTACACTGCCCTGGCCAGACAATGGCTGACTGTCATCAAGGCTTTCCTCTTCCTCAGCTGCAGACGCCTGATCCTTTATGTGCGTCAAACTTTGCATCAGCAGACGCATTAGGGGGATGCTCATGCTTATTATGGCGTTGTCTGCACTAACCAGCCGTGTGCATTCCTCAAAACACTGAAGGACTTGACACATGTCTTGAATCTTCGACCACTGCACACCTGACAACTCCATGTCTGCCATCCTACTGCCTGCCCGTGTATGTGTATCCTCCCACAAAAACATAACAGCCCGCCTCTGTTCACACAGTCTCTGAAGCATGTGCAGTGTTGAGTTCCACCTTGTTGCAACGTCTATGATTAGGCGATGCTGGGGAAGGTTCAAAGAACGCTGATAGGTCTGCATACGGCTGGAGTGTACGGGCGAACGGCGGATATGTGAGCAAAGTCCACGCACTTTGAGGAGCAGGTCGGATAACCCCGGATAACTTTTCAGGAAGCACTGCACCACCAGGTTTAAGGTGTGAGCCAGGCAAGGAATGTGTTTCAGTTGGGAAAGGGAGATGGCAGCCATGAAATTCCTTCCGTTATCACTCACTACCTTGCCTGCCTCAAGATCTACAGTGCCCAGCCACGACTGCGTTTCTTTCTGCAAGAACTCGGACAGAACTTCCGCGGTGTGTCTGTTGTCGCCCAAACACTTCATAGCCAATTCAGCCTGCTGACGTTTGCCAGTAGCTGCCCCATAATGGGAGACCTGGTGTGCAACAGTGGCAGCTGCGGATGGAGTGGTTGTGCGACTGCGGTCTGTGGACGAGCTCTCGCTTCTGCAGGAGGACGAAGAGGAGGAGGAGGGGGTGCGAACGGCTACAGCCAATTGTTTCCTAGACCGTGGGCTAGGCAGAACTGTCCCAAACTTGCTGTCCCCTGTGGACCCTGCATCCACCACATTTACCCAGTGTGCCGTGATGGACACGTAACGTCCCTGGCCATGCCTACTGGTCCATGCATCTATAATACAAATAGTCCCAAACACATATTCATCTGATACCATGCATAGACTGGCATATAGGCGCTAGGTAGCATATCTATCGAAGGCAAAACACGACTCGAAACATATATAGAAAAACAGGAGAACAAATGAGTCAAAGGAGTAAGCCACTATTTAAACAAACGTGAAAAAGCTTTATTAAATATGAGTATAAAAACATACACACACACAACTACTATATAATGTATGTACAGAACAGCGGAGCAGTCAATATAATGAGTAACGGCATAATAAAAATGGGTGTATGGACAGATACCAACTAATAATAAGGAGCGGTGGGACTAAACCTCCATATGGGCACACACAGTGTGGTACAGTGTATACGGCTCCCACGGTATGCTGAGCGAGAATAGGTTATAAATTAAATGTATTATACATAGTAAAGGTACGCAGGGAAACGGGGGGAGGGGAGTCCATATATAGAGCAAAATATGTCATATGGCTTCCACTGCTCTAAGGCACACCCTCACCACGTAACCTGCCAGATATAAATTACCCATATGGTAAATAACACTCAAGCAGCAGAGCCGCAACAACAAAGAGTTTAACAGCGGTATTTACCCATATCTAGAGGGGACAGTCCGTCCGGTCCTTAATCCCCAACGCACGTTTCGGTGCGGGTTCACCTTCTTCAGGGGGCGTGGTTTTGATGGAGGATATAACCTCCCTATATATCCAACAAGAGGTCACATGATATGACTATACCAATGGGGGCAAAGTACTAAAGCTAAATCGACAGCTGCTGAACCAGTCAGCAAACAGACAGAGCAGCGCTGTAAAGTCACGTGGGGCCGCTAGCATAAACATCCGCTCTGCCACAGGACAGGCAAGAGGATGTAATCAGGAAGCGGCGGCCAGTGAACGAATACATATACTGCGCATGCGTCGCCAGCGCGAACATAATGCGTATACAGCGGTAACCAAGGTAACTTTCTGCTCTGAATGTGCTGTCCAGGAGAGGGCGGGCTAATCAAGCCGCCCAAACACAATCCCTGCTACACAGACTCATGGGTGAGTCGGCACCTAAACACGCCCACAAAAAGAGCAGGCAGATCGAAATAGCAGGGGGGCGAGAGAGATAGCCCACCAGCATACGGACCAGAATCACTAACTGATGGCAATATTATGCAAAGAATTTTGATAGATAAATAAATAATCAAATAAAGCATAAACTGTATCTTTGCCTACATAGCACATATGAGCATAAAGACACGACAATTGTCAGAGAGCCAATACTGTGAAGGCTGGTAACACACGGGAGGCTGGCGCCCCACCTCCACCATGCACCACGCCACAACAGGAGGCTCTGTACAATCTCACACATAGTATAAACCATATTATTTAGAAACATATATTATCATAGAAAGAAAATCATACACTCAACAGACATAGCCATAAATGTAGACCACAAATGATTAATCAGCATAGTCTAAATATAAGATACTGAGTCCATATTGAAATAAAATTTCTCCTTAAAGTGTAACAGATAGCTTCAGAGATGCCACTCCATGGTATAAGGTGTGTGACTTCGATGGAACATAGGGATATATCTTGAACGAATCATACCGTACATGTTCTGATCAACGAATAACTGAAATAATGATTAAAACATAAATTAAAATGATTAAAAAGAAACACCAAAACCAAATTAAAAGACAATACAGTGGCGGAAGGTCATGCAGGGGCACATCAGGCAAAAACAATAAATAAATACAGAATAATCCCACTAAAAAATGGCGATTACAGGAAAGAGGCAAAACCATGTGATTCATTGAGGCCGCGTGGAGACATTGTGCCCAAAACCGTGATCCACCTACATTCTTTCTGGGCAAGTAATTGTTTAATGTCTCCACCACGGATCCCAAGTTGAATATGTTGGATGCCCCTAACCATGAAGGATTTAGGGTCACTCTGATGGTATATGCGGAAATGTCTCGGTATGGTTTTTAACATGGTCTCATCCGTCACCGAGGCAGATGCTAGTATGTCACGCACATGCTCTCGGGTACGAATTCTCAACTGACGAGACGTCAGACCAATATAGATCTTGTTACACCCACACGTGGCATAATATATCACCTGTGTTGTCGCACAGGTGATATAATTTCTGATATCAAAGGTACGTTTCCCGTCAGATGAGGTGAAGGTAGTGGTTCTCAGCATATTCTTGCACGCCATGCATCTCCCACATGGAAAGCAACCATGGGGTGGTCCATGCGAGTTGAAGGGATTATTGACTACTGGGACGTAGTGGCTGTTAACTAACATATCTCCCAGATTTTGGCTTCTTCTAGCAGTCATAAGTGGATCTGTTGATAGATATCTGGAGAGGATAGGATCGGTCTGAAGCACATTCCAGTGTCGCCTAAGGCACTCCCTCATCTGTGGCCACTGGCCATTGTATGTTGATATAAACCTAATATGTTCTTCACCCTTTTTAGTTTTGGACTGGCCATGTAACAGAGCAGGGCGATTGCTTTTTTTCGCCCTTAGATAGCCTCGCTTTATACAGCGTTCGCTGTACCCGCGCGTCCGAAACCGATCACGAAGGTCCGCCGATTGGGCCTCAAATTTTTCCTCCGATGAGCACACGCGTCTCATTCTGAGGAATTGGCCTACTGGGATGGCCCTAATAGTGGCTGGAGGATGACTCGAGCTCGCATGCAACAATGCATTAACCGAGGTGGGCTTCCGATATACATCAGTCTGTAACTGCAGATGTTCATCAGTGAAGATTTTAATATCAAGGAAGTCCACCTCGGTCCTACTGTATTTGTAAGTCAACTTGATATTATACGTGTTTGAGTTCAAGTCATCCATAAAGTCCCGCAGCTGCTGCTCAGTACCCTGCCACACAATAAAAACGTCATCAATATAACGTAACCAGCACTGCACATGGTCCGCCGCCTGGGCGCCCTCTCCACCAAAAACCTCTCTCTCCCAAAATCCAAGAAAGAGATTAGCAAAAGAGGGCGCACAGGCCGCCCCCATGGCAGTGCCGCATTGCTGTAAATAAAAGATGTCACGAAAAACGAAAAAATTGTGAGTAAGGATATACCGAAGCAGCTGCAGGACAAATTCACACAGAGGGCCATCCCAGTTGCTGCTGGCAAGAAAGAACTGACAGGCCCGAAGACCATCATCGTGTCGGATGCACGTGTACAGCGACTCAATATCTGCCGTAACGAGCATCATTTCACCATCCAGGGACATACCATCAATTCTCGACAGAACATCCATCGTATCACGTGCATACGAAGGAAGAGATTCCACAAGAGGCTTGAGATAATAGTCTATAAACCTACACACAGGTTCACAGAGTCCACCCAGGCCCGACACAATAGGCCGGCCTGGCGGAGTCAGCGGGTCCTTGTGGATTTTAGGTGTGAAATAAATGGTCGGGACTTTTGGAGTTTTAATAAACAGTCCCTCCATTATTTTTTTGGGAATAATACCCTTCTCAACAGCCTGCTGTAGAATCAATTCTAGTTCTGCCGAGAAAGCTACTGTTGGATTACAATCAAGGCGGCAGTATGTTTTCTTGTCTTTCAGCTGCCTGTAAGCCTCCCTTTCATACATCCATTGTGGCCATATCACTATATTACCCCCCTTGTCGGCCGGCTTGATCACAATGTCCTTATAGCTTCTCAAATCTCTAAGAGCCAGACGCTGCTGTGCTGTAAGATTGTCATTTTTACGGCAGGTGGTCAAATGTTCAAAATCCTTCGCCACTAATCTAGTGAAGATATCAACAGCAGGGCAAGCCGACAAGGGGGGAAAGCGAGTGGATCGTGGATATATGAAGCGTGGGAACGTACCTGCAGCCGTTGACTCCTGCTCAATTAGAAGTTCCTCCAGGGCCTTAAGGGCTTCCATCTCTGCTTGTACTTCAGGCCCACCATCTCCTCTACTGTGTAATTTTTTAAGTATTAATTTTCTTGCAAATAAAAATAAATCTTTTATGGCTGTAAAAAAATCAAAATTATTAGTTGGTGAAAATGTCAAACCCCTGGAGAGAACCTCCAATTGAGCCTGAGTAAGAGTATATTCAGACAAGTTAATTACCTCCAGTTGGTTGGTTTTATATTTTTTATCTTGTTTATTGGTGTATCCAACTTTCCGCTTGACCACCTGAGCCTCCCTATTTGGAAACATCCTATGGGATTCAGACACCTTTGATGTAGATCTTGATGATTCTTCACTGGATGCTAGGGAGGCCATAGAAGCAGATGTAGACCTTCTCCTGAGGTCTTTTATATGTCTACGGGATTTTCTGTTCCACCTATATACCGTGTTGGACTGCCTATCCCCAACATCCCGCTGGAATTTGGCAGTCTTAGTGGCACAGATATCCTTCTCCCATTTTTGGAATTCTTTATCAATTTCACCATTAAGTGTTTGCAACTCTGCTTCAGACAGATCTCGCTTTAATACACCCTGTACAGTATCAATTTCCCTATCCAGGGAGTCTATAGACTCTTTGTTAGATTGAGCCAACAGCTCCATAAAACCCTTCGAACATGTTGTAGCGAGTTCCTCCCAATTTTGCCTAAAAACCACATCCTCCACCTCAAATGACGGGAAAACCTGAACTCTCAGACCCCTTGGTGTAAGGCCCGTTTCTATATATTTCATCAAAAACGCACGATTCCACCAGATGCGAGTCCGTCTATGTAGTAAATCCTTCAACTTTTTAATTGCCTCATGTGAATCCCTGCCGCCATCCGCCACTGATGCCTTGGAACTGTCACTGAACACCTCATTAATACGTGTAAGCCATGACTGCTCTCGCCCCCCTGCTATTTCGATCTGCCTGCTCTTTTTGTGGGCGTGTTTAGGTGCCGACTCACCCATGAGTCTGTGTAGCAGGGATTGTGTTTGGGCGGCTTGATTAGCCCGCCCTCTCCTGGACAGCACATTCAGAGCAGAAAGTTACCTTGGTTACCGCTGTATACGCATTATGTTCGCGCTGGCGACGCATGCGCAGTATATGTATTCGTTCACTGGCCGCCGCTTCCTGATTACATCCTCTTGCCTGTCCTGTGGCAGAGCGGATGTTTATGCTAGCGGCCCCACGTGACTTTACAGCGCTGCTCTGTCTGTTTGTTGACTGGTTCAGCAGCTGTCGATTTAGCTTTAGTACTTTGCCCCCATTGGTATAGTCATATCATGTGACCTCTTGTTGGATATATAGGGAGGTTATATCCTCCATCAAAACCACGCCCCCTGAAGAAGGTGAACCCGCACCGAAACGTGCGTTGGGGATTAAGGACCGGACGGACTGTCCCCTCTAGATATGGGTAAATACCGCTGTTAAACTCTTTGTTGTTGCGGCTCTGCTGCTTGAGTGTTATTTACCATATGGGTAATTTATATCTGGCAGGTTACGTGGTGAGGGTGTGCCTTAGAGCAGTGGAAGCCATATGACATATTTTGCTCTATATATGGACTCCCCTCCCCCCGTTTCCCTGCGTACCTTTACTATGTATAATACATTTAATTTATAACCTATTCTCGCTCAGCATACCGTGGGAGCCGTATACACTGTACCACACTGTGTGTGCCCATATGGAGGTTTAGTCCCACCGCTCCTTATTATTAGTTGGTATCTGTCCATACACCCATTTTTATTATGCCGTTACTCATTATATTGACTGCTCCGCTGTTCTGTACATACATTATATAGTAGTTGTGTGTGTGTATGTTTTTATACTCATATTTAATAAAGCTTTTTCACGTTTGTTTAAATAGTGGCTTACTCCTTTGACTCATTTGTTCTCCTGTTTTTCTATATATGTTTCGAGTCGTGTTTTGCCTTCGATAGATATGCTACCTAGCGCCTATATGCCAGTCTATGCATGGTATCAGATGAATATGTGTTTGGGACTATTTGTATTATTGATGTTTTCTGTGTTTCTCACAGCTTCAAGTTCCAAAGCAGCTATGGACTATAAAGCACGTGAGCAGTCATGGCTTACACGTATTAATGAGGTGTTCAGTGACAGTTCCAAGGCATCAGTGGCGGATGGCGGCAGGGATTCACATGAGGCAATTAAAAAGTTGAAGGATTTACTACATAGACGGACTCGCATCTGGTGGAATCGTGCGTTTTTGATGAAATATATAGAAACGGGCCTTACACCAAGGGGTCTGAGAGTTCAGGTTTTCCCGTCATTTGAGGTGGAGGATGTGGTTTTTAGGCAAAATTGGGAGGAACTCGCTACAACATGCTCGAAGGGTTTTATGGAGCTGTTGGCTCAATCTAACAAAGAGTCTATAGACTCCCTGGATAGGGAAATTGATACTGTACAGGGTGTATTAAAGCGAGATCTGTCTGAAGCAGAGTTGCAAACACTTAATGGTGAAATTGATAAAGAATTCCAAAAATGGGAGAAGGATATCTGTGCCACTAAGACTGCCAAATTCCAGCGGGATGTTGGGGATAGGCAGTCCAACACGGCATATAGGTGGAACAGAAAATCCCGTAGACATATAAAAGACCTCAGGAGAAGGTCTACATCTGCTTCTATGGCCTCCCTAGCATCCAGTGAAGAATCATCAAGATCTACATCAAAGGTGTCCGAATCCCATAGGATGTTTCCAAATAGGGAGGCTCAGGTGGTCAAGCGGAAAGTTGGATACACCAATAAACAAGATAAAAAATATAAAACCAACCAACTGGAGGTAATTAACTTGTCTGAATATACTCTTACTCAGGCTCAATTGGAGGTTCTCTCCAGGGGTTTGACATTTTCACCAACTAATAATTTTGATTTTTTTACAGCCATAAAAGATTTATTTTTATTTGCAAGAAAATTAATACTTAAAAAATTACACAGTAGAGGAGATGGTGGGCCTGAAGTACAAGCAGAGATGGAAGCCCTTAAGGCCCTGGAGGAACTTCTAATTGAGCAGGAGTCAACGGCTGCAGGTACGTTCCCACGCTTCATATATCCACGATCCACTCGCTTTCCCCCCTTGTCGGCTTGCCCTGCTGTTGATATCTTCACTAGATTAGTGGCGAAGGATTTTGAACATTTGACCACCTGCCGTAAAAATGACAATCTTACAGCACAGCAGCGTCTGGCTCTTAGAGATTTGAGAAGCTATAAGGACATTGTGATCAAGCCGGCCGACAAGGGGGGTAATATAGTGATATGGCCACAATGGATGTATGAAAGGGAGGCTTACAGGCAGCTGAAAGACAAGAAAACATACTGCCGCCTTGATTGTAATCCAACAGTAGCTTTCTCGGCAGAACTAGAATTGATTCTACAGCAGGCTGTTGAGAAGGGTATTATTCCCAAAAAAATAATGGAGGGACTGTTTATTAAAACTCCAAAAGTCCCGACCATTTATTTCACACCTAAAATCCACAAGGACCCGCTGACTCCACCAGGCCGGCCTATTGTGTCGGGCCTGGGTGGACTCTGTGAACCTGTGTGTAGGTTTATAGACTATTATCTCAAGCCTCTTGTGAAATCTCTTCCTTCGTATGCACGTGATACGATGGATGTTCTGTCGAGAATTGATGGTATGTCCCTGGATGGTGAAATGATGCTCGTTACGGCAGATATTGAGTCGCTGTACACGTGCATCCGACACGATGATGGTCTTCGGGCCTGTCAGTTCTTTCTTGCCAGCAGCAACTGGGATGGCCCTCTGTGTGAATTTGTCCTGCAGCTGCTTCGGTATATCCTTACTCACAATTTTTTCGTTTTTCGTGACATCTTTTATTTACAGCAATGCGGCACTGCCATGGGGGCGGCCTGTGCGCCCTCTTTTGCTAATCTCTTTCTTGGATTTTGGGAGAGAGAGGTTTTTGGTGGAGAGGGCGCCCAGGCGGCGGACCATGTGCAGTGCTGGTTACGTTATATTGATGACGTTTTTATTGTGTGGCAGGGTACTGAGCAGCAGCTGCGGGACTTTATGGATGACTTGAACTCAAACACGTATAATATCAAGTTGACTTACAAATACAGTAGGACCGAGGTGGACTTCCTTGATATTAAAATCTTCACTGATGAACATCTGCAGTTACAGACTGATGTATATCGGAAGCCCACCTCGGTTAATGCATTGTTGCATGCGAGCTCGAGTCATCCTCCAGCCACTATTAGGGCCATCCCAGTAGGCCAATTCCTCAGAATGAGACGCGTGTGCTCATCGGAGGAAAAATTTGAGGCCCAATCGACGGACCTTCGTGATCGGTTTCGGACGCGCGGGTACAGCGAACGCTGTATAAAGCGAGGCTATCTAAGGGCGAAAAAAAGCAATCGCCCTGCTCTGTTACATGGCCAGTCCAAAACTAAAAAGGGTGAAGAACATATTAGGTTTATATCAACATACAATGGCCAGTGGCCACAGATGAGGGAGTGCCTTAGGCGACACTGGAATGTGCTTCAGACCGATCCTATCCTCTCCAGATATCTATCAACAGATCCACTTATGACTGCTAGAAGAAGCCAAAATCTGGGAGATATGTTAGTTAACAGCCACTACGTCCCAGTAGTCAATAATCCCTTCAACTCGCATGGACCACCCCATGGTTGCTTTCCATGTGGGAGATGCATGGCGTGCAAGAATATGCTGAGAACTAGGGTTGAGCGAAACGGGTCGAACATTTTCAAAAGTCGCCGACTTTTGGCTAAGTCGGGGTTTCATGAAACCCGATCCGACCCCTGTGCGGGGTCGGCCATGCGGTACGCGACTTTCGCGCCAAAGTCGCGTTTCAATGACGCGAAAAGCGCCATTTCTCAGCCAATGAAGGTAAACGCAGAGTGTGGGCAGCGTGATGACATAGGTCCTGGTCCCCACCATCTTAGAGAAGGGCATTGCAGTGATTGGCTTGCTGTCTGCGACGTCACAGGGGCTATAAAGAGGCGTTCCCGCCGACCGCCATCTTACTGCTGCTGATCTGAGCTTAGGGAGAGGTTGCTGCCGCTTTGTCAGAAGCAGGGATAGCGTTAGGCAGGGTCCATTAACCACAAAACCGCTTGTGCTGCAGCGATTTGCACTGTCCAACACCACCCTCGGTGTGCAGGGACAGTGGAATTTTTTTTTTTTTTTTTTTTCCCCTCAGCGCTGTAGCTCATTGGGCTGCCCTAGAAGGCTCCCTGATAGCTGCATTGCTGTGTGTACGCCGCTGTGCAAACCAACTGCTTTTTTCAAAGCACAAATCCTCTTGTTCCTTCCTTTCTGCACAGCTATCTTTTTTGTTTGTCCACACTTTTTATTTCATTTGTGCATCAGTCCACTCCTTATTGCTGCCTGCCATACCTGGCTGAGATTACTGCAGGCAGGGAGATAGTAGCTGCCTGCCATACCTGGCTGAGATTACTGCAGGCAGGGAGATAGTAATTGTAGGACATTCCCTGTTTTTTTTTTTTTTTTTTTTTTGGTGGGAGATTAAGATTGGCAATTTGGCATTTCTGCTAGAGTGCCATCCCTGTGTGTGCCATCTCTCTCACATAGTGGGCCATAGAAAGCCTTTTCATTTTTCTGTATTTTTTTTTGTGGGGTGTATAAATTCTCCCTGATAAAAATACAGTGGGAGATTAATATTGGCCTTTGGGCTTGTGTGCCAGTCCTGAGTGTGCCATCTCTCTCACAAATAGTGGGCCATAGAAAGCCTATTTTATTTTTTTTTGGGTTTTATAAATTCTCCCTGAAAAAAAGGGAGATTAATATTGGCCTCTGGGCTTCTGTGCCAGTCCTGAGCGTGCCATCTGTGCCAGTCCTGAGCGTCCCATCTCTCTCACAAATAGTGGGCCATAGAAAGCCTATTTAATTTTTTTTTTGGTTTTATAAATTTTCCCTGAAAAAAGGGAGATTAATATTGGCCTCTGGGCTTGTGTGCCAGTTGTGAGCGTGCCATCTGTGCCAGTCCTGAGCGTGCCATCTCTCTCACAAATAGTGGGCCATAGAAAGCCTATTTAATTTTTTTTTTGGTTTTATAAATTTTCCCTGAAAAAAGGGAGATTAATATTGGCCTCTGGGCTTGTGTGCCAGTTGTGAGCGTGCCATCTGTGCCAGTCCTGAGCGTGCCATCTCTCTCACAAATAGTGGGCCATAGAAAGCCTATTTAAATATTTTTTTGGTTTTATAAATTCTCCCAGAAAAAAAGGGAGATTAATATTGGCCTCTGGGCTTCTGTGCCAGTTGTGAGCGTGCCATCTGTGCCAGTCCTGAGCGTGCCATCTCTCTCACAAATAGTGGGCCATAGAAAGCCTATTTAAATATTTTTTTGGTTTTATAAATTCTCCCAGAAAAAAAGGGAGATTAATATTGGCCTCTGGGCTTCTGTGCCAGTCCTGAGCGTGCCATCTGTGCCAGTCCTGAGCGTCCCATCTCTCTCACAAATAGTGGGCCATAGAAAGCCTATTTTATTTTTTTTTTGGGTTTCAGAAATTCTCCCTGGAAAAAAAAAGGGAGATTAATATTGCCCTTTGGGCTTGTGTGCCAGTACTAAGCGTTCCATCTCTCTCTCTCTCTCAGTCAGTGGGCCATAGAACGCATATTTTTGGTTTTATTTGTTTTCTAAATTCTCCCTGAAAAAATCATTTTATTTTATTTGGTTTCTAAATTCTTCCTGATAAAATCATATTTTTTTTATTATTTTTATTTCTAAAGTCTCCCTGAAAAAAAAAAAAAAAAAAAACAACCAAAAAAACAGTGGGAGATTAATATTGGCCTTTCTGCTTGTGTGCCAGTCTTGACTCCTGGGTGTGCCATCTCTCTCTCTCTCTCTCTCTCTCTCTCTCTCTCTCTCTCTCTCTCTCCAATTGTGGTCCATAGAAAGCCTATATTTTTTTTCCTTGATTTGGGTTCTAAAATCTACCAGAGAAAATAACTACATCAATCATTGGTAGAAAAATATTGGCCTCTGGGTTTGTGTGCCACTCCTGACTCCTGTGTGCGTCATCTCTCAGTCAGTGGGCCATAGAACGCCTATTTTTGGTTTTATTTGTTTTCTAAATTCTCCCTGAAAAAATTATTTTATTTTATTTGGTTTCTAAATTCTTCCTGATAAAATCATATTTTTTTTATTATTTTTTTTTCTAAAGTCTCCCTGAAAAAAAAAAAAAAAAAAACAACCAAAAAAAACAGTGGGAGATTAATATTGGCCTTTCTGCTTGTGTGCCAGTCTTGACTCCTGGGTGCGTCATCTCTCAGTCAGTGGGCCATAGAACGCCTATTTTTGGTTTTATTTGTTTTATAAATTCTCCCTGAAAAAATCATTTTATTTTATTTGGTTTCTAAATTCTTCCTGATAAAATCATATTTTTTTTATTATTTTTTTTTCTAAAGTCTCCCTGAAAAAAAAAAAAAAAAAAACAACCAAAAAAAACAGTGGGAGATTAATATTGGCCTTTCTGCTTGTGTGCCAGTCTTGACTCCTGGGTGCGTCATCTCTCAGTCAGTGGGCCATAGAACGCCTATTTTTGGTTTTATTTGTTTTATAAATTCTCCCTGAAAAAATCATTTTATTTTATTTGGTTTCTAAATTCTTCCTGATAAAATCATATTTTTTTTATTATTTTTTTTTCTAAAGTCTCCCTGAAAAAAAAAAAAAAAAAACAACCAAAAAAAACAGTGGGAGATTAATATTGGCCTTTCTGCTTGTGTGCCAGTCTTGACTCCTGGGTGCGTCATCTCTCAGTCAGTGGGCCATAGAACGCCTATTTTTGGTTTTATTTGTTTTCTAAATTCTCCCTGAAAAAATCATTTTATTTTATTTGGTTTCTAAATTCTTCCTGATAAAATCATATTTTTTTTATTATTTTTTTTTCTAAAGTCTCCCTGAAAAAAAAAAAAAAAAAAACAACCAAAAAAAACAGTGGGAGATTAATATTGGCCTTTCTGCTTGTGTGCCAGTCTTGACTCCTGGGTGCGTCATCTCTCAGTCAGTGGGCCATAGAACGCCTATTTTTGGTTTTATTTGTTTTCTAAATTCTCCCTGAAAAAATCATTTTATTTTATTTGGTTTCTAAATTCTTCCTGATAAAATCATATTTTTTTTATTATTTTTTTTTCTAAAGTCTCCCTGAAAAAAAAAAAAAAAAAAACAACCAAAAAAAACAGTGGGAGATTAATATTGGCCTTTCTGCTTGTGTGCCAGTCTTGACTCCTGGGTGTGCCATCTCTCTCTCTCTCTCTCTCCAATTGTGGTCCATAGAAAGCCTACATTTTTTTTCCTTGATTTGGGTTCCAAAATCTACCAGAGAAAATAACTCCATCAATCATTGGTAGAAAAATATTGGCCTCTGGGCTTGTGTGCCACTCCTGATTCCTGTGTGCGTCATCTCTCACTCAGTGGCCCATAGAAAGCATATAGTTTGTTACATTTGTTTTCTAAATTCTCCCTGCAAAAATCTATTTTTTTTTTTTTGGGGGGTTTCTAAAGTGTTCCTGAAAAAAATAAAAATAAAAAAAAAATAATAGTGTGACATTAATATTAACATTTGTGCTTCAGTGACAGTCCTGCGTGTGGGGCATCTCTCTAATTTGCAGCCACCAAAAAAAGAGTGTGTAACATTGGGCCTGATTTTCGCTGTGGTCTCACCAACCTGTAAAGGGGTAGCTAAATCATACAGAAGTTATAGCTCACCGTGTAAGTTGTGTGACTGCAACAAATAACGTTAGTTTGGTTACGTTTTTAAAACAATGAGGAAGTCTAGTGGAAGAGGTCGTGGCCGGGGGCGTTCATTGTCAGCTGGTAATGAGGGTAGTGGTAGTGGTGGAGCATCAGGTGGTCGTGGGGGAAAAAATATTGCACCTAAGTCTGGAGCTGTGGAGCCAGGTTCGTCGTCCGGCTACACAAGGCCTCGAACGCTCCCTTTTCTGGGATTAGGAAAACCGCTTTTAAAGCCGGAGCAGCAAGAGCAAGTTTTGGCTTATCTTGCTGACTCAGCCTCTAGCTCTTTTGCCTCATCTCGTGAAACTGGTAAAAGTAAAAGCAGCGCGTCGTTAGTGGATGTTCACGGTCAGGGACAAGTCACTTCCTTGTCCTCTTCAGCAAAAACAACAACAGAGAAGAATGCAGCAGGCGACACAACGGGTTACTCCATGGAGCTCTTTACACATACCGTCCCTGGCTTAGAAAGTGAAGCAGTTAACAGTCCATGCCCATTACAAATTGAATCTGACATGGAGTGCACTGACGCACAGCCACAGCCAGACTACTATGCTGGTCCTTTGACTCAGACCACAACATTGCCCTCGCAGGGTGCTGATCAAGAATCAGACCCTGATGAGACTATGTTGCCCCATCACGAACGCTATACCACCGAACGACACGGTGACACAGACGAAGTTGCGCAGGAGGTACAAGAAGAGTTATTAGATGACCCAGTTCTTGACCCCGATTGGCAGCCATTGGGGGAACAGGGTGCAGGCGGCAGCAGTTCTGAAGCAGAGGAGGAGGAGGGGCCGCAGCAGGCATCAACATCGCCACAGGTTCCATCTGCCGGGCCCGTATCTTGCCCAAAACGCGTGGCAAAGCCAAAACCTGGTGGAGGACAGCGTGGCCATCCGGTTAAAGCTCAGTCTGCAATGCCTGAAAAGGTATCCGATGCTAGAAAGAGTGCAGTCTGGCATTTTTTTAAACAACATCCAATTGATCAGCGCAAAGTCATCTGTCAAAAATGTTCTACTTCCTTAAGCAGAGGTCAGAATCTGAAAAGTCTCAATACTAGTTGCATGCATAGACATTTAACCACCATGCATTTGAAAGCTTGGACTAACTACCAAACGTCCCTTAAGGTTGTTGCACCCTCGGCCAATGAAGCTAGTCATCAACGCAACATCCCTTCCGGCAGTGTAGGACCACCATTTAGCGCACCACCTGCTGTATCTGTGCAGGTATCTTTGCCAGGCCAAAGCAGTCAGGGTCAGGGAATCACCAGTTTCGTAGTAGGAAACACTGCATCTAGGGCACCGGCGGCAACAATACCATCTCCCACCGTCTCTCAGTCTGCCATGTCCACCGGCACCCCCGCTAGTTCCACGATCTCCAGCTCTCCAGTCCAGCTCACCCTACATGAGACTATGGTTAGAAAAAGGAAATACTTAGCCTCGCATCCGCGTACACAGGGTTTGAACGCCCACATAGCTAGACTAATCTCGTTAGAGATGATGCCCTACCGGTTAGTTGAAAGCGAAGCTTTCAAAGACCTGATGGACTACGCTGTACCACGCTACGAGCTACCCAGTCGACACTTTTTTTCCAGAAAAGCCATCCCAGCCCTCCACCAGCATGTTAAAGAGCGCATCGTCCATGCACTCAGGCAATCTGTGAGCACAAAGGTGCACCTGACAACAGATGCATGGACCAGTAGGCATGGCCAGGGACGTTACGTGTCCATCACGGCACACTGGGTAAATGTGGTGGATTCAGGGTCCACAGGGGACAGCAAGTTTGGGACAGTTCTGCCTAGCCCACGGTCTAGTAAACAGTTGTCTGTAGCCGTTCGCACCCCCTCCTCCTCCTCCTCCTCGTCCTCCTGCAGAAGCAAGAGCTCGTCCACAGACCGCAGTCGCACAAACACTCCATCCGCACCTGCCACTGTTGCACACCAGGTCTCCCATTATGGGGCAGCTACTGGCATACGTCAGCAGGCTGTATTGGCTATGAAGTGTTTGGGCGACAATAGACACACCGCGGAAGTTCTGTCCGAGTTCTTGCAGCAAGAAACGCAGTCGTGGCTGGGCACTGTAGATCTTGAGGCAGGCAAGGTAGTGAGTGATAACGGAAGGAATTTCATGGCTGCCATCTCCCTTTCCCAACTGAAACACATTCCTTGCCTGGCTCACACCTTAAACCTGGTGGTGCAGTGCTTCCTGAAAAGTTATCCGGGGTTATCCGACCTGCTCCTCAAAGTGCGTGGACTTTGCGCACATATCCGCCGTTCGCCTGTACACTCCAGCCGTATGCAGACCTATCAGCGTTCTTTGAACCTTCCCCAGCATCGCCTAATCATAGACGTTGCAACAAGGTGGAACTCAACACTGCACATGCTTCAGAGACTGTGCGAACAGAGGCGGGCTGTTATGTTTTTGTGGGAGGATACACATACACGGGCAGGCAGTAGGATGGCAGACATGGAGTTGTCAGGTGTGCAGTGGTCGAAGATTCAAGACATGTGTCAAGTCCTTCAGTGTTTTGAGGAATGCACACGGCTGGTTAGTGCAGACAACGCCATAATAAGCATGAGCATCCCCCTAATGCGTCTGCTGATGCAAAGTTTGACGCACATAAAGGATCAGGCGTCTGCACCAGAGGAAGAGGAAAGCCTTGATGACAGTCAGCGATTGTCTGGTCAGGGCAGTGTACATGACGAGGTACCGGGCGAAGAGGAGGTGGAGGATGAGGAGGATGATGGGGATGAGTATATTTTTAATGAGGAAGCTTTCCCGGGGGCACGGGAAATTGGTGGCGTGGCAAGGCCGGGTTCTGGTTTTTTGAGGGACACAAGTGACGTAGATTTGCCTGCAACTGCCCCTCAACCAAGCACAACCGCAGATTTGACAACGGGAACTTTGGCCCACATGGCGGATTATGCCTTGCGTATCCTCAAAAGGGACACACGCATTACAAAAATGATGAACGATGACGATTACTGGTTGGCCTGCCTCCTTGATCCTCGCTATAAAGGCAAATTGCAAAATATTATGCCACATGAGAACTTGGAACTAATATTAGCAACAAAACAATCAACTCTTGTTGACCGTTTGCTTCTGGCATTCCCTGCACACAGCGCCCGTGATCGTTCTCACACGAGCTCCAGGGGCCAGCAGACCAGAGGTGTTAGAGGGGCAGAAATCAGAAGTGGCGTTGGACAGAGGGGTTTTCTGACCAGGTTGTGGAGTGATTTTTCTATGACCGCAGACAGGACAGGTACTGCAGCATCAATTCAAAGTGACAGGAGACAACATTTGTCCAGTATGGTTACAAACTATTTTTCATCCCTTATCGACGTTCTCCCTCAACCGTCATTCCCATTTGATTACTGGGCATCCAAATTAGACACCTGGCCAGAATTGGCAGAATATGCATTGCAGGAGCTTGCTTGCCCGGCAGCTAGTGTCCTATCAGAAAGAGTATTCAGTGCTGCAGGTTCAATACTAACAGAAAAAAGGACTCGTCTGGCTACCCAAAATGTAGATGATCTAACCTTCATTAAAATGAACCACAACTGGATTTCAAAATCTTTTGCCCCACCCTGCCCGGCTGACACCTAGCTTTCCTATGAAAAGGTCTTGCCTGTGGACTATTCTGAATGACTTTTCCAATCTCGTAATTTTCTTCACCTGATTGTCCAGCATACGACATGTTTCCACCTCACGAAATGGCCAAACTCCCCACACGGGGCCGTGCTATCGCCACTTTGCGCTTGGACCCTTGAGAGTGCTGTTTGTCTGAAGAGGTGGGTGTGGCCGCTTTTGGTCGACGGCACTGCCACTGGGTCCCTCATAGTACAATAAAGTGTCTCTGGCGGTGGTGGTGCGCACCCAACGTCAGACACACCGTTGTAATATGAGGGGCCCTGTGCCTGTACCGCCGGCCACAAGACAGTTCCCCCCCCCAGCTCAAACAGTGCTCTACCACTAGCAAAATTATCTCTCACAGCTTCACCAATGTGTAGTCTAGCCGCTGACATCCTTCAATGCCTGGCACTGACAATACCATTGTTTTGACATTTTTGTTATGTTAGGCCTTCGAAGCCTGTCTGCGGTCCCTTCTTTCTACAACTACTACACTGACCAGGCCACTGCTGGCCGTGTTACCCTGGAACCAATTTAAAAGTGCCTACAGTCAGCCCAATTTTGTTATGTTAGGCCTTCGAAGACTGTCTGCCGTCACTCCTTCCACTAGACTTCCACTGACCATACACTGCTGCCCATGTACCCCTGGAACCAATTTAAAGTGCCTACAGCCAGCCCAATTTTGTTATGTTAGGCCTTCGAAGCCTGTCTGCGGTCACTCCTTCCACTAGACTTCCACTGACCAGACCACTGCTGCCCGTGTACCCCTGGAACCAATTTAAAAGTGCCTACAGCCATGTGTTATTATTTTAGGCCTTCGATGCCTGTCTGCGGTCACTCCTTCCACTAGGCCTCCACTGACCACACCACTGCTGCCCGTGTACCCCTGGAACCAATTTAAAATTGCCTACAGCCAGCCCAATTTTTTTATTTTAGGCCTTCGATGCCTGTCTGCGGTCCATTCTTTCAACTACTACTACACTGACCAGGTCACTGCTGCCCGTGTACCCCTGGAACCAATTTAAAATTGCCTACAGCCAGCCCAATTTTTTTATTTTAGGCCTTCGATGCCTGTCTGCGGTCCATTCTTTCAACTACTACTACACTGACCAGGTCACTGCTGCCCGTGTACCCCTGGAACCAATTTAAAATTGCCTACAGCCAGCCCAATTTTTTTATTTTAGGCCTTCGATGCCTGTCTGCGGTCCATTCTTTCAACTACTACTACACTGACCAGGTCACTGCTGCCCGTGTACCCCTGGAACCAATTTAAAATTGCCTACAGCCAGCCCAATTTTTTTATTTTAGGCCTTCGATGCCTGTCTGCGGTCCATTCTTTCAACTACTACTACACTGACCAGGTCACTGCTGCCCGTGTACCCCTGGAACCAATTTAAAATTGCCTACAGCCATGTGTTATTATTTTAGGCCTTCGATGCCTGTCTGCGGTCACTCCTTCCACTAGGCCTCCACTGACCACACCACTGCTGTCCGTGTACCCCTGGAACCAATTTAAAATTGCCTACAGCCATGTGTTATTATTTTAGGCCTTCGATGCCTGTCTGCGGTCACTCCTTCCACTAGACTTCCACTGACCAGACCACTGCTGCCCGTGTACCCCTGGAACCAATTTAAAAGTGCCTACAGCCAGCCCAAGTTTGTTATGTTAGGCCTTCGATGCCTGTCTGCGGTCCATTCTTTCAACTACTACTACACTGACCAGGTCACTGCTGCCCGTGTACCCCTGGAACCAATTTAAAATTGCCTACAGCCAGCCCAATTTTTTTATTTTAGGCCTTCGATGCCTGTCTGCGGTCCATTCTTTCAACTACTACTACACTGACCAGGTCACTGCTGCCCGTGTACCCCTGGAACCAATTTAAAATTGCCTACAGCCATGTGTTATTATTTTAGGCCTTCGATGCCTGTCTGCGGTCACTCCTTCCACTAGGCCTCCACTGACCACACCACTGCTGCCCGTGTACCCCTGGAACCAATTTAAAATTGCCTACAGCCAGCCCAATTTTTTTATTTTAGGCCTTCGATGCCTGTCTGCGGTCCATTCTTTCAACTACTACTACACTGACCAGGTCACTGCTGCCCGTGTACCCCTGGAACCAATTTAAAATTGCCTACAGCCATGTGTTATTATTTTAGGCCTTCGATGCCTGTCTGCGGTCACTCCTTCCACTAGGCCTCCACTGACCACACCACTGCTGCCCGTGTACCCCTGGAACCAATTTAAAATTGCCTACAGCCAGCCCAATTTTTTTATTTTAGGCCTTCGATGCCTGTCTGCGGTCCATTCTTTCAACTACTACTACACTGACCAGGTCACTGCTGCCCGTGTACCCCTGGAACCAATTTAAAATTGCCTACAGCCAGCCCAATTTTTTTATTTTAGGCCTTCGATGCCTGTCTGCGGTCCATTCTTTCAACTACTACTACACTGACCAGGTCACTGCTGCCCGTGTACCCCTGGAACCAATTTAAAATTGCCTACAGCCATGTGTTATTATTTTAGGCCTTCGATGCCTGTCTGCGGTCACTCCTTCCACTAGGCCTCCACTGACCACACCACTGCTGTCCGTGTACCCCTGGAACCAATTTAAAATTGCCTACAGCCATGTGTTATTATTTTAGGCCTTCGATGCCTGTCTGCGGTCACTCCTTCCACTAGGCCTCCACTGACCACACCACTGCTGTCCGTGTACCCCTGGAACCAATTTAAAATTGCCTACAGCCATGTGTTATTATTTTAGGCCTTCGATGCCTGTCTGCGGTCACTCCTTCCACTAGACTTCCACTGACCAGACCACTGCTGCCCGTGTACCCCTGGAACCAATTTAAAAGTGCCTACAGCCAGCCCAAGTTTGTTATGTTAGGCCTTCGATGCCTGTCTGCGGTCACTCCTTCCACTAGGCCTCCACTGACCACACCACTGCTGCCCGTGTACCCCTGGAACCAATTTAAAATTGCCTACAGCCAGCCCAATTTTTTTATTTTAGGCCTTCGATGCCTGTCTGCGGTCCATTCTTTCAACTACTACTACACTGACCAGGTCACTGCTGCCCGTGTACCCCTGGAACCAATTTAAAATTGCCTACAGCCAGCCCAATTTTTTTATTTTAGGCCTTCGATGCCTGTCTGCGGTCCATTCTTTCAACTACTACTACACTGACCAGGTCACTGCTGCCCGTGTACCCCTGGAACCAATTTAAAATTGCCTACAGCCATGTGTTATTATTTTAGGCCTTCGATGCCTGTCTGCGGTCACTCCTTCCACTAGGCCTCCACTGACCACACCACTGCTGTCCGTGTACCCCTGGAACCAATTTAAAATTGCCTACAGCCATGTGTTATTATTTTAGGCCTTCGATGCCTGTCTGCGGTCACTCCTTCCACTAGGCCTCCACTGACCACACCACTGCTGTCCGTGTACCCCTGGAACCAATTTAAAATTGCCTACAGCCATGTGTTATTATTTTAGGCCTTCGATGCCTGTCTGCGGTCCATTCTTTCAACTACTACTACACTGACCAGGGCACTGCTGGCCGTGTACCCCTGGAACCAACATCAGAAAATATAAAAATAAGTATTTTGCTTATAAAAAAGAAAATACTGGTGAGATATCAAATGCAGACATTTTAACATTAAAAACAAACACACAACTCTAATCTGGTACAGTACTAAAAATGGCCACCAGCTACAATTACTTTCTCCTGCAAGTAGTTAACTGAAAGTTTTTTTAAATTGAAAACACACATATGGCATCCACCGAGTGTTGTCCTGTCGCGTCTTCTTTATATTATTGCCGAGAAGATGCAAAATAATGAAAATAATAAAATCATTAATTACCAAAATAATAGAGAAAGTCAACACCACATTGCAAATAAACATTCATTCCAAATAAAGAAGCAGGGCGCGTCCGAGGGTGAGTATATACCTAATAAGAATATAATCACCCTCGGACGCGCAATGCTTATTTCCAACAGCCTTCCTTCCTAAGAATCAGCCCTTCCGTCGTGTAGAGAGACGTTGTGTTACACTCCAAGGTGTTCCCCAGGTTGCCTTTCCTGAGCTTCGATCTTCCGGCTCTCGTTTAGTAGTTCTTGGAAACTACTCTGCATTAGGCCTTCAAATTGGGTATGGGGTGTAGAGAGATGGTGTGTTCCACTCCAAGGTGTTCCCCAGGTTGCCTTTCCTGAGCTTCGATCTTCCGGCTCTCGTTTAGTAGTTGTTGGAAACTACGCTGCATTAGGCCTTCAAATTGGGTATGGGGTGTAGCGAGAGGGTGTGTTACACTCCAAGGTGTTCCCCAGGTTGCCTTTCCTGAGCTTCGATCTTCCGGCTCTCGTTTAGTAGTTCTTGGAAACTACACTGCATTAGGCCTTCAAATTGGGTATGGGGTGTAGAGAGAGGGTGTGTTACACTCCAAGGTGT
Source organism: Ranitomeya imitator (assembly GCF_032444005.1). Taxonomy (NCBI): domain Eukaryota; kingdom Metazoa; phylum Chordata; class Amphibia; order Anura; family Dendrobatidae; genus Ranitomeya; species Ranitomeya imitator. The sequence goes on along the minus strand of NC_091286.1, from coordinate 143,765,929 downwards.
TCCCCAGGTTGCCTTTCCTGAGCTTCGATCTTCCGGCTCTCGTTTAGTAGTTGTTGGAAACTACGCTGCATTAGGCCTTCAAATTGGGTATGGGGTGTAGCGAGAGGGTGTGTTACACTCTAAGGTGTTCCCCAGGTTTCCTTGCCATTGCTTCGGTCTTCCGACTCTCGTTTAGTAGTTGTAGAAAAGTACACTGCATTAGGCCATACAAAATGGGTATGGGGTGGAGAGAGATGGTGTGTTACACTCCAAGGTGTTCCCCAGGTTGCCTTTCCTGAGCTTCTATCTTCAGGCTCTCATTAAATTGTGGTTAAATGGAACAACTGCATTTGGCGTACTAGTTGGTTTGGGGCCTACTATCGGTGTCTGCCACTCCTTGCTGTTCTCCTCCACTGAACAAAGCTGTGCCGCCTGTTTACTACGGTTGCCAATTTTGAACTGCATTTCGACTACTTACTGATTTGGCCCTACTCTCTGTGTCAGCCTCTCATTCCAGTTGTCCTCCACTGCAATGCCCCCTGGTTATTCCTGTGTTACCAATTTTGAACTGCATTTAGCCCACTTTCTTCTTTGGGCCTATATCTGTGTTTCCACTTCATCGTGCCCATTGCCCAGCCAGTGATAGATGAGTCTGCTGGTACATTGACCCATAACGCAACATTCCCCGTGCACGCTACACAACAACATTGTGACCCTGCTGAAAGTCAGGTTGCTCTTCCCGCATACCATACCACCTTACACGGGGACAAAGAGGAAGGTGCAGATGAAAGTGCAGGTTCCTTCATCAGGTGGGGGGAGGAATACTAGTTGGCGACGTCACTGGCACAGGGCCTCTCATAGTACGCAAAAGTGTTGCTGCCGGTGGGAGGCGCCCCCGCCGTGCAAACACACCGCTGTACTTTGAGGGGCCCTGTGCCAGTGCCAATGCCAACGAGTGGGCCCCCCCTGCTTGCTCAGGTTCACAGCACTTGCAAAGTTGAAATACTTACCTCTCCCTGCTCCACTGCCGTGACGTGGTCCAGATTTCCTGGGCCCACTAATTACTTGAACCAGCCCTACCCCCCACAACTTTAGCCAAATGACCCCCAATTTCAAATGCCTTCCAATTATTATAAGGTAAATTACGCTTGACAAGCTTCATTAAGAAGAATGGATGGTTTTGACATTAAAATGGCCACTCTAGGTGTTTTCCTGGCCCCCACTCACTGCCGACTATGCTGCCCCATTGACTTGCATTGGGTTTCGTGTTTCGGTCGATCCCGACTTTACGTCATAATCGGCCGATTTCACTCGACCCGACTTTGGACATAGTCGGGTTTCGCAAAACCCGGCTCGACTCTAAAAAGGTCAAGGTCGCTCAACTCTACTGAGAACCACTACCTTCACCTCATCTGACGGGAAACGTACCTTTGATATCAGAAATTATATCACCTGTGCGACAACACAGGTGATATATTATGCCACGTGTGGGTGTAACAAGATCTATATTGGTCTGACGTCTCGACAGTTGAGAATTCGTACCCGAGAGCATGTGCGTGACATACTAGCATCTGCCTCGGTGACGGATGAGACCATGTTAAAAACCATACCGAGACATTTCCGCATATACCATCAGAGTGACCCTAAATCCTTCATGGTTAGGGGCATCCAACATATTCAACTTGGGATCCGTGGTGGAGACATTAAACAATTACTTGCCCAGAAAGAATGTAGGTGGATCACGGTTTTGGGCACAATGTCTCCACGCGGCCTCAATGAATCACATGGTTTTGCCTCTTTCCTGTAATCGCCATTTTTTAGTGGGATTATTCTGTATTTATTTATTGTTTTTGCCTGATGTGCCCCTGCATGACCTTCCGCCACTGTATTGTCTTTTAATTTGGTTTTGGTGTTTCTTTTTAATCATTTTAATTTATGTTTTAATCATTATTTCAGTTATTCGTTGATCAGAACATGTACGGTATGATTCGTTCAAGATATATCCCTATGTTCCATCGAAGTCACACACCTTATACCATGGAGTGGCATCTCTGAAGCTATCTGTTACACTTTAAGGAGAAATTTTATTTCAATATGGACTCAGTATCTTATATTTAGACTATGCTGATTAATCATTTGTGGTCTACATTTATGGCTATGTCTGTTGAGTGTATGATTTTCTTTCTATGATAATATATGTTTCTAAATAATATGGTTTATACTATGTGTGAGATTGTACAGAGCCTCCTGTTGTGGCGTGGTGCATGGTGGAGGTGGGGCGCCAGCCTCCCGTGTGTTACCAGCCTTCACAGTATTGGCTCTCTGACAATTGTCGTGTCTTTATGCTCATATGTGCTATGTAGGCAAAGATACAGTTTATGCTTTATTTGATTATTTATTTATCTATCAAAATTCTTTGCATAATATTGCCATCAGTTAGTGATTCTGGTCCGTATGCTGGTGGGCTATCTCTCTCGCCCCCCTGCTATTTCGATCTGCCTGCTCTTTTTGTGGGCGTGTTTAGGTGCCGACTCACCCATGAGTCTGTGTAGCAGGGATTGTGTTTGGGCGGCTTGATTAGCCCGCCCTCTCCTGGACAGCACATTCAGAGCAGAAAGTTACCTTGGTTACCGCTGTATACGCATTATGTTCGCGCTGGCGACGCATGCGCAGTATATGTATTCGTTCACTGGCCGCCGCTTCCTGATTACATCCTCTTGCCTGTCCTGTGGCAGAGCGGATGTTTATGCTAGCGGCCCCACGTGACTTTACAGCGCTGCTCTGTCTGTTTGCTGACTGGTTCAGCAGCTGTCGATTTAGCTTTAGTACTTTGCCCCCATTGGTATAGTCATATCATGTGACCTCTTGTTGGATATATAGGGAGGTTATATCCTCCATCAAAACCACGCCCCCTGAAGAAGGTGAACCCGCACCGAAACGTGCGTTGGGGATTAAGGACCGGACGGACTGTCCCCTCTAGATATGGGTAAATACCGCTGTTAAACTCTTTGTTGTTGCGGCTCTGCTGCTTGAGTGTTATTTACCATATGGGTAATTTATATCTGGCAGGTTACGTGGTGAGGGTGTGCCTTAGAGCAGTGGAAGCCATATGACATATTTTGCTCTATATATGGACTCCCCTCCCCCCGTTTCCCTGCGTACCTTTACTATGTATAATACATTTAATTTATAACCTATTCTCGCTCAGCATACCGTGGGAGCCGTATACACTGTACCACACTGTGTGTGCCCATATGGAGGTTTAGTCCCACCGCTCCTTATTATTAGTTGGTATCTGTCCATACACCCATTTTTATTATGCCGTTACTCATTATATTGACTGCTCCGCTGTTCTGTACATACATTATATAGTAGTTGTGTGTGTGTATGTTTTTATACTCATATTTAATAAAGCTTTTTCACGTTTGTTTAAATAGTGGCTTACTCCTTTGACTCATTTGTTCTCCTGTTTTTCTATCTGGTCCATGCATCTGTTGTCAGGTGCACCTTTGTGCTCACAGATTGCCTGAGTGCATGGACGATGCGCTCTTTAACATGCTGGTGGAGGGCTGGGATGGCTTTTCTGGAAAAAAAGTGTCGACTGGGTAGCTCGTAGCGTGGTACAGAGTAGTCCATCAGGGCTTTGAAAGCTTCGCTTTCAACTAACCGGTAGGGCATCATCTCTAACGAGATTAGTCTAGCTATGTGTGCGTTCAAACCCTGTGTACGCGGATGCGAGGCTAAGTACTTCCTTTTTCTAACCATAGTCTCATGTAGGGTGAGCTGGACTGGAGAGCTGGAGATCGTGGAACTAGCGGGGGTGCCGGTGGACATGGCAGACTGAGAGACGGTGGGAGATGGTATTGTTGCCACCGGTGCCCTAGATGCAGTGTTTCCTACTACGAAACTGGTGATTCCCTGACCCTGACTGCTTTGGCCTGGCAAAGAAACCTGCACAGATACTGCAGGTGGTGCAGAAAATGGTGGCCCTACACTGCCAGAAGGGATGTTGCGTTGCTGACTAGCTTCATTGGCCGAGGGTGCTACAACCTTAAGGGGCGTTTGGTAGTTAGTCCAGGCTTGCAAATGCATGGTGGTTAAATGTCTATGCATGCAACTTGTATTGAGACTTTTCAGATTCTGTCCTCTGCTTAAGGTAGTTGAACATTTTTGACAGATGACTTTGCGCTGATCAATTGGATGTTGTTTAAAAAAATGCCAGACTGCACTCTTTCTAGCATCGGATACCTTTTCAGGCATTGCAGACTGAGCTTTAACCGGATGGCCACGCTGTCCTCCAACAGGTTTTGGCTTTGCCACGCGTTTTGGGCAAGATACGGGCCCGGCAGATGGAACCTGTTGCGATGTTGATGCCTGCTGCGGCCCCTCCTCCTCCGCTTCAGAACTGCTGCCGCCTGCACCCTGTTCCCCCAATGGCTGCCAATCGGGGTCAAGAACTGGGTCATCTATTACCTCTTCTTGTAGCTCGTGTGCAACTTCGTCTGTGTCACCGTGTCGGTCGGTGGTATAGCGTTCGTGATGGGGCAACATAGTCTCATCAGGGTCTGATTCTTGATCAGCACCCTGCGAGGGCAATGTTGTGGTCTGAGTCAAAGGACCAGCATAGTAGTCTGGCTGTGGCTGTGCATCAGTGCACTCCATGTCAGATTCAACTTGTAATGGGCATGGACTGTTAACTGCTTCACTTTCTAAGCCAGGGACGGTATGTGTAAAGAGCTCCATGGAGTAACCCGTTGTGTCGCCTGCTGCATTCTTCTCTGTTGTTGTTTTTGCTGAAGATGACAAGGAAGCGACTTGTCCCTGACCGTGAACATCCACTAACGACGCGCTGCTTTGACATTTACCAGTTTCACGAGAGGAGGCAAAAGAGCTAGAGGCTGAGTCAGCAAGATAAGCCAAAACTTGCTCTTGCTGCTCCGGCTTTAAAAGCGGTTTTCCTACTCCCAGAAAAGGGAGCGTTCGAGGCCTTGTGTAGCCAGACGACGAACCTGGCTCCACAGCTCCAGACTTAGGTGCAATATTTTTTTTCCCACGACCAGCTGATGCTCCACCACTACCACTACCCTCATTACCAGCTGACAATGAACGCCCTCGGCCACGACCTCTTCCACCATACTTCCTCATTGTTTTAAAAACGTAAACAAACTAATGGTATTTGTTGCTGTCACACAAATTACACGGTGAGCTATAACTTCAGTATGATTTAGCTACCCCTTTACAGGTGAGTGAGACCACAACGAAAATCAGGCACAATGTTACACACTCTGTTGTTGGTGGCAACAAATGAGAGAGATGCCACACACGCAGGACTGTCACTGAAGCACAAATGTAAATATTAATCTCCCACTGATTTGATTTTTTTTTTTTTTTAAGGGAGACTTTAGGAAAAAAAAAATAATAGAATAAAATGATTTTTTCAGGAAGAATTTAGAAACCAAATAAAATAAAATGATTTTTTCAGGGAGAATTTAGAAAACAAATAAAACAAAAAAAGGCTTTCTATGGCCCACTGAGTGAGAGATGACGCACACAGGAGTCAGGAGTGGCACACAAGCCCAGAGGCCAATATTTATCTCCCACTGATTGATGTAGTGATTTTTTCAGGTAGATTTTGGAACCCAAATCAAGCTAAAAAAAATAATAGGCTTTCTATGGCCCACAATTGGAGAGAGAGAGAGAGATGGCACACCCAGGAGTCAAGACTGGCACACAAGCAGAAAGGGCAATATTAATCTCCCACTGATTTGTTTTTTTTTGTTGTTTTTTCAGGGAGACTTTAGGAAAAAAAAAAAATAGAATAAAATGATTTTTTCAGGAAGAATTTAGAAACCAAAGAAAATAAAATGATTTTTTCAGGGAGAATTTAGAAAACAAATAAAACAAAAAAAGGCTTTCTATGGCCCACTGAGTGAGAGATGACGCACACAGGAGTCAGGAGTGGCACACAAGCCCAGAGGCCAATATTTATCTCCCACTGATTGATGTAGTGATTTTTTCAGGTAGATTTTGGAACCCAAATCAAGCTAAAAAAAATAATAGGCTTTCTATGGCCCACAATTGGAGAGAGAGAGAGAGATGGCACACCCAGGAGTCAAGACTGGCACACAAGCAGAAAGGGCAATATTAATCTCCCACTGATTTGTTTTTTTTTGTTTTTTTTTCAGGGAGACTTTAGGAAAAAAAAAATAGAATAAAATGATTTTTTCAGGAAGAATTTAGAAACCAAATAAAATAAAATGATTTTTTCAGGGAGAATTTAGAAAACAAATAAAACAAAAAAAGGCTTTCTATGGCCCACTGAGTGAGAGATGACGCACACAGGAGTCAGGAGTGGCACACAAGCCCAGAGGCCAATATTTATCTCCCACTGATTGATGTAGTGATTTTTTCAGGTAGATTTTGGAACCCAAATCAAGCTAAAAAAAATAATAGGCTTTCTATGGCCCACAATTGGAGAGAGAGAGAGAGATGGCACACCCAGGAGTCAAGACTGGCACACAAGCAGAAAGGGCAATATTAATCTCCCACTGATTTGTTTTTTTTTGTTTTTTTTTTCAGGGAGACTTTAGGAAAAAAAAAATAGAATAAAATGATTTTTTCAGGAAGAATTTAGAAACCAAATAAAATAAAATGATTTTTTCAGGGAGAATTTAGAAAACAAATAAAACAAAAAAAGGCTTTCTATGGCCCACTGAGTGAGAGATGACGCACACAGGAGTCAGGAGTGGCACACAAGCCCAGAGGCCAATATTTATCTCCCACTGATTGATGTAGTGATTTTTTCAGGTAGATTTTGGAACCCAAATCAAGCTAAAAAAATAATAGGCTTTCTATGGCCCACAATTGGAGAGAGAGAGAGAGATGGCACACCCAGGAGTCAAGACTGGCACACAAGCAGAAAGGGCAATATTAATCTCCCACTGATTTGTTTTTTTTTTTTGTTTTTTCAGGGAGACTTTAGGAAAAAAAAAATAGAATAAAATGATTTTTTCAGGAAGAATTTAGAAACCAAAGAAAATAAAATGATTTTTTCAGGGAGAATTTAGAAAACAAATAAAACAAAAAAAGGCTTTCTATGGCCCACTGAGTGAGAGATGACGCACACAGGAGTCAGGAGTGGCACACAAGCCCAGAGGCCAATATTTATCTCCCACTTTTTTTTTTGTTCCAGGGAAAATTTATAAACCCAATAAAAAAAATAATAAATAGGCTTTCTATGGCCCACTATCTGAGAGACAGAGAGAGATGGCACGCTTAGGACTGGCACACAAGCCCAAAGGCCTATATTAATCTCCCTTTTTTTTTTAAGGGAGAATTTATAAAACCAAAAAAAAATAAATAAATAGGCTTTCTATGGCCCACTATTTGTGAGAGAGATGGCACGCTCAGGACTGGCACACAAGCCCAGAGGCCAATATTAATCTCCCACTTTTTTTTTTTTTTCCAGGGAAAATTTATAAACCCAATAAAAAAAAATAAAAATAAATAGGCTTTCTATAGCCCACTATCTGAGAGAGAGAGATGGCACGCTTAGGACTGGCACAGAAGCCCAAAGGCCAATATTAATCTCCCACTGATTGATTTATTGATTTTTTCAGGTAGAATTTAGAACCCAAATAAAGCAAAAAAAAAAAATGGGCTTTCTATGGCCCACTGAGTGAGTGATGACGCACACAGGAGTCAGGAGTGGCACACAAGCCCAGAGGCCAATATTTATCTCCCACTTTTTTTTTTGTTCCAGGGAAAATTTATAAACCCAATAAAAAAAATAATAAATAGGCTTTCTATGGCCCACTATCTGAGAGACAGAGAGAGATGGCACGCTTAGGACTGGCACACAAGCCCAAAGGCCTATATTAATCTCCCTTTTTTTTTTAAGGGAGAATTTATAAAACCAAAAAAAAATAAATAAATAGGCTTTCTATGGCCCACTATTTGTGAGAGAGATGGCACGCTCAGGACTGGCACACAAGCCCAGAGGCCAATATTAATCTCCCACTTTTTTTTTTTTTTTCCAGGGAAAATTTATAAACCCAATAAAAAAAAATAAAAATAAATAGGCTTTCTATAGCCCACTATCTGAGAGAGAGAGATGGCACGCTTAGGACTGGCACAGAAGCCCAAAGGCCAATATTAATCTCCCACTGATTGATTTATTGATTTTTTCAGGTAGAATTTAGAACCCAAATAAAGCAAAAAAAAAAAATGGGCTTTCTATGGCCCACTGAGTGAGTGATGATGCACACAGGAGTCAGGAGTGGCACACAAGCCCTGAGGCCAATATTTTTCTCCCACTGATTGATGTAGTGGGAGAGGTTTCAGGAGGCTAATTTGCATATTCCAGGTGCCTTCTGGGAGAAGCGAAGTCTCCCTAAGCTAGAAGATCGTTGGGTACAGCCGGGACCAGCTGCTTCGAAAGCATCACCAAACCAGGGATTCAAGCTTCAGGAGGCTAATTTGCATATTCCAGGTGCCTTCTGGGAGAAGCGAAGTCTCCCTAAGCTAGAAGATCGTTGGGTACAGCCGGGACCAGCTGCTTCGAAAGCATCACCAAACCAGGGATTCAAGCTTCAGGAGGCTAATTTGCATATTCCAGGTGCCTTCTGGGAGAAGCGAAGTCTCCCTAAGCTAGAAGATCGTTGGGTACAGCCGGGACCAGCTGCTTCGAAAGCATCACCAAACCAGGGATTCAAGCTTCAGGAGGCTAATTTGCATATTCCAGGTGCCTTCTGGGAGAAGCGAAGTCTCCCTAAGCTAGAAGATCGTTGGGTACAGCCGGGACCAGCTGCTTCGAAAGCATCACCAAACCAGGGATTCAAGCTTCAGGAGGCTAATTTGCATATTCCAGGTGCCTTCTGGGAGAAGCGAAGTCTCCCTAAGCTAGAAGATCGTTGGGTACAGCCGGGACCAGCTGCTTCGAAAGCATCACCAAACCAGGGATTCAAGCTTCAGGAGGCTAATTTGCATATTCCAGGTGCCTTCTGGGAGAAGCGAAGTCTCCCTAAGCTAGAAGATCGTTGGGTACAGCCGGGACCAGCTGCTTCGAAAGCATCACCAAACCAGGGATTCAAGCTTCAGGAGGCTAATTTGCATATTCCAGGTGCCTTCTGGGAGAAGCGAAGTCTCCCTAAGCTAGAAGATCGTTGGGTACAGCCGGGACCAGCTGCTTCGAAAGCATCACCAAACCAGGGATTCAAGCTTCAGGAGGCTAATTTGCATATTCCAGGTGCCTTCTGGGAGAAGCGAAGTCTCCCTAAGCTAGAAGATCGTTGGGTACAGCCGGGACCAGCTGCTTCGAAAGCATCACCAAACCAGGGATTCAAGCTTCAGGAGGCTAATTTGCATATTCCAGGTGCCTTCTGGGAGAAGCGAAGTCTCCCTAAGCTAGAAGATCGTTGGGTACAGCCGGGACCAGCTGCTTCGAAAGCATCACCAAACCAGGGATTCAAGCTTCAGGAGGCTAATTTGCATATTCCAGGTGCCTTCTGGGAGAAGCGAAGTCTCCCTAAGCTAGAAGATCGTTGGGTACAGCCGGGACCAGCTGCTTCGAAAGCATCACCAAACCAGGGATTCAAGCTTCAGGAGGCTAATTTGCATATTCCAGGTGCCTTCTGGGAGAAGCGAAGTCTCCCTAAGCTAGAAGATCGTTGGGTACAGCCGGGACCAGCTGCTTCGAAAGCATCACCAAACCAGGGATTCAAGCTTCAGGAGGCTAATTTGCATATTCCAGGTGCCTTCTGGGAGAAGCGAAGTCTCCCTAAGCTAGAAGATCGTTGGGTACAGCCGGGACCAGCTGCTTCGAAAGCATCACCAAACCAGGGATTCAAGCTTCAGGAGGCTAATTTGCATATTCCAGGTGCCTTCTGGGAGAAGCGAAGTCTCCCTAAGCTAGAAGATCGTTGGGTACAGCCGGGACCAGCTGCTTCGAAAGCATCACCAAACCAGGGATTCAAGCTTCAGGAGGCTAATTTGCATATTCCAGGTGCCTTCTGGGAGAAGCGAAGTCTCCCTAAGCTAGAAGATCGTTGGGTACAGCCGGGACCAGCTGCTTCGAAAGCATCACCAAACCAGGGATTCAAGCTTCAGGAGGCTAATTTGCATATTCCAGGTGCCTTCTGGGAGAAGCGAAGTCTCCCTAAGCTAGAAGATCGTTGGGTACAGCCGGGACCAGCTGCTTCGAAAGCATCACCAAACCAGGGATTCAAGCTTCAGGAGGCTAATTTGCATATTCCAGGTGCCTTCTGGGAGAAGCGAAGTCTCCCTAAGCTAGAAGATCGTTGGGTACAGCCGGGACCAGCTGCTTCGAAAGCATCACCAAACCAGGGATTCAAGCTTCAGGAGGCTAATTTGCATATTCCAGGTGCCTTCTGGGAGAAGCGAAGTCTCCCTAAGCTAGAAGATCGTTGGGTACAGCCGGGACCAGCTGCTTCGAAAGCATCACCAAACCAGGGATTCAAGCTTCAGGAGGCTAATTTGCATATTCCAGGTGCCTTCTGGGAGAAGCGAAGTCTCCCTAAGCTAGAAGATCGTTGGGTACAGCCGGGACCAGCTGCTTCGAAAGCATCACCAAACCAGGGATTCAAGCTTCAGGAGGCTAATTTGCATATTCCAGGTGCCTTCTGGGAGAAGCGAAGTCTCCCTAAGCTAGAAGATCGTTGGGTACAGCCGGGACCAGCTGCTTCGAAAGCATCACCAAACCAGGGATTCAAGCTTCAGGAGGCTAATTTGCATATTCCAGGTGCCTTCTGGGAGAAGCGAAGTCTCCCTAAGCTAGAAGATCGTTGGGTACAGCCGGGACCAGCTGCTTCGAAAGCATCACCAAACCAGGGATTCAAGCTTCAGGAGGCTAATTTGCATATTCCAGGTGCCTTCTGGGAGAAGCGAAGTCTCCCTAAGCTAGAAGATCGTTGGGTACAGCCGGGACCAGCTGCTTCGAAAGCATCACCAAACCAGGGATTCAAGCTTCAGGAGGCTAATTTGCATATTCCAGGTGCCTTCTGGGAGAAGCGAAGTCTCCCTAAGCTAGAAGATCGTTGGGTACAGCCGGGACCAGCTGCTTCGAAAGCATCACCAAACCAGGGATTCAAGCTTCAGGAGGCTAATTTGCATATTCCAGGTGCCTTCTGGGAGAAGCGAAGTCTCCCTAAGCTAGAAGATCGTTGGGTACAGCCGGGACCAGCTGCTTCGAAAGCATCACCAAACCAGGGATTCAAGCTTCAGGAGGCTAATTTGCATATTCCAGGTGCCTTCTGGGAGAAGCGAAGTCTCCCTAAGCTAGAAGATCGTTGGGTACAGCCGGGACCAGCTGCTTCGAAAGCATCACCAAACCAGGGATTCAAGCTTCAGGAGGCTAATTTGCATATTCCAGGTGCCTTCTGGGAGAAGCGAAGTCTCCCTAAGCTAGAAGATCGTTGGGTACAGCCGGGACCAGCTGCTTCGAAAGCATCACCAAACCAGGGATTCAAGCTTCAGGAGGCTAATTTGCATATTCCAGGTGCCTTCTGGGAGAAGCGAAGTCTCCCTAAGCTAGAAGATCGTTGGGTACAGCCGGGACCAGCTGCTTCGAAAGCATCACCAAACCAGGGATTCAAGCTTCAGGAGGCTAATTTGCATATTCCAGGTGCCTTCTGGGAGAAGCGAAGTCTCCCTAAGCTAGAAGATCGTTGGGTACAGCCGGGACCAGCTGCTTCGAAAGCATCACCAAACCAGGGATTCAAGCTTCAGGAGGCTAATTTGCATATTCCAGGTGCCTTCTGGGAGAAGCGAAGTCTCCCTAAGCTAGAAGATCGTTGGGTACAGCCGGGACCAGCTGCTTCGAAAGCATCACCAAACCAGGGATTCAAGCTTCAGGAGGCTAATTTGCATATTCCAGGTGCCTTCTGGGAGAAGCGAAGTCTCCCTAAGCTAGAAGATCGTTGGGTACAGCCGGGACCAGCTGCTTCGAAAGCATCACCAAACCAGGGATTCAAGCTTCAGGAGGCTAATTTGCATATTCCAGGTGCCTTCTGGGAGAAGCGAAGTCTCCCTAAGCTAGAAGATCGTTGGGTACAGCCGGGACCAGCTGCTTCGAAAGCATCACCAAACCAGGGATTCAAGCTTCAGGAGGCTAATTTGCATATTCCAGGTGCCTTCTGGGAGAAGCGAAGTCTCCCTAAGCTAGAAGATCGTTGGGTACAGCCGGGACCAGCTGCTTCGAAAGCATCACCAAACCAGGGATTCAAGCTTCAGGAGGCTAATTTGCATATTCCAGGTGCCTTCTGGGAGAAGCGAAGTCTCCCTAAGCTAGAAGATCGTTGGGTACAGCCGGGACCAGCTGCTTCGAAAGCATCACCAAACCAGGGATTCAAGCTTCAGGAGGCTAATTTGCATATTCCAGGTGCCTTCTGGGAGAAGCGAAGTCTCCCTAAGCTAGAAGATCGTTGGGTACAGCCGGGACCAGCTGCTTCGAAAGCATCACCAAACCAGGGATTCAAGCTTCAGGAGGCTAATTTGCATATTCCAGGTGCCTTCTGGGAGAAGCGAAGTCTCCCTAAGCTAGAAGATCGTTGGGTACAGCCGGGACCAGCTGCTTCGAAAGCATCACCAAACCAGGGATTCAAGCTTCAGGAGGCTAATTTGCATATTCCAGGTGCCTTCTGGGAGAAGCGAAGTCTCCCTAAGCTAGAAGATCGTTGGGTACAGCCGGGACCAGCTGCTTCGAAAGCATCACCAAACCAGGGATTCAAGCTTCAGGAGGCTAATTTGCATATTCCAGGTGCCTTCTGGGAGAAGCGAAGTCTCCCTAAGCTAGAAGATCGTTGGGTACAGCCGGGACCAGCTGCTTCGAAAGCATCACCAAACCAGGGATTCAAGCTTCAGGAGGCTAATTTGCATATTCCAGGTGCCTTCTGGGAGAAGCGAAGTCTCCCTAAGCTAGAAGATCGTTGGGTACAGCCGGGACCAGCTGCTTCGAAAGCATCACCAAACCAGGGATTCAAGCTTCAGGAGGCTAATTTGCATATTCCAGGTGCCTTCTGGGAGAAGCGAAGTCTCCCTAAGCTAGAAGATCGTTGGGTACAGCCGGGACCAGCTGCTTCGAAAGCATCACCAAACCAGGGATTCAAGCTTCAGGAGGCTAATTTGCATATTCCAGGTGCCTTCTGGGAGAAGCGAAGTCTCCCTAAGCTAGAAGATCGTTGGGTACAGCCGGGACCAGCTGCTTCGAAAGCATCACCAAACCAGGGATTCAAGCTTCAGGAGGCTAATTTGCATATTCCAGGTGCCTTCTGGGAGAAGCGAAGTCTCCCTAAGCTAGAAGATCGTTGGGTACAGCCGGGACCAGCTGCTTCGAAAGCATCACCAAACCAGGGATTCAAGCTTCAGGAGGCTAATTTGCATATTCCAGGTGCCTTCTGGGAGAAGCGAAGTCTCCCTAAGCTAGAAGATCGTTGGGTACAGCCGGGACCAGCTGCTTCGAAAGCATCACCAAACCAGGGATTCAAGCTTCAGGAGGCTAATTTGCATATTCCAGGTGCCTTCTGGGAGAAGCGAAGTCTCCCTAAGCTAGAAGATCGTTGGGTACAGCCGGGACCAGCTGCTTCGAAAGCATCACCAAACCAGGGATTCAAGCTTCAGGAGGCTAATTTGCATATTCCAGGTGCCTTCTGGGAGAAGCGAAGTCTCCCTAAGCTAGAAGATCGTTGGGTACAGCCGGGACCAGCTGCTTCGAAAGCATCACCAAACCAGGGATTCAAGCTTCAGGAGGCTAATTTGCATATTCCAGGTGCCTTCTGGGAGAAGCGAAGTCTCCCTAAGCTAGAAGATCGTTGGGTACAGCCGGGACCAGCTGCTTCGAAAGCATCACCAAACCAGGGATTCAAGCTTCAGGAGGCTAATTTGCATATTCCAGGTGCCTTCTGGGAGAAGCGAAGTCTCCCTAAGCTAGAAGATCGTTGGGTACAGCCGGGACCAGCTGCTTCGAAAGCATCACCAAACCAGGGATTCAAGCTTCAGGAGGCTAATTTGCATATTCCAGGTGCCTTCTGGGAGAAGCGAAGTCTCCCTAAGCTAGAAGATCGTTGGGTACAGCCGGGACCAGCTGCTTCGAAAGCATCACCAAACCAGGGATTCAAGCTTCAGGAGGCTAATTTGCATATTCCAGGTGCCTTCTGGGAGAAGCGAAGTCTCCCTAAGCTAGAAGATCGTTGGGTACAGCCGGGACCAGCTGCTTCGAAAGCATCACCAAACCAGGGATTCAAGCTTCAGGAGGCTAATTTGCATATTCCAGGTGCCTTCTGGGAGAAGCGAAGTCTCCCTAAGCTAGAAGATCGTTGGGTACAGCCGGGACCAGCTGCTTCGAAAGCATCACCAAACCAGGGATTCAAGCTTCAGGAGGCTAATTTGCATATTCCAGGTGCCTTCTGGGAGAAGCGAAGTCTCCCTAAGCTAGAAGATCGTTGGGTACAGCCGGGACCAGCTGCTTCGAAAGCATCACCAAACCAGGGATTCAAGCTTCAGGAGGCTAATTTGCATATTCCAGGTGCCTTCTGGGAGAAGCGAAGTCTCCCTAAGCTAGAAGATCGTTGGGTACAGCCGGGACCAGCTGCTTCGAAAGCATCACCAAACCAGGGATTCAAGCTTCAGGAGGCTAATTTGCATATTCCAGGTGCCTTCTGGGAGAAGCGAAGTCTCCCTAAGCTAGAAGATCGTTGGGTACAGCCGGGACCAGCTGCTTCGAAAGCATCACCAAACCAGGGATTCAAGCTTCAGGAGGCTAATTTGCATATTCCAGGTGCCTTCTGGGAGAAGCGAAGTCTCCCTAAGCTAGAAGATCGTTGGGTACAGCCGGGACCAGCTGCTTCGAAAGCATCACCAAACCAGGGATTCAAGCTTCAGGAGGCTAATTTGCATATTCCAGGTGCCTTCTGGGAGAAGCGAAGTCTCCCTAAGCTAGAAGATCGTTGGGTACAGCCGGGACCAGCTGCTTCGAAAGCATCACCAAACCAGGGATTCAAGCTTCAGGAGGCTAATTTGCATATTCCAGGTGCCTTCTGGGAGAAGCGAAGTCTCCCTAAGCTAGAAGATCGTTGGGTACAGCCGGGACCAGCTGCTTCGAAAGCATCACCAAACCAGGGATTCAAGCTTCAGGAGGCTAATTTGCATATTCCAGGTGCCTTCTGGGAGAAGCGAAGTCTCCCTAAGCTAGAAGATCGTTGGGTACAGCCGGGACCAGCTGCTTCGAAAGCATCACCAAACCAGGGATTCAAGCTTCAGGAGGCTAATTTGCATATTCCAGGTGCCTTCTGGGAGAAGCGAAGTCTCCCTAAGCTAGAAGATCGTTGGGTACAGCCGGGACCAGCTGCTTCGAAAGCATCACCAAACCAGGGATTCAAGCTTCAGGAGGCTAATTTGCATATTCCAGGTGCCTTCTGGGAGAAGCGAAGTCTCCCTAAGCTAGAAGATCGTTGGGTACAGCCGGGACCAGCTGCTTCGAAAGCATCACCAAACCAGGGATTCAAGCTTCAGGAGGCTAATTTGCATATTCCAGGTGCCTTCTGGGAGAAGCGAAGTCTCCCTAAGCTAGAAGATCGTTGGGTACAGCCGGGACCAGCTGCTTCGAAAGCATCACCAAACCAGGGATTCAAGCTTCAGGAGGCTAATTTGCATATTCCAGGTGCCTTCTGGGAGAAGCGAAGTCTCCCTAAGCTAGAAGATCGTTGGGTACAGCCGGGACCAGCTGCTTCGAAAGCATCACCAAACCAGGGATTCAAGCTTCAGGAGGCTAATTTGCATATTCCAGGTGCCTTCTGGGAGAAGCGAAGTCTCCCTAAGCTAGAAGATCGTTGGGTACAGCCGGGACCAGCTGCTTCGAAAGCATCACCAAACCAGGGATTCAAGCTTCAGGAGGCTAATTTGCATATTCCAGGTGCCTTCTGGGAGAAGCGAAGTCTCCCTAAGCTAGAAGATCGTTGGGTACAGCCGGGACCAGCTGCTTGGAAAGAATCACCAAACCGCGCGCCTTACGGCACGCGAATTTTTGCCTGTAGGACATTATTGCAAGAGAGCTTGGCTGAGTAGATTACACAAGAAGGAAAACACACAGCAAGTCAGCAGGATCTAGGAGCAACATGGCAGATGTGACAACCTACATGGTGAGCTGCAGCATGTGCTACATGTTCACAGATCGACCAGAAGAAGAATCCAATTTCACCTGTCAGAAGTGTAGACTAGTGGCCCTTTTAGAAGAAAAGGTGCGGGGTCTGGAAGAAAGAATAGCAACTTTGAAACTCATCAAAGAGAATGAAGACTTTCTAGACAGAACAGAAGCATCTCTACTGGTCACAGAAGGTGCAAAAAGTGTCAGAGAACCTCCAAAAGCAGATGAGTGGAAGCATGTGACCAAAAGAAGCAAGAAGACCATGGAGAAATCACCAACCACACAACTGAAGAACCGATATCAAATCTATGTAGAGGATGAAGATGGCACACCTAAGAATGAAGCAATACCAGCAAGCAAAAAAGAAAAGGGCACACAGCAACAAGTGACAGCAAAAAGTACAGCCAAGAAGCAACGAAGAGTGGTGGTGGTGGGAGACTCACTACTGAGAGGCACCGAAGCAGCCATCTGCAGACCGGACATAACTGCAAGAGAAGTATGCTGCCTTCCAGGTGCGATGATCAAGGATGTGACCGATAGGATACCAAAGCTCTTCAGCTCCAAGGACGTCCACCCATTTCTTCTGATACATGTTGGCACCAATGACACGGCAAGGAAGGACCTACCGACAATCTGCAAGGACTTTGAAGAGTTGGGGAAGAAAGTAAAGGAACTGGATGCACAGGTAGTTTTTTCTTCTATCCTTCCAGTAGACGGGCATGGCACCAGGAGATGGAACAGGATCCTTGATGCAAACAACTGGCTAAGACGATGGTGCAGACAACAAGGATTTGGATTCCTGGACCACGGTGTGAATTACTGGTATGATGGACTCCTCGCCAGAGACGGACTACACCTCAACAAACCTGGGAAACACACATTCGCCAGAAGACTCGCTACACTCATCAGGAGGGCGTTAAACTAGAAGAAGAGGGGACGGGAAGAAAAACATTAGACTCGAACAAAGACGACCCAGGAAAACATACTCAGAAGGGAGGTAAGAACATTTCTAAAACAATCCACAGTGAGGAGATTGGAACAAAACAAAATCCTCTAAACTGCATGCTCGCAAACGCCAGAAGCCTGACAAACAAGATGGAAGAACTAGAAGCAGAAATATCTACAGGTAACTTTGACATAGTGGGAATAACCGAGACATGGTTAGATGAAAGCTATGACTGGGCAGTTAACTTACAGGGTTACAGTCTGTTTAGAAAGGATCGTAAAAATCGGAGAGGAGGAGGGGTTTGTCTCTATGTAAAGTCTTGTCTAAAGTCCACTTTAAGGGAGGATATTAGCGAAGGGAATGAGGATGTCGAGTCCATATGGGTTGAAATTCATGGAGGGAAAAATGGTAACAAAATTCTCATTGGGGTCTGTTACAAACCCCCAAATATAACAGAAACCATGGAAAGTCTACTTCTAAAGCAGATAGATGAAGCTGCAACCCATAATGAGGTCCTGGTTATGGGGGACTTTAACTACCCGGATATTAACTGGGAAACAGAAACCTGTGAAACCCATAAAGGCAACAGGTTTCTGCTAATAACCAAGAAAAATTATCTTTCACAATTGGTGCAGAATCCAACCAGAGGAGCAGCACTTTTAGACCTAATACTATCTAATAGACCTGACAGAATAACAAATCTGCAGGTGGTTGGGCATTTAGGAAATAGCGACCACAATATTGTGCAGTTTCACCTGTCTTTCACTAGGGGGACTTGTCAGGGAGTCACAAAAACATTGAACTTTAG
This sequence comes from Ranitomeya imitator, assembly GCF_032444005.1. Taxonomy (NCBI): domain Eukaryota; kingdom Metazoa; phylum Chordata; class Amphibia; order Anura; family Dendrobatidae; genus Ranitomeya; species Ranitomeya imitator. Next base: position 143,748,040 of record NC_091286.1, on the reverse strand, counting down.
GAAGGCAAAGTTTGAACAGCTTAGAGATGCCCTTAATCTGGTAGACTGGGACAATATCCTCAGAAATGAGAATACAGATAATAAATGGGAAATGTTTAAGAACATCCTAAATAGGCAGTGTAAGCGGTTTATACCTTGTGGGAATAAAAGGACTAGAAATAGGAAAAACCCAATGTGGCTAAACAAAGAAGTAAGACAGGCAATTAACAGTAAAAAGAAAGCATTTGCACTACTAAAGCAGGATGGCACCATTGAAGCTCTAAAAAACTATAGGGAGAAAAATACTTTATCTAAAAAACTAATTAAAGCTGCCAAAAAGGAAACAGAGAAGCACATTGCTAAGGAGAGTAAAACTAATCCCAAACTGTTCTTCAACTATATCAATAGTAAAAGAATAAAAACTGAAAATGTAGGCCCCTTAAAAAATAGTGAGGAAAGAATGGTTGTAGATGACGAGGAAAAAGCTAACATATTAAACACCTTCTTCTCCACGGTATTCACGGTGGAAAATGAAATGCTAGGTGAAATCCCAAGAAACAATGAAAACCCTATATTAAGGGTCACCAATCTAACCCAAGAAGAGGTGCGAAACCGGCTAAATAAGATTAAAATAGATAAATCTCCGGGTCCGGATGGCATACACCCACGAGTACTAAGAGAACTAAGTAATGTAATAGATAAACCATTATTTCTTATTTTTAGTGACTCTATAGCGACAGGGTCTGTTCCGCAGGACTGGCGCATAGCAAATGTGGTGCCAATATTCAAAAAGGGCTCTAAAAGTGAACCTGGAAATTATAGGCCAGTAAGTCTAACCTCTATTGTTGGTAAAATATTTGAAGGGTTTCTGAGGGATGTTATTCTGGATTATCTCAATGAGAATAACTGTTTAACTCCATATCAGCATGGGTTTATGAGAAATCGCTCCTGTCAAACCAATCTAATCAGTTTTTATGAAGAGGTAAGCTATAGACTGGACCACGGTGAGTCATTGGACGTGGTATATCTCGATTTTTCCAAAGCGTTTGATACCGTGCCGCACAAGAGGTTGGTACACAAAATGAGAATGCTTGGTCTGGGGGAAAATGTGTGTAAATGGGTTAGTAACTGGCTTAGTGATAGAAAGCAGAGGGTGGTTATAAATGGTATAGTCTCTAACTGGGTCGCTGTGACCAGTGGGGTACCGCAGGGGTCAGTATTGGGACCTGTTCTCTTCAACATATTCATTAATGATCTGGTAGAAGGTTTACACAGTAAAATATCGATATTTGCAGATGATACAAAACTATGTAAAGCAGTTAATACAAGAGAAGATAGTATTCTGCTACAGATGGATCTGGATAAGTTGGAAACTTGGGCTGAAAGGTGGCAGATGAGGTTTAACAATGATAAATGTAAGGTTATACACATGGGAAGAGGGAATCAATATCACCATTACACACTGAACGGGAAACCACTGGGTAAATCTGACAGGGAGAAGGACTTGGGGATCCTAGTTAATGATAAACTTACCTGGAGCAGCCAGTGCCAGGCAGCAGCTGCCAAGGCAAACAGGATCATGGGGTGCATTAAAAGAGGTCTGGATACACATGATGAGAGCATTATACTGCCTCTGTACAAATCCCTAGTTAGACCGCACATGGAGTACTGTGTCCAGTTTTGGGCACCGGTGCTCAGGAAGGATATAATGGAACTAGAGAGAGTACAAAGGAGGGCAACAAAATTAATAAAGGGGATGGGAGAACTACAATACCCAGATAGATTAGCGAAATTAGGATTATTTAGTCTAGAAAAAAGACGACTGAGGGGCGATCTAATAACCATGTATAAGTATATAAGGGGACAATACAAATATCTCGCTGAGGATCTGTTTATACCAAGGAAGGTGACGGGCACAAGGGGGCATTCTTTGCGTCTGGAGGAGAGAAGGTTTTTCCACCAACATAGAAGAGGATTCTTTACTGTTAGGGCAGTGAGAATCTGGAATTGCTTGCCTGAGGAGGTGGTGATGGCGAACTCAGTCGAGGGGTTCAAGAGAGGCCTGGATGTCTTCCTGGAGCAGAACAATATTGTATCATACAATTATTAGGTTCTGTAGAAGGACGTAGATCTGGGTATTTATTATGATGGAATATAGGCTGAACTGGATGGACAAATGTCTTTTTTCGGCCTTACTAACTATGTTACTATGTTACTATGTTAGTGATTTTTTCAGGTAGATTTTCGAACCAAAATCAAGCAAAAAAATAAATAGGCTTTCTATGACCCACTGAGTGAGTGATGATGCACACAGGAGTCAAGAGTGGCACACAAGCCCTGAGGCCAATATTTTTCTCCCACTGATTGATGTAGTGATTTTTTCAGGTACATTTTATAACCCAAATCAAGCAAAAAAATAAATAGGCTTTCTATGGCCCACTGAGTGAGAGATGACACAGACAGGGATGGCACTCTAGCAGAAATGTCAATCTTAATCTCCCACAAAAAAAAAAAAAAACAGGGAGTGTCCTTCAATTACTATTTCCCTGCAGTAATCTCAGCCAGGTATGGCAGGCAGCAATAAGGAGTGGACTGATGCACAAATTAAATAAAAAGTGTGGACAAACAAACAAGATAGCTGTGCAGAAAGGAAGGAACAAGAGGATTTGTGCTTTGAAAAAAGCAGTTGGTTTGCACAGCGGCGTACACACAGCAATGCAGCTATCAGGGAGCCTTCTAGGGCAGCCCAATGAGCTACAGCGCTGAGGGGGAAAAAAAAAAAATGTAGCTTCCACTGTCCCTGCACACCGAAGGTGGTGTTGGGCAGTGGAAATCGATACAGCACAAGCGGTTTGGTGGTTAATGGACCCTGCCTAACGCTATCCCTGCTTCTGACGAAGCGGCAGCAACCTCTCCCTAAGCTCAGATCAGCAGCAGTAACATGGCGGTCGGCGGGAACTCCCCTTTATAGCCCCTGTGACGCCGCAGACAGCAAGCCAATCACTGCAATGCCCTTCTCTAAGATGGTGGGGACCAGGACCTATGTCATCACACTGCCCACACTCTGCGTTTACCTTCATTGGCTGAGAAATGGCGCTTTTCGCGTCATTGAAACGCGACTTTGGCGCGAAAGTCGCGTACCGCATGGCCGACCCCGCACAGGGGTCGGATCGGGTTTCATGAAACCCGACTTTGCCAAAAGTCGGCGACTTTTGAAAATGAACGACCCGTTTCGCTCAACCCTACCCACAACGCTTAGCATAATCCAAGTCCATCAAATTCAGGGCAGCGCCCGAATCCACAAACGCCATGACAGAATATGATGACAAAGAGCATATCAAGGTAACGGACAGAAGAAATTTTGACTGTACAGTACCAATGGTGGCAAACCTAGCGAACCGTTTAGAGCGCTTAGGACAATCAGAAATGGCATGAGTGGAATCACAACAGTAGAAACACAGACCATTCAGACGTCTGTGTTCATGCCGTTCAACTCTGGACAAAGTCCTATCGCACTGCATAGGCTTCGGTTTAATCTCAGGTAATACCGCCAAATGGTGCACAGCTTTACGCTCACGCAAGCGTCGACCGATCTGAATGGCCAAAGACATAGATTCATTCAGACCATCAGGCATAGGAAATCCCACCATGACATCTTTAAGGGCTTCAGAGAGACCCTTTCTGAAAATCGCTGCGAGCGCAGCTTCATTCCATTGAGTGAGTACAGACCACTTTGTAAATTTCTGACAGTATACCTCTATCTCATCCTGACCCTGACACAAAGCCAGCAAATTTTTCTCTGCCTGATCCACTGAATTAGGCTCATCGTACAGCAATCCGAGCGCCAGGAAAAACGCATCAATATTACCCAATGCAGGATCTCCCGGCGCAAGGGAAAATGCCCAGTCTTGAGGGTCCCCACGCAAAAAAGAAATAATAATTCTCACTTGTTGAGCTGGGTCACCAGAGGAGTGAGGTTTCAAGGCCAAAAACAGCTTGCAATTATTTTTGAAATTCATAAACTTGACTCTATCACCAAAAAACAAATCAGGAATAGGAATTTTAGGTTCTAACATAGGCTTCTGAACCACCAAGTCTTGAATGTTTTGTACATTTTGTAACGAGATTATCCATTGAAGAGCACAGACCCTGAATATCCATGTCCACACCTGTGTCCTGAACCACCCAAATGTCTAGGGGAAAAAAAGACAAAACACAGTGCAAAGGAAAAAAAATGGTCTCAGAACTTCTTTTTTCCCTCTATTGAGAAACATTAGTACTTTTGGCTTCCTGTACTGTTATGCTAGGCAATTCAGGAACACAATGTGCATAGCGATCAGAGCACACACAGTGATCTGACAACAACCCAAAATAACAGAACGAGCTCTGAGACGTGGGAACTCTGCAGACCGCAATTCCTAATCCTCTCCAAACACAACTAGAGGCAGCCGTGGATTGCGCCTAAAGCTCCCTATGCAACTCGGCACAGCCTGAGAAACTAACTAGCCTGAAGATAGAAAAATAAGCCTACCTTGCCTCAGAGAAATACCCCAAAGGAAAAGGCAGCCCCCCACATATAATGACTGTGAGTAAGATGAAAAGACAAACGTAGAGATGAAATAGATTCAGCAAAGTGAGGCCCGATATTCTAGACAGAACGAGGATAGGAAAGATAACTTTGCGGTCTACACAAAACCCTAAAGAAAACCACGCAAAGGGGGCAAAAAGACCCTCCGTACCGAACTAACGTCACGGAGGTACACCCCTTGCGTCCCAGAGCTTCCAGCAAAACAAATAGACAAGCTGGACAGAAAAAATAGCAACAAATAGCAAAGAAGCACTTAGCTATGCAGAGCAGCAGGCCACAGGAATGATCCAGAGAAACACAAGTCCATCACTGGAACATTGACAGGAAGCATGAATCAAAGCATTAGGTGGAGTTAAGTAGAGAAGCAGCTAACGACCTCACCAGATCACCTGAGGGAGGAAACTCAGAAGCTGCAGTACCACTTTCCTCCACAAACGGAAGCTCCCAGAGAGAATCAGCCGAAGTACCACTTGTGACCACAGGAGTGTACTCTGCCACAGAATTCACAACAGCCACCTCCCTGCAGGACCCGGAAGGAGCCCTGTGGCCCCCTCCCTGTGCAATGCTTCCCTATGCCGCCGGAATGCTGCGATCATGTTTGATTGCAGTGTTCCGGGGGTTAAGGTGCCGGGAGCAGTCCGTGACTGCTCCTGGCACATAGTGCTGTAATAATCAGCTGACACCCGGCGGCATTTGGCCGCGCTCCCACCGTGAGCGTGGCTGATCACCCATCACATACTACCCCCTACCTAGGAATTAAGTCCCAGGCCACCTCGACGGGATAGTATGTCATATGGCAGAAAGGGGTTAAAAGGAACCTGTCACCCCCCCAGGGCCTATTAAAGTAAAAGAGACACCTTCAGCAGCACCGCTCTTATGTTTATTATCCCTAGGAATGCTGAAATAATGAGTTTTATAACTTTCCTGCCATATCTCTATTGAGTCAGGAAGGTACGTTTTCTCCCCCTTACTCAACAGCCTCACAGCTGTCCATCATCCCCCCTGGCCACCTTCACAGAATGCAGCCTTAGTGCTGTTGAAGGTGAGTGTTTTACTTTAATAGGCCCTGGGGGGTGACAGGTTCCCTTTAAGTTTGGGCGAGTTTGCTGGCCAATCAAGCACATTGATACTGTTGTTTATAAACCAGGTATTGGTACTTTTGGTTGCACTCCAATAAGCTTTATTCCAAAATCTTCATATAAAAGCATGGACAAATGACAGTAGAAAAATGGCACAAATAGCAGGGGACCCAGACAGTGGTTTATGTTCAGTTATGACTAAGGGGCATAATTGGCTCTGAAATGCGTAAACTGGTGTCTGGGACCCCTGCTATTTGTGCCATTTTTTCTATTGTCGGCTGTCTATGCTTTTATGTGAAGATTTTGGAATAAAGCTTGTTGGAGTGCAACCTCTTGGTGCTGGCCTTTTTACTACTTGTTGGATTTTGCTGGGAAGGCAGCCATGCACAGAGTGGACAGTAGAGTTGAGCGACCTTGACCTTTTTAGAGTCGAGCCGGGTTTCGCGAAACCCGACTATCTCAAAAGTCGGGTCGAGTGAAATCGGCCGATTATGACGTAAAGTCGGGATCGACCGAAACACGAAACCCAATGCAAGTCAATGGGGCAGCATAGTCGGCAGTGAGTGGGGGCCAGGAAAACACCTAGAGTGCCCATTTTAATGTCAAAACCATCCATTCTTCTTAATGAAGCTTGTCAAGCGTAATTTAACTTATAATAATTGGAAGGCATTTGAAATTGGGGGTCATTTGGCTAAAGTTGTGGTGGGTAGGGCTGGTTCAAGTAATTAGTGGGCCCAGGAAATCTGGACCACGTCACGGCAATGGAGCAGGGAGAGGTAAGTATTTCAACTTTGCAAGTGCTGTGAACCTGAGCAAGCAGGGGGGGCCCACTCGTTGGCATTGGCACTGGCACAGGGCCCCTCAAAGTACAGCGGTGTGTTTGCACGGCGGGGGCGCCTCCCACCGGCAGCAACACTTTTGCGTACCATGAGAGGCCCTGTGCCAGTGACGTCGCCAACTAGTATTCCTCCCCCCACCTGATGAAGGAACCTGCACTTTCATCTGCACCTTCCTGTTTGTCCCCGTGTAACGTGGTATGGTATGCGGGAAGGGGGACCTGACTTTCAGCAGGGTTACAATCTTGCAGTGTAGCGTGCACGGGAAATGTTGCGTTATGGGTCAATGTACCAGCAGACTCATCTATCACTGGCTGGGCAATGGGCAGGATGAGGAGGAAACACAGATATAGGCCCAAAGAATAAAGTGGGCTAAATGCAGTTCAAAATTGGTAACACAGGACTAATCAGGGGGCATTGCAGTGGAGGACAACTGGAATGAGAGGCTGACACAGAGAGTAGGCCCAAATCAGTAAGTAGTCGAAATGCAGTTCAAAATTGGCAACAGTAGTAAACAGGCGGCACAGCTTTGTTCAGTGGAGGAGAACAGCAAGGAGTGGCAGACACCGATAGTAGGCCCCAACCCAACTAGTAGGCCAAATGCAGTCTAACATTAACAACTACTTAACGAGCGCCTGAAAACGGAATTTCAGGACAGGAAACCAGGAGAACAGCAAGGAGTGGCAGACACCGATAGTAGGCCCCAAACCAACTAGTACGCCAAATGCAGTTGTTCCGTTTAACCACAATTTAATGAGAGCCTGAAGATAGAAGTTCAGGAAAGGCAACCTGGAGAACACCTTGGAGTGGAACACACCATCTCTCTACACCCCATACCCAATTTGTAGGCCCAATGCAGCGTAGTTTCCAACAACTACTAAACGAGAGCCGGAAGATCGAAGCAATGGAGAGGAAACCTGGGGAACACCTTGGAGTGTAACACACCATCTCTCTACACCCCATACCCAATTTGTAGGCCTAATGCAGCGTAGTTTCCAACAACTACTAAACGAGAGCCGGAAGATCGAAGCAATGGATAGGAAACCTGGGGAACACCTTGGAGTGTAACACACCATCTCTCTACACCCCATACCCAATTTGTAGGCCTAATGCAGCGCAGTTTCCAACAACTACTAAACGAGAGCCGGAAGATCGAAGCAATGGAGAGGAAACCTGGGGAACACCTTGGAGTGGAACACACCATCTCTCTACAGTGGAACACACCATCTCTCTACACCCCATACCCAATTTGTAGGCCTAATGCAGCGTAGTTTCCAACAACTACTAAACGAGAGCCGGAAGATCGAAGCTCAGGAAAGGCAACCTGGGGAACACCTTGGAGTGGAACACACCATCTCTCTACACCCCATACCCAATTTGTAGGCCCAATGCAGCGTAGTTTCCAACAACTACTAAACGAGAGCCGGAAGATCGAAGCTCAGGAAAGGCAACCTGGGGAACACCTTGGAGTGTAACAAACCCTCTCTCTACACCACGGAAGGGCTGATTCTTAGGAAGGAAGGCTGTCGGAAAGAAGCAGGGCGCGTCCGAGGGTGATTATATTCTTATTAGGTATGTACTCACCCTCGGACGCGCCCTGCTTCTTTATTTGTAATGAATGTTTATTTGCAATGTGGTTTTGACTTACTCTATTTTTTTGGTAAATAATGATTTTATTATTTTCATTGTTTTGCATCTTCTTGGCAATAATATAAAGAAGACGCGACAGGACAACACTCGGTGGATGCCATATCTGTGTTTAAAATTGAAAAAACCTTTCAGTTAACTACTTGCAGGAGAAAGTTATTGTAGCTGGTGGCCATTTTTAGTACTGTACCAGATTTTTGTTGTATGTGTTTGTTTTTAATGTTAAAATGTCTGCATTTGATATCTCTCCAGTATTTTCTTTTTTATAAGCAAAATACTTATTTTTATATTTTCTGATGTTGGTTCCAGGGGTACACGGGCAGCAGTGGTGTGGTCAGTGGAGGCCTAGTGGAAGGAGTGACCGCAGACAGGCATCGAAGGCCTAAAATAATAACACATGGCTGTAGGCAATTTTAAATTGGTTCCAGGGGTACACGGGCAGCAGTGGTGTGGTCAGTGGAGGCCTAGTGGAAGGAGTGACTGCAGACAAGCATCGAAGGCCTAAAATAATAACACATGGCTGTAGGCAATTTTAAATTGGTTCCAGGGGTACACGGGCAGCAGTGGTGTGGTCAGTGGAGGCCTAGTGGAAGGAGTCACCGCAGACAAGCATCGAAGGCCTAAAATAATAACACATGGCTGTAGGCAATTTTAAATTGGTTACAGGGGTACACGGGCAGCAGTGGTGTGGTCAGTGGAGGCCTAGTGGAAGGAGTGACCGCAGACAGGCATCGAAGGCCTAAAATAATAACACATGGCTGTAGGCAATTTTAAATTGGTTACAGGGGTACACGGGCAGCAGTGGTGTGGTCAGTGGAGGCCTAGTGGAAGGAGTGACCGCAGACAGGCATCGAAGGC